>NC_135312.1:30538982-31139815 GCF_048772815.1 Callospermophilus lateralis
AACAAACAGAACTTTCAAAATGGCTGCCAGAAGTCCCAACAAGATTTCTGTATTTTAGAAGGGGAATTGCAAAAATAAAGGCCAACTGTTTATCTCCTTTATTGTTTGGTACCTGGGTACCAAACCCAGGTACCACTGAGCCACATCCCTAGCCCTTTTTATTTTTTTGAGACAGGATCTCACTAAGTTGCTTAGGACCTTGCAAAATTGCTGAGGCTGTCTTTGAACTTGTTTGTGATCCTCTTGTCTCAGCCCCTGAATTGCTGGGGATTACATGTATGTGCCATTGCACCTGGCTTGTCTCCTTTAAAGGGCTTTCTCAACCGTAGATTTGATTCCTAGTACCAGAAAAAAAGAAAAGAAATTTGCTTTGTTTTTGTTAGGTTTTAAGTTGGGAAAATAAAAAGTAACTTTGAATCTATCAGTCTGGAAGTCTGGAGATAGGTTTGGCACACATATAAACATGTGTATATATATTTATATGAAATATTTAAAGTCTAAATCTGCGATTTTAAGAGAAATTTGCAAGAAAAGGTGAGGTTCTTTGATGAAGTTCTGGCCCTTTGTACATTTTGAAGTTGAACTGAAGAGAACCAGCAGAGGATAAGGGGAGTGAGTTATTAGTTGTTGTGTTAGGAAACCATGAGGTGTGTGGTATAACTGAGGTCAAGAAAAGACAATTTAAGAAGACAGTGGTCTGCCTTGTCATGACCATTGAGCTTACAGCATGGTGATCATTAATGACCTTGACAAGTGTTATTATTGGAATGGTGTGAATGGAGTGGGTTGCTGAGAGACTATGAAGTCAGGAAAACTGCAACTATGGTTTACTCTGTTAAGGACATTTTCCTCTAACAGGAACAGAATGTTGATAAACAGGGGAAATTGATTAATTACAAAGTCGTCGTCCCCCCACCCCCAGATTGCCAGGGAAGGTGCAAAGTCCTTGAAAAGAACAGAGGGGATGATTTTCACAGAACAAGTGAAGGGATTAATCTTTAATAGGAGTAGACACTTAGAGCAATTGTAAATTTCATTTGGGACTTGTGGTCTTCATTTTAACATGAGACCAATTAATGATGGTTGAGTTGTGTGTCCCCCCCCTCCCCACTTATTTCTTGTGGTGCTTGGGGAGGACACATAGTTGTTTTTTTTTTGTTGTTGTTGTTGTTGTTATTTGGGAAATGAGTTAACTAGCTTTGGGGCTTTATGTGAGTACCATGAAGGAAGAAAGCATCAAGGGTTAAGAGTATTTTGCCAGAGAATGATTATAATAATATCCATGGAATCTAAACTGAATGAGGAGGGACATTAGGACTTTATTTTTTTTAATTTTTATTTAAAAAATATTTTTAGTTTTAGATGTTCACAGTACCTTTAGGTTGTTTATTTAGTCTTTTTTTATGTGGTGCTGGGGATCGAGCTCAGTGCCTTATGCCTGCTAGGCAAGCACTTTACCACTGAGCCAGAACCCCAGCCCACATTAGGACTTTAGAAGTGATTAATAATGAGGGAGAGTGGTCATGATGAAGCCAGTTAACACTAAGTTTGGAGTACTAAGGGAAGTGAACTTTTAGTCCAAGGAGGTTAGGAATCTGGAAAAATTGGAATTGATTTTAGAAGTTGAGTTTTTGGTAGTGCAGTTTTAATTGACAAAATTAGAGATATGACCATAAGAATAAGAGTGTATAGCTCATTAATATCCATTGGAACATAAGACAGTCCTATTTTTTGGCTTTTCTATGAGAATTTAGGGAAAAAATGTACAAAGGTGATGCTACCATCTTTCATCAGATAACAATTGATATCAGCATCTTTTTTTATTATACAGGATTTAAATGTATATACTAATTTGTATTTTTTCTCTAAATTTTTTTTTAAAAGAGAATTTTTTTAGTTTTTTGTGGACACAACATCTTTATTTTATTTTTATGTGGTGCTGAGGATCAAATCCAGTGTCTCGCGCATGCCAGGTGAGCGTGCTATTGCTTGAGCCACATCCCCAGCCCCAACTCCTCTAAATTTTTATTGTGTTTTCTTCGTGGCATTAAATATTCCTTTGAGGTGGCAGTACTGAGGTTAAAACTCAGGAGTACTCCAATACTGTGCCACATCCCTAGTCCTTTATTTTTTATATGGAGACAGGGTCTTACTAAATTGCCAAGGCTGGCTTCAAACTTATGATTTGCCTTTAGCCTTCCTTTAGCTGGAATTACAAGCATGGGTCATCACATCTGGCTTCAAATATTCTTTTAAAGACTATATTACCTGACTTAACTTAACATAAGTTGTTTATATTTCCCCGCTACATAATATTGAATGTAGATCTTTACATATTTTTTTTCTTTTTTTATAATGGGGATTGAATATGAAACTTTACCGCTGAACTACATCCCCAGCTGTCTTTAGTTTTTTTTTTTTTTTTTTTTTAATATTTATTTATTTATTTTTTTAGTTTTCGGCAGACACAACATCTTTGTTGATATGTGGTGCTGAGGATTGAACCCAGGCCGCACGCATGCCAGGCGAGCGCGCTACCTCTTGAGCCACATCCCCAGCCCTGTCTTTAGTTTTTTGAGACAGGATCTTGCTGCTAAGTTGCCAAGGCTAACCTTGAATTCTCCTGCCTTAGCTGTGTGAGTAGCTGACACAATATTTTAAATTTTTATCTGAGTTTATATTCCTAAGATATATTTCCTGAAGAAAAATTACTAGGTCATAGTATTCATGTATGTATATGTTTGGTGCTAGGGATTGAACCCAGGGTGCTTTACCACTGAGCTACATCCCCTATCCTTCTTCTTTTTATTTTTATTTTGATAACAGGACTTTGCTGATTTGCTGGGGCTGGCCTCCAGTTTACAATCCTCCTGCCTTAGCCTCCTGAGTTGCTGATATTACAGGCATGTGCCACTGCACCCAAATGTATTTGAACTTTTAATACCCATGTCCAAAGTGCTTTTTATTTATTTATTTATTTGTTTCCAAAGTGCTTTTTAGAAAGCACTTTGTAAATTACCTTAGCACTGGCAGTGTATCAGGCAGTCCAATTCATCATATTCTCACCATTAACATATATACATATTTTTAAGGTCAAACAGAAAAATCAGGGACTAGGGTATATGCTCAGTGGTAGAGCAATTGCCTTGGGTCCATAAGGCTTAGGTTCAGTCCCCAGCTCCCAGCAAAATCCAAAATAATAACAGTAACAACAGCTGTACTATTTTATCTATTTATCTTTTTCATCTTTTGTGTGTGCTGGGGATTAAACCCACCACCAATAAGCTATATCCCTAATCTCTTTCTGACTTTTTAACTTTTATTTATTTATTTATTTTTTTAAACTTTTTTTTTTTTTTTTTAGGTGTAGATGGACATAACACAATGCCTTTATTTATATGTGGTCCTGAGGATCGAACCCGGGTCCCACCCGTGCTAGACGAGCGTTCTACCGCTGAGCCACAATCCCAGCCCAACTTTTTAACTTTTAATTAAGAAAATTTTCCAATGGAAAGGTTGAAAGAACAGTTCATTTGTATTCCTACTATCTAGATCAAACAGTTGATATGACTGTTATGAATATAATTCATCATCAAACAATTTTAGCCTGCATTTCTTAAAAGTAACACTCTTGAATTCTTTTTTTTTTTTTTAAAGAGAGAGTGAGAGAGGAGAGAGAGAGAGAATTTTTTTAATATTTATTTTTTAGTTATCGGCGGACACAACATCTTTGTTTGTACATGGTGCTGAGAATCAAACCCGGGCCGCACGCATGCCAAGCGAGCCAGCTACCACTTGAGCCACATCCCCAGCCCCACACTCTTGAATTCTTGAGCTCAAGTGATACTCCTTCAGCCTCTCAAGTAGTTGGGACTATAGGTTTGTGCTACCACACCTGGCTAAAAGTAAAATCACCTTTGTCATTCTAGTTAAGAAAATTGTTAATTCCTGATACCAAGTATTCCAAGTTCATATTCATTTTTCCCAATTAATTTAATTTTAAAAAGTGTTTTATACCTTTTTAAAACATCAGGATCGCCTTAAAGTACATTAGTATAAGGTGTTAAGGTTTGGATGTGATGTGTCCCACAAAATCTCATGTATGAGACAATGCAAGAAGGCTCAGAGGATATTACCCTATATACTCATGTACAGAGGAATGAGAAGTTGTGCTCTATTTGTGTAGAATATGTCAAAATGTATTCTACTGTCATGTATAACTAATTAGAATAAATTTAAAAAATTAAATCATCCATATTCACTTAAATGGCATTAAATAGCATTTAAGTGCGCCCCCCCCCCCAAAAAAAAAAGGTTTGGAGGTGAAATGATTGTGTGATGAGAGCCTTAACCCAATCCCTAAAGGATTAACTGAGTGGTGACTGAAGGTGGGTAGGATGGAGGAGGTGGGTCATTGGGGGTGTGGCTTTGGAGTATAAATTTTGTGTCTGGCAAGGGGAGTGGCTCTCTGCTTTTGATCATCATATGAATTGTTTCCCTCCGCCACACTCTTCCACCATGATGTTCTGCCTCACTCGTGCCCCAGGAAACGAAACGAGCCAGCCTTCTGTGGATTGAGACCTCTGACTCCATGAGCCTCCAAATAAACTTTTCCTCCTCTATATTTGTGCTGGTCAGATCTTTTAATCACAGCAGCCAAAAAGACTAAAACATAAGTTATTGCTAGTGATGGCAAGGTTACTTGTTTAATTATTTGATTAAGATGGGGCCTATGGGGTGGGGTTGTAGCTTAGTTGTAGTGTACACGCCTTACATGTGGAAGGCACTGGGTTCAATCCTCAGCACCACATAAAAATAAAATAAAGGTATTGTGTCCATCTACAACTTAAAAAAAAAGATGTATTGAAAAAAAAAGATGGGGGCCATGCAAAAAAATTTCATACAATTTTTTGGTAAGCATGTGTATATAAGGGCTGGGGAGGTAGCTCAGTTGGTAGAGTGCTTGCCTCGCATTCACAAGACCCTGGGTTCAGTCCCCAGCACCACCAAAGGGAAAAAAAAAGATAGGAGAAAGAGTGAGCGTTTTTATTGTGGTTGTTTTGGGGGGTTTTGGTACCCGGGATTGAATTTGGCATATTTAATCACTGAATCCCATCCCAAGTCCTTTTTAATTTTTTATTTAGAGAGAGAGTCTCACTAAGTTGCTTAGGGGCTTGCTAAGTTGTTGAGGCTGGCTTTGAACCTGCAGTCCTCTTGCCTCAGCCTCTAGAATTGCTGGAATTTCAAGCAAGTACCACCATGCCCAGCTTAAAGATATGTTTTATTCCTTTTTAAACCAGCAATAAATTGTGGGGTTAAAACTTTTATGTCCTGAAAATATCTTGTTCCCCAGCATCCTGTCACCTGATAAGTTAGTATTCACTTATGGATGATCCTTGCCTAAGTCAGTTATTTTATTGAGGGTTTTTACAGAAAGGTGGTTTTCCTAATTGTCAGCCTTAAATTTATTGAGTCAGAATTCTTCTGTAAAGAAGAACTTTCCATCATTAAATGGGGTGAAAATTTCTTATTTTCAGAATAAAGATTTGGAATAATAGTCAACTCCAGTGGTGACAAACCATCCTTCTCCCATTTATTGTCACTGTGTGAATGTCTTGTCCAGCTCATGCTGTCATAAAAAAATACCATAGGCTGATTAATATAAAGTATATAAATTTATTTTCTTAACTATCACATTGGGATTAGGACTTCAACAAATGAATTTGATGAGGTGCTACATAATTTAGTTTACAGTAGTGGACTTTTGGATTTAAAAAAATAGTGGTTTATAATTATTTGTAAACATACTGTCTTACAGAGAACAATGTTTGAAAGAAAACTCAGATTATTCTCCTAATATTTTAAAATTTTTGTTAAAGCAAGAGAGGTGACACTTTAACACTGTTTCGCCCTGTGTGATAATGATAATGGTGGATATTGTACAGTTTTTCTGTTTCACTTTCTAGAAACTTTTCTGGGCACCCCCCCACACCCATTTCAGTAAATCTGCACACGACTTTCTCCCTATTTTGCGTTTGGTAAATTTACATTTGGTAAATTTTTTTTTTTTTTTTCTCCAGTAGTGGGCATTGAACTGAAGGGAATCTTATCACTAAGCTGCATCACCAACCCTTTTTATTTTATTAAATTTTGAGACAAGATCTTTCTGAATTGCTGAGGCTGGCCTCAGACTTGTGATTCTCTTGCCTCAGCCTCCTGAGTTACTGGGATTAATAGACATGTACCATTATGCATAGCTGTAGAAGAAATTTTATAGAGTAAATATATAATTTATTTATTGAGTAAAAATATGTTCATATAGTCAAAAATTCAAAAAGGTATAGAAAAAAGGGTACATACAGTTAAAAAATAAGTTTTCAACTTAGTGACTGTTGACCTCTCTGTTCTCTGCTTTCTCCAGAGTCAATTTAGTGGGTTTTTTGGTCTTTATTTTTTCAGGATAGATCTAGTGTTAAACTCATGTGTCACATAACAAAGGTGTTTTGGGTCAAGAGTGAACCACATATACAAAGGTGGTCCTATAAGATAATATTATCTAGTGATTATTCATTGTTCTATATTTTGCTTTTTTGATTACCTATTTACCTTGGGGAATATGATTTGTATAGTATCAGTTTTTTTTTTTTTTTTTTTTAATGTTTATTCTTGTTGAATTTTCTGAGCTTCCTGGATCTATGATTTGGTATCTCTTAATTTCGGGAGATTCTTAATTTTGAGGAATTTATTATTGCTTGAAATATTTCTTGCTTTTCTTTATTCACATTATGCCTTTTTTTAATAGTCTTACAGTTCTTGTAGGTACTTTTTTTTTTTTTTTTCTTTTTCTCCTCCTCTCTCTACTGGTCATCATACCCAGAGCCTGTGCTTGCTAGGCAAGTGCTCTACCCCAGCCCTCTGTTCTATCCTTTTCATGTTTTTTTTTTCACATTTCAGTTTTGAAAGTTTCTACTGACATCTCTTTAGCTGTATTTCCTCTAATTTCTATTGTACTGCTTTTGATTTTTTAACTCCCCCCCCGCCCCTTTTTGGCTTTGTGCTTACTAGGCAAGTACTCTACCACTAAGCTACATCTCAAGCCCTCTAACTTTACCTTTTGACTCTTTTTTTAAAATTTATTAATATTTATTTTTCAGTTTTCGGTGGACACAACATATTTATTTTTATGTGGTGCTGAGGATCGAACCCAGTGCCGCGCGTATGCCAGGCGAGCACATTGCCGCTTGAGCCACATGCCCAGCCCACCTTTTTACTCTTACTTGAGTTTCTGTCTCTGCTTTCATTACCCCTTTGTTTTTGCATGTTGTCAACTTTTCTTGTTGGAACAATTAGGATATTCATCCTGTATTTTTAACATTTCTGCCATATTTCATTCTGGCTCTGTGGTTTTTATCTTCTAGTGTGCTTTATAATTTTTGTTGTTGTTGTTGAAAGCTGAGTATGATGTATTGGGTAAAAAGAACTGAGGTAAATAAGCCTTAAGAGGCAGTGTTTGTTATTTGCTATAGCTGCAGGTATCAGAGGCTAAAATTTCCCCTGGTGTCCTTGTTTTTGCCTCCCTTGTTGCCTTAGGAATTCCTTAGAAACTTCTTAAATTAGGTCTGAGACATGTAATCTGTTGTTATACAGGAGCCCTATTAATGGTAAGGTGTTAGGGGGATGGAAGGATTTTGTAGTCCTGTAATTGGGTTTGAGTCTGTTAATGAATCTATAAACCTGGGCTGTGACCTTCACAAATACTTCTTTGTCAATCTTCCTTTTTAGGTGAGAATGTTAGGTGAGGCCAGAGGACTGGATTTTGGATATTTCCCTTCCTTCAGGTTTATTTGCTCTGGTAAAACTTGAGTTTGATAGACTCTGGTACAGTATATATTTTTTGGTAGCTCTTGTTTAAAAGGACATAACAGAGCTGGGCATAGTGGTATATGCCTATAATCCCCCAGGGACTCTGGAGGCTGAGACAGGAGAATTGCAAGTTTGAGACCAGCCGCAGCAATTTATCGAGAGCTTAAGCAATTTATCAAGACTCTGTCTCAAAATGAAAATAATAAAAAGGACTGGGGATATGGCTCAGTGGTTAATTGCCTCTGGGTTCAATCCCCAGTAATAACAACAACAACAAAAGAATGGATGGGCACGGTGGTGCGTGGTGCATGGTGCATACTTGTTGTCTTAGCTACTCAAGAGGATGGGGTGGGAGAATTCAAGTTCAAGGACATCCTGGAATTTAGTAATATCCTATCTCAAAGTAGAAAATAAAAAGGGCTGGGGATGTAGCACGTGCCTAGATTCTGATCTCCGTATGGGGGTCTGGGACCTGAATGCTGTGGGCTTATTTCAAAATGGCTGCTTTTTTTCCCTCCTGCTGCCAGAAACAAAGGAATTTCTTTCCCATTTTCAGTGTGAGAACCTGATAGTAGTGGTCTTGGCAAAAAAAAAAAAAAAAAAACTAAAATAATTGGGGAGCTTTAGTCTTTTTGGAGGGAGGGGGTAGTACCAGGGATTGAACCCCAGGGCACTTAACCACTGAGTTATATTCCCCAGCCCTTTTACTTTTACTTTTTTTTTTGTACCAAGGATTGAACTTGGATACTTGACTACTAATCCACACCCCCAGCCCTATTTTATATTTTATTTAGAGATAGTGTCTCACTGAGTTTGTTTAGTGCCTTGCAGTTGCTGAGGCTGGCTTTGAACTTGGGATTCTCCTGTCTCAGCCTCCCAAGCCAGTGGGATTACAGATGTGTGCCACCATGTTTGGTTTACTTTTACTTTTTATTTTGAGACAGGGTCTTGCTAAATTGCCGAGGCTGGCTTTGAACTTGGGATCCTCATGTCTCAGCCTCCTAAGTTTCTGGGATTACAGGCATATATCACTGCCAGCTAGTCTCATATTTGTTCTTTCTTTAGCCTACAAGCATTCTCCAGTTACTTCAGGGACATTACTCTGGTAGGAGTTCCTGCAAAGATTCTCATGAGCTTCTCCCTCTGCTTAAGTTGTGATTCTGTATATTCCCTTGTCTCTCCTATTTGGGATATAGCTCTTTGCCCTGTTGACTTCAGTTTTCTGATGAAGCTAAGAAGAGTTTTCATTTTCAGTTTTTTTTTTTTTTTTTTTTTTTTTAAACAGGCTTACTTCTTCCTATGGGAGTGATAACTGCCAAGCTTTTTTAGGCTGGATCAGAAGCCAGAAGTCCACTTATTTGCTTTTATTTGTAGTTTTCAGTTAAATTGTACCACAGTTCTTGTAGATCCCTCAATTGTTGTGTTTTCCAGTTATTGGTTTTTCATTATATTTAATATTCAGTGATTTATATTATAATTTTTAGTATTTTTCCCTTTACCTATAATGAAATCATTTCCTTAGTTTCTAGGAGTGGAAATGATAGGGTAAAGGGTATGATAAATTGTATGGTGTTAATACTTTCTCTCTTTTTTTTTAATATTTATTTTTCAGTTTTAAGTGGACACAATATCTTTATTTTTATTTTTATGTGGTGCCGAGAATCAAATCCAGTGCATCACGCACACTAGGCAAGCACTACCCTTTAAGCCACATCCCCAGCCCCAATACCTTCTTTTTAATATTACCTTTAACACAATGTTACCATTGTGACTTTTATTGGTATCACCTTAGGGTATAGCTTTGTACCGGTATGGGGTAATGGATGAGGTATTAAGAATTTTGCCAGTATAGAAAATATAAACTGCAATTTACTTTTTTATCTAATTTTTTTTTTTTTTTTTTTTGCATATTGGTGTCCACTTCTAGCACTATTTACTAAAAATACAATCTTTTCTCTGTTAGTTTGGTCCTTTATTAAAGATCAGTTTATTATGTGAGTATGTGTCTATTTCTTGGCTTTCTGTTGGTGTGTCTATCCTTTTACTAATTATTTTATTTATTTATTTATATGCAGTGCTGAGAATTGAACCCAGTGCCTCATACATGCTAGGCAAGTGCTCAACCCCAGTCCCCACCTCCAGCTATCTTGATTATTATATCTTTAATAGTGAGTTTTGAAATCGAATACTGTGAGTCATTCAGCTTTGTTTTTCCTTAATATTGTGTTGATTCTTCTAGTTTTTTATATTCAGTTTTTAATGTCTTTTGAAATAGCTTGCTGGAGAATTTTATTGGTGTTGTGAATCTATAGTTCATGTTGTGAGGAATTACACCTTTATATTGTTGAACCTCCCTTCTGGTTTTAGAATATAGAATATCTCTGCATTTATTTAAATATTTGTTTTATTAGGGTTATTATGGTTTTCCCTCCTTCCCCTCCTTCCTTTAGAACCCAGAGTCACTTTATCATTTAGCCATATTCCCAACCCTTTTTATTTATTTTGAGACAGTGTCTTGCTAAGTTGTTGAGGCTGGTTTCGAAATTGCAACCTTCCTGTTTCAACCTTCTGATTCCGTGAAATTATAGGTGTGTGTCTTAGCCACCCACCTCACCCAGTGAGGTTTGTAGTTTTCTGCATATACACTTTTGTTTTGGTACCGTGGATTGAACCCAGGGATGCATAACCATTGAGCCACATGGGGGTGTTGCTTTTAATATATATATATATATATATTTAGAGACAGGGTCTTGCTAAGTTGCTTAGGGCCTCAGCCTCCCAGTTGCTGCTATTACTGCACCTAGCTCTGCATATAGATTTTAAAAATACATTTTGTTAAGTTTCTAAGTCTTTTGTGGTGGGTGCTGTTGTCTCATAGTTCTGGAGACTAGAAGTTTGAAATCAGTGTTTTTGGTAGGGTCATGCTTTTAAAACCTCTAGGGGAAATTCTTAAGCTTCTTGCAGTCATTAAAATGAATGACACATGGTTTGCCATTCATGTACTCTTTGTAGGTTTGTAGGCTTGTAGGTGTATCGCTGTAATCTTTTGTTTTCATGTGACATTCTCCTTATCTTTGTCTTCATAGGCCAATTTCTTTTATGTTATATACAGAGAAATTATGTCTGTATTTCTTCCCTTTTAACAATGGGATACATATCAAATACCTTCTTCTTACTGTTGCTTTTTCTCAAATAATTATTTTTCCCCCTTCTGGTACTTAGAATTGAACCCAGGTTACTCTACCATTGCATTCTATCCCCAGCCTTTTTTAATTTTTATAATGAGGCAGAGTCTCCCTAAGTTCCTGATCTTGAACTTGGAATCATGTCTCCCCTTCCAGGTTGCTGGAATTATAGGCAGGTGCCACAGCTTTTGGCTTTTACATCTTAATAAATAGTTTATGTAAAAATTGTTTAGCTAGAGCACAATTCACAATAGCTAGACTGTGGAACCAACCCCGATGCCCCTCAATAGATGAATGGATAAAAAAAATGTGGCATTTATACACAATGGAGTACTACGCAGCACTAAGAAATGACAAAATCATGGAATTTGCAGGGAAATGGATGGCACTAGAGCAGATTATGCTAAGTGAAGCTAGCCAATCCCTAAAAAACAAATGCCAAATGTCTTCTTTGATATAATGAGAGCAACCAAGAACAGAGCAGGGAGGAAGAGCAGGAGGAAAAGATTAACATTAAGCAGAGTTATGAAGTGGGAGGGAAAGGGAGAGAAAAGGGAAATTGCTTGGAAATGGAAGGAGACCCTCATTGTTATACAAAATTACATATAAGAGTTTGTGAGGGGAATGGGAAAAAAATAAGGAGAGAAATGAATTACAGTAGATGGGGTAGAGAGAGAAGATGGGAGGGGAGGGGAGGGGGGATAGTAGAGGATAGGAAAGGTAGCAGAATACAACAGTTACTATTATGGTATTATGTAAAAATGTGGATGTGTAACCGATGTGATTCTGAAATCTTTGTAATGTTTTGAATAACCAATAAAAAAAAAATTCTAAAAAAAAAATTGTTTAGCTAGGGCTGGGGTTGTAGCTCAGATGTAGAGCACTTGCCTAGCATGTGTGAGGCACTGGGCTCGATCCTCAGCACTACATAAAAATAAAATAAAGGTATTGTGTTCACCTACAACTGAAAAATAAATGTTTTTTTTAAAAAAAATTGTTTAGCTAGCTGTAGCTTCTTCAAAGTGAACATTAGGAAAAAAACATGACTTCCAGAAGTTCTTGTGTTTAGCAGAGTTGGAAGAAAGTATAGTAAAGTAGCTTTGCAGCTGTCCTTACAAAAGCTGTAGTTCCAACCCAGGCATGGTGGCACATGCCTATAATCTAAGCATCTTTGAGGGCCCAAGGCAGGAGGATTGCAAGTTTGAGGCCAGCAGGAGCAATTTAGTGGGATCCTTGTCAAAATAAAAAATAAAATGGGGTGGGGATGTAGCATAGTGGTAGAGCATTCCTGGGTTCAATATCCATACTGCCATAAAAGAAGAGTAGTGCAAAAATAACAGTTCTTCAGGGTTTCATCCATAAGACTCCTTAGTTGCAGTCATTAAAGTGAATGACACATTGTTTTCGTATTTATTTTCTGAAATCACATTCTGTTCTTAGATTGGCAGAATTATGAAATGAATTTCACAAAATAGGGCTTTGAAATCAAAGATTTTGTACTTAATATTGTTAGAACTTGAACACTTGATCTTTGTCTATCTAGGAGACTGATTTAATTCTGGTTTTACGTATTCTCATTTTACAGGAATAAAATTAAGTTAGATATAAGTGACGCGTTTATATTAATATCACAAGTGCCAGAAGTAGGATTTAGCACACATCTATACACTCCAAAAACCATGACTTTACTAATAATGTCATCTTTTGCCATTTTTTATGTCTTCCTTATGTTTCTGAGTCTTTAGCTGGGATTTTAAATTAGTTTATGGGAGCACTGGGATTCAAATTTTGTATGATTATAAAATAATTGGATGCTTAAATTACACTGTGGAGGTATAAAGGATCATCGTTTTTGATGGAAAAATTAAACTGAAAAATCCTTGTTTTTTAATGTCCATTTTCTTTTTATCTTATTTATCTGCAGGTAAAGCTTGATCCTAGACCATGTAGTATGCTTTTTTGTAATAGGAGTATATCATGGTGATGGTATTTTCAACTTAATTATTAGTAAAATTTTCATAAGCTAATAGTGTTTTTTTCCTAAGATGGAAAAAAGATGTATTTTTTTCCCTCTAAATTATTGTTTGGGTGCTGTGGATACATAAAATGATAGAGGTATAAAAATTAATAATTATTCAATATTTTACTAAACAGAATTGGAATAGTTCTAGAAAGCAGATTTTCTAATCTTTGTTTACCTCCTTTATTCATCCCCAAAACTTTAGTCTAACTGCATTCGTTAGTATACTAACATTTTAGGGTATTTCTTTTTAGAGGAGATAGAGGTCTTTTAAAGTAAAGTAAAAGATCTGATTGCTCTGATTTTCCTTAAAAGTTTTAGGGGGAAAAATGAAAATCTTTAGTTAATACTTGTGGTTTCTTAAATTGGTCAGTAGAAGTTGGATGCCTTCAGTTTTCATCACATTGTTTATTCTTGTACATACCAGATGAAGTATTTTTACTTTTGCTAAAATGTACATTTCTTTCTCTGCCACAACACCATGAATGGTAATGATTTTCTGGGGCACAGGAAGAAGTTTCTCTTTTGTGCATATTTATAATTCAGTTTCACTTTTTGGATAAAAACATTTTCAGAAAAATATGAAATACTTTGAAGCATAACAAAGGTTATGGAATAAACCAATACTAATTAGAACATTTTAAAAATACATTAAAGTAATTTTGGTAATGCTGTGTTATTAGAAGAGAGTAATGAAGCCGGGCGCAGTGGTGCACGCCTGTAATCCCAGCCATTTGGGAGGCTGAGACAGGAGAATTGCGAGTTTGAGGCGAGCCTCAGCAATTTGGCAAGACCCTGTCTCAAAATTAAAAAGAGAAGGGGGATTTATCTCAGTGGGAAAGTATCCCTGGATTAAATTCCTAGCACCCTCCTCATATATATATTTTCAAGAAGTCATGAAATTTTAGAAATTTGGATTTTAAGTTATACATTGTTTCTGTACTAAAAATATTTAGTATAGAAAAAGTGAAACTGGTGTGTGTGTGTGTATGTGTGTGGTGAAAGAAGCTGAGGACCTTAAAGCAGATATTCTTAACACTGTTCCATCCAGTAAGCAAGTTTTAAAAAGATGGTTCCAAAACAGAAAAATTTACTCTTGAAATCTTAGGCAAGACTTTGTTATAAAAGTAGATGTATTATGTCTGTTAAGTAAAAATAAGGAATTTAACAAAACAAAATACATATATTGTATATGTATTTTGTTTTGTTACATTTGTATTTTAGGTTTAAATTGAGAGAAGGGAAGGACTTTATTTATTAGGAATATGGAATAAAACCAGTAGGATATTAGGATAAAAGCATAAGTGGAGGTACCATTTATAGGCAGGTAGGTACTTGGAAATATTAATGTGAATTCCATTGAACAGAACCGAAGTTCCCTGAAGGTTCAAAATCTTAACTACATTTAACTACAGATGCATAGGTTTATCACTTTGGACTTGACATATATGGAGTTAGCAAATATAAATAAGTTGTCTGGTATTTTTCTCTAATAACTTTCCCATAAAGTCAACAAGTCATTTGTTCTATTGTTCAAAGTCGTGTTATTTCATTAAGAATTTGAAGTTAATATTTCTTACTTTCCTTGTTTTAAATACTCTTAAACTGGCTAATTAAGTCCTAGAAAAGGACAGTTTATTTTTCTAGAGTAGATAAATCTATGAAAGAGGGGCTTTAAGTTTTTTATAGGTAATATTTTAAAATAGGCCTTTTCCTTGTTGACATAACTAACATTTATTTTCTGTTTATTTTTAAGACGAGCAAAAATCAAATTAAAGTAGATCTTGTAGATGAGAATTTTACAGAATTAAGAGGAGAAATAGCAGGACCTCCAGACACACCATATGAAGGCAAGTACTTTTTTCTGTATCAAAATATTGTGCGTATTAGAACTTGTCTGAAACATTAAATCAGAATTAATTTTGAGCATCTATAAACTACATAGAAGGTAACTACATTTGGCTTAGTATATACAGCAATTTTTAAAATGATAAATTTAGACACTTAATCCAGACTGACTTTTCTTACTGAATTTTAGTTAATTTTTTCTTTCCCCAAAAGAGATTTAGCACAGTTAAGTTACAGGTTGTGCAGGTTAGAATTTTTAAAACATAATAGAATGTTAAGCCTCCTTCTTATATAGTCTGTAGACTCTCAAGTTACCCTTCATATGATATTTATAACAAACCTTGCCTTAAATTTCTGACTAACTTTGTTTTTGCTTTTTAAAGCTCCTCTCCCATTTGTCATATGGCATTTCATTCACTCATATATCTTCATACTGGTTGTAGTTCATGTATTTAATTTTCTTATTTAGGAAAGTTTTGAGTGATCATTTTTAGATTTATAGAAAAGAAAGTAGATAGCTTTACTTAGTTTTATGTTCACAAATTAAGTCTGTAGCTCCTTTACTGTAGACCACAGAATTGAGGGTAAGATATATAGAAAGAAGCTTTAGCATTTTAATTTCTCATTAGGCAAATCTTCATGAATGAATATTATAAATTTGGATTAAGTAGCATAACCACGGTTCTTGGAATCTAGGTATTCAGATATTTGTTTAGTAGAAAGCATGTAACAATATGTGGTAGCTCTTTAGAAGCATTACATGTATGCATACTCATATGTTTGGTTCTTAACAAATCTTATGAGGTAAGTAGAGTTATCACTTTTTCATAGATAAAGAAACTTAAGCTCAGAGAAGTTAATTAGCTTATCTAAGATTTGATATGAAGAAGAGGCACAGCTGGGATTTAAGGCTTAATAGCCTTTTACTTCAAAGTTATACTTTTAATAACTTGCTACTTTGGAGTGAATCAGGATTGATATTGGAAGGGGTAATTATGATTATTCTGAATATGGTGGTTCTATAATTCGGTATTGAATAGTTAACCCCCCCAAATTGAGAAAAGTCTAATATTCTTGAATATTTTTGTCCTTATTCAAAAATTTAAAGACTCTAGTATGTCATTAGCATACTATCTTTTTGAGGGGTGGGTGTGATACTGGTGATTGAACCCTGGAGTGCTTTACCGGTGAGCTATGTCCTGAGATTGATTGATTGATCAATTTGGGGGTTAGGTTTTTGCTAAGTTGCCAAGGCTGGTCTCTGATTTAGAATCCTCCTGCCTCAGCCTCCTGAGTTGCTGTGATTACAGGCATGTGTCACTGAACACTGCTTATTTAGTCCTTTTGATAGTAAACATAGAAGAGACCTTTAGTTATATCTTACAAAAAATTAAGTGCTTGTCTTAATTGCAAATGCTCCGTTATACCTGCTGCTTCTTGAAGGCAGGCATAATAGTTCTTGAATTATTTTTTTAGATTGTATAGATGTTTTATTTTTTTACTTATACTGGGAATTTAACCCAGAATCACTTTATCACAGCTGTATTCTATTCCTTTTTATTTTTTATTTTGAGAAGACAGGGTCTTGCTAAGTTGTAGAGGCTAGCCTCAAACTTGGAATCTCCTGCCTCATCCTCCTGAGTTGCTGGAATGACAGGCATGTGCCACCACTCCTGACTAAATATTCTTTTTGGGATTTGTTTTGTTTTGTTTTGTTTTTTGAAGGCAGTAAGGCAACAGTATTATTCTAGAGTTCTTCCAGCAAATTTTTGTAACAGACAAGATACTTCCTGAGCTTAGTTGTTAGAGGAGAAAAATTTCTTACCTTCTTAGCAACTCTTAATAGGTAAGTGATTTAAAAAAATATATATATATAATATATATTATATATTATATATATTATATATATATATATATAATATTTTTTAGTTTTAGGTGGACACAATATCTTTATTTTACATTTACGTGGTGATGAGGATCGAACCCAGTGCCTCATGCATGTTAGGCGAGTGCTCTACCATGGAGCCACAATCGCAGTCCCTGTGATTTTTTTTTTTTTTTTTAATTGCATAAAGCACATTTTTTTGTATTTCTTTTTAGTTAGAAATGTTTGGTAACTAAGTATTTAATCCTGCTTCTGCTTTTAAATAAAACAGTCTTTTGATAAGATTAAGTTTAATATGTTTTTTGGATATTTGAGTTATACTATGTCATTCTGTTCTTTTTGTCATAAGTATTGAGAGTATTGAGATGATCATTTTATTTAGTAAAAGTACCATACAAGGACATAAACTAGAAACTTTCTTTGAAATGTAAGAAAAATGTTTAAATAATGCTTCTTGCAGGGTTCTTAACTTTTTTTTTTTTTTTTTTTTTTTTTAGGCTTTTTATTTTTCTTTTTTCTTCTTTTGGTATTACTGGGGAATCCAACCTATTGATGCTTTACTACTTTGCTAAAACCCCAACTCCTTTTATTTTTTATTTTGAGACACAGTCTCACTAAGAGTTAGAGGCTGACCTCGAACATGCAATCCTCCTGTCTCAGCCTTCCGAGTTGGCAGGATTATAGGTGTGCCCCACTGTGCCCGGCTAGTTGTTTGGTTTTTATTTGATGATGGGCATTGAACCCAGGGCCTCTCACATGCCAGGCAAGTGCTCTGTCACTGAGCTACACCCCCAGCCTCTTTGTGTTTTTTAATTTTGGTTTAAATTAAAAAGCAAAAGCAGAAGTTTACATGTAGAATGTTAGACATGTTTTTAATCTATTAGGTAATGAGGAAGTCATTTTATATAGTATTTTTAAATAATCAGATTGAGAAGTAGAATACCCATTGAAAAATTGCTGTGATGTGTGTTTATTAAACTCAGTTTTCTTCTTTTGACCAATAAAATAACTCAGTGGTAAAAGAACAATTTACTTTCTTCCTAAAAGTTCTTTTTAGTTTCTAGATTATTGTTGATTGGCCACAACCATTTAACCACATTTAACCACAACCATTTTTTAAAAATTAATTTAAAATTTAATTTATGAATTTTTAATGTTAAAAGCTCTTCTTAAAGCAGGGAGTAGTAGCTTATATCTTCTGTAGGCCCAGCTACTTGGGAAGCTGAGGCAGGAGGTTTGCTTGAGGCCCAGGGGTTCAAGGCTAGTCTGGGCAATTAAAAGAGATCCTGTATTGTGGGGGTGGAGGGCTATTCTTCAGGAGGTAACTATTTAAAATGAATGCTGTTTTTGTTTTTATGCCTATGTGTTTTCCTGCACTGAGGATTAAACACCCAGGGTTTTATGCATGCTAGGCAAGTGTTCTGCATCCATGATCTCCCTTCCAGCCTCTCTCCCTGCCTTTTCCTTTTTTTCTTCTGAGAATGGGTTTCAGTATGTTGGTCCAGGCTGGCCTTAAATTTGTTGTCCTCCTATCTCACTCTCCCAACTAGCTGGGATTACATCTGGTATATTCAGTGTGTTTTGTAAAAATTCCCTTATATATATCAACCTGATTAAATACAATCTGTGACATTTTTGGTCAATGATGGACTGTGGATTTGAACGGTTGTCTGTTAAAATTACATTGCCTAGTGACATTGTAACTGTCTTGGTATATTCTTTTTGCACAGTGATGAGATCACCTAATGATGCTTCTCAGAACACATCCTGTTGTTAAACGACACATGAATGGTATTATGGTTAATGCTGTAGTGATTATATATTATAATTTTTCAGGTAATAATGCAAGACAGAATATACTCTTGATCTTTTAGGCAGAAGGCCAAGAAATATATAAGACAACATGTAACATGGAGTAGAAATAAAAATATCTCTGGGCTTGCACACTGCTCATAAGAGATTGTTTTGGACATTCAAGAAATAATAACTTTGTATAAAGGATGGTAATCTGAAATTTAATCAGGAAAAAAGATTTGTAGGAAGAAAAAAGAAGAGCCTATTGTAATGTTCAAGCCAAATTTAATCATGTATATTTGATTTGAAGCTAGTATTTGTAATTCTGAAAGTTATTTCAGTATTCACAAAATTTTCTATTATACTTCTGTTACCTGTCCCTCCCCCCTTTTTTTCCTTTTCATTTCTTTATTCTTTACTGCTATCATGTATTTTGTGATTCAGGCATCTGGTTCTATTCATGTATTTAATAGATGGGACTCTATTGAAAAGAATTCTAAGAGAAGAATTGGAACTCAAAAGTGCTTAAGGAAAAGGGTACCGAGTGAAATGCCCTTTTCCCCAGATCCAAAATCATCCATTTATAACAATGGAGGAGGTGTGAATGTGAGAGAATGTAGGAAATAACTGGAGAAAGTTTCCTGCTTGACTTTTTTTTTTTAATATTTTTATTAGTTGTTGGATTTTTTTTTTTTTTAACTTATTTGTATGTGGTGCTAAGAATCCAACCTAGGGCATCACACATGCTAGGCAAGCGCTCTACCGCTGAGCCACAACCCCGGCCTCTTGACTTCTTTTTAAGAGCTGAGCATATAGAATTTTGATGTTAATAATGCCTGCCCCCATCGGTTTAATCACCTAGTGACTAGTCTTTATCTACTCCATCCCTTGATAACTATGAAGCAAAATACCGTAGTTGTATATGTGTTTCAGTAGCACAGTTTAATTTGCTGTTTTCTAATAATATTCTATGTCAATAGGTCGTAAAGTCTTAGAATAGGAAAGTTAGACATAGGATTCAAGACTTATTCCATGAGAATTTCCTGAGAGAAAGTTACCATTTCTTTGAATGTACTAATTATGATAAATTAGAAATACTTTTTAAAATATCTGTTTAGTGACTGGTTTCTTAAGACAGCTCCAAAAGAAAAAATATTGTCTTCTGTTTATATACAGCATTACTGGTTAGAACAGCTTCTTTAAAAGTTTGCATTTTATATATCCATTTAAAGGAAGAGAATAGTATCTTGTCTTCTTGGATGTCTATTTTATTTTAAAATATTATTTATTTATTTAAAATATTTTATATTAATTTTAAAAAATTAACAAAAAATGTTAGCATTTAATTTAGGTCACAAGATAAAAGAATGGAAATTTTTTTTTCTAATTCAAGAGAACCAGTTAGAAATAGATTTTTGAGTTTATGGCCTAATCTATATTTTTTGTCTCTGTACATCTATTCTTTTGTATCTCCTTGCCTTCATTCTTTTTATTTTTTTCCTTCCACAACCCCCACCCACCCCACCCCCAGTGTTATTAGTGACTCTTTTGTTGACTAGAGGCAACAAAATGAAATGGAAGTTAATTGTTTTCATGAAATATTTGGTATTGGGTTGTCTGTGGATTTAATTTATTCATGTATGTCTAGTCCTATTCCTCACTGATAAACGAATTGCTGATATGAAAATGGGTCTTATGGATGCTTTAAATAGTAAATAAAAAACTGGTGCTTTTGATGATTTCCTTTTTGGGTTTCCATTTTAAAATTAATTTGCAGTTGAATATAAAATAATGAATGTTTTTTAAAGTTTTGTTAGTATACTTGGTTTACATATTTGAGTTGAACAGCATTGTTAACTTTATTTTCCCAATTTTTTAGGAGGAAGATATCAACTAGAGATAAAAATACCAGAAACATATCCATTCAATCCCCCTAAGGTATAGTAAACCTATTTTTATGCATGAAATTTTGAAATATTTTTTATACTTGGCTCTACTAATGTATGTTTTAGGGCTTATTAAAGTTACCACTTTATGAGTTGTTTGCTATGTTTAAGATTTCAGGCCATGGCAAGTGACTTGCTTCTGAAATTACAATGAAAAGCAGGCTTACTCAAAAGCAGCCAGTAGTGGCTTTACATTGGAATAGTGTGTGCATCTGATAATGACTCAGATACTAGGTCTGCAAAAACTTGCAGTGTTCCCAGATTTAGAGAGAGGTTCTTACTTTGCTCAAAGAAGCATTTTAGGGAATAATGTATTCTTCATTCTTTCAGTAATTATTTGAATATTATGTACCAAGGAATATAGCAATAAGGCTTGCACTTCTGCTTTCATGGAGCTCACATTCTATGAGAAGTAATCAGCAAATAATTGCAAAACCATTTTGAATGTGAAGTGGAAATGATCTTACCTTACCCTATGGTCATGTATAACAAGAGGTAGCCTGAGCTGTTTTTTTTTTTTTTTTTTTTTTTTAACTGAACCTCTTCCTTCATGTTTTTACTTTTGCCACTATCACAACTTCTAATTTACCCATTCAACTTAGGTACTTACTTATTTCCCTATTTTGCCTGTTATTAATCCCTTCCATCTTTGCTATTTCTAATCTTCCTAAATACAGTTTAGATTATCCTTCTTTTCGTTCTCTGTTAATAAAAGTCTAAACTCCTTATCTTGGCATTTAAAGTCTCCTACAGCCTGACCCCAATTTTCTTTTCTACCCTTATCTTCTACATCTCCACCCACAACATGGTCTTGTTTTCCAACCTAGATTATTGGCTCTTTGTGGATGATATTTATTCTTTCATGTTTTTTCTCTAATTTTTGCTTGAATCTTTTGTCCTTTTTTGAAATTCTGGCTTTTTTAAAAGATGAGGGTGAAGTGCCACTTTTCTCCATTAAGCTGTGCCTGTCAGATATTTCCCATTAGCATTTTATAGGATTTATATAGTACCTGCATAAATTTTTGTATTATTTTGGACATGTATCTTTGACTTATTTTTATTTGCTCCTGAGTCAAGGACTGAGTTTTACACCTACATATTATCTTTGGCTCCTCATAATATTGTGCCCTTTAATATATTATAGCAGTTCTCAGAATTTTGTGGAATTCATACTCTCAAACTATTAGTTGTTCCAACTTAAGAAATAAACATGGTGGGGCTGGGGTTGTGGCTCAGTGGCAGAGTGCTTTCCTAGCACATTTGAGGCACTAGGTTTGATTCTTAGCACCCATATGAATAAATAAAACAAAGATCCATCTACAACTTTAAAAAAAAAAAAAAAGAATAAACATGGTAATGGGAAGGGTGAATTTAGATCAGCTACCAGAATGGGATATCTCTGTTGCTTGATGTACATTTATTTTTTGACATGCCCCCTCCTCTTTTTTTTAATTGTGGCAAAATGTTCATGGCATAAAACTTGCCATTTTAACTATTTTTAGGTGTGTTGGTTTTTTGTTTTGTATTGTATTGGTACATGGGATTGAGTCCAGGAGCAAGTTACCCTTTACCACTGAGCAATACCTCCAGGGTTTGTTTTTTTTTGATTTATTTTTTAGGTGTAGATGGACACAAAACAATGCCTTTATTTTTATGTGGTGCTGAGGCTCGAACCCGGGTCCTGCCGGTGAGTGCTAGGCGAGTGCTCTACCGCTGAGCCACAATCCCAGACCCCGGTTGTTTTTTTTTTGTTTTTGTTTTTTTTTAAGATTGTATTTTATTTTTTTATTTGTAGTTGGACACATACCTTTATTTTATTCACTTATTTTTATGTGATGTTGAGGCTTGAATCCAGGGCATCTCACGTGCTAGGTGAGCACTCTGTCCCTGAGCCACAACCCAGCCACCACCACCCCACCAACCCCCGCCTGTTCTTTTTTTTGGACATGGGGACAAAATGAAAAAGTTACTGAGGGTCTTGTTAAGTTGCTGAGGTAAATTTAGTATCCTCCTGTCTCAGTCTCCTTAGTCACTGGGATACTAGGATTATAGGTGTGCCTCACTGCATCTGGCTTTTAGATGTATTGCTCAGCAGCATTAAATGTATTTTTGTGCAGTTGTCATCACCATTCATCTCCAGAACTTTTTTGTGTTTTTGTAGTACTGAGGATTGAACCTATAGCCTTGAGCATGCTGGGTAAATGCTCTACCACTGAACTACATTCCTAGCTTTTTTCAAATTTATGCTTTGAGACAGGTTTCACTAAGTAGCCCAGTCTGTCCTTGAACTTGTGGTCCTCCTGCCTCAGCCTCCCAGTATCTGGGATTATAGGTAGCCTCTTGAGAAATTCAGATATAGGCTACAGGTGTGTGCTACCCATTCCTGGATTTTAATTCATGCGTTTTAAAAAACAGAAATAAAATGGAAGAAAGAAAAGTGCTGTAGATGGACTGCTGTCAACCATTATACTTAAAATGACAGGCAAAACTGTCACTTATGGTCTGGGTCAGTGGTAAAGTGCTAGCCTATCATGAGTGAGGCCCTAGATTTGATTCTCAGCACCATATAAAAATAAATAAAGGCATTCTGTCCACCTACAACTACAAAAATAAATAAATAAAGGTTAAATTGTTTAAAAAATCACTGGACTCTCCTTCCATGATCCTGGGAAGAACGAGTAAGGACACAATCTCTGAAAGTATGAGTATGGTTCTTCCAAAACAGTCAGTCAACAGTTAGTTGAACAGTAAGGGTTCAATCTTACCTCGATTTCACTGGCTTTATGATTTTAGGCAAGTTATCTAATTTCTGTGTACTTCAGTTTCTCATTTGTTTTAAAATCCTCTCCTGGGAGTATAAAAATGAAAGGAGTTAACACATATAAAGTACTTTTCAGTAATTCTATAAAACATGTTTTCCCATCTTAGTATCTTTCAAATGAGAATCCATATTTCAGTGGATTAGCATATCATCATTTAATTGGAAGAAATTTTTTTCTTCTGTGAAGGCACTTAAAGTAATTTTTTCTTGAATAATTGATGTTGCCTGAGATTTAGTAAAATAGAATACTTAGAAAAGTGCCTTTCGCAGAGCAAATACTTGGTAAATATTAGCTAGAATTAGCCAGTAAGTCACAACTAGTTATTATTTCTTTATTGCTTTGCTGGGGATTGAATGTAGGGTCTTGCACATGTGAGGGAAGTGCTGTACCACTGAGCTGCATCCCTAGCCTCATAACTGTTCATATAATAAAGAATGGCTTGGTGCCACATGCCTGTAATCCCAACAGCTCAGTAGGCTGAAGCAGGATGATCACAAGTTCAAAGCCAGCCTTAGCAACTTAATGAGGACTTAACCAACTTAGCAAGACCCTGTCTCAAAATAAAATAATTAAATAAAAAAGGATGGGGATGAGTCTCAGTGGTTGAGCACTTCTGGGTTCAATCCCTAATACCGAAAAAAAAAAAAAAAAAAAAAGATTCAAATAAACAAAAAAACAAACATAAAGAATGAAATGCTCCAGCATGGATGAACCTTGAAAACATGCTAAATGAAAGAAAGACACCAGATTCTCTACATTATGGTATCATTTAATGAAATATCAGAAAAGGCAAATCATTATGGACAAAAAGTAGATTGGTAGTTTTTAGAAATGGGTGGGTTAGAGAGTAATGAATAGTGTAGGCTGATAGTTATAGGATTTCTTTTTTTTTTTTTTTTTTTTTTTTTTCTTGGTACCAGAGATTGAACTCAGGGGCACTTAACCACTGAGCCACATAACCCAGCCCTTTTTTGTATTTTATTAGAGACATGGCATGAATATGCCATATTTTAGAGACAGGGTCTAACTAAGTTGCTAAGGGCTTCTCCATTGCTGAGGCTGTCTTTGAGCTCATGATCCTCCTGCCTCTGCCTCCAGAGCCTCTGCCAGACATGCACCACTGTGCCAACTAGGATTTCTTTTTGAGGTGATAAAATTTTCAAAAATTAGACTCTTATTGATGGCTAGACAACTTGGAATATACTAAGAATTATGACATTTTGTACTTTTCTTTCTTTTCTTCCTTCCTCCCCTCCCCTCCCACCTTGGTGATTGATCTCAGGGCCTCGTAAATACTAGGCCAGTGCTCTACCATTGAGCTATACCCCTGGCTTAGTGAAATTGTGCACTTTAGGTGGGTCAATTATATCTCAATAAAGGTGTTTCTTTAGGGTCTGTACTAACTCCAAAGTAATTGCATAGTTCTGGCTCTGTTTTAGCACTTTGAGATATGACCTTTCCTCTTGATCTGCAGTTTTCCTTTTTTCAGTTATTCTTGGTCAGTCAGAATCTGAAAACATTAAATGGAAAATTCCAGAAATAAATATTTCCTCAGTTTTAAATTATTTATTATAATAAATTGGTTTTCTTTAGCTATTCTTAAGTAAATTAAACTTTATCATAAGTATGTATGTATAGGAATAAAACCCAGCATATATAGGGTTTAATACTGTCTGTAGTGTGGGGCATACCTTGGTAATCTTGGCACCTGTTCCTCATGGATAAGGTGAGTATTACTATATTGTGCAGCTAAGATTTGAGAAGATATTAAAAACTTTCGCTTATTTATCTTTTTTTCTGGGTGGGACTAGTAATGGGGTTTTAACCTTGGGCACTCTACCAATGAATGACATCACAGCAGTCCTTTGTATTTTTTATTTTGAGACATGGTCTTGCTAAATTGCAGAGGCTGGCCTTGGATTTGGGATCCTTCTGCCACAGCCTTTCCAGGCTCTAGGATTACAGGTGTAACAACCATACCAATCTTGTTTATTTTAATATGTACATAGCCTATTTTCTGTTTATTATTCTCCAATAAATCCTTGACCAGAAGAGCAAAAGTTTACTTCCAGATAGAGAAGATATGTCTTTGCATTATCTGAAAATAGTGAAGGAATTCGACTGTTTGTATACAACCAAGGTTTTCTCAATTGTACTGTATGTAATTAATGAGAAAAACCATTAAGTTTTACAGTGATTTGTTCTTTTATTCGAAACTAGGTGTGGATTTTCTTTTTCCTTGGTTTTATAAGCATACTTTTATATGTGAAAAGGAGTATTAAATACTAATGTTGGTAATATTTAACGAGCATTTCCTTCCATGCATGTGTGTTGAAAATAAGCATTTTATTTTGTATAACAAGTGAATTAAAACTGGTTTAATAATATATATCCTTCAGTTTCAATCTTGAAACCGGAAATTCCCGATGGAAATGAACTCCTGTCCCGTAAGAAGTAGGAACTGAAATGTTTGTGGAACTGAAGAGTGTGTGAAATGTAGGTTGTGTTCCATAGGAAGAGCAATGATGATTAGCTAGTATAGATAATTGAGAATAGTCTCGATTTTATTATCTTCTGTGCACATGGTGTTCAGATGTGGTTTTTATATTGTTTTGTTTTTGTGGTCTTTGCATGCTCCCTAAAGCTAGTGAGTATTCTAAAGCTCCAGATAGTTTGAAAATTAGTTTTGTATGGGAAAATAAGGAGACATGAATTGCTATTAGAAAATATCCTAGTACTATAAACTGTTCCTTAACCTGTTTTGTAATCAAAGGCAATTTTGACTCAAATAGGTCATGATAGGTGTCATTGTACTATTACTTATACTACAGCCCAGCCAAGTTCCTTTGGTTCTGTGCTTTTCTTAATATAGGTCAGGAATGGTAGGACTATGGTCATAAGTGGTGGTATACATGGGTATAAGCCGGATATTCAACAATAGAACAGTATTCAAGGATGCATGGGGTACTAATTCGTAACATTAAGGCCTGAGAAAGGAAGAGGAAGAATTGAAAGAAACCGAAGAAGGGAGATAGTTAATGGTGAAGAACAGTAAGGGGAAAAAAGTTAAGGGCTAAAGAGCATTATATTACAGAAAAAATGCTTATGTTTGTACTGGAGGATAATGGTGTGTACTCTGATTTCTTTCTTTGTTTGTGCCTTTCTGCCTCTGGGAATCAAATCTACAGGCATCACCATGCAACTACTCTACCAATGAGCTACAACCCCAGCCATGGGAGAATGATTTCTTTCTGAAATTCGAAATTATTTGTTTTGAACTGTAGATAGTACAACAATATAAAAAGTAGCTTAATAATTACCTTAGTCCTGATATTTGCTTGATTCTGCATGTGCATCTTCAGAAAATTATATATAGGAAACTCTTCTTTAATAAGCAAGATGAGCATGACACTGTATCCTAGTAATACCAGCTCCTTGGGTGACTGAGGAAGGAGGATTGCAAGTTCAAGGCCACCTTGGGCAACTCAGAAACTCTGTTTTAAATAAAAAAAGATGAGCAATAATTAGTTCAGTGGTAGAGTGCTTGCTTAACATGCATGAGGCCTTGAGCTCAATCCTCAGAACTAAAAATAAGTAAATAAATAGGAGTAAGTTCACACATCCTCAGATCACTTTTCTAAACTATAAACTTTGTGATTTTTTTTAAGATGATGTTGTTGTTTATGTCTTCCCCCCCATGTTTCTTACACTTTTAGTAGTAATTTAAAATTTTGTTTTCCAATTGTTAAAATATTATTGAACCATTTTTGTTTTAAAGTTACAGAGTGCTGGAATTTCTTTCCTTCCTTCCTTTCTTTTTTAATATTTTTTAGTTGTTGATGTACCTTTATTTTTTATTTACTTATATTTGGTGCTGAGGATCAAACGCAGTGCCTCAGACATGCGCTAGGCAAGTGCTCTACTACTGAGTCACAACCCCAGCCCCTGGGGTTTCTTTATTGAAGTTAAAGGGAGTGGTTATTTTCTACCTGTATACTTGAATTCAATTAATGGTAAATATTAAGATGTAAATTTTGTAGTTACAAAGAGATGTTTCCTATACATAAGCCCTGTATTATTGTCTTATTTGACCTGGACTGTATTTCAGGTATTAATTATTTTTGAAATAGGTTTGCCAGAATATTTAAATTCATATTCCAGTGTGAGGCACTTTGAGATTTGGGGGATGGTTTAGGAAGCAAGATGGATACATTCTTTTTAGGGAAGACCAGACAAGTCAGGCAGAATTATAGAAGTTTGGTGACTTCTGATGCAAGAAAATACAGGGTATTTTGAGAACAGGTTGGGAAGAAGTGATATGGAAACTGAAACTTGAAGGATGAGGAGTGTTATAGTAAGCTTTTTTGCTGCTATGAGCAAAAAGACCTAACAAGAACAATTTTACAGGGGGAAAATTTGTTTGGGGGGCTCAAGCTTTAAAAAGTCTCAGTCCATATAGATGGTGAGTGAAGTCCATTGCTCTGGGAGGGAGGGGAGTCAGAACATCATGGAAAAAGAGTGTGATGGAGAAAGTGGCTCAGGAGATTACACCAAGAAGCAGAGAGAGAAAGAGAGATACAGCTCTTCTCAACAAGGACAAAGTATATACACCAAAAGCATGTCCCCAATAGCCCCCCCTCCTCTCGCCACACCCTTTCAGCCTATAGTTACCATCTAATCCCTACCAAAGGATTAATGCAGTGGTTAGGTAAAGGCTCTCATAACCCAGTCATTCACCTCTAAATTTCATTGCATAATGGACACATGGACTTTTGGGGATACCTAATATCTAAACTATAACAAGGAGTTGTCTAGTGGCAAAGGCTGAAGAGATAAGTTACTGAGAAAATGAATATTTGTGAAGGCCCAGAGGCAAATTACCAATTTGAATTCCTCTACCTAGAGAGTGGATATGGTGTGGAGGTGAAATTGGAATTTAAGGGCTAGGTGAGGAGTGTGGAATTAAGATAGGTACATGGTGTAATCCCAGGGACACACAAAGCTGAGGCAGGAGTATCTCAAGTTCAACACCAACCTGGGCAATTTAGCGAGAACCTATCTTTTAAAAAAAAAAAAAATGCAGGTTGGGGGCTGCTGGGGATGTATCTCAGTGGTAGAGTGCCCCTGGATTCAATTTCTAGTATTGCCTCCCTAGTATTGTGGTCTTACATAAAATAAATGAGAGGTCATTAAAGGGCCTGATAGGGACACAAAATCATATTTTTTAAAGGGGTACACTGCATTCAGTGTGGAAAATGTATTGGAGGGAACAAAAGAGAATAAAATCAAGATACTCTAGTAATCCACCTGAAATGATAGTCTCCTTTGAGGAGATGGTTTTGTGTGTGAATGGAGAGAACTAGGTATCATTGAAAAAAGCATCTATTTTAAGAATAGAAAAAGAGCAAACATGTTCTAAATGAAAACTTGGAAAATGTACATTAGTTTTAGAGGTTTTGAATTCACTAATAACTTAAAGTGCTTTTTCAGATTGAATATGACTTAGTGAATGAGTAGGAGGTGAGGAAGTAGAGGCATAGGACAGACAAATCAAGAAATCACAAAAAGAAGTGGAAGCTACTTAGCTTCTTATCAGAAATAGATTTGTAGCATATTAGTGAAGAGTTAATTTTTGTCAAGTATTTAGAACATTAGTAGGCACATACTAATTAACCTGTTACTTAATTTGGACTCATTGGTCACTCTAATAATAGCCAGGTGTGAGGTTGGCTTACACCTGTATTCCCTGAGGTAATATAATATAATTTGAAGATCACAAATTCAAGTCCAGCAAGAATACTGTCTTAAAAAAAATAAAAAGTAATGGGGAGGGCTGGGGCTCAGCGGTAGCACACTTGCCTGGCATGTGAGGCACTGGGTTCGAGTGTCGGCACCACAAATAAATAAATAGATATAGATCGATAAGGTCTATCAACAACTTAAAAATATTGGGGAAAAAAAAAAGTAGTGGAGATATACCTCTGGTAGTGTGCCCCTGAGTTCCATTCCCAGCCCTGGGGGAAAAAAAAAAAACAAGCCAAGCTTGGTGGTGTACACCTATGATTTTTTGCATCTCAGGGAGGTTGAGGCAGGAGGATGTTGAGTTCAAAGCCAGCTTCAGCAATTCATTGAGGCCCTAAGCACATTGGTGACCCTGTTTCTCTAAATAAGATATAAAATGGGCTCGGTTTGTGGCTCAGTGGTTAAGCACCCAAGGTTCAATCCCTGGTATGAAAAGAACCAAACAAAAAAGGATTGAGCCAGGCGCTATGGTGCATGCCTATAATCCCACCTGCTCTGGAGGCTGAGGCAGGAGGATTGGGAGTTCAAAGCCAACCTCAGCAATGGTGAGGCACTAAGCAACTCAGTGAGACCCTGTCTCTAAATAAAATACAAAGAAGGGCTGGGGATGTGGCTCAGTGGTTCATTACCCCTAACTTTTAATCTCAGTTACCCACCCCTAAGGGGGGAAGAAAAAAAAGAAGAATAGCAATGGTGGTGGTTTTCCAAAAGCATGTAAATAAGAGCTGATGCAATAGATTTTATTTCTTCAAGTCTAATCTTTATGCCTGATAAATAGTATTAAGTTTTCAAATATTTGTTGCATTATCCATGACAAAGAATTTGAAAAAAACTTATACAGAAAAATTTGGGGTATTATATAGCCAGTTACTACATGCTTCCATGCGTTTATTTTGCTTACTTTTCCCCTTTAAACCTATTCTGCATGCTCCCTCACAGAAAAATGACTCCCTCACAGCCACTTACCCTGTATTTTGATTTTATGTACTGCATTACTCAAATGGATTTTAGTCTGTTTTATTTCTCATAGCATCTAGCATCATTCTATGTGAATTCTAAACAGCTAGTAATTATGGGTGTGTTTGAAGACAGAGCATTTATTAAAAGGTCTAAAAAGAACTTGTTAGTGACTGTATTTAGCTTACAGAATGTTTAGTCTTCTGCACTTGTCCCTTTACTTTGGCCAAATGATGTAATAAAAGTATTACATCATTATCCTGAAGCTTAATCTGATTTTTTTTTTTTTTTTTTGTAGTTCTATTTAAGCTTTTCTGTGTTTTATTTCTGTTTCTTGAAAACTTAAGTGTGCTTTATGTTCTAGGTCCGGTTTATCACTAAAATATGGCATCCTAATATTAGTTCCGTCACAGGGGCTATTTGTTTGGATATCCTGAAAGATCAATGGTAAGAGATTTTTCAATTCATTTTCTCTCCTCTCATAGAAATAACCAAGACTACAAGAATGTTAAATATGTAATTGCCACAAAACATAAGCTTATGTTATATTTTATGTTATTGGGGCAATAATTTTATAATCTCTTAAATACATAATTGAAAATGGGTTATAATTAAGACCACAACCTGTATTTATTAATGTCAGGTGCCAGTTGTACATTTTTAAAAGTCTTGAATTTCATTGTGATTTTGGTAAATTTGATTATTTGTTGTCTCAGGAAGATATTTTCTAAGAGATTAAAATTAAGTTGTAGGTGAACATGATATCTTATTTATTTATTTATTTACTTGTTTGTTTGTTTATATATATGTGGTGCTGAAGATCGAACCCAGTTCCTCAATCATGCTAGGCAAGCACTCTTCCACTGATCCACAACCCCAGCCCCTGTAGGTGATTTTTAATTTGTCACACACTTTTTTCACTAGATTTGTCTGATTTGTGTTTTAGCACAGTGTTTTAAGGGTTCCTACTCAGAGCTGGACACTAGGTGCATACCTGTAACCAGCTACTTGGGAGACTGAGGCAGAAGGATCTCAAGTTTGAGGCTGATGCAATTTTGCAAGACCCTATCCCAAAAGAAGATAATTAAGAGCTAGGGATGTAACTCAGTGATAGATTACCCCTGGGTTCAATCCCTAGTACTGAATAAAAAGAAAGTTATGGAATATTCTTTTTTTTTTTAATTTTTTATTCTACTTTGTTTATATATGACAGCAAAATGCATTATGACTCATATTACACATAGAGCACAATTAGCACAATTTTTCATATTGTATACATTGTATATTAATACCATTCATGTCTTCATACATGTACTTAGGGTAATGATGTCCATCTCATTCCACCATCTTTTTTACCCCTTTGCTCCCTTCTTTCCCCTCCCTCCCCTTTCTAGAGTTCATCTAATCTTCCCATAGCATGGTATATTCTAACAGTGATAAATGATGGTTGTGGTGTAGGCATAAGACAAGTGTTATTTATTCAGGACATGATTTTATAAATGGAAAAAACTAAGTCAAGAGGTATAAAGTGACATTGAAGTGGGAGAAAAAAATTAGAAATGATTGAACATTTTATGACCTTTTTCTCCAGTTTTACTCTTTTGCAAGAGAGGGAATAATAAAAGAAAATAGAATACATAGAGCCAAGATGTGTATTTAATGAGCCCATCCTGGTTACTTAATCTTTGAAAATAATATATAGGCATTGAAAATTTCAAGCTATGTGTTTCATTCCTTAAGAAAGGAAAAGAATGAAACCTGAAGAAGGTGAATCAGAAATAACAACACTTAAGTGTATGGATACTTTGATTTATTTAATAACTTGCATGAACAGACTATAAATTTGCTGATTTGGTTTGTCTTTTCATTCTAATAGTATATCTGAGTAAATCCTATCCCTTAGTAAACCATCTATTGGCATCTACTTTCTTGTTCCTTATAGAATAGACAAACCTTAATCTTCTCTAATGGTCATCTTTCTTCCTTCATTTCCACATTTATTGAGATAAAATTGACATTCCACAGAAATCTACGTTTAAATGCCAATGTTTGAACCTAAGAATATTTGTAATTTTTGCCAATTTATTGAACCTTGTAGTTTTTAGTGTTTCTGTTCTTTCCAAGACCGCCTTATTATATTCTATGATTCAGTGATATGAGTGAATATCTGTAGTATTAGAGATGTACTGCTTTTTTACTTTGCTTCTAGGACACCCATCTTTCTTTTCTTCCTTTCCTATGGCTATTCCCAGAGTCTTTAGACTTACCTCCTGGATCTTTGGGTATTAGAATGCCTCAAAGATAAGTCTATATCTCTGTTCTTTTCATCTATATGCCCTTGGTGAACTCATCTGATTTCCTAACTTCTCCATCATATCCTGGCAACTCAAATTTATTTTTCATAAACTCCAGACTAATGTCTTATTAACAAGAAAATTGATACATCATGGTAAAATTATACTTTGGAATAAAAAACGATCATACTGTTGATGTAAACAGCGTGGATGATTTTCAGACTTGTTGAGTGACAAGAGCCAGACAGAAAAGAATACATAGTATATGATTCCATTTTTATGAAATTCAAGATTAGCCAAAACTAATTTAAGCTGATAAAAATTAGGATAGTGGTGGGGTAGGCAAGAGTTTCAAAGGACAAGACTGAAACTTTTCAGTACAAGAAATACTCAACCAGAGATTAAGAAGATGGCAGAGTAGAGGAGGTTATGTTCCTGCTACTCCATGGAGTGAAACCAAGAAAACCGACCGCTTCTCAGTAAGGTGGGTGAACAACAACAAAAAAAGTGGGAGGACTTTACTGGAATTTAAAACTGAATATTCAAAGCAGATCCTGGACTCAGGAGTTTGGATATAATAAAATATGGAAGAAATTCCTAGTGGCATAGCCACTAACATAAACTCCAGCCAGAGCTCTCCCTCCTTAAGCATAGTAGAGGGATAAAGGAATTAAAGGAACCCACACATTTGGGAGGCTGGAGGCATGTCTATGTATGGGGCATTTAGAGACCAAGGACATTGCCTGACAAACCTGAAAGACGTGCTGCACTATATCCCAAGTGTGGGGAAAGAAGCCACCATGACTCCAGGCAGCCTGTGAAGACAAATATTTTGGAAGGAAATGTTTTATAGGAACACTTTGCAGGAAGGAAAAACATTTTGCAACTGTGTCTTGGGGGACAGCAACAGAGGAAGCCGATTCCTGGCAAATTTGAGTTTGGCCCAAAGAACAGGCCAGTAAACACATGACATAGATTGTGCTTAAGTGACCAGAAAAAAAAAAATCAAACTTGGAGAGGTTTATACTGGTGGTCCCAGAAACCCACATGGCTCTATTCCTCCTCCTCCAATCCGACTGCTTTGCAGCACCAGCTGGGAGAGCACCTAGCCTGGAATTTGGAAGGATGGGGCAGAAGAGATTGGACTAAATCCGAGACCAGGAAATATGGGGTCTGCAAGTGATACAGGGAACTAAGAATTGGGTCCTCCACCACACAAGTGGAACCCAGGGGGAGATCCTTGAGGTAAAGTCTTCCAGTGTAGTCTAGCAGGTACTGGGCCCTGGAGGTGCACTGATTTAAAATCTCCAGGACAATTAGCATTCAGTGAAGAGCCTGGAGCCCACCTGATCCTAAACCCTGCTTCCAGTAACTCTACCTCCAGGATTATCTCCCTGTAGCAATCCAGAGGGTGGAGCATCACACTCCAGAAGACCCCAACTAGAACTGCTGAGAAGCTGTGAATATTTTGAACTCTAATGGAAGGAAATGTTTTATAGGAACATTTTGAACTCTAATGGAAAGGATTCTTTCTTTTCATCAAGATTTTTTTTTTTAATTTCCTTTTCACTGTTTAATTGTGACCTTAATGGTACATGGACATTTATATAGTCAGTCTCTCTCCCTCTCTCCCTCCGTCTCTCTCTCTCTCTCTCTCTCTCTCTCTCTCTCTCTCTCTCCCTTCTCAACCTTATCATATTTTTTAAATATTTCCTTTTTAATTATTTATGTGTGTATGTTTATGTGGTGTTGGGGATCGAACCCAGTGCTTTGTGCATGCTAGGCAAGCACTCTGAGCCACAACCCCAACTCACCCCTAGCATTTTTGAAGCCAGTTATTTTACATGGATTAGCTTTTTTGTGAATTAGGATGTTTGATTAGTATTTTTAGTTTGTATTTGATTTTAAAAATTTTTTGTTTTATATATATATTTTTTCTCCTGTTTCCCTTGATTCTCTTTTCTATCTCCTCCTCCCTCACAATCATCACATCCAATATCACTTCTGTTCTCTCCCTGTCCAGCATTTGAAAATGTAAATCCTTTTGCAAACTTGCAGTTTTTATAGCAGTAGGCAATAGCTGATCATATTATTTGTGTTTATTATGATAATTAACACCATAGACATCATAGTAGAAACTATTTGGTTTAATGCTGTACATTGTTTGCATTGGTTGTAATTGTTTGTCTCCCCATAAACAATGACTAAACAATGAGGTACCGGAAACCTTCAGGGACACTGGGTAGAAAAGTCCACAGGGTAGAAACTATACTCCCTCAGATCCATACTGTTAGATAGATAGACACATAAATAACATGAAAAAGCAAGGGAAAAAATTGCCCCAAGCAAACCAAGATACTCCAGTAACAGAATCCATCAGAGAAGGAGTTTAGAATGTACATAGTTAAACTGATCTGTGAAGTAAAGGATGATGTAAGAGAAGAAATAAAGGTAGCAAAAGATCACTTTAGTAAAGAGATATTCTGGGGGGGAAAAAAATCCTTGAAAGGAAGGAAACAGTAAACCAAGTGAAAAATTCAATAGAAAGCATCACCAACAGACTAGACCACTTGGAAGACAGAACCTCAGGCAATAAAAACAAAATATGAGGGGCCGGGGTTGTGACTCAATGGTACAGCGCTTGCCTAGCATATGTGAGGCACTGGGTTGGATCCCTGGAACCATGTAAAAATAAAAAATAAAGGTATTATGTCCATCTACAACTAAAAAAAATTTTTTTTTTAAAGTATGTAATCTTCAAAATAAAGTGAACCACAGAGACAAGAAACCATGAAAAGAACTTCCAAGAATTATGAGATAACATGAAAACACCAAGTTTTAAGATTTGTATGGATAGATGAAAGTATGGAGATACAAACCACAGGAATACACATTCTTTTTTTTTTTTTTTTTCTTTTTTAGAGAGAGATAATTTTTTTAATATTTATTTTTCAGTTTTCGATGTGTTTTATGTGGTGCTGAGGATCGAACCTAGCACCCCCCGTGCATGCCAGGTGAGCGCGTTAACCGCTAGAGCCACATCCCCAGCCCACACAATCTTTTCAATGAAATAATATAAAAAATTTTCCCACATCTAAAGAATGAAATAGAAAATCAAATACAAGAGGCTAACAGAACCCCAAATGTGCAAAATTACAACAGACCCCATCAAGGCACATTATAATGAAAATGTCTAGCATACAGAATAAGGATAGAATTTTAAAGGCTGCAAGAGAAAAATACAGATTATATATGGGGAAACCAATACCAATATGACATGATTTCTCAACCCAGACCCTCAAAGCTAGGAGTTCCTGGGATAATATATACCAAGCTCTGAAACAAAATGGATGCCACCCAAGAATCCTATATCTAACAAAAAAGAAAGCCATTGAAGGGGAGGAATCTACACTAAAGGAACAGTCAATCAAAGGAGAAACTAATTCAAATCACAAACTAGAATAATAAACCAAAATGACCAGGAACACAAATCATATCTCAATAATAACCTTGAATATTAATGACCTGAAATCATTAATCAAAAGACATAGACAAGCAGATTGGATTTAAAAACAAGACCCAACAATCTGCTGTCTCCAGGAAACTCACCTCATAAGCAAAGACGTCCACAGACTGAAAATGAAATGATGGGGAAAAAAACATCACTCAGTTGATTAAACAAGCAAATAAAGGAGCATATATATACATCAGTCAAACTCTTCTCAAGTTCTCAAGTTCAAGAATCAAATAGACTGCAACACAATAATACTAGGTAACTTTAACACACCTCTGTCACTACTAGATAGAGCTTTCAAACAAAAAAATATAGAACTAAATATAATAATCAATAATTTAGACTTACCAGACATATAGAATATTTCATCCATCAGTCAACAGCACACAGATCCTTCTCTAATATAGACCATATTATGTAAACTTTCACATTTGTTGGCATACAACTGTAATATTACCTTAATATATTTTTAGCATCTGTAGTGTTATTTTGATCACTCCCTCTCCATCAGTATTAATTTTGTGTTCTTTTTTCTTGATTAGACTTGGTAGATTTTTATCAAATTTTAGCTGTATTATTATATCTCTTTCATATATTTCTGCTCCCACTCCTACTACTTAATTGAGCTTTTGATACAAGTACTTTAAGTTATAAATGTTCTGAATACTGCTTAATCCCAGAGATCCTGGCATTTTAAGGTTTTATTATTCATTCAAAGCATTTTTTAATTTACTTTTCTTATGCTTTCTTAACCTTACAAATATTTATAATTGTGCCATTTAATTTTGAAAGAGCTGACGTGGGGTTCTATATTTCTTAAGGCAATTACTTGATTTCTAATGCAACAAATCATGCAGGAAACACAGTTTACACAGTTTCAAATTTAAAAAGAAGTAATGGAAATGCTTTTTATATTGATAGTTCTAATTGCATGCATGTCAAAACTGATTAGATTTTCTGATATGGGGGTGCTAATCCATAACGTAGGGTGGTGGGGAACATGAGAGGAATGGAGGAACTTTAGATAAGCCAAAGGGGAGGGAGAGGAATAGATGGGGCAGAAGGGTAAGAAAGATGATGGAATGAGATGGACATCATTATATAAGAAGATACAAATGGTGTCTCTATTTTGTGTATAACCAAACATTGTGCTCCGTGTACTATGAATTAAAAAGTACTCTGCTATTGTGTATAACAAATTAGACTAAAAAAAATAAATTTTGAAAAGCTGATCACATTGCATATTTCAAATATATGCATTTTATTGTACTTCATATTTACCTCTTTAAACCTATGGGGAAGGGCTGGGGATGGGGCTCAAGCCGTAGTGCGCTCGCCTGGCATGTGTGCGGACCGGGTTCAATCCTCAGCACCACATATAAACAAAGATGTTGTGTCCGCCAAATACTAAAAAGTAAATATTAAAAAAAAATATAGCTATGGGGAAAAATTAAAATTAAAAAAAAGAAATACTCAGCATTTTGATGCAGGTGGTGATTTCATGGAGGTCTGTGTGTATACTCATACATATTTGTAAAAATTTATAGATAAGCAGCATTTTACTCTTTTTTTAATTAAAAAATTAAAACAAAATTTCACTATTCTCTATAATAGCATTCAGTGTTTTAAACAAATTGGATTATTGATGGTCATCTCTTAAGATCAGTAATAGAAAAGTTACTCAACAGAAATAGTTCACATGATTATTCTGCATAGCCCTTTGGAGTTCTTGGGTATTTAAACAGTCATATTAACTATATTTATTGATTTGAGACTTGAGCAATATGAATTTACTGAAGATAGATTTAAGAATTACTAACATATCTAATGACAAAAATATTTTTTAAAAATTCATATTACTATTTGCCTGTTGATACTCCTTCCCCCAATAGTAAGGTACTCTACAACTGAGCTACACAACCCCAGTGTCCCATCCCTTCACCTTTTTGTTTTGTTTTGGAGGAGGAAGAGTTTATTTGGGTCTCAATGCTTCATTTCTTAGATGGCCTGCTCCTTTCCTTGGACACCTGAGGTGAGGCAGAGGAAAGTTCCTGCACCAGGAAGCAGAGAGGGCCTTAGCCCTTTTTTTAAAAAAAAATTTCAATTAAAAAAAAATTTTTTTAAAGTTGTTGATGTTTATATGTGGTTCTGAGAATCGAACCCAGGGCCTCACACATGCTCAGCAAGCATTCTACCACTGAGCCACTACCCCAGCCCAGCCTTAGCCCTTTTTAAAGTTAGAGTTTCACCAAGTTGCCAAGGCTGTCCTTGAACATGTGATTTCCTGCCTCAGTCTCCCAAACATCTTAAGATTATAGGAACTTGACATTAGGGTTTATTTTAATAGATTTAAGCTAATTTTATAAACTGATTTCTAAAAATCTCAATGCGATCTAATTTAATCATTGCTTTGTAAAAATGAAGATAAATGGAATAAAACCATGTTTTTGCTTGTATAGTTTATTACATTATTGAATTCAGATTTTTAGAATTAATCTACAAGGCTGGTTTTGTGGCTCAGTGGTAGAGTGCTTGCCTAGTATGTATGAAGCACTGGGTTCGATCCTCAGCACCACATAAAGTAAAATAAAGATATTGTGTCCATCAAAAAATAAAAAATAAATATTTTTTTAAAAAAGAATCTACAGCTGTCCAAAAATTCAAACACTTTTATTATTTATTATTTTTGTTTTTATCATTATTTTTTGGGGGGGGGTGTTTGTGCCTGGTACTGGGGATTAAACCCAGGGTGCTTAATCACTGGGCTGTATCCTCAGTCCTCTTTATTTTTTATTTTGAGACAGGGTCTTAATAAGTTGCCCAGTATCACCTTAAACTTTCGATCCTCCTGCCTTCAGCCTCCTGAGTCCCTGGGATTATATACATGTGCCATCTTTTGGTTGCTTGGCCTCACATTTCTTTGTACTGTCAAACATACAGTTTCTGTGACATTTTACATCAGAAAAATTGGTTTTAACTTTTCTATTTGTGATTGTTATGAATTAAATCTGAAGCTGCAGTTCTAGATCTTTCTCTTTCCCTCCCTCTCTTTTCTCCTTCCTTCCTTCCTTCCTTCCTTCCTTCCTTCCTTCCTTCTCCTTTCTTCCTTCCCTTTCCTTCCTTCCTTCCCTTTCCTTCCTTCCTTCCTTCCTTCCTTCCCTCCCTTTCCTTCCTTCCTTCTCTTTCCTTTCTTTTCTTTCCTTCCTTCCTTCCTTCCTTTTCTTTCCTTCCTTCCTTTTCTTTCCTTCCTTCCTTCCTTTCTTCCTTCCTTTTCTTTCCTTCCTTCCTTCCTTCCTTTTCTTTCCTTCCTTCCTTCCTTTTCTTTCCTTCCTTCCTTCCTTCCTTTTCTTTTCTTCCTTCCTTCCTTTTCTTTGCTTTTCTTGGTACCAGGATTGAACTCAGGGGCACTCAACCACTGAGCAACATCCTCAGCCTTATTTTGTATTTTATTTAGAGACGGGGTCTCACGGAGTTGCTTAGGGTTCCACTAAGTTACAGAGAGTGACTTTGAACTTGCAATCCTTCTTCCTCAGCCTCCTGAAATGTTGGAATTACAGGCAGTGCGTCACCATGCCCCACCTCTTTTTCTTTTCCTCCCTTCCTTATTCTCTTTCTCCCTTATTTCCTTCCTTGCAGTTAAACCCAGTGCCTCGCATATACAAGTCAAGTGCTCTGTTAGTGAGCTATATGACCCACTCTTTTTATTTTTTGAGACAGGGTATAAGGTCTCACTTAATCATACAGGTTGGCCTTCAACTTGAAGTCTTACTGCCTCAGCCTCCCAAATCATTGGATTGTAGGCATGTGCCACTAGGTCCTTAGTTTCTGATTCTTATAGACCCATAGGTCTATAATAGTTTGTGAGTATGCTCACAGTAGAAAGACATTCAACATAAAGGAAGTAGTATAAAGTAGTGAATTTACGAGTTTCTAAAGGAAAAGTATATCACTTAAATTTTTGTTTTGTTTTTGGCAGTTTTATAGCTTTATTTAACGATTAGCATTTAATTTTCATCCACATTATATATAGATTTTAGAAAGTTATAATGGGAATACAAGTAACAAAAGTATAAAGATTATTTGGTGATTCTTCTTCCTTACTAAGTTTTCTCAATAGTTGCACATGGGTATGTATGGGACATTCCATATTCCTGTGTCCCAGATAACTTTGTTGGGCCTGGTGAACACATCTGGAGACCCCATTTTCTTTTGTGGAAAATTTTTGGATCTCTTTTGAGTGCCCAAGGAGCATTTTATTTTAGGCCTTCTTCATGGATGTACTTGTGAATATTGATGGTGTATTCTTGGGTCACCACCTCATTGAGGCCTTTCTTGCCACCCTTCTTTGCAGGAGCCATACTGTCAGTCCCAAGTTGGAAAGGAAGAAGGCAGGGGATTTTGGTAGAGGGAAAGCTCAGTCCATTTTAACCATTTTTTAGAATGCAGTTGAATAATACTAAGTGCATTCATATTGTTATGTATCCAATCTCCAGAAGTCTTTTCATCTTGGAAAACTAAAACTCTTCCCTAATTAAGTAACAACTTACCCCCAGCTTTCTGTCTCTATGAATTTGATGACCTTGTATTAATGGAATCATACTATATTTGTCCTTTTATGTCTGGATTATTTCACTTAGCACAATGTTTTTAAGGTCCATCTACATTGTAGTATGTTCCAGAATTGCCCTCTTAAGGCTAAATAATATTCCATTGTATGTATTTTCAAAAGCTAAACTTTTTTTTTTTTAATCCATTTATGCACTGTGAAAAACTTTGTTTCCACCTTTTGGCTATTGTTTGTATTGTTCCTATGAATGTGGATGTTTGAATAATTATTCAAGCCTTGTTTTAGTATTTTTGGGTAAATACGCATAATGGAATGACTGGATCACATATTAACTCCAATTTGACTATTGCCATCCTAATAATTATGAGGTGTTAACTAATGGTGATTTTGTTTTACATTTCCTTAATGATAGGCAAGATTGAGTATCTTTTCATATACCTATTGGTCGTATGTATATTTTTGGAGAAGTATTTGATCAGACCCCCTACCATATAGTGGGAATGAAACCCAGGGCTTTGCATATGCTAGATAAGTGCTCTTTCACAGAGCTACACCTCAGACCCCACTTGTCCATTTTTAAATTGGAATTTTTGTTGATGTGAATTCTTTAAATATTCTGGATATTAATCTATTCAGATGTATGATTTGCAAATAATTCTCCCATTTTGTGGGTTGCTGCATTCACCTATTCATGATCAAGTAGTTGTAATCCATTTTCCTTTTTTTTTTTTGAAGCTGTTTCTTGAACTTTTGATACCATATCTAAGAAATCATTGCCTAACCTAGTGTCATAAAACTTGCCCTCTGTTCTAGTTTTAGCTCATATGTTTGTTTAGACCTTGAATCTATTTTGAATTAATTTTTTATATGTGGTGTGAGAATCCAACTTCATTCTTTTGAAAACTCACCAATTTTAGAATTGTTTGTTGCCTTTTTAACTTACAATATATAAGGCTGACTATGTAATGTTATAAAGAGCTTATCAAGATTTGTAAGAAGGGCTGGGGATATGGCTCAAGTGGTAGCACGCTCGCCTGGCATGCGTGCGGCCCGGGTTCGATCCTCAGCACCACATACAAACAAAGATGTTGTGTCCGCCGAAAACTAAAAAATAGTTATTAAAAAAAAATTCTCTTAAAAAAAAAAAAAGATTTGTAAGAAACAGATGCTCACCACTGTCACAGATAAAATATATATATCTAAAAAGAACAAATAAAATATATGCTTAGCTGGGCCTGGTGGTAAATGCGTGTAATCCCAGAGCTTGAGGCAGGAGGATCATGAGTTCAAAGCCAGCCTCAGCAAAATAAGGCACTAAGCAACTTAGACCCTGTCTTTAAATAAAATACAAAATAGGGCTGGGGATGTGGCTCAGTGGTCAAGCACCCCTGAGTTCAACCCCTGGTCTAAACCCCCCCAACCCCCCCCCCCCCACTGCCAGAACATACATATGCTTTTATTTTACATGCCTTAAAGAGTTACATAACTTTTGCTTAACGTGATGCCATGGATTTTTTTTTTTAAAGGCTGCTTTAAAACTCCATTGGTAACCTACAATAAAAATTAATTTAAAAAAAAGATTTTAATAATAAAAAAAATTAAAAAAAAATAAAATATAAAAAAAAAAACTCCATTGGTTAGACTAGGGGTACACATCAATGGTAGAACTCTTGCCTAGCATGTGCAAGTCCCACATTGAAGCCTCAGCTCTGCTAAAGTATGCAGAAAGCCTACTGAGATATTAAGTAGTGAGGCTAAGTGTTATATATTCATTTCTATGATACTTTGTCTTTTTCCCCTTTTTGGTTTGGGTGATTTCAGTTAGCTTTATGTTTTACATCTAGGCAATTTTTGATGTGTATGTTTTTGTTTTATTTTTCTTTTTCGTTTTTTAACAGATTCGTAATATTTAAGTACTGGGGATTGAACCTACTGGTGCTTTATCATTAAGCTACATCCCTCGACTTTTTTATTTTGAGTTAAGGCCTCACTGAATTGTTGAGGCTAACATTGAACTTTTGAGCCTTTTGCCTCAGCCTTCCAAGTCACTGGGATAACAGGTGGACAGCACCACATCAGGCTGTGTATATACTTTTATAAACATGTACTCTTTGTAAAATGTATTTTCTTCATAAAATATTTTCTTATTATTGTGATAATAGAAAGACAAGAATGAATATTTAAGATATGAATTTGGCTTTGTATGTTTTAACTTTTTTTTTTTGGTACTAGAGATTGAACTCAGAGGCATTCAACCACTGAGCCACATCCCCAGCCCTATTTTGTTTTTCATTTAGAGACAGGGTCTCACTGAGTTGCTAAGCATCTCACCATTGCTGAAGTTGGCTTTGAGCTCACCATCCTCCTGCTTCAGCCTCCCCAGCCACTGGGATTATACATGTGTGCTACCACACTCTTCTTAACAGTGTCCATATTAAAGTTTTTATGACTGTTGAAAACAACTTGTGAAGCTATATTGCTTTAAATACTATTTAGCCTTTCAGCTATGTTTGTTTTTTAGCATCATTGCCAGTTTTTTCAGTTCTGGTAGCTTATCTAAAATGATAAATTTATCATTAAAAATTTTATTCTATGAACATTTTTAAAGAATCATTTATAATGTGTTTTTTTTTTTTTTTCTCCTCTCAGGATATATAAAATACAGACATAACAGATGTCGTACTGTTTTATTTCATTAGTAACAAAGGTTAGTTAGCTTAAGCTTAAAGAACAGTATTTTTCATAAATCAGCATACATTAGAATCAATTGGAGAAGCTGTTAAAACACACCTGTGCCGGGTACTTTGGCACACCCCTATAATCCCAGCCGCTCAGAAGGCTGAAGCAGGAGGATCGAGAGTTCAAAGCCAACCTCAGCAACGGTGAGGTGCTAAACTCAGTGAGACCCCTGTCTCTAAATAAAATACAAAATAGGGCTGGGATGTGGCTCAGTGACTGAGTGCCCCTGAATTCCATACCCAGTACAAAAAATAAAATTAAATAAAAACAACAAAAAAAAAACACTTGTTTTCTGATTTGGTGGGTGTGGGGTGGGAAGAATTTTCATTACTTAGAAATTCCCAAGTGATGCTGATGCTGCTGGTTAGGGGAACAACATTTAGTTGAGATTCGCTGCCATAAGAAATCTATATTGGAAATAAATTTACTTCCTTCTTAAACGTAAGAATGGTCCTATTTATATACCAACTGTGGGAAAATAGAGGAACCTTATCTGTTCTGCGGGTTGAATCAGGAACCCAATTGGAAAAGGCTGGTTTAGATTGGTCTCATTTGTATTAAAAAGAATGTGCATACTGATATTTTCTTCAACATTTTTGGTATGTCAGCATTATATTTTTCATGTTTATAAATATTTTAATATTATTTGATAAAACGTTTAAAAAATTTTTTTAGTTGTTGATGGACTTTATTTTATATATTTATTTATATGTGGTGCTGAGAATCAAACTCAGTGCCTCACACATGCTAGGCAAGTGCTCTACCACTGAGCCACCACCCTAGCCCGATAAAATACTTTTTTTTTTTTCTTTGAGGAATGTGAGTGAAAAATTTATTTGCTCATTTGTTGCATTTGAAGTACTTTTTGTTGACATCCTTTGCCATAGACCACAACTGCAACCAACCACTTTACAGGTTTGCCCTCTGGGTCAATTTTACAGAGGACTGCCCATTCTCCTAGTTTCTTGTCTAAGACTGTGGCAGCTTCGTGAGTTTCACATGCAAGACCATTGTGGATGAGGGCAGTCTTCAACACCTCTTGTAAAGCAATGTTGAAGTCCACTATACCTCTAGCAGCAATGCCTTCCTTGGCCATGGCGCCATGGCAAAGGGTTATTATGGGTTATGGATGAAGCCAAATCTTGAAGTAACTGGAGCCTCTGCCTCTGCCCCCGTACAACTTGTTGACTGCAGGGAAAAGGCTGAAATACATTTTTAACAAATGCCAAGAAGTTTCTCTAGATAGATAGAACTCATTTTTATAGGTAAATAATTACTTTATAAAAGATATTTTCTTTATAAATACATTTAGAAATATGAATTAAGTATTGCATTTTGACCAAAAAGCTTATCCCATTTCAGAATAATATGGTATTATTTAAGACTTTCTTGAAAATAAAAGGTATTTACACCTGGCCTGGTGGCATACCTCCTGTAATCCCATCGGTTTGGGATTACAAAGCAGGAGGAATGCATTTAAAGCTAGCCACAGCAACTCAGCAAGGCCCTAAGCAATTCAGTGAGCCCTGTTTCTAAATAAAATAATAGCAAAGGGCTGGGATGTGTCTCAGTTTTTAAGTGCCCCCGAGTTCAATCCCCCTACCCAAAAAAAAAGATATCTACTCAGTAGTATCTTATTTGTCTTTAGTGTGCCATTGAATGACATTTCCACAGGCTATTTAGTACTAATGTTTTTTCACTATATGTCTAGAAAAATGGATAAAACGTTAGTGGATAGAGCTGACAGGAAAGGTATTGATAACAATAATAATAATTTAAAAAAGCCTATACAGGATGGAATTTATTTGAATTATCTAAAGAAATGGAAAAGCTCATTGTAAAGAACAAAAAAGAGAGGCAGGTATATATAATATAAACTTCTGTAAGTAAAAATAACTTAGCACTAGTAGATTTTTGTTTTATTCAGGAAAACATTGACTTGACTTTTGCCATACAAAGTCCTTATAATTGGAGTATTTTCCTGTTTTGAAATTTAGGGCAGCAGCAATGACTCTACGCACGGTATTATTGTCATTGCAAGCATTGTTGGCAGCTGCAGAACCGGATGATCCACAAGATGCAGTAGTAGCAAATCAGGTAAGGTGATGCTTTTGAAAGTCTTCCTTATACCTGTTGATGAGTCTCTAGTGGTTTGTGATGTTGATTCATGAGCATGAGCTATTGGAACTAAATTTGGAAATTGTTTCCTTTCTCATAGTAAGATGATTTTGTCAGATGTAATAGTGAAACCCTTATTTTTAACATAGTTTAATTGAGTACATGATAGGTGCTATTTTTCTAATGTTTGAGTGTTTCCAAATGTACAATCAGAAGAATTACAGTGAGGGCTAGGCAGGGTAGCTCAGTAAAAGAGCACTTAACCTAGCATGCACAAGGCCCTGGGTTTGATTCCCCAGTACCACAAAAAAGGTGAACACCCATGTATCTACTATTTAGGTGGATAGATTTACTTATTTATTTTGAGATGTTGTTTTGCTATATTGCTTAGGGTGGTCTTGAACTTGCAATGTTTCAGCCTCCTGAATTGCAGGGATCATAGTATGTATCCCCCCAGCTTCTAGATTCTGTGATTAACATTTTACTACACATATTATATTATGTATGTATCATGTGAACAGAGGCTGATCCTTACTTTTTTTTTTTTAATTTTTGTACTAGGGATTGAACCCAAGGGTGCTTAACTACCGAGCCACATCCTAGCCCTTTTTTTACTTTGTATTTTGAGATAGGGTCTTGCTAGGTTGCTTATAACCTCACTAAGTTGCTGAGGCTGCCTTTGAACTTGCAATCCCCCTGCCTCAGCCACCCAAGCCTCTGGGATTACAGGTGTGCACTACCCTGTCCAGCTCCTTCATTCAGTTTTGATCTTTTCTGGTGATAATTTTAATCATTTCCTACCATGGTAGTGAAGTGGAATAGTAGCATTACCAGTGACTTTCTAATTGGCTAAACAGAATAAATAGTTTCTAGTTCTGGTATTTAATCACTAAGGTAAGTGATCAGTAAATTATAGTTGTATTGGCTGGTTTTATAAATAATGCTTTATTTGAATACAGCCACACTTACTTGTGTTCTTTCCAGCTATAGTGGCAGCACTCAACAGAAACTGTGAGGTCTGAAAGTTTTAAATTATCAATATCTGGCCCTTTAAAAAAAAATAAGTCTGCCAAGCTCTATTCTAAGCTATTACAATTTGCTGAACACTTTTAAACCTAGAAATCTCTTGATTTATAAGATACTTCTCTTCTCATATTTGTAGTTGTTCCTTCTTAGTTTCTACAATTATTTATTATTTTAGTCCTTTAAATGTAGCTTGCTTATTCTGATGTTGTTCCCTTTACCTTCCATTGTATATATTCACTTGGGAGATCATATCTACACTGATGTTACCACCTGTACATTGTCCAAAATGTTTAGGATTGACCTCCCTCCTGAGCATCGCTTTTAAACTGCAAAAGTAGCTCTATAGGAATGCCCCTTAGATACAACACATTGCTGAAACTGAATGCAGAATCTTAAAACACTGCAAATCAGTTTATTTTTTATGATACTATCACCAGTTTATTTAAATACCCAAGTCACACAGCTTTTGGAGATTTTCTCCATGTCTCCTTTTCTTCCTCTTTTCTCCCCCTCTTAACGTTATGGACCATACCCAGGGTCTTGAGTGTGTTGGGCATGCTTCTCCTTGTGCACTTTTGAGCAGTCTCTCCCTCTGTCCCTCCCACCTCTGCTCTTGATTGCATCACCAGTTTCTGTCAGTGTTTTCATACACACTCTGGTATCCATAGGTCCCCTTTTCCTTTAATTTCTCACACCTCTCTCCCCTTAACTGGCCATTGAACACATGAACTTTACAACTAGGTTATATCCCAAGACCTTTGTTATTTTGAGACCAGTTCTTACTGAGTTGTCCAGCTGACCTTGAACTTGTGATTCTCCTACCTCAGTCTTCTGAGTGCTGGAATTACAGGTGTGCTCTATCACACTTGGCCCATTTCTTCTGTTCTCTCTTTGTGAACCTTTTCCTTTTCTCCATCTTCTACATTGATAACAGTTTTATACAATATAAATGTTACTTTACTTTGCTACTAAAAACTTGTTAATAGCTCCATTATCACTTATTTGAATCCAAATTCTTTAGTTTGAAGAGGTTCTCCATGATTTGGACTGTCTACAAACCCAGGTTCATCACCATGAACTTTGATCCTCCTGCCTCATACTCTGAGTAACTGGCATTATAAGCGTGTACCATCTGTACCCAGCTGAAATTGCACTTCTTTTTATGTGTCTTTTCATTCTGTCTGCCTTATTTCCTCTGTAGGGAAATGTTTCCTCCTAACAAACCTTTTTTTTTTTTTTTAGTTGTCAGTGGACCTTTAATTTATGTATTTATTTATTTATATGAGGTGCTGAGAATTGAACCGAGTGCTCATTTGTGCTAGGCAAATGCTCTACCACTGAGCTACAGCCCCAGCCTCTGTGTGTGTGTGTGTGTGTGTGTGTGTGTGTGTATTCATATTCTTGATAATATGTCCTGTTAATTTTCTGAGAGTGCTTGGAATTATTGTTTTTCATATAATTTATGTGTACATATTTATTTTATTTAATAGTCAAGTAATATGACTTGAATTCCAGTTTTCACATTTTCACAGGTTCAAGTTAAACTAAAAGGTTTTATACCAAAAATAGTTGAAATTTTTATTTATGCTTGGTGTGGTGGTACATGCCTGAAATCACAGTGACTCTGAAGGCTGAGGCAGGAGGATTAAAAGTTCAAAGCCAACCTCTGCAACTTAGGGAGATCTGCCTCAAAATAAAAAGGGTTTGGGGATGTGGTTCAGTGGTTAAGTACCCTTGGTACCCTCCAACAAGATTTTTTAAATTTTTTAATTATTTTTTTCTTATTCATTAATGGTAGAAACAAGATTATCATTTTAATATGTGATAGAAGCTTATGAGTCTTAAAATATTCAAAATGTTTATATACTTTTAAAGAGAAATATTAAAGTGACATGAACTATTACTCATTTATATTTTGTTTTACTAAAGCCATGATGCTCCTGTAGTGTTTGAGAGTGAATTTAATTTACATTTTTTTCCAGCTTATATGGGAAACATTACTTTTTAAATTATTTTGAATTAATAATCATCTGAAAACCTGGTATAACAGCTGCTTGGGAGGCTGAGGCAGGAGGTTTGTAAGTTCACAGTCAGCCCTATCAAAATAAAACCTAGCTATGAGGCCCTATCAAAATAAAACCTAGGGTATAGCTCAGTGGAGCAGTAAAGCCCCCTAGGTCCTATTCCCATTACTGAAAGGGTATACATGCTATGAGAACTGTAGATGTAGAATTTTCTTAAATCATTCTTCACTTGGACTTTGAGTTATAGCTCAGTGGTAGAGCACTTGCCTTGTCAAAAGAAAGAAAGCACTCTACACTAATACAACTCTAAGAAAACTGCAAAAATCTAGTTGTATTTTAGCCTGAGCTATGGTTAGTACCAAAGTTGGTCCCATTTATTAGATGATTTTCATATAATTTTATAAGCTACTATATGTTTAGTTGTATAAAGTTGTGCAATCTTTGCAATATCTCTCACTTCACTTAATATTAAAAATCTACCAAATTCACTGGAACTCACTTCACTTTTTAAGTTGTGAATGGACATAATACCCTTATTTATTTATTTTTATGTGGTGCTAAGGATCAAACCCAGCGTCTCACACATGTGAGGCGAGCACTCTACCACTGAGCCACAACCTTAACCCTAACTTAATGTTAGGTTTTTGCTAATTGTTTTTGTGGAATTTGGAGATGAAAGTAGAATTCTTCTTTCTTTTTTTTCTTTGATGGTGGTGGTGTGCCTTCTATCAATCCATCTTATGAATCAAAGCTTCATGTTAAGCAGTGTTTTCTTTAATGACACATTGAAATGTGAATCACTTTTATAGGGTGGGTGTGCTAGAGATTGAAAACTAAACTCTCAGCCCAGTGAATACCCTCTTTGCCCCTGCACTCAGAATTGACCCTAGGGTACTCTTCTATCATTGAACTACATCCCCGACCCGTTTTACTTTTCATTTTTAGACTGGGTCTTACTAAGTTGCCCAGACTGGCCTCCAACTTGGGATCCTCCTGCCTCAACCAACTAAATTGTTGGGGTTTAGACATGTACTACTGAGCCAGACCCAATGAATCACATTTTAAATGTAAATTCATTTTATTTATAAAAAAGCAGGGTATTAGGGCTTCAGTAATATAGCTCAATTCGTAGAGTGCTTGCTATGCATGCACAAGGCCCTGGGTTCAATCTGCAGCACCACAAAAAAAATTAAAAAAATAAAAGCAGGGTCGTAGGTAATTAATAGATGAACTATTATATTGAATATTATAACTATTGTCATGTCAATCAATTTTTCCCCCATGTAGTACAAACAAAATCCTGAAATGTTCAAACAAACAGCTCGACTTTGGGCACACGTGTATGCTGGAGCACCAGTTTCTAGTCCAGAATACACCAAAAAAATAGAAAACCTATGTGCTATGGGCTTCGATAGGGTAAGTACATAAGGGAATGTTTATTTTAATATATGTTTATTTTAAATTATTGCTGGAAATCTTAGCAAATTGGTTTAGCAAATAAGAGAAAAATCTAATTTTGATAAACAATTTTTCTATTACTAAAAATCCCTGATTATTTTTTCTTTTTGTTGATTACCAGTCATTGGTTTTAGAAACTTTATGTGCACTGAAAGTATGAGGCAACTTTAAGAAACAATGAATGATTTCTCATTAAAAAGAATCGTGATTATTTTAAAAATATTTCCTTGAGATTTGATTTTTGTTGTTGTCGCCTTCTTTTTTTTTTTTTCTCTACAGAATGCAGTAATAGTGGCCTTGTCTTCAAAATCATGGGATGTAGAGACTGCAACAGAATTGCTTCTGAGTAACTGAGCCCTAGAGAGAGAGCTGCTGATAGTCAAACTTGCCTCTTCTTGAGGAGCACCAACATCTGTTATTTTTAGGATTCTGCATAGATTTCTTTTAAACTGGCAATCTTGCCTAATGATGTTATCTAGGCACCATTGGAGACTGAAAAAAAAAATCCCTGCTCTGTAAATAAAGCTAATTAAACGTCTGTGTAAATTTAAAAAGGGGAAATACTTTAATTTTTTTTTCATACTTAATAGTGTAAAGATTCTTTGAGCTAAGCTAAAACCATGGAAAAAACATGCTACTTTAGTGTTTAGCAGTGTAACAAGACTAGCAAGAGTTTGCTTCAGGATTTTGTTGAATAATTAAGATAATATTTTGAGTGTGTCAGGGCCATTCAAATTGTTGGTGTTGCATCACAGCTACCTTAACTGTTTTTAACATGGATCCTCTGTGCCTGTGAATTTACTTGCATGCTTGTACTTGACTTCTTAGGATGGGTAGCTGAAAAGACCACCATTTTAAGCATTAGAAAATTCTTAAATATGAGATTTATCCAGAATCGAAGATGGTGACCTATTCAGAGCCTTTATGTCCCTGCTAACAGACTGGGACACTGTATCTATTTTCCCCCTCTTACCACACACAGCTAATATTCTAATGGTAAAGTTCTCTGTAGTTGGTGGGGAAACGTGCTGAGGGACAGTATCCCTTGCTCCAATTTTAGGTCATAGATTTGGAATGTTTTGTCAGTTTTTTAAACACTCTTGTAAGAATGTTAAAATGGAGCTGGCAATTTTTTCTTGCAAAACCAGTAAATACTTGACGTTGCAGTATTCCCAGATTTAATGAAAGAACCCAACTTAGTTTTTCAGTGAATTTGACATTGATTTTTAAACTGATGGAATTTTTTTGTTGAGAACTTAGAAAGATGCAATGAACTATATCTGGTAATTTTTAGCCTAATATTGGGCTTCATAGAGATTGTTTTATCAGATAATTTAAAAGTCACTCTTGCTTGCACCTTCCCCATATTGACACCTGAAAGCTGTGTTGGTGTTTTATTGTACATAATTCAAATGCACATAGGAATAGAATTGTGTTATAAATCTAGCTTTCTTTATGATGTTTCTGATAATATGAGAATTGAAAACTTTACCTTTCTTGTACATAGTCAGACTTTCTATTCATATTAAAGTTACATTTCATTCTAAGTTCAAAAGTTTGAAAATTATTAGTTTTGCAAGCTCAAACACTTAATTTGACCATTTATGAAGGTTGAAGTAGATTTATGCAGGCAGTTCTATACATAGAAATCCAAGTCTTATTCAATTTTCAGGACCAATGCAAAATAACAAAAATGTAATGCAATCAGACTGAATTAAAGTAAGGCTGTATATTGAGAATCATATATAAGGTTTGCTTTCTTCAAGTGTTATTTATCTTAAGTTATAATCGTTGAAGTGTTGGAAAATATCTTTGAACTTATTAAGTCAGCATAACTTCATTTGACTTTTCAATAATCTTGATACTAGAAGCAATAAAAGAACCATTATTAAATATATTGTAATGTTAAAGATGTGAAGGTTCTTCCAAAAACTGATAAGGCTTTTCTAATTTAACAGTGAACTCTTATAGTGATACTATTGCATACTAAACACAAGTTGCTGTGTATTTTTCCCTTATATGTTTGCTTAAGCATAAATTCCTTTATATACAGTCACATCCTTTGATTGCTGTAGTTTAGTTATTTTCTAAAGATGCCAAAGGAAACAAGATTTTTCTTTATTTATTTTAAATAGCTAAAACTTTGAACTTTTCTTTATATTTTGAAGTAAGATGGGATTGTGTGAAAATATGGATAGTTTGACCCACATTTGGTTAGTATTAATTTTTTTTTTTTTTTTTAGTGGAGGGTGGGTTGGTGATGATATTAGTAATATTTGGATTATAAACATTATCACATCTATCCAGTTTTACTATTTGCCTATATTATCAGGGTATGTTTAAATTGTCTATGGTTACACAAAAGAGAGAGAACTCAGAGATTACCAAAGTCAAGCATTACACACTTGGCTGCTGGAGGCATCTCTTCCCTGCTGTGATTTTTATGTATGTTGGCTGTATATTGTATCTGCTCATCTGACTATACTTCAGCATCTCCAGTACCCAGAAATTGGAAGATACAATATTTGGTTTGACATAATGAGTTCTTAATTATAAAAAGTTATTTTCCTCAGTTACCTTAAATGTGATGATAATCCTTCCTTTCTGTTAACATTTCCTACTGTCTTTATGGTTTTGTTTTTTCTTTTTCACTTCTCTATATGTAGATGTAGTTCCCCAAATACAGAAACTAACACAATTTCTTTTTCCTTCTGTTCTTAAGTATGTTTGGGAAAAGGATACTAAAAATTTAGGCCTATAAGATAAGTACCCTGATGGAAATTATTTTTGTAATTCACAGTGTTTTAGAATATATCAGTTTTAAAAAAAAAATAAAGTCTTCCCCCCAGCTTCCCCATGAGATCCCATTTAGTACAGGCACATTTGCCATTATTCACCTACACTATGGTAGGCTTTTATTATAATCAGGTCTTTTTCCTGAGTATGTGCCTAACTTGAAAAAAAGTCATATGTTAGTACAAATATTACAAATCAATGATTGAATGAGTTCTAGTTTGGGACCTAAATACACAGTGGTATGTAAATATTTGAGGAATTTGGCACTAATTTAGATGCTCTGAGTTGGTTCTCTGAAATGTTTTAGAATTGTGACTATGGCTTACTTAAACACACAACACCTTTGAGGATATGTAAATGTTTGGAATTTGAGGTTTTTTGTTTTTTTTTTTTTTTTTTTGCAAGTAATTTTTGAAATGAAAGACCTTTTTTCATATTTTTTCTGAAGTTTTTCATATGTGATTGTTTATGGAACTTAAAACTATGCAAAATAATTCTTTTTAAGTATCTGTAAGAAGGATTTGGCAATTACATTTTGCTTATTTATGCACTACAGAATGCAGCGTATTATATTCTGTTTAGGCTGCTTAATAAGTTTACCAATGTGAAAAGCAGATCTTGACTGTAAGTGTATGCCTGATTTGAGCTTTTCAAACTCTATAGAAAGTATGATAATGTTTTCACAGTCCTATGTAGCAACATGGGAAGTTAAGAATTGTCAGTTTGAAAGATTTAATATGAATCTGGGCAGAGAAGAGCTGGAGCCAGGTATACCTTCTTGTATATAAATGGAAACAATGTTTAGATATGAAAAAGGAAGCTGTCTGTTTACATTTAACTTTATTTCGTGGACTTTTACAAAATGATATATTAATCACTTTTTCTAGTTTCAAGGAATTTGAATTCCAGGGTACAAACCATTGATTTTAGAAAGTTGCATTTCCATTTTTTTAGTACCAATTTGAATTAAATGCTTATCATCAGCCAGTTGCTGTCACTGGGAAGAAGGCAACTTGAAGTATTTACTGATAAATAGTCTTTTTCCCAAGTGTGACTTTTTTCCAGTGTCTACAAATTGTCATACATTATATTTGCACTGTTGCAATACAGATGAAAAATCTTGTGACAAAGGGGTAGGGGAGTGTTGTTATCTCCCTTGTCCTGTTCTGTTACTGCTTTATTGGACTGACCTAACCTCATAAACCTGTGATCATCACCTAATGTGAGTTGTGAATGTGCCACCTTTTGCTTGGTTATTTCAACCATGCTGCTATATATAATCAGGTGTGGCACAGTTTATAAGTTTGGTTCTGAGGGTGAGTGGAGAGAAGTCAATGCACTGTGCTGTGAACGATCCTATCTGCTTGCTGTTACCTATTTTTTACAGGCATCATAATAAAAGCTAGACTATTTCTTTGGGGGAAAAGAGACTTATTTAATGTAATTTAAAGACTTTTCCAATAGAAAATGAAATACTATTGAAAATAATATCTATTTTTTAGCTTTCAGCAATTGATGGTGCTTTGTTGTGGTGTCTGCTGGAAGTCTACTGCCATTATAGGGATTCTCATTAACCTCACTGAGAAAGAACCTTGCTTGTTAGCGTCTCTAGATCCCTACTCTAAACAATCTGTTAGTGATGATAAATTCTGTAGGAGGGTCTATTCTGAGCCATTAACTTCCTGTAAGGGGAAAATGGGTGGGTTACCAGAAATACCATTGAAGTAGGGTGGGGTGTGGGTGGAGGGTTGGGTGTTTGTCTTGAGAATTAAAAACTACGAAACACTTTTGTACACAACTGATTTTTTAAAAAAATAAACACATTTTTAAAGATGTTGAATTTTCCCCCTTATTGGGAATTCTTAAAAATAAATGCATGCATGTTTTCCCCTGAAAATGGTTTATATCTTATTTCTGGATACTCCTCTCTGGACAAGCAATTTAGTCTTCACAGTACTTTGAAAAATAACTAGGGTGATGTGGCGCATGCCTGTGATCCCATCCTCTCAGGCGGAGACAGAGGATCACAGTTCAAAACAAACCTCAGCAACCTCAAGGCACTAAGCAACTCAGTGAAACCCTGTCTCTAAATTTAAAAATGCAAAAATAGGGCTGGGGATGTGGCTCAGTGGTTGCGTAACCCTCAGTTCAGTCCCTGGTACCAAAAGGGAAAAAAAAATCCTTTGATAGATTTCACAGTGATAGGCACATGATGATAAATGCAGTAAAATTGTATCCGGTCTTTGAATTTGAAAACATGGAAATTGCTTAGTTATAATTATTCAGCAATAGGATATTATTTGGTTAGTTTCTAATTCAGTTAGTTGGTACTTAAAGCAATACTACTTATTCTGTCTACACATATACATCTCTGTAAATTTTCATGATACCCTGAAGAGTACTCTGCAGATTGTTCCCAAAAGTTCTTTGTTTTTTTGTACCCAGGGGCACTTAACCACTGGGCCTTACTGAGTTGCCTAGCGCCTCTGAGGCCTTTTACTGAGGTTGATTTTGAATTCACAATCCTGCCTCAGCTTCCCAAACCACTAGGGATTACAGGTCTCTGCCATCATACCCACTGGTTCTGGGTTTTAAACCTAGTTTTCACTCAAGATTACAGAGCCAGGACTTTTCTGAGCGGTTTTTATATGGGTGAAGGACTTGCCCAATATTTTCTGGCACGTTTATAGATATCAAATGAAATGATGTAGCTGTAAAAATACTTTAAATTTTTATAGACTTCAATTTTAACACTAAATCTTTGCTAAACCGAAAGGTCTTTTCTAATTTTATTTTGAGACAGGGTCCAGCCGAATTGCCCAAGCTGGCTTTGAACTTGTGATCCTCCTGCCTTCCCCTCTGGTGTTACTGGGATTACAGCAAGAGGCTAGTTTTTAAATGGCTCTTATTTTGTCGTTGTTTTTGGTACTGGGTATTGAACCCAGGGGCACTAAACCACTGAGCCACATCCTCATCCCTTTCTATATTTTATTTAGTAGTAGAGACAGGGTCTCAATGAGTTGCTTTGGGCCTTGATAAATAGCTGAGATTGACTTAAAACTTAAAGATCCTTCTGTCTCAGCCTCCCAAACTGCAGGGATTATAGTCATGTGCCACTGTGATTTTATTTTTTTAGGTTAACTACAAGTCACTAAATAGACCTACTCCTCATTAATTAATTCTGTGCTTCCTTTGTAGCCAAGTTTATTACATTTCTGTCCATCGGATATACTTATTATGTCTTCACTCCTGTGTTCATCCCGAGGCTTCATCTTCACTCAGTAATGGGAATCAGGGTTGAGGGAAGGCTATTGACAAGCACAAAAGCATTGGGAGTACAGTGGCTTTAGAGAAAGTGTGGGGTTGAGGGCTATCTACACATGGAAGGGAACTTTGGAATTGAGGTAAAGGAAAATGAGTAATTGGAACAAGGGGATTATGATATCTAGATTTGAGTAGCAATTATGTGGCTGAGTGATTGAAATGAATAAAAGACAAGTGTGATAAAAGCTGGGCTGTGAACCTGTTGTGGGCTAGATGGAAAAGATAGAAAAGGCCTATTTATTTTTTGGTGTAGATATACACAATACAATGCCTTTATTTTTATGTGGTGCTGAGGATTGAACCCAGATCCCACCTGTGCTAGGCGAGCGCTCTACTGCTGAGCCACAATCCCAGCCCCTGTTAAGAATTATTATTATTATTATTAAAGTTTGATTGATTAAAGTTGCCAGTCTTATATCCTGTATCTAACTCAACTTGATTCAGAGGATTAAAATCTTCATTTTAATGATTTTTTTTAAATTAAGGGCTACACTTTATACTCAAGACTTTCCATTGATTTTAGGTGTTTTTTCCTTCATGTAGCAGTTCTTTCTCCAATACTAATTTCTGTTAAATATGCTTGGATTTTCTTCTCTCAGTTACCTACAACATTTGGAAAATATTGCTTCTTTATAACTTTCTTATCTTTAACTCTTAAAAATTTGGGCTTGGCCTCCAAGTTGGTACTAAAATTGAGCTGAAAATCCTTAAAATTACAGATTAAAAAAATATATATGGCACTCACTTGCCCAGAGGTAATGTGATTGGTATTGTGGTTTGGATATGGTTGTCCCTAAAAAGTTCATGTATTGGAAGCTTTGTCTCAGTGTAGGGATAATGAAGTGGTGGTGGTGCCTTTAAGGGATGTTTAGATCTTTTTGATTTTGTGATGTTGGGGACCCTCTCACATGCTAGGTCAAGGCTACATTCCCCCCACCCCCTTAATATATTTAGATATTGGAGTCATGAGCCTCTGAAAGGATTAATATGGTTCTAGCAAGACCTGGCTAGCTCTGGTGAGAAGGGGGCAGGGTCTTATATGGAAGTTACCCCATGCACTTGGTCTCTTCTGCACAGGATGGTTTGCCTTCTGGCTCGTTATGATGTAGCCAGGGGTGCTCTTGCCAGAATCCAGCAGTATACTCTGTCCAGGCAGCAGATTTGTGAGCTAAATAAATTTCCTTTCCTTATAGAGAATCCCCCAGCCCAATATTTTGTTACAAAGCAGACCAGGACAGCTGGCATTGTTGAGGCCAAAAATTTAACAGTTTTCAGTCTTGTTTTATTTTTCCAAGCAATTTTAGTAATAACATGTTCACTTCAGGAAACTTAGACTTAAAAAATAAGCTCTAAGTGGGCATAATGGCACACACCTGTAATCCCAGCAATTTAGATCCTAAGCAACTGAGGGGAAACACTACCTCAAAAAGGTTGGGGATGTAACTCAGTGGTCAAGTGTCCCTGAAATCAACACCCAGTGCTAACAAACAAATATACCTCCTAAAATTTACTTAATATTTTGGAGTATTCTCCCCTTTTATGTACTGTTTTTAGCTCAATAAAATTGAACTGATATTGTATATTTACTGATATTTTTTTTTAAGAGAGAATTTTTTTTTTTTCTTTTTGTAGGTGAACACAACACAATGCCTTTATTTTTAGGTGGTGCTGAGAATCAAACCTGGGTCCCGCTCTACCGCTGATCTACAATCCCAGCCCAACTGATATTCATTTTTTAAAACATGATTGCAGGGTTTGTTTTTGTTTTTCAGTATTAGGGATTGAACCCAAGGATGTTCTACCATTGAGTTACATCCCCAGCCCTGCCTTCCTTTTTAGTTTTTGATTTTAAGATAGGGTCTCACTAAATTGCTGATGCTGGCCTTGAATTTGGGATCCTCCTGCCCTCAGGCTCACTACTCTGAGATCACAGATATGCACCAACACATCCAGCTTTTTTATTTATGTATGTATTTATTTTGAGATTTAACATTTATTTATTTATTTATTTTATGTGGTGGTAAGGATTGAACCCAGGGCCTTACCTGTGCTAAGCAGTCTACCACTGAACTACAGTCCCAGCCCCTGCCCGGCTCTTTACGGAAATACTTAAATGGTTATATATGTTGAGTTGAGCTGCAGTATTTTAAATATCTATTAATCTGATGTGTACATTGTTTCTAATTTTCCTCTTACAAATTGAGCTGCATTGCTGGGTGTGGTGGTGCACACCTATAATCCCAGCAGCTTGGGAAGCTGAGGCAGGAGGATCACGAGTTCAAAGCCAGCCTCAGCAAAAGCAAGGCACTAAGCAAACCAATGAGACCCTGTTTTTAAATAAAATACAAACAGGGCTAGGGATGTGGCTCATCATGTGGCTCATGTGACTCATGTGGTTGAGTATCCCTGAGTTAAATTCTCAGTACCTAAAACAAAAGCAAAAACAACAACAACAACAAATTGAGCTGCATGGACTTAGGATAAAACATGGTAGACACCCCAGGTGCTTTAATGCTAGCTGTCTTCAAATAGACTCCACTGAAATGTCTAGGTACAGAGAATGAGAAAACAAGATGTCAAAACTTTTATAAATTGGAAAGGATAGAATAGAAGGCTAGAGCTGAAAGTGGTTTGGAACAGTAGAGGAAGTTCAAACCTAATTGTTTACAGAGAGCATACCGATCGGAAGCATGTTAATTTGCTTCTTGTACTCTAACCTAGAAATTGGAATACCAGGCCCTACAGAAGTGATGATGTGGTGTTAGACTGGAGTGGGAGTAAGAATGTGAAACAATAAATCTTCAAACAGATACCAGTCAGAGACTGAAAATGAAAATCAACTAAAGTACTGTACTGTGTGGTAGAGTCCTAGTTTCTAAAATGCTGACAGGTAAGTCTGTTGGAAAAGAAAGAGAAATTCTTTCCTAGAGATGTGGACCCAAGGAAAAGGGATTAATTCAGAGATTTTCATTGAGAAAGTCAAGTTCATCTGAGTGAACTTGAAAAAAATGAACAAATTTAAGACTCAGCTGGGGGTGAAGTGTAGCAGTAGAATATTTGCCTAGTGTGCACAAGGCCCAAGGTTTGATCCCCAGCATCAAAAAACAACTAAGTAAACAAAAGAATCACCAGATTGTTGATGATTGCCTCACTGATAATGACAAGGGAGAAGACAATCTGAAAATGTAACTATTAACAAAGATGATATCCATGAAAAAAAAACAGAATACTTAAAAATGATATTTTGTAAGTTGAATATTATAGTTCAAATTAGAAGACAGTTAAAAGATTTCAAATTTGAAGAATAGAATAGCCAAGCCAGTCATGGTGGTGCATGCCTGTAATCCCAGCCGCTCTGGAGGCTGAGGCAGGAGGTTCACAAGTTCAAAGCCAACCTCCACAAAAGTGAGGTGCTAAGCAACTCCGTGAGACCCTGTCTCTAAATAAAATATAAAATAGGACTGGGATGTAGCTCAGTGGTTGAGTTCAGGTGGCTCCTGAGTTCAATCCCTAGTAACCCCACAAAAAGAAAGAAGAACCCGATGTGTTGTTTCGGCCTCCCTAGCCACTGGGATACAAGCATGTATCACCATGCCAGGCTGTGCATCTGCATCTGATTTCAGGTTTTTTGTTTGTTTGTTTAGTTGTAGATGGACACAATACCTTTATTCTGTTGATTTATTTTTATAAGATGCTGTGAATTGAACCCAGTGCCTCACAACTACTAGGCAAGCACTCTACCACTGAGCCACAACACCCAGCTCATGTGTCTTATATGCCAGTAGAAATGGTGGGAAAAAATTTTTTAAAGGAAATTTGAAGAGTTGAGGATGTACTCAGTGGTACAGTGCTTGCTTATGGCTTTGGACTCAATCCCTATTACTGAAAGGAATGGGACAGAGAAAGAAAGGAAGGAAGAGGAGGGAGAGAGGAAGAGGGGAGAGAAAGAGATTAATTAGAGAACCTCTTCAGAAGGTCTACCATCTGACTGATAGAAATGAATTGTTTGTTTGAGCTATTAGGGTTTGAACCCAGGGGTGCTTTACCGCTGACCTACATTCCTAGATCTTGTTTTTTGAGACAATATCTTGTTAGGTTTCCCAGACCTGTTTCAAACTTGTGATCCTCCATTTCACCCTCACGAGTCGAGTCGCTAGGGCTGCAGGTGTGCACCAACATGCCTGGCCTGACTGATGAGATTTCTTGAAGGAAATAGAATGAAGCAAAGTATCAAACATACATACTTCAAATGCCCAAGAACTGAAAGACACTCTTTACTTTTAGAGACCCTTTCATGTGCCGTACGATGTGTGTAAAACGACCCATAGTTGGCTGGCCATGTGACTCGGGGTTAGAGCATGTGCCCAGCATGGATATGTCCATGGGTTCAATCCCTAGCTCTGAAAAAATATAAAGGATCCATAGTAAGGGATTTTTCCCTGCTTTGGTGGTTCTAGGAATTGAACAGAGGGCCTCACACATGCTAGGCAAGCACTCCAACACACAGCTGTACCCTTCGCCTGTGAGGGCTGTTTTGTTCAACACTTAGTACAAATTAGAAGAACTATTAGCTGCTTGGAGTTGGGGAAACTAAATGAATTGGTAAAGTCCTATTGGGAAGCTATGTGATAATCAAGTGATGACTTCTACTTTTACTGAAAAACATTTCTAACCAGGAATTCCACTCCCAGTTAAGGGTATCAATGGTGAATAAAGACATTTTCAGATGTTCAAGGTCTTAAATTTTGTATTCCATTAACATTCTCTCAGGAAACATCTCCACATAGACCACCAAAGTGAAGGAGCAAGCATGTAGTAGAAACTTGGAGCTGGGCATGGTGGCACATGCTTGTTCTCCCAGCAACTTGGGAGGCTGAGGCTGGAGGACCACAAGTTCCAGACTCTGCCTTAAAAACAAACAAACAAATAAATAAATAAAAGGACTTGGAATGTAGCTCAGGGGTGAAGACCTCCTCCTGGGTTCAATTACCATACCAAAAAGAAAGAAAGAAATATGGGAAACAATACAAGAGCTGGTCATTTCGTGGATAAGTGAAGAGAATTCTGAATTCCAGCTTTGCAGTAGGGAGCCTCCAGAGACAAGCAAGAGGATAAGAGCAACAGAACCAAGGAAGCAACAGATCATCAGGTCTCTTTATCATGGATGAAATTATGTTGGGATTAATGGATGAAAGGAGACAATTGCAACAGTAGAACTATAGAAAGTTAATCAAATAGAGATGTAATTATTCATTCTAGGAAAAAAATATGTAAAAAAAAATTGAAGTATTCTTTTTGGTAACCAGTAACTGTATAGTTATAAACTATTTTTATGATACTTACCAAATATTAAGACAAAGTGGGAAAGTGGGAGTAGACTACATAAGAAAGCTAAGTACTTAAGTACCTTAAGAAACTACACATTTTTTTAACCTTTATTTGTATGTAGTACTGAGTATCCAACCCGGTGCCTCACAAGTGCTAGGCAAGCGCTCTGCCACTCAGCCCCAGCCCCAGCCCCACTAGGCATGTTTTAAATCAATGAATACAAAGAGCAATACAAGCTGGTTGTTTGAAAGTGCCTTTGAAGAATGAAATGAGGGTATGTGTGTCAATGTGCTGTGCAGAGCCAGGCACAGTGGCACATGCCTGTTAACCCCAGATGCTTAGGAAGCTGAAGCAGAAGGGTCAGAAGTTCGAGGTCAGCTGTGGCAATTTAGTGAGACCCTATCTCAAAATGAAAAGGGGGATGAGGCTAAGTAATAGAGTGCTTGTGTTCTATGAACCAGTCCCTGGGTTCAAGGCCCAGTACCCTGCTCCTTCCACACACAAAAGAATAAGTCAAACAGTAAATCTAAGGAGAGCAGTATAAGAGAGAGAATGATAGTACAAAAAAGAACAGCTTTTTAAAAAATATACATTTATTTTTTGTTGTACCAGGATTGAACGTGGGGGTCACCTAACCACTGAGCCACATCTCCAGACTTTTTTATTTTTTATTTGAAACAGGGTCTTGCTGAATTGCTGAGGCTGGCTTTGAACTTGGAATCTTTCTGCCTCCACACCCCAAGGCCCTGGTGTGCCACTATGCCTGGCTTCTTTAGTATTTTATAGGGCCTCTCAAGTGAAGACTTTTGGGCAGGGGTGTACCCCACTGGTAGAGAGGTTGCCTAGCACATGTGAGGACTGGCACTGGAAATAAAACACAATCCAACCAACAAAAAACCAGAACAGTCTCTTCACAAACAACCATTGCAAGGCAGCAAATACTGATAATAGATTTAACCAAATGTAACAATAAATTTGTATTGAAGATGAAGGGGGTTAGGGCTTTTTTTTTGTACTGGGGATTGAACTCAGGGGCACTCAACCACTGAACCACATCTCCAGCCCTATTTTGTATATTTAGAGATAGGGTCTGGCTAGTTGCTTAGTGCCTCACTAAATTGCTAAGGCTGGCTTTGAAAATGCTAAATTTTCATTGCTCAAAGCAGATTGTAGATGTACTCTGTATGTGTGTATATTTTTGAATACTATTTCTTAATTTACAAATTTATACACATTTATTTATTCATATAGCAACTATCTGAAGAAACAGTTAAGAAAGCTCATTTCTCAAGTACATACAAGGACTGGAAAACATTGGCTAAAGACTTTCATCACAAGCTTTTGTTTATTTAACTGCTATTTTTTTTATTGTAGATGGACACAATATCTTTATTTTATTTACTTATTTATTTTTATGTGGGCTGGGGATCGAACCCAGGGCCTCACATGAGCAAGGCAAGCGCTTTACCACTGAGCCCCAGCCCCAGCCCCAGCCTACTGTTCATTCCTTTTAGAAAAGTTTATATCAAAGGCTCTTCCATTTTCTTTGTATTGCAGTGCTTCTCTATGCATTGTGTGTCCTGCCTCTATGCATTTAAAATTGTTTCTCCTTTTGGAATATGATTATCTTTCATTTTATAAGTTGAAATCTTGTTTCTTTTTGTGTTTTTTTTTTTTTAGTTGTTGTTGTATTCAATACCTTTATTTTTTATTTTACTTATTTATTTTTATGTGGTGCGGAGGAGCGAACCCAGCGCCTCTCCCAGGGGCCTCCCTGTGCTAGGCAAGTGCTCTACAGCTGAGCCACATCCCCAGCCCCCTCTTTTTGTGTTTTTTGTTTGTTTTTGTGGTGGTGACCTGGAACACAGGGCCTTGGGCATGCTAGGCAAGTGCTTGACCACTGAGCTACAGCCCCAGCCCTTATACACTGAAATCTTATCCTTCAAATCCACTTCCAAATGCTACTGTGTCCGTGAACTTTCCCAAATCTCCCACAGGACTGAGGTGTTCTGGTACTTCTGTATATTCTACCTTTGGTTTTTGTTAGTTCTCAGCTTATTGTAAATTTACTTATTGTAAATTTACTTTCATGGCATATAATAGGCACTCAATGTCAAGTGAATTGAATTAGATCTGTGTTGGAGAAATAAATAAAGAGGAGCAGAGGAAATGGGATTGAGGAGGAGTAGCATCAGTGTCATTAAGAAAGATGGAGCAGGTTGGAGCTAGTTACTTTCTGTGGGCAATAGTTGCAGCTCTCTAAGCAGGATTGATCAAATGGCAGGATTAACAGCTTCTGTAAAAGGTAGAGGGTGCGGAGCTAAAACTAGGAGCAGTTTGGTTGTTACAAAGGGAACTGAGGTGGGCCAATGGAGTTTGCCTGGAATCCTAGTGACTCAGGAGGCTGAGGCAGGGGGATCCCAAGTTCAAGGGTAGCCTGAGCAACTTCTAAGACACTGTCATAAAATTTAAAAAGGGCTTGGGTGTGGCTTAGTGGTAGACTACTTGCTTTCATGTATGAAGTCCTAGATTTATCCTAAAACTACAAACAAAAACAAGAAACCCAACTAATTACAAATCACAGTTGGGAGAATATTTGCTTTTTCTCCTTTTCTTGGGAGGTTGTCTCACTATGTTGCTCAGGCAGGCTTCATACTCTTGGGTTTAAATTACCCTTCATTTCAGCTCCCAAATTGCTGGGACTAACTACAGGGGCCTGTTGCCATGCCAGGCACTAAATTTAAATTCCTAGGAGTGGAGGCTCATGTCTAATCCTGGTGATGAGGCTGAGGCAGGATTCCAAGTTTGAGCTCACTCTGGGCAATGTAGGGATACCCTGTCTCAAAATGGAAAGGGCTTGGGGTGTAGATCAGTGGTAGTACGCCCCTGGGTACCAGTGTTGCAGGAAAAAAAAAATCCCAAAGAGAAACATATTTTGGCTTTTCACAACCAGTTTCAACACTGAGGAAGACTTGGTGCCAGGTTTGCATCCTCTCTTGTGGGGCACTTATCTCTAGAGCTCCCCAGTTGGGCTTCCCTTGATTTCCCTTCTGAGTTCACAGAACAGGGGTGAGGCCTCCTATGTGCCCTTCTCCAGCACAGCCAGTGGTAGCCTTCTGGATCCCCCGTGGGCACCTGGCTGCTGCCACTTGGTGGGCACAGGCATTCAATCTGCCGTATGAGGTTCCTACTTCAATTTACAGAGCAGACGGTTCTCTTGCATTTGAGCAATGTGTGCTTTCACAACTCAGCTTTCCAAAGGAGTTTAGTTGTGATGCCAGCCCTTTCTGGGCCTCTCTGCTCAGGTACCATTGTTGGAGAAATTTAATCACAAGCAGAGATATTAAAATGCACGTGGCCTCAGGCAGAAACTTTTCTAATCTGATCCTCCTTTCAGAATCCTTCCCATAGCCAAATAGCAGTGAAGGCCATATGTTTGCACAGTAAATTTCCTCTTATTCTCACCTGTTGTGGAATATTTGTAATTTCCTCATCTTTCCATAGTAACTGTAAAATTTAAATACCTCTATCCCTGTAAAAAACAACAATGAATTATTAGTAAGATAGAAATCATATATCAATGAAGGTCAGGTCCTTGGACAACAAACACTTCCCTGCCACTATGATGAAAGGGTTGGATTAGGAGACTGGAAATAATGTGATATTTGAGTTTATAATCCCCCCCCATTACGGTACTGGGGAGTAAGTCCAGGGGGACTGTATCACTGAGTTAGTTACATCATCTCCAGTCCTTTTTATTTTATTTTTTTTTTTGGCATTGGGGATTGAATCCAAGGATGTCTAATCACTAGGCAACATCCCCAGCTCTGTTCAAATATTTAATTTAGAGACGGGATCTCACTAAGTTCCTGAGATTGGCTTTGAACTCACCATCCTACTGCCTTAGCCTCCTGAGCTGCTGGGGTTACAGGCGTGGGCCACCAGACTGGCTCTTTTTATTTTTTTGAGATGGATATTGCTAAGTTGCTTACAGTCTTGCTAAACTGCCCAGGTTGGACTTGAACTAAGAATCTTCCTTTCTGAGCCATCCAATTGCTAGGATTATAGGTATCTTCCACCACACGTGGCTTGAGTTTATAAAAAAGTTTTTGAAAGTTTTCCACTCAGTTTTGGGAGCTGGTGCACGATTGACTACCATAGTAAGGTAGATGCCTTGTGATCAATAAACTTCTTAGTTGTGTTTGTGTGAAGAGAGGAAAAAGGGAATCTGTCTGATATATCCTTATGAGCCATGACTTCTAAAAAAGACACACTATGCTGCTCATAATTATAATCTTCTATGGGCAGGCTCACTGGATAAATGGGCAATATAATGCAAAGATCCCAGCCCCTGGGCATATTCTATATGTTACATTAAAAAGAGTCTCCATAAAATGTTCATGAGTAAAGTAGTTTTAGGATTCCAGCTCTTAGATCAAGGGTAAATTGCAAAGGGACTGGCTCTTCTTATCCCTGAAGCTGACTGTTTTCTTAAAGGGTACATTTCATCACGGGCCACGTGTAACCAAATGACAGTTACCAATCCCTTCTGAGAAAGTAGGGTTTTAGGACTTTCCTTGGGAGACAGATATAGGTTTTCAAAAAGTCTCAAGATAAGGGCCTGGGCTGTAGCACAGTGGTAGAACACTTACCATGCATGCATGAGGCACTGGGTTTGATCCTCAGCACCACATAAATATAAATAAATAAAATAAAGGTCTAAAAAATACAACAACATTATTTTTAAAAAAGACTCAAGGGCTGGAGATGTGGCTCAAGCGGTAGCGCGCTTGCCTGGCATGCGTGCGGCCCGGGTTCGATCCTCAGTACTACATACAAATAAAGATGTTGTGTCCGCCAGTAACTAAAAAAATTTAAATAAATATTAAAAAAATTCTCTCTTAATAAAAATAAAAATAAAAAAGGCCCAAGATAAACGAGGCACACCTGTACTCCAGCTATTCAGGGGACTGAGGCAGGAGGGCCCCAAGTTTGAGGCCAGCCTCGGCAACTTGGTAAAATCCTCAATACTGCAAAAATGTTTCAGAACAGACTAAAATGGGTGATACCTGGAGATGCTGCTGGGTCCCCACCTAACATTGTAGTTTTGTTGAAAGCCAGAGTTATTGACACACCTGAATTTGTGCATCGGGAAGGGATGTCAGGTGGGGGATAAGTTTGGGGGCTAGGGCTAGGGGTCCAACAGGGCAGTGCTCAACGCATGGATGACCAGTTTGTACATGTGCTTGTCTTTTTGCTCTTCCCCATCCTGTGATCTCCTCCTCTGGACCTCAGCCTGGAGAGTTGCCTCCTGCATCAGGCCTGGCTCCTCATTCCCAGGCAGGCAGATTGCTCAGCCTTATCACTTCTAGTTTATAACTTTCTAGTTTATAACAGTAATCAGAATTGTATTTCTCTATATAGAAAAAGTGAGGATTTTTCTATTTCTATAGCATTGATCAGGGCTTTGAAGTCCACACATAAAATATGGGATGTATGGCCTTGAGCATCTTGGCTACCAGTGTCCTGGTATTTGTAGTGTAATGCTAGTCCTTGTAAGGCACTAGTTTTTAAAGTCTTCCCTGCATTGTCTGTTCAGATTACAGAAACACCTGAAATAAAGAAAATGGCCATTTTATTACCTCTTTTGATTACTGGATTCCACAGATATTGGCCTTATGGATATAATGCTGTTTATATGAAAAAGATTTGGAATGACACAGTCTTTGGTAGAGAACAAGAGTAGCTAGAGATTGATGTGGGGAAAGGTACCTTCCTTAAGTTAGCCAGAAATATTGATAAGGGAATATGATCTGAGAAATCCCCAAAACTGAATTCATGATTATCAGCCTGGCCCAAATGTCTTAGAAATGAGATCTTGTACATGTTCATGTTAGATTTTGCAATAAGACAAAATAAAGGGAGTGAAGGTTATTAGTCTTGTGGTAGTGAAAGTTTGGAGCTATGGTTTACAGGCAGGAAAGGTGTTTGATTCTGCATGCATTCTCATTATTTGACTGTTTCTGGCTTATAAAACTTCTAAGCAACGATGCCACTATTACCACCTAGGTGGCCTGCAAACTGCTTTCTGAAATGCCAGGCTGCTTGTAGAATGGTTTATCTGACAGTCTATGAGAACAGTGAAGACAAGCTGGGCACAATGATGCATGCCTGCAATCCCAGCAACTCAGGAAGTTGAGGCAGAAGGATTACAAATTTGAGGCTGGCCTCAACAATTTAGCAAGACCATCAGCAACTTAGTGAGACCCTGTCTCAAAATAAAAAATAAAGAGGATTAAGGATGTAGCTCAGTGGTAAAGAGCCCCTGGGATCAATCCCCAGTACCAAACAAAAACAACAACAACAAAACAGAGGTGAGAAAAGTGAAAACAGGAATCATATATATATATATATATATATATATATATATATATATATATATATATATAATTTTTTTAAAATTTTTTTTAATATTTATTTTTTAGTTATCGGCGGACACAACATCTTTGTCTGTATGTGGTGCTGAGGATCGAACCCGGGCCGCACGCATGCCAGGCGAGCGCGCTACCGCTTGAGCCACATCCCCAGCCCTATATATAATTTTTTTTAGTGTAGATGGACACAACACAATGCCTTTATTTTTATGTTGTACTGAGAATCAAGGTCCCACTGGTGCTAGGCATGCTAGGCACTCTACCTCTGAGCCACAATCCCAGCCCAACAAAGAAATCTTGACAATGTGATCATCCCTGGGTATCTGTGGGGGGCTAATATATTCTGGATCTCCCAGGAACACCCAAATATGCAGATGTTCAAGTTCAAGTCTCTTCTATAAAATGAAGTAGCAGTTGTGTGTGACTCACACCCATCCTCCCTATACTTCATATCCGCATAATGTGTAATACAATGTAAATGCTATGTGAAAAGTTGTTATGTTGTATTGTTTTAGGAATAAGGAAAAAAGTTTGTATATGTTCAATGTGGGTGCAGCCCCGCCCCCCAATATATTCCACCAGCAGTTGGCTGAATTCATGGTTGGGGGATTATAAAGGGGCCAAGCATTAGGGTGTGAAAGATAAACCCATTAAAGGTAAAATACAAAACTAGGGATGATGGCTCCTCTTAACTCATTTTGTAAACCTATTATTCCAGATAATTATATGCAATCTGTTCTGTCCATGAACTAGCTATTAAACCAATATATACACATCCAAGATTTGTGCTAACTAGATATGCAATAGGATAGTATGACTGAAAGTTACTTTTCGTGGGTTAAAGAACAAGTTCTAATTTTTCCAAATGTCCATCACAATTTATCATCCATTATGTTCTTCTTCAGTTCCTGGAAACCAGATGGGAGTACCTAGCCAGAAAGTATGAAGGTGGCATCTGATTTATGAAATTATGCAGACTCTAGAACCTAAATGGAAAATAATGCAAAGACATTTCATTAACTTTTGACATACCTGGGTGGACATGAATATTCAGGGCTCCACACTACTATATAATGCTGCATTTCTTTGTTTTATTTGAAACAGTGCATATTTTTAGCATTTTATGGTAAGATTTTACACTTGTCATTTACACAAATTACAAGATTCTGCTTCAAGTTTTTAAAAAATTCTAAAAATTCAGCCCATGTGCAGCACAATAATATGCAAAACTACTTTATATTATACACACTTTTTATCAAAGGAGATACAAAATTCTGGCTTGTAGTTTTAGACAAATACAAGAAGCTTCAAACTAGACACAAAGGGTTAACATCAATTTTCAAATATAAGTCTGCACTTTTGTGTTGTATTTCTCTGAGATGTGAATACCAAATTCCTAAGAGATTTTACATTTTCCTTTTCAAAGGAAAACTGACAAATTCCCTTAAAGTCCCTAGCTTTTTAACTCTCCTTTCCCTTAGTGCCAGACACTTGTATCATTTAACAAAACCCTGGTGGCCCATTTACATACCTATAGTTAATTGTTCTCTTGTAGAAGCCTAAAGAGCCATACATAGACACAAATGGCTGGGCTACATTTTGTGTAATATCACACTTAGGAACCTTCTTTCTCTTTAACTGCATTTGACTAATTGCACTGCATTCAGTTTACTAGATTACCATCAATGTACTTCCTATTGGTGACAAATTGGAGCTCTTTCCTAGGGATTGAACCCAGAAGTGCTTAACCACTTAGCCACATCTCCCAGCCCTTTTTCATTTCGGGATAGGGTCTTGTTGAATTGCTGAGGCTGGCTTTGAACATGTAATCCTCAGGCCTCAGTCTCCCCAGTTGCTGAGATTAGGTATGTGCTACCACCTCTGCCAAACTGGAGCTCCTAAGAATCAAGGTGTCAGGGCTGGGGATGTAGCTCAGTGTTAGAGCACTTGCCTAGAATGTGTGAGTCTCTTGATTGGATCTTCAGCACCTCAAAACAAAACCAAAAAGAATTAAGTTGTCTGATACTAAGAGAACTTCAAACACACCCCCTGATTGCTTGAGGGACTTTACTGATACTTATGCATAGATATTCTTTTTCAGCATGTTGGAGGCAATATTTTATACTTTCTAAAGGGTTATGAAGAGACAAAAGGAAGAAAGAATAGGACTTTTCTGCACTTTTAGGAGACTTTGATGCACTTTGTATCATTGGAATCCATTGTTCCCTAACCATCTTCTAATACCTAAATGTGTGTATGTAGATGCATACTGAAAAGAACTATCCATCTTTCAGTGATAGCCAACTCTTGATTATCTATTAGAACATTAGTGACATTTACTACCAGCAGATTTCATTCTTAATATATTCTTTTGACAATATTATTGTTTTACATTTTATGTAGACTATAGTTTAAGATCAGATATAATGCAAATGTTGCTTATTTCTGCCAGCCCACACTAGGTATGTGTAAGGAAAAAGCACATTTTTCTAGGGCTTTGGGGATGAGTCTAAGTGTACAGAGGGGGCAGAATATAAATACGAGCATAGAAAGGACAAATTTCAAAGTCCTCCTAAATTAGTGTGCCTTCATTATTTTATTTGTAAGTTTATGATTACCACAAACTAAGCCCAGTCACTATTTTATAGATAATGGAGAGTTGACTCTAATCACGTTCTTGGTTTATGACTTTAGCCCTTTTGCGTAAAAAATTCACAATAAAGCATAATATAAAAAGATTAAAAAAGACTGCCATATGACATCTAGAAGCATTTATTTTATGCAAAAAAAACTTAAATATGATTATGTGTACACAAAAAGTGCACACATTCCCTATGCTGAACAATGCCAAGAAACATAATATATTGATGCAACATTTATCCCTAAAATAAAGATAAAAACTGAGCCCAGAACAGCAGACAAAAACACTTATTTCCCAATAGCACAATGCTGAAAACTGATAGTAATCCTAACACCTCCAATTTTCCTTACAAAGCTGCCAAAGTCCAACTATTTTAAAAAATTGACTTTTTTTTACATTAATAATAAAAATCTGGTGACAAACATTATAAAACCAAATGCTGGATAGTCTTTACTCCTTTAAAATTCCAAATATTCCAACATAATCATAGGAGTAAAGACCATTTTAAAGTGATATGCTTTATGAAACAAACAATATGTACATTTATTGCAAATTATATTAAACTAAAATGAAGGGGAAATCAAAATATGAAGTTTACTACTTGCAAATCAATAATTATTTTAATTATTTTCTCACTCTGATAAAAATCAGAAAGCAACATTTATAAAATTGCCACCACATCACTTTTCATAGCAGGGAACTGAAATCTGTACATCTCATTTTTGCAGAAAAGTAGACAGGCAGAAAGAATTATACATAAAAGTTTCCAAAAGGAAAAACAAAGAAATATTTGATCTCTTTTCTTCTTAAAAAAAAAAAAAAAAAATTCAGTAGACTTCTGTTTCTTTCTTGTGTAACATGGGGATTCATGGCTCTAGAATGGATGAATTTTCAGTGTCAGTGTAAGGACATCTTGTTACTTTCTTTAAAATAAAAACTGCAGCATGGAAATTAATGGTGTATTATGTGTTTAAACTCCAGATATGCAGGAACTGGAACCAAATGTTAAGCAATTTGCTTAATTATTGACTTTTCACAGGAAAAGTCTGGGGGGAGGGAGAATAGAGTTGCTTTTAGCCTCTCTCGAGTTTCTTCTGTACATTTCCATCATAGGACTGTGGTCATGTGAAAAGGAAGTCAGAGTTTCTTTCGGTTTTCAAGGCAGAAAGTGTGTGTTCTGAAGTGAACTTCGTTTTCTGTGCAGGGACAGTCTGAATCCAAGTTTTTGCAGAAGCTGGAGCCTGCTTCTGTTTGGCCTTCATTTTTTCCCTTTTGAAAGAGTCTTCTTTTTACCTTGGGGACAGGAGTAGAAGAATATAGAGTTAGAAAAGATGTAGACAGGATAAAACCAAACCAAATGATTTCATTTTTATAGTTGTTAGCAAAAACACCAATGGAAAAACTTTTGCTTTCTACTGTTAAATGCTGCTACCAGTCCTATTTGCTTATAATGATAAGACCTATTTAATTGAAATCATAATTTTTAAATCTATACTTTCAAAAATGATATTAAAGAAAAGTCATTGGACACTATGACAAAATGAAGTTATGAACAGCAAAATAAGATCTGTCTTCTGGGATGGGTAAACAAATATATTTTGGTATACTAAAAACAAACAAAAACCAGGAGGAAAATGTATGTTAGTTCTATTAACAGGTTAGATGGAATCCCACTTTTCTACAGGGAATGTGATTCTGATTCCTGGTTAAGTAAAAATTAACTAAAGTGGGGGGGGGGGGTGGAGGTGGGGAGGAGATCTTTCTTCAAATTAGTGCTTTAAAAGCAGAGATTATGGGCTGGGGTTGTGGCTCATCGTAGAGCATTGGCCTAGCACATAGGAAGCCCTGGGTTCAATCCTCAGCGCCACATAAAAATAAATAAATAAATAAATAAATGGTATTGTGTCCAACTACAACTAAAAAATAAATATTAAAAGAAAAGCAGAGGGCTGGGATGTGGCTCAAGCGGTAGCGCGCTCGCCTGGCATGTGTACAGCCCAGGTTTGATCCTCAGCACCACATACAAACAAAGATGTTGTGAGTGCCGAAAACTAAAAAATAAATATTAAAATTCTTTCTCTCTTAAAAAAAAAAAAAGAAAGAAAAAGAAAAGAAAAGCAGAGATTATGAAGTGAAAATAAATGCCATTATGATTTTTGCAGGAAAATCAAATGCAGTTTTCACTTCCAAAAACTCAGTTGTTTTGGGGTGACTGACACTAGAATTTATTCTAAGTTAGGGAAGAATGGTGTACATTACCTTTGTAAATCAATCTGTCTCTCTGCTGGTCCCGCCTTTTTGGCTACATCTTGCAGTTTGGGTGCTTTGGCATTACCTGCTTCCAGACCCCCAGGGCTTTCTTGACTGACTGCAGCTCTCTTCCTCCCCTTATTATTGGGTTTATTTATATCATCATTTTTGGTTGCGTTGCCCTGAGATTCGGACTTAGGTCGACGTCCTCTCCTGGGTTTGGAAGGGGCGGGTGGCCCTGAGTCATCTACTTTCTCATCTGCTTTTTGTTGGATATTCTCTGCACCAGCTGCTGTTACTGTTCTTTTCTTTCCTCGGTCACTGCTGATATTGCCCTGGGTAGCCTGATCAGAATTTATTTCCTAAAAGACCACAAAACAATCCTGTAAACACAAATTCCTTAAATATCAATGATTGGTAGTTGAAAAGAAGTTGAAAGGAGTTGGGATTCCAGGGCTTCTAGTCAACTGTTTACATCTCATTTGAAAAGTCAGCTCTTTGAGGAGGACGACAATGCCTGGTGCATACTTTGGTGCTTGTCACACATTATGTACTTAGTAAACATTTACTAAAATGCATAAGCAGGCTAGGTATGGTGGCACATAGCAGTAATCCCAGTGGCTGGGGAGGCTGAGGCAGGAGGATCCCGAGTTCAAAGCCAGACTCAGCAATAGTGAGGCGCTAAGCAACTGAGTGAGACTCTGTCTCTAAATAAAATAGGGCTGGGGATATGGCTCAGTAGTCAATTGCCCCTAAGTTCAATCCCCAATACCCCACCCCACCCCCCCAAAAAAATCATAGGCAGTACACAAGAGAGAAAGAAAATTTTTGATTTTACTATAATACACACTGCTTGTCATTGATGGCATGCTCTAAATTTATCACTTTTCAAAAGGATATTTTCATAATTCAGTATGTATTTTCTTTCTTTCGTGTGATTTTAGTTTAGCATTAAGTCATCTAAAATTGTTCAAAGTAATAGAATCTCATTTTACCATAACATATATAATGGATTTAGGATAAACATTGGCTTGGGCTGAAGATGTGGCTCAGTAGCAATGTACTTGCCTGGAGTGCATGAGGCCCTGGGTTGGATACCCAGTACCAAAAATAAAAACAATAAAAAAAAAAAAAAAAAAAAAGGGATAAACAACAGTTTTCAGAATGCAAGTGACTCAATACATACACAAATGACATTTAGGAATCAGTTATATTTTTTCTTTTTAAATTTTTTCTGTAGTTGTAGATATACAGCATGCCTTTATTTTGTTTATTTATTTTTTTATGCAGTGCTAAGGATTGAACACAGTGCCTCACACAATAGGCAAGTGCTCCACCACTGAGATATAGTCCTAGCCCATCAGTTATAATTTTTTAAAAAAATTTTTTAGTTGGACTGGGGCTGTGGCTCAGTGGTAGAGCGCTCGCCTAGCATGCGTGAGGCACTGGGTTCAAACCTCAGAACCACATAAAAATGAAATAAAGATATTGTGTCCACTTAAAAACTAAAAAAAGTATTTAAAAAAAAATTTTAGTTGTAGATGGACACAATATCTTTATTTTATTAATTTATGTTGTGCTAAGGATCGAATCCAGTGCCTCACACATGCAAGGCAAGTGATCTACCCCTGAGACACAAACCCAGGCCCCCATTAGTTATAATTTGATTGATATAATTCTAATTGATTAAAGGGAACACTAATCATCCAAAAAAAAAAAATTAAAATATTGATTTTCCTCAGAAAATCATTCCAGAATGGAGGAAAATATTACACTTCGTCTTAGCCAAATTGCCAAGAAGTGATGGGAAAAATATTATAAATCTTTATGTTAAAAGAAAACTTACAAGGGGCTGGGTTGTATCTCAGTGGTAGAGCCCTTGCCTAGCATATGTGAGACCTTGGGTTCGATCCCCAGCACCACCGGGAGGAAAAAATTACACAGTGCATCAGAGAACAGATATGCAAAGTAATCTTGAAAAAGGAGAGGCGATTTCTAGGCAAAACAACCACCATGACCACTCTTTTTTTAAATTTTTTCTTTTTTTAAATTTTTGCACTGCTAGGTATAGAACCCAGGACCTTGCACATGATAGGCAAGGGCTCTGTGCCACAGGCCCAGCTCAACAAAGCACTATTACTATTAAACTCGAAGTAGGAACTATGACTTTTTTTTTTTGAATTTTTAATATTTTTTTTTTAGTTTGCGGCGGACACAGCATCTTTGTATGTAGTGCTGAGGATCGAACCCAGGCCGCACGCATGCCAGGCGAGCGCACTACTGCTTGAGCCAGATCCCCAGCCCTAAACTATGACTTCTATGGGTGGTGGTTGCTGGACATAGATTGGGGAACAAAACAGATGTGATTCCCATCCTCATGTACAAGTGTGGCAGGTGAGTAATTTTTATTTAAAATATGACATATCAATTTCTAACCAGTCCTTTTCAGGAGACAATTATTTAAATGGAGAAAATAATAATACCTGAAGATACAGAGCTTTGTAGATTTAAGGAACTCTGACCATAAGGAATGTTGGCAGTGTAGCTTCAGATAAGGTAGGAGAAGCAGGCATGGACTGCTTCATGAATGCTTCACAGAACATGTCAAAATATGAATTTATTTTTTAGTTTTAGGTGGACACTATATTCTTTATTTTATTTTATTTTTATGTGGTACTGAGGATCGAAGCCAGTGCCTCATGCAAGCCAGCACTCTACCACTGAGCCACAACCTCAGCCCCACCAAAATGTGAATTTTTTTCTAGTGCTAAAGAAAGTAATTCATAACCAGAGGATGAACATAACCCAAACTGCATTTTAATAAAAGCACATTGGCTACTGTATGGCTATTGGACTGGATGGAAGAAAGAATGTTAACTAGAAGGTAAAACTACTACAGCATTAGAAGTTGAGTTCAATTTAAAAATGGGCAAAATATCAACAAGCAATTTACATAAGGGAACATTCAAATATTCAGCAAACACACTGGCAGTCAAAGAAATGCAAATTAAATTAATAGTGGGGCTTTCAATAGGTAAGAGTGAAGAAAGTAAAAAGAACTTTGAAACTGTTGGTGGGATTGTAGAGGGAAAAAGTACTCTCTCCCCTTGTTGACAGAAATGTCAAGTGTTTCATTCCTTCACAGAATGAATATGGAAATGTCTTAAATCTATAATATAGTTATCCTTTGATCCATGGTATAAAAGCACCAGAGAGAATTTGTCGTGTGAGTGTATAAAGAATATTCATTGAGCTGGCATGGTGTCATGTCCCTATAATCCCAGAAATTTGGGAGGCCAAGATGAGAGAATCACAAGTTTGAAACTAGCCTCAGCAACTTACCAAAATCCTGACACTATTAAAAACAAAACAAAACAAAAATCACTGAAACAGTTTTTTTTGTAGTGGCAAAAGAAAGGAGTAAAACAATACAGACTAAAATGCTTAAAAGAAAACATTAAAATCATGTACTGATGACAATTACACATTTATGATAATTAGTGTATATGCATGTGTAAAAAGGGCTCAAGTAAGCCAAATGAAGAGAAAAGCAGTTGTCTTGGGTACTGAGAAAAATAACATTGCCAATATCACTTGCCTGAATCCTGGTATGTATGTGTCTTGGTTCTTCTTTTCATTACTTCCCTTATTTATGCTTCGTATTTCAATTTCCCTCATAGAGTGAATAATAGGAAAGAATATACTTTGTAAATATGTGTATATTTCTAAATATACACATCCTATTTGCTGAATAATTTCCACACAGATGCTAACACACTGGTTTATACATTAATCTCCAAGAGATTGGTTAGCAATAAATTTTAGTCCTTAATTTTAACTTTTGTAGAACTTAGGATCAAACTCATGTTCTCATACATGCCAGCTCCACCAATGAGCTACATTCCCAGTATTCCTTTCCCCTTTTTAAATTTTATTTTGTGACAGGGTCTAAGTTTTCCTGGCTGGCCTCAAACTTGATCTTCCTGCCTCAGCCTCTCAATATCTGGAATTACAGACATGTGCCATAGCTCCTGGCTTGTATCCTCCTCCTCCTCCTTCTTTTTTTTTTTGGTACTGGAGATTAAACTCAGGGGCACTCAACCACTGAGCCACATCTTCAGCCCTATTCTGCATTTTATTTAGAGACAGGGTCTCACTGAGTTGCTTAGTGCCTCGCTTTTGCTGAGGCTGGCTTTAGACTCTCGATCCTTCTGCTTCAGCCTCCCAAGGTGTTGGGATTACAGGCATGTGCCACCACGCCCAGCTTGTACCACTTCTTAATATGCACTCTAAGTATATGTAATTCAATGACTGTGACATTGTGCATTTTTGTATCTATTAATATCAAGTCTAGTTAATTCTTTATGAGGACCTGATAATATTCAAAAGTATTGGTTCTTGGATTCTAAGAATTTTGACAGTGAGAAATGGTTCCCTGTTGTTACCTGAATCCATTAATATGCTGTGTTTCAGAGAGCAGGTAGCAAAAATTTGGAGAGTGATAAATTAATCTAAAGTGCATCCTTATTGATTCAGTTTGTGTTCACAGAATGAGGGATTAGATAGAAAAAGTTATTTTGGAATAATTGTATTTTATATACCTGAGAGTAATACTAAAACATTTGATTAAAAGGTAAGTATGTTAAAAATATAATTCTGGGTGCAGTGGAACATGTGTATAATCCTAGTAGCTTAGGAGGCTGAAACAGGGGAATTGTGAGTTCAAAGCCAGCCTCATCAATGGTGAGGCACTCAGTGAAACCCTGACTCTAAATAAAATACAAAACAGGTTTAGGGATGTGGCTCAGTGGTTGAGTGTGCGCCCTGAGTTCAATCCCTGGTACCAAAATAAATAAATAAATAAATAAGTAAAATAAAAATTTCTTAATAGTATCTTTAAGCCACTCGTACTAAAAAAAAGTTATCAGGGCTAGGGATGTGGCTCAAGTGGTAGTGCGCTTGCCTGGCATGAGTGTGGCCCAGGTTTGATCCTCAGCACAACATACAAAGATGTTGTGTCCGCTGAAAACTAAAAAATAAATATAAAAAAATTCTCTCTCTCTCTCACTAAAAAAAAAAAGAAAGAAAAAAGAAAAAGAATGTGGCTGTTAAGTAAAAACTCAGGCATACTTATAAATGTTAAACCATAAAAACTTAACTTTGAGGAGTACAATATATACAAAACAGAGTGCTGACTTCTGGGTATGAATCAATGAAATTCTAAAAGTAAGATCTCAAAAACTCTCACTTCATGTGTATATACACCCCTCCCCCCCCACACACACATTTTGCTATCTCATGTTACTACTAGTGACTCTTTCCCTTTCATTAATTATATTTGGGTCATAGTTATCCTCACTCTTTTTACAGAGATACATAGACAGTTCTTAATCACAAACAATTAAAATATTTAGTAATTTTGGTCGACTGCCAATATATTCTGAAGAACAACGAGAGTTTTGGTGCATCTGAGGCTCAAATGTAAAGGAAAAGAAGACTCCTCAGTCAACAGGGACCTAGACAATCTCCTTGGCAATCATAGTCTACCTATACAAACCCCTTTTTTATCTCCAAATCTCTTCCACTTATTGCCTAAAATCCCAGCACATAGTTTGTTTTGACTGATATTCAAATGTACCTGAGAATTCAAAGGGACATAGAAGTCAAATTTGGGACACTCTAAATATCAAAAGGAATATTGACTGCAATTAATTATAAAATACTGAATAAATAAAAATTCATAAATCTACAGTGGTTCAAAGAGAGAGAGAAGTTAATTTGCCATCATTAAGGTAACTGTTACACTACTTATTACTATTGAAAAACCAGCCTCTATCTCAGAGCAAAGCCTGTCCAAGGAAGGAACATCACCTTTGTCCTTGGAAAGACCCACAGAGCACTCCTAGGCACATCCCCACCCTGCTAAGTTGTTTATCTACAAATAACAGGAGAGATCTGCAGCGCCAGGTATCCCTGACTCAGTCAAGCTAGGTGGGGATCCATAGCAACCCCCTAGCAGCCACCAATCAGCATGAGACAGGGAAATACCTGGGATGCCAGATGACCCTCCCAGTAGTTTATGGTGTTGGGAAACCATGTAGTTCAGCATGTACACCCCTCTTGGCTTAAACCAATCAGTTCAAATGAATACCCCTTTTGTACTGACCAATCACCCTTACCCAACTTGTTCCCGCCAGTGAATGTGCTAATCATGTTTTAGAATTGTTATTTGATTTTCCTGTGGTGTGTGATGATTTGCTAAGAGATGCTATGATGTATGTGGGGGTCTTCTCCAAAAGAAGACCTTCTCCTGCCTTCTCCAAAGAGTGTATAAAACTGCTGCAAACCCTGGGCTCGTGGCCTCTCAGCGTCACCAGTTGCTGTGTGAGGGCGCTGAGGACCCAGCTAGCTTGCAATAAACACCTCTTTGCTGCTTAAAAAAAAAAACCTCTCACTTCTATTCTTTCAAGGTGTAGAAGGAATATGAGGCAGAAGCATACTATTATGGGTGATCACATAAACTCTTATAAAATGAAGTGGGTAGATGCAGGCAGAATCATTTCTGCAGAGCAGAAGTATAGTAAATATTGAAGAGAGTGAAAACCACACTTGTATAAAATGTTACAGACCCAGTACATTTAGCATTTGGCTGTTGAAATTCTTACCCCTACCACAAATCATAATAAGAACCTTCACAGAAAAAAATCCACCTGTTAAATATTAACAGGACCTAGGGGTATAGTTCAGTGGTAGAGTGCTTGTCTACCATGTGTGAGGTCCTAGGTTCAATTCCCAGCTCCTCAAGATAGATGGATAGAGGGGCTGGGGTTGTGGCTTAGTGGTAGAGTGGTTGTCTAGCACACATGAGACACTGGGTTCAATCCTTGGCTCCACATAAAATGAACAAATAAAGTAAAGGTATTGTATCCACCTACAATTAAAAGAAGATAGATTAAAAATTTTTTACCTTATTCTTTACTGGATCAATATTTTTTACAGGTGTAACAGAAATAATTCTCACTGGGTTCTCCTCGTTTTCACTAATTCCAGTTTCTGTAGCCTCTGAACTCTGTTCCCTAGTGGGAAAGAAAAAAAAAAAAAAGAACCAAGGCTTCTTTATTTTACCACATACACAGAAAACTCCCCCTTTCACTCTTCCAATAAGAAACAGCTTTGCCTGGTTTAGAAATCTAAACAAGTGATGAAATGATTGCAAGATGTAGATCTTCTATAATTATAGAGTACTGCTTTATTGTATCATATGACTGATTTCCATTTAATAATGTAAGGAAGAAATCACTGCCTAAAACCACCTGACAAAGATTAATTATCAAGAAACAAAATAATGTAATTATTCTAAATCTTATCTGTTGGGGGTAAGAAACCCTAAAACAAAAATAGAACTATAAGTCATAGTATAGTACAATAATTTCCAGTATTCTTAGTGTTCTGCAAGAGAGGGGCTGTAAGGAGAAAAGGCCACTTAGGAGTGTTTGAAGCCCCATCTTCTCTGTAAACCACAGCTGTTCCATATTAATTCATTTTATATTTTGGAATTTTATTGCTAAAAATGGTTTAAACATTACTAGTTGAGTTTACCCTTAACATTTCATGGATACAAATAAAATGCTTAAAAAACCCAATGTTTAGAGTTGTAACAGCAGGGTCAGGTAGAAATTCTTTATTCAGTGACTAAAAAGCAAATATGACATATATTATGTCAAATATGACATATATTATATGGAAAATGCTATATCAACATTACCTTAATCACATTACACTAATTAGATATAAAATTTTAAAAAGTATTCCCAGTTATTTAATAGTTATTTTTTATGGTTTTCAAAGTTTTGAATTTTCTTATGTATACTGAATAAACATTTCTATGTAAATTAGTTATATAACCAATACTTGTGTTTTTTATTTTTTTTAATCTTGTGGTGGTACTGGGGATTGAATCCAGGGCCTTGCACATGCTAGTCAAGTACTCTAATACTGAATTCCCAGCCTTTTTTAACTTTTCTATGTACTTAGAATACTATATTATTTCAAAATGTTCAGTCTATTCTTGATTCTCCTCTTTAAAAAAAACACGGGCTGGGGGGTGTCGCTTGCTTTGAATGCACAAGGCCTAGGGTTTGATCCCCAGCACCACAAACCACCCCCTAATCTCTCCCCAAACCAACAAAACATGTACAAGTCATCAGAATTATTTTGTACCAAAACATTTCTAAAAGTAGAAGTCTACTTTATGATAGAGTGCTTTAGGAATAAATTAAAAGATAAACCAAGTAGTGTGTGAGAGAACAACAACAACAACAACAACAACAAAAAAAAAAACCAGAGAAAAAATTTGCCTTGATCGATTTCCGGTTGAGGGATTCAGCTCTGAATTTACATTAATATTGCTTCCGGTCTCAGTGCCAGTGGTTCTAACATAGGGTTTCCTTCCTGTTGCTGATAAAGGTTTGTTTACTGCACCTAGTACTCCAGTGGGCTTTGGCTGAAAAATCACACACACACACAAATTATTTTATACTGTAGTGAAAGGGATACATATAATTCAGAAGCAGGTAAAGATATTCTTTAGCTTAAGCCAAGAGTTGTTACCTTGGAAGATTAAGCCCTAAATTTATTAGAAATAATAATGCTGTAAATACATGTTTGGTTGTCTTAAAAAAAATTATAAGTAATTCTACTTAAAAATGAGGCAATATTTGTTATTCCTTACAGCTTTACAATGCCCCTCGATTCCAACAGGGTGCTTGAAATGGAACTCAGGATTCACAATGAGGCAAGTGCTCTACCACTGAGCTATATGCTGAGGCCTGTGTGGTTTTTTGTTTATTTTTATTTTTTAATATGATGAGATCATTCCATATTGCCAATTTTTGAACTAGTGGGATAAACTGATCCTTACAACTCAAGTCTCCCATGTATCGAGGACTACTGGCATGTACCCCCACACCTGGCTCTTATTGCTTAATCAAAATAGGTACCTAAAACATTGAAATACATAATAAAATGTCTTGTAAACAAACTACTGAATATATGTAATATTTTTAGCAATTATTTAACAAGAATTAAATTTCTAGGGCTGGGGTTGTGGCTCAGTAGTAGAGCACTTGCCTAGCATGTGTGAGGCACTGGGTTTGAACCCAGCACCACATTAAAAAAAAAACTAAATAGGGGCTGGGGTCATAGCTCAGTGGGTAGAGCACTTGTCTAGCATGTGTGAGGTACTGGGTTCGATTCTCAGCACCACATATAAATAAATAAATAAAGGTAAATTGACCACTAAAAAAAAAAAATAAGCAAAATAAAGGTATTGTATGTTCATCTACAACTAAATATATATATGTGTGTGTGTGTGTGTGTGTGTGTGTGTGTGTGTGTGTATAGACACAAAGAATTAAATTTATAAACATTTTTAGGACTCATCACATTAGTTTTATGAAATATTAATTATTTAATTCATTAGTATTCAAAATTATTTTTTAAATACTAGGGATTGAACCTAGGGCAATTTACCACTGAACATTTTTTTTTTTTTAATTTTTCTTTCTTTTTTTTTTCCTGTGGCGCTAGGGATTGAACCTAGGGATTTGTGCATGCTAGGCAAGCACTCTACCAACTGAGATATGTCCCCAGCCTCCCCTCCTTTTTTAAAAAAAGATATTTCCAAATTGACTAATTCATTAGCACTCCTTTTTTAAATTTTTTTTTATACTTGTAGATGAATAGAATGCCTTTATTTTATTTTTTCACTTTCATGTGGTGCTGAGGATCAAACCCAGTGCCTCACCCATGCTAGGCAAGTGCTCTGCCACTGAGCTACAGTCCTAGCCCCGCAGCCCTTTTTAAAAATTTTTTATTTTGAGGCATGATCTCACTAAGTTGCTGAAACTTATGATCCTCTGACCTGGGCCTCCCATGTTGCTGGGACTACAGATGTGAGCCACCATGCCTGACTATCTCATTTATCTTATACATGTAAGTTTATTACCCTATTTCTCAGTAAAATCTGCATTTTATATTGTATATAAATTAATTTGAAGCTTTTCATTATCGAGCAGAACACATGGTGGCAATTCAGAAGAGTAATTTGTGGCAGAAAAAATTCTGACCATCAGATGCTACAAACCCATAATATGATACCTAAGGTACTATAAAATACAGAGGACATGCAGTAGAAGATATATATACACACTTAATACCTTTCCTGTTAATAGAAGTACTCTTGTCTCTTCTGAAATATAACTCTTGTCATTACAGAAGTCCTATTTAAAAAAAGAAAAACAAAAGCCTATTAAATTGTACATGTGTCTTTTTATCATACAAACAAAACTTTTCAGGCATTGTACCCTGCAATAATAATCATATTTATGCTTATCTATGTCAATTCATGACCTAGACATTTTTTTAGTTTGAGAGGTAAATTTTCTAAATTTCAAATGAAGCAAAATCCTAATTTTTCATATGGCTTAGTGGAGTCTCCAGTTTATGTCTTAAACAATTTTCACCTCCTCTATTGTATTATAAAATCTTCTTTTCTTGGGCTCTCAAAGTAGCTTATATGGTACTATGAATATTTCAGTAAGGAACTCCTCACTGGATCAAGGAAATTATATTATCCTCATTAAAGGGAAAAACTTGTCACTTAAGTAAATATATTTTGTTTCTTAGAACCATTAAAGAAACTTGAAAATATCACATAAAATCAGGAAATAAATAAGACATTTTAAAAAAAGTTTTAAATTTCAAAATACTTGAGAACACTTCAAAGAGCTTGGGTTATCTAGAATATTTACTGACATTTGGTGCACATAGGTTCTCCAGCCACAGAAAACAAAAGAATAAAAGCCTTATCTCTCACTGTAACTATAAAATAAAGTACATTAAAAAAAAAAAAATCAATTTCGTAGTAGCAGAAAAAATGTATTACGTGTAATCAATTTAAGAGTACCATTTATTGAATGCTCACTGTGTAATAAACTCTTCAACTAAACCTAGATACTATTAATTATTAACTATTCATATATAATTTTTATATCTACATTACAGAGATGAAGGAATCAAATCTCAGAGGAGTTAAAACTTAGTTCTCAAGTCAGAAATGATTGATGAGAATCCAGGTCAATCAACTGCCAAGACCAATTCCATGAACTCTAATATTTGATTTCATATGTAGATATATTTATATACTATACCAGTTATTTTATTGTCTATAAACATATTAACAGCATTTAAATAAAATGAGGTCAAAATAATTTTGAAAAATCTGAAAAAACTGTTTTTCCTACTAGAAACACCAGAAGGAACATAAGAATTAAAAAACTTTATTTGTATTCCTATTTAGGAGAGAACGATATTATGCAGGGGTCTAAAGAAAATTTCCCCATTCTTCAATAAACCTAAAGTTGTTTTTTTTTTTTTTAAACTCTGTACTCAAGATTATCTAATATTTGTTGATGTAATTTATATTTAAATCATTTTAAGTATGGTAGAAAAATTAGGTATATAAAAAATTACCTTTTCAGGTTGTGTAAAAAATTTCATTGGAAGGACTGGGTCCTTTGGTGAATCTGCATTGCACAAAGCACTTTTACTATTTATAACACACAGAGCCACATCACATACTGTATAAAGTTTCTAGGAAAGAAAATAAAGATTTTTACATAATTTTCATGATTACAAAATAATCAAAAGAACCACTTCCACCAAATACATAAAAATTATAAACAGACTATGTGGTTATTTATTCCTTGAACATTTCCTTTTTCTGTTCTGTATAGCTTCCTCCTGATAAAGGGGGCTGGGTGAATGACAAACAAACAACCCCTACCTTAATTTAACATGAATGCCAAGTATGAAGTAGAGAAGACAAGTCAAAACAAAGAAAGCATACAACAAACATATTCATTTTTCTGTAACTCTTGGTAGAAATACATAAGACAGCATAGTTATAAATTTTGGATCCCTCCCACCTGTACCTGTAGTGGTGCTGAGGATACAACCTAGAGCTTGGAGTATGAGAGGCAAAGGCTCTATATTCTCAGTCCAAACACTATTAGTTTGTATCCTCTTGCTTTGCAGATACTTTGATGCCTTTTTTAAACTGTTTTTCTTTTTTTCAGTTGCAGATGGACACAATACCTATATTTAATTATTTTTTTAAAATCTGGTGGTGAAAATCGAATCCAGTGCCTAACACATGTAGGCAAGTGCTCTAACACTGAGCTACAATCCCAGCCTTTTTTATTAAAGAGTACTAAATATCCCAAAATAGAGATGGGGATGTGGCTCAGTGGTAGAGCATTTGCTTGGCATGCAAAAGGCACTGGGTTCAATCACCAGCACTGCAAACAAACAAACAAACAAACAAAAAACCCAAAAGCCAAAAACAAAAGAAGCCAACCAACCAAACAGAACCCCTCCTCCAAGCCCCTAAATAATAAATTTTTTTTTGTGATAAAAAGCAATAAGGGGCTGGGGCTGTAGCTCAGTTGTAGAATGCTTGCCTAACACATGTGAAGTACTGGGTTTGATCATCAGAACCACATAAAAATAAAAGAATTTTGTCCGTCTACTACCAAAAAAAGAAAAAAATTTAAAAAAACAAAAAAACCTGACCCTGAGTATATTTTAATAAATATTCTGCAGGGGCTGGGGTTGTGGCTCAGCGGTAGAGTGCTTGCCTCGCATGTGTGAGGCCCTGGGTTTGATCCACAGCACCACATAAAAATAAATAAATAAAAGTGAAGACATCAAAATAAATAAATAAATATTCTGCGATTAAAATTATGTAATGATCAGAAAAAATAAGTTGATGTATTTTTCTGACATCTTAATATCCTCTGGCCTAATATTCATCTTACTTCATTTGTCTTGGTTTCATCTGGAGACTGGGCATCTCTGGTTAGCTTGATGTTCTCTGCCATCTTCTTCATAAAGGCATGGCTATTATTTTCATTCTTTGTCATTAAAACTTCAAGCATGAACCACAGGCACCTAAATTGTAAAAATATTAGGGAGACAAAAATGTAAGTGCTTTTGCTTAATGAAATAAATATCTTATTGGAAAGGTCTGTTGTCAGAATGTAATCAAATAAAAAAATAAAGAAACTCTACTCTTAGTAAGTAAGAAGTATATTAGTCTATTACATTCAAGTGGAAAATAATATATTAAAAAATGAAAACATAGGGGTGGGATTGTGGCTCAGTGGCAGAGTCCTTGTTTACAAGTATGAGGTGCTGGGTTCCATCCTCAGCACCACCTCAAAATAAACAAACAAACAAACAAATAAAACAAAGGTATTGTCTCCATCCACAATTAAAGAAAAAAAAATGAAAACATAACATGAGAAATTCTGACATCTGCATGAAGCATATAAAAACTCACACTATAGTTATTTGGTAAACATTTAGATTGTCTGACATGTCTAACACTGAACATGATGAGCAAAACAGAACCAGCCAGAGTTTTGACATACTGACTGAGATATGGAGGTTTATAATTGGTATCGAATTCTGCTGAGATCCAAATCTGAATTGCATGTAGTAGGAGGCTGGTGTGCGTGCTAACAAGCCTCTTAGCTAAATAATTATATTTTAAATCATTTTTGCTGTTTTGTACTTGTTACTATACACTCATCAATACATAAAGCATATGAATGCAACACAGTAAAAGTAAACCCTAAATCAGGCTGAACATTAGAATCACGTGGGGAACTTACATTTGACAAATCTGGGGGCAGCACTTGTTTCTTTCTTTTTTATTTTTATTTTTTGGTATCGGGGATTAAACCCAGGGGTACTTAACCACTGAGCAACATCCCCAGCCTTTTTTGTGTTTTATTTAGAGACAGGGTCTTACTGAGTTACTAAGGGACTTGCTAAGTTGCTGAGGCTGGCTCTGAATTTTCGATCCTCCTGCCTCAGCCTTCAGAGGGATAACATGTGTGGACCACGGTGCCTGGCCAGAACTTGTTTCTAATAAATCACCAGGAAGAGCTACACATGTGTAATCCCTGCAACTTGGAAACCTGAGGCAGGATTGCAAATTTGAGGCCAGCTTTGGTAATTTAGGGAGAGCCTGTCTCAAAATAAAAAATAAAAAGGACTGGGTATATAAATAGAATGCTCCTGGCTTCAATCCCCTTCAATTTTTTTTTTTTTAATTGCCAGGATGATTTATATGTAGGGCTACTGCGTTTCTCCATTAATGGGAGAGAATTAATGATATTCTGTATGAACTTTGCATATATTTCATGTAAATATTTTAAGAGACTAGCTTAATCATTTAAATGAATATTGATAGCTTCTATAATACTTATTAACTTTGGCAAATAGTTAACTCTAGTTAGATCTAGATGGTTGTTTCAATTCTGGAAAATCAAATAAAGGAGAATAGGAAAGACAATAAATATGAGAAGAATAACAATCAGCTAATAGAACTTCTCAAAAGGTTTTTCTGGGTGTAAACTTCCCTAAGAGGTCACAGAGATTAAAAGAAAACAACAACAACAATAACAAAACAAAACAAACAAAAAAAAAACCATGACTAAAACCAAGTCTGATTTTATACTTTTAACAAAAATGCAACATAACTAACCTAAGTTATCTGAGCAATTATGTGCTGGACTAAGATGAACAACACAGGACTCATTCATTCTACAAGTCTGAGGAATTCTTTGTTTATGTGAACACTGAAATCATTAATTCTTTGGGTTCAGAATTCTGAGTTTTATTAATTTGATGAGTCTTTGATCCTTTTAGACAGAACTATTACATTAAAAACCACACAGTAAGATTTTAAATATGAAATATATATGTAAAGGCTATAATATGTACCAATCAAACATAGACTTTACTCACTGAATCAACTGGAAAGAAGTATGTTAATTCAGGATAAAAAAAAATTATTAAATGTAATTGCTAATTTTAACCCATCCTCTGGATTCCTGTAAAGCTGTGCTTCTTTCCTTATCCATTTCCTTTCCAAGTCTTTTCAATGAGCTTTCTGAAATGTACTTTCCATAGCAAATAAATTTTAGTGAATGTTCACTTCAGCATTTTATCACAACTGAAACCAGGCTCCTCAGCTGCTCCCCAAAATACTTGCTCTGCAATTCCCTTAAGTTACATCCACTTATTCTACTAGATGTTCATGCTTAGAGTGGGAGGATAGGTTCAGCTTCTATCTTCCTTACTGCTGATTCCAGTTTTTCTGTCTGTGTTACAATTTTCCTAGGAAGTTTACACTATCTGGCTATTTCTCCTATCCTCTCCTTGTCAATGTCATCTATCAACCTCCCCGTGATTTCTTAATCCCAATATTCCACTTTCTCGAGACCTCCTTTTCAGTTGTCCTCCAAATAATTCTACTATTAAATCCATGGTCTTTGACCTCATGAGACCCTCCCAGCCCCTGGCCTTGCTAATTCCTCAACTCTAACCTTCTTGGCTTTCTACTCCTGCACCTTCTCTTCATTATTCCCTTTCTGGTTTATATTACTTGAGCCAACATTTTAATCACTCTCCAAAACAGTCTCAACTCCCTTACAATTTTCCTGTTGGTATACTTGCCTTAAAATTCAAAACCTGAAACAATCCAAGTGTTTGGCTTATTGGCACCTACATCCAGAATGTTTAACTACTAGAGAAAAATTATGCACCTGAGAAGTTTAACTATAAATTTAAGATTTTTGGACAGTGTTTTACTAAATTGCCAAGGTTTGCCTTAAACTTGGTGACTTTCCTGCCTCAGCCTCCCAAGTCACTGAGATTACAGGTGTGTACCATTGTACCCGTCTACAGTAGCTATTTTCTTTTTTTTTTAACCTTTATTTTGTTTATTTATTTTTATGTGGTGCTGAGGATCAAACTTTAGTGCCTCACACATGCGACGCAAACGCTCTACTACTGAGCCACAACCCCAGACCCTTCAGTAGCTATTTTCTATCTTCTACTCATATTTATGATTCTTTCACCTTCACCTACCAGCAAATATCCTGTTCCTTTGATATACAGAAATAAAATCCATTAGATGAAACTTTCTCAATTTTTTAACACTAATTTTGAAAATTATTATTATTATTATTTTTAAATAGACTTATTGTTCCAAGATTAATTATTCCAAGCACACTTAAAATTTTTTAAAAAATTTTAATATTTATTTTTTAGTTCTTGGTGGACACAACATCTTTGTTTGTATGTGATGCTGAGGATCGAACCCGGGCCGCACGCATGCCAGGCGAGCGCGCTACCGCTTGAGCCACATCCCCAGCCTTATTATTATTATGTGATAGGGATTGAACCCTGCAAGGCAAGCACTCTACTAACTGAGCTATATCCCCAGCCCTTGGAAATTATTTTTATTCTTCTTCCTTCACCTTTATCTATCCTTAGGATTGAATCCATTCTTCCTTTTGGAGACCCCACCTCAATATATTACCACCATTATTTTCTTTACCTGCAAATCATATCCCACCTTCTCTGTCTTCTTTCTAGAAGACTTTTGTTGGTTTCTTCCCTCCCTATTCACAGCTAATTTGAATCTTCAAAGAATTGCTTACCTTATTTCTAGTTCTCATCATTTGGCAGTATGGCTTTTACCCGAATTACTTCACTGCAGAGGATCAAACACAGGGCCTTGGGCATGCTAAGCAAGTACCTACCACTAATCTATACCTTCATTCTATAGGTCTTTATAAAAAAGTCTCTCTGGGGCTGAGGATGTGGCTCAAGTGGTAGCACGCTCGCCTGGCATGCGCGAGGCACTGGGTTTGATCCTCAGCACCACATAAAAATAAAATAAAATAAAGATATTATATCCACCTAAAACTAAAAAATTCTCTAATGCTGGGTGCAGGGGAACAGGCCTGTAATCCCAGCAGCTCAGGAGGTTGAGACAGGGGGATCATGAGTTCAAAGCCAGCCTCAGCAAACTAAGCAACTCAGTGAGACTATGTCTCTAATAAAATACAAAATAAGGCTGAGGATGTGGCTCAGTGATTGAGTGTCCCTGTTCAATCTCTGGTACCAAAAAATAAATAAAATTCTCTCTTAAACCAGGCATGGTGGCACACACCTGTAATCCCAGAGATGCTGCAGCTAAGGCAGGAAGATCATAAGCTGGATGCCAGTCTCATCAATTTAGCATGGCCCTAGGCAACTTAGTGAGACCCTGTCTCAAAAAATAAAAAGGGCTACAGATGTTTCTCAGTGGTTAAGTGCCCCTGGGTTCTCTGGTAGGTAGGAAGGAAGGAAGGAAGGAAGGATGGAAGGAAGGAAGGAAGGAAAGAAAGGAAGAAAGAAAGAAAGGAAGAAAGAAAGGACAGAAAGGAAGAAAGAAAGGAAGAAAGAAAGGAAGAAAGAAAGGAAGAAAGAAAGAAGGATTAAAAAGCGTAGAAAGAGGATTGGGGCTGTGGCTCAGTGGTGGAGTGCTTGCCTAGCACATGTGAGGCACTGGGTTTAATCCTCAGCACTATATAAAAAATAAATAAAGTTATTGTGTCCATATACAACTAAGAATATTAGAAGTATAGAAAGATACAGAACAAAGTGTTAACAGCAGCAATGGGTTTTGGGGATATATAATTATAAATATTTTCTTCTTTTTAACATATTTTCATATTGAAAATCACTATGATAAGGAACAAATATTATTAAACACTAAAGGCTAACTTAAGTATGATTTTTTTCCACATACAAATATATTGCTACTGATGTAAGAAAAAAAAACGGCAGAGTAGGAAGCTTCAGGTGTCTGCCACAAAGATAAAATAACTATTATACTAAGAAAAAAAAAATCAGTATCAACTGTTTGGAATGCTGAGTCCCTATCAGACACTGAAGCCAGAGAAGTATATGAGGAAGAAAGTGGGGACTGCTTATGATAAAAGCACTTAATAAATTAGGATTAGAAGATAATTTCCTCAACATGAGAAAGGCAACATATAAAAACCCCACAGCTAAGCTGGGAACAGGGGTACACACTTGTAATTCCAAGGACTCAGGAGGTTAAGGAAGGAGGAATGTAGGTTCAAGTTCTCAGCAACTTAGCAAGACTCTGTCTCAAAATAAAAAATAAAAAGGGCTGGAGATACAGATGGGCACCCCTGGGCTCAATTCACAGTACCCCCAAAAGAAAAACAAAAACCCCCACAGCTGGTATCTTTCTGGCTGTACTGCTGTAGATCCATAGAAGGATTCCCCCACCCCAACCCTACTCCCTGCCAGGTCAGAGTTTCAGGTACTGCCTAGCACAGAGAGCAACCCCTAGCCTCTTAGTGGCCTTGGACTGAGAACAGGGCCAAGAGAACAGAGGAACAGGAACAGGGAAGCTGCTTGGCTCCTTCCCTCTATAGCTCTGTACAGTCACAGTCAGTGAATGACTACTAGGACATTAAAATTACATATGGGACTCATGTTCTACTTCTACTGGATGTGCAGTGCGGATCTATAGTATGAAGTCTGGGAGGTGACATTTTTAACCAGTATTCTGAATGATTCTGATGCAGTGAAGAAGACAAAATAATTGATCTCATTGTCAGAGTTTAAGAAGGGGTTAAGGGCTGGGGATGTGACTCAAGCCGTAGTGCGCTCGCCTGGCATGTGTGCCGCCCGGGTTTGATCCTCAGCACCACATACAAACAAAGATGTTGTGTCTGCCGAAAACTAAAAAATAAATATTAAAAAATCTCTCTCTCTCTCTCTCTCTTAAAAAAAAAAAAAAAAAAAGGGGGGGGGGTTAAATAAAAAAACCAACCCCTCCCCCCAAAAGTGGTCATTCTTGAAAATGGATCCATTTTGAAGTTCACCTGGAATAAGCTATCTTAAAATTTTGTAAAGGAAATTATATCTAACTTCATAATTAAGATGACTTATCATGTAAATAAAGCATGTGTGGTTTACTACAGCTTATAAATAATCATTTTTTTTTTTCATGCACGATAGATTAAATGAACACAAAAGGAGTGAAGAAAAGTGAGGGGATTGTGTGTCTGTCGGAGAATGAGGGCAGTGAAGTGCTACTGGGTACACTTCAGAAGAGTTTGGATTGTTTGTCTGATTTTGGATAGAAGACCTGGCCCTGGTATATTGGTGAATTGTCAAAGGCTAGGAAGAAAACATGCAGTTAGCCATAGCAATGGGATAATGTCTATGTTTGGGAAAAACCAATATCTAACTGCAGTAGAAAACTCTGAATGACCCCTTCAACAAAAAAGCCAAGTTTGTGTGTTCTATTATGTGGCCATTATAACTCAATGGGATATTATAAAAAGTCATCTCATTGGTAATATCTGGTTTATATGAGAGTGAATATGTATTTATTACTGAAAAAAATGACCTAGTGAACTCAAATGAATTTATGACACATGCACAGTAATTTTCCCAATGTGACATTTGCAATATTGTTTGTTTCTATTTACAGAAAAAGTTAGGCACTGGGTTCGATCCTCAGCACCACATAAAAAAATAAAAATAAAAATAAAGTTATAAAAAAAATAAAAAAATAAAAGCAAGTTGAAGATGCTGGCTTTCATTACTTCATACCAGAATTGCTAGTCAAAGCAATTTAGGCAAGAGAAAGAAATAACAGGTATCTAAATTGTATTTGCAGATACGATTGTGTATGTATAGAGAACCCTAAAGAATCCATAGAAAACCTGGGCACAGTGTACATGCCCTGTAATCCCAGCTCAGGAGGCTGAGGCAAGAGACTGCATGTTCACAGCCAGCCTCAGCAATTTAGAGAGACCCTATCTCAAAATAAAAAAGGGCTGGGGATGAGTGCCCTGCATTAAATACCTAGCACCAAAACCAAAACAACAATAATAACAACAACAAAAACTCCCAAACCATCAAAAAAGCAAAAAACAAAACATAATTGTCAAAGAGTCAATAAATGAATTGAGCAAATGTGCATAACAAAATGATTTCTCTACATTAATAATGAATAAGCCAAAATGTATATTAAGAGAACAGTTTCATTAATATAGCATAAATAAAAATGAAATATTAGAGGGGTGAAACATGTACAAACTTTTGAAAACTACAAAACACTGCTGAACAAAAAACTTAAAAGACCTAAGTGAAAAGAAAGAAATCCTATGCTAATAGCATCCTAAAATTCATGTGAAACTTTAAAGCCATAACAATCTTGAAAAAGAAGAAAACTAGAAGGACTCACGTTTCTCGATTTGAAACTTTGGGGACTGAACCCAGGGCTTTGCACTCTAGTATGGGACTATCTTTCCAGCTGGCCAAATGATTTATGATAAGGGCGCCAAGCCAACTTTTAGGGAAAAAAAAATATCTCTTCAACAAATGGTGCTGGGGAAAATGATATTCATAAGCAAAAGAATGTGTCTGGTGCTGGGGATATAGCACAGTTGGTAGAGTGTTTGCCTCAGGCACAAGCCCTGGGTTCTAATACCCAGCACTATCAAAAAAAAAAAAAAGAGTGTGAACCTTTACCTTATGCCATATACAAAACCAATTCAAAATGAATTAAAGATTTTATTTTAAGAGCTAACATTATAAAAAATCTTAGAAGAAAACACAGTAGAAAATCTTTATGAATTTGGATTCTTATATGAAAACAAAATATAGGCAAAAGAAAAAAACTAACCTTCATTAAAATTAAAAACTTTTATTTATCATAGGATACTATCAAGAAGTTAAATCATATATCTGGATAAGAAATTACATGGTAATACAGGACACTCAACAGTGTTACATGCTAGATAGAACCAAAAATATACAACACTGATTTTAATTATAACTCCAATTACTCCACAAACTTAAGTACTTTTCCCATATCAATGCTTTTTTTTTTTTTAAACAAAAGATATAGTTTGGCTATTTTGCTCAGGCTTGTCTCTAACTGCTGGGCTCAAGTGATCCTCCTGTTTTATCCTCCTTAGTACTGGAACTACAGGCTTAGTACCATGCCTGGCTTACTTTTAAGTTTAATTCTTCTATAACTGTCCTGCTTTGGGAATTGAACTCAGGGGTACTTTGCCATTGAGCTACATCCCCAGCCCTTTTTATTTATTTTTAATTTTGAGACAGGGTTAGGAACACTAAGTTGCTAAACTAAACTGGTGAGCCTGACCTTGAACTTGTGATCCTCCTGCCTCAGCCTCCTGTGTTTCTGGAATTACAGAAGTGACCAAATGAGTTACTCCTTAAAAAATGCTGAATTCTTAAGTTTAGGATTACACTTAATGTCCCACACAATCAAACTGATACTTTAAATATAAGATGAAGTACCATTTCAAGAGTGCAAAAGAAAAACGCGGCAATGGGGAAAGAAAGAAAATAGTGATTTAGGGCTGGTGTTGTGGCTCAGTGGTAGAGTGCTTGCCTTTCATGTGTGAATAACTGGGTTTAATCCTCAGCACTACACAATACAAATAAATAAGAGGTATTGTGTCCATCTACAACAACTAAATTAAAAAAAAATAGTGATTTAAAGTTTGTTAGAGGCCATTTGTAGATAATCCTCAGCCCCCTTTTACTGTCACGCTGCATCATACACGAAGCTCTATTTTACATAAACAGCACATTTTGATTCAGTGTTTTTACTTGTTATAGATCTACCACAGACTATTCTGTGTATGGGTACATATTTTGAAGGTATTATCTTTTGAGGTCGCACATAAATGTTAGTTTTTTTTTTTTTAAATAATATTTATTTATTTATTTTAAGTTTTTGGCGGACACAACATGTTTGTTTGTATGTGGTGCTGAGGATCGAACCCGGGCTGCACACATGCCAGATGAGCGCGCTACCGCTTGAGCCACATCCCCAGTCCCATAAATGTTAGTTTTAAAATGAGAATTTTTTTTCTCGCAGAAGTGACAGGGATGGAACCCAAAGTTTTGCACATGCTAGGGATATGTTCTTCCACTGAGCTACATTCCCCAGTCCATGGGGGAAAAAAATTTATTTCATGGCTTTGTAAATTATTAAATTGAAGGTTATCTTAATATAAACAGTAAAAATCCCATATTATAAAAACTAAAATAACTTTTTTCAAATACATAGACAATTAAGTAACTGCAAAGAATTAGGAAAGAAAAAAAATCAAAAAAAGACTTACTCTTTGATATCACGAAGCTGATCAACATCTTGTGATCTTGTAAAATCTGGATCATGGGCTAGCAGGTGAATCATGTATGGAACTACATATTCAGGCAACAGTGATAATAATTTCTCTAAAGTATAAAATATCATTATTAATAACAGTGCTTTTATATAAATTCCTTCTTATGAGTTCTAACCACTTCGGTGGTTCAGTTTCCACTTTTCCCCTCAGTTATTTGTAAATTAGAAGCAACATGATATTTAGATGACACTAAAATACTTATACTTTAATTTCAAAAGATATTTAAGCTTAAAGATATTTGAAATATAGGATAAAATTATTTACCCTGATATCTGAGAAATATGTTCAAATCAAACTATAGATACAATTACCCAAAACAGTGTGCAGTATAAGTAATCAGGACTCAAAACCCAGGGTTATCAGTTTTTAAGCTCATCTTAAGTACAATGATAACATTTTATAAAACTCCCAGTGCTATTATAAATTATAATAGGAATAGAAGACTGCCTCTCTCAAAAATTATTCCATTGTCAAGATCTGTCACACTGGGAACTGTCAAGTACTTACCAGTAGCCATAGGATTCTGTTTAATGTATTCTCTGCGTATACTGATGTTTTTTAGTAAACACTGTCGTGCATGTGCTCTTCTCTCCTTCACAGGATCTTTGGCACACAAGGCAAAGATCGCCATGTACTCCAATGGGAGCAGTAACTTTACAAGTGCCTTATGCAGCTTCTGAGCAAATATCTGCCTTACTTGGTAACACTCATCCTATAGCAGCATAGAAACAAAAACACTTAAAAATTGGCAAACATTTACCAAAAAGGGGAGCAATTTCAGCATTTCTGTTTTGTTTTGTAAAATGATAATTATGTTAGGGGAATAAAATAGCAATCTCTTTAATGCATATATCAATATATTAAATGGACTTGCAGTTATATTAAAGTAAATGAATTTAATTTTGAAGAGATATACATGGCAAAAAAAATTGTTACTTACATTAATAACAAGTGCACAGAGTTGAAATTGTTCTGGAGTAATAATTTCATGGTAACAAGGTTCCTGAGCAAGCTTCATTATGGCACTACCAGCAGCTAATCGCAAGCGAGACATATCAGATTTACTATAAACAAACAAAAAAGAAATAAACATTTCCTATAACCATTATCATTCATAAAAGTGCTTTGATCCCTTTTTGAGTGTATGATACACAGGGTAAAATTTATGCTTAAAATAATATACTGTACAGATACAGGAAAGCTACTTTGAGTCCATGAACTTCACGTAAAGGGAAAAAGGCTAAAATCACTATGACTTTGTGATACAAATTTATCTACCTTCCTTTCTCATCATGCTCTAGCTCAATCCATACAGCTAAACAACTTCGTTTACTTTATTTTTTATTTTTTTTTTTTGGGGGGGGGTGCTAGGGCTGAACCCAAGGCCTTATGCATTTTAGGCAAGCAGTCTACCACTGAGCCACATACCTAGCCCTAATTTTGCTTACTCTTACAATCAAACTATTTATAATATTAGAAAGAGCAATTTACATCAGGATATCTAGAATATATAATCATTATAGAAAATGTGATTTAAAAAATGAAAACAACTAAAGAATTAAAAAACAAACAGTATCAATTTTAAATCTATTTTCTTGGGCTGGGCTTGTGGCTCAGTGGTGGAGGGCTCACATAGCATGTGTGAGGCCTGGGTTGGAGCCTCACCACTACATAAAATAATAAATAAAAATAAAGGTATATAAAGAAATAAACCTATTTCCTACATTGTCTGTGCATATACATAAATATACACATAATGGATATCTAGCTTAATCTTACAATGTCTGATGAAATGTCAGGGAAGCAGCTAGGAGGGAAGTAGTATCACACAAATAACTCAAAGGAAAGGATACAGAGATTAAGAGCCAGTGTCTACCTTAGTACTAGTACCTGGGGCCAACCTCCTTCCAGAAAATGAAGTTTTTAAAGGGAATCTATGAGGGCTTGGCACTCTCACCTTCACTCCATAAACTTATGTAATTTAAATGATAATATGTGACAATGAATGGGATGAATGATAATCTTCCTATTTCAATTTTTTTTCTTTCTTTCTTTTTGTTTTATAGTACCCAGGACAGAACTCTACCACTAAGCTTTTTTTGTGTGTGTGAAAAGAGAATAAAAAATATATATGAATACGTATGCAAAACAAAGGATCAATATCCTTTCTCTTTTTTATTTTGAGACAGGGTCTCACTAAATTGCTAACACTGGGCTGGAAATTGTGATATTCCTGCCTCCTGTGTAGCTAGCATTACAGGTACGCACCACCATGCCTGACTTTTTATTTTGAAGATTTTAGGAAATGGGAAGAAAAGTTGGTTTGAATCTACTGGGACTTTTGATTAGCATATAAGAAGAAGAAATATGGCATACTAAGATAATTGGATTATTAAACTTGAGTACTGATTGATAGCACATGCCTGTAATCCCAATGACTAAGGAAGCTAAAGCTTGAGAATTTCACAACATAGTGAGACCTTGTCTCACTAAGTAAAAAAAAAAAAAAGGGGGGGGGGAGGCGGGGTTACTGGATGCTGGGATTAGAGCATAGACCAGTGATAGACCACCCTGGTTAAATACCCAGTACCAAAACAAACAAACAAACAAAGAGCACTGGTAACATTGAGACCCATCAAATAGCTTCTCTAGCAGATAAATCATGAATGAATGAAAATAAGAGGTATTATTTTAATGCTTATTTTGTCCCAGAATAATTTTCTATAAGATGAGTCATTGGGGCTTAGAAAAATCAAGTACTTTACACAAGTTCACAGAGATAATAAATGGAATATTGAGTTGTTTCTAATTCTAGAGTCCAAGCTAATACCATGTTACAAGAAAAATTTAAAAGTCCATATTTGTCCATGGTTATTCATTCCCTTATTTTTTCTCATAAATAATGCTGGAAAAACTTGGTTTGCTACATTTGTGTGTATATTTTTATTATTTCACAAATGTGAAAATACTGGGTTAAAGGATAAGAACTATTTGGCAGTGTGGGTGGGGTGAGGTAAGGTGGAATGGAGGAGGCGTGCTACTAGGAATTGAACTCAGGGGCATTGGACCACTGAGCCACATCCCCAGCCCTTTTGTATTTTATTTAGAGACAGGGTCTTACTGAGTTGCTTAGTGCCTTGCCTGTGCTGAGGCTGACTTTGAACTCACTATTCTCTTGACTCAGCCTCCCGAGCTGCTGGGATTATAGGTATGCAGGCCTGCGCTGCACTCAGCCTCAGCCTTTTTTAATTTTAATTTTGAGACAGGGTCTTACTATATTACCGAGGCTCCTCCAAGTTGCCATCCTGCCACTTGAGCCTCCCGAGTAGTTGGGATTATAAATACACACCACTGTGCCTGGCTGGATAAGAACATTTCTAAGGATCTAGATACCAAATCCCTAACCTTTCTACAAATATGATAGGTTCATTCTCACAGGAGTAATGACAGAAGCCATTTGCCTGATTCTACTAAACAAAAATTGCTTTAAAAAATACTTTTTTTCTTGATTTGGTAGGCAAACGGATGATCACTTAAATTTAAATTGTTTTAACTGCATGTAGTGATGTTAAACTTTTTTTTTTTTTTCAGGTCAACTGATTATATTTAGTCTTCATCTTTAGTGGGGATTCTGCATATGTGTGATTGATTTGTATGAGCTCATTACTATACACTATACAGTAATCCTACATTTAATCTTCTCACATCCCTAACCCAGCGCTAATCATCATCACTCTTTCATAAAAGGCTAACCCTTGGCTTACTTTATTTAAGAATTTAGCACCATCTATTGTAATTGCTCATTTTATCTCCTCTAACTAGACTGCATATTCCTTGGAGGGAAGGACTTTTATATCTTTAAATAACACTGCAGGTGGAAGGCTTGGCGTAGCTTGTCTATAATCCTAGTGACTTGTGGGGTGGGGTGGATTAAGGTAGGAGGATCCCAGGTTCAAGGCCAGCCTCAGCAATTTAGCAAGATCTTGTCTCAAAATAAAAAATAAAAATGGCTGGAGATGTAGTCCAGTGTAAAGTGCCCCCGGGTTTAACCCTAGCATTAAAAAACCACACACACACACACACACACACACACACTCTCACTCACACTCCCTCTCTCTCTCTCTCACACACACACACACACTCACACACATACAACCCCATACAACAGTACCTGGTATCTAATAGTGCTCAGCAAATATGAAATGCATAAAGAAATGATTAAATCTCTGTCCTCTAAAACAATTTTTTAAAGAAGGAATGCTTCATAAGCAGAAATCTTTACTTATATCTACTGGTACACCTGCTCCCTAAGTAAACCAAGATTTTTTTCTGGGGTATGGGATACTGAGGATCAAACCCAGGGACACACTACCACTGATCTATATTCCCAGCCACTTTTATTTTAATTTTGAAACAGCGTCTTACTAATTTGCCCAGGCCTGGCTGGAACTTGTGATCCTCCCACCTCAGCTTCCCAAGTAGCTGGGATTACAGGTGTGTACCACCATGCCTGGGATAAACCAAGAATTTGAAAGAAAGAAAAAAAAAGCAATTGAAAAAAATGGGTGTTTTTCCATCTTAAAAAGAACACAAAAGAGACGGGAATTAAAAAGACTTGAAGAGTAGAAATAGAAAGCAATTTGTTTTGTTTCTTTGTATCTGTAGAATACAGTCTCTTCCTCAACTACTAGGTGGCTTTAACTCTTCCTTCTTTGAAGTACCATCGATATTATTATTTTCTTCATATTTAAGTCACTACAACTTGTTCTATCACTTTTTACTACAAGACAAATTTCTTGAAGACAACAACTGATCTTTTTTAAAATAATTTTTTAGTTGTCAATGGACTTTTCTTTCTTTCCTTTCTTTCTTGTGCTGAGGATCAAACTCAGGGTCTCACATGCCAGGCAAGTGCTCTACTACAGAGCCACAACTCAAGCCCTGCAATAACAGATTTTTTTTCCCCCCTGCAATGCTTCTCATGGGGTTTTGCAGAGTAGAAATTCAACAAATTTTGTTTGAACCAAAGGTGGTTCAAACAAAACTGTAACACTGGACTACAGTGATTATAGTTAGTTCTTTTATGTTCATAGAAAAAAACAGAAACATTACTGAAATAAATGTATTCTAAGAGATATAAACCCCAAGTGGCTACTAAAGATTTAATTCCAGAGAACCTAGTGCAATTACAACATTCTATATTAATTAGGTAAATAATTCCAATGCAAACTCTTACCAAATTTTCTGAGCTAAAGAAATTGGAAAGGAAGATAAATCTCACCTGATCCTCTTTTGCTCTGTCAGGTCACCCTCACTAACCAACATCGCCGATAATAACCGAAGAGTTGAATTGGCAGATTTAGATTGGTTGTTTTTCATACCCAACAGCCACCTTACCAGAAGTTTAATTGCCTGTACCTATAAAATATTAACATGCTAAAAAAAGAAAGCAACTTACAATTCCAATTAAAGGGAAGATAATTTCTAATAATTAGATTAATGAGCTTACTGAGGTTATATATCTGCAAATTTTATTATACAACTTTAAGTGATAAGTAACAGTCACAATAAAAACTAGTATTTATTCACTATTTACAGTACCAGGCACTTTCCCCAGAGCTCCTTATTTTCAGCAGATAAGGCAACTGAGACACATTACTGTAATAAATAAATTTTGCAACATCTGGCTCCTGAACTCTGATTTTTGACACTAGAACAGTTGTCCAAGATTTTTAAATTATTTAAAAATACATGATTTAAAAATAGCTACTTAGAACAGTGGCTCCTAGGCCCTTGGAAAGTTTGAGGAAGGGTGATGGAGACAGGATGGCTAACAGATATAGGAATGCAGTTGGATAGGAGGAATAACTTATAATGTTCTATAGCATAGTAGGATAGCTCCAGTTGACAATTGTATTTCAAAATGGCTAGTTGAAAGATGTTCCCGGCCCAGAGAAATAATAAATGTCTAAACTAATTATCTTGACTTGATTATAAATTAAATATGTACTGATTTATCACATCCTACCCTGTAAATATATACAATACTATGTGTCAAATAAAAATAAAAAAATAAAAAAATCTATTTAAAAATAAATTGAAACTATTCTTATTAAAAGCAACTATTTATTTATTTATTTATTTATTTATTTATTTATTTATTTTTTGGTTCTCGGCAGACACAACATCCTTGTTTGTATGTGGTGCTGAGGATTGAACCGGGGCCGCATGCATGCCAGGCGAGCGTGCTATCGCTTGAGCCCCATCCCCAGTCCCTAAAAGCAACTATTTAGACAGAATTTAATATTTTCCTCTTTTATTTTTATACAATTGAAAAACTGAATAAATCATGAAATGTACTTTAGTCTTACTTAACATTCTCACCCAAAAAACGGGGTTTCCATAATTATTTGTAGCCAGATTTATTTGATCTTAGTATCAGTTAGTACACTTACTGATAATCAGGAAAACTAAATTTATAGAATACATGATTATGAAGTAAAACAGATTATAAAAAATGAAATAATCTCATATATTAAATTCCAAGTCCAGCCCTTTAAAAAATTAGCTCTAATAACATTCAATTCAATTCATTCAATTCAAAAGTCACCAATTTTGTAATAACTGTTATGGTTTGGATGTGAGGTGTCCTCCAAAAGGTCACACATGAAACAATGCAAGAAGGTCTGAAGAAAGTGAAACAATGCAAGAAGGTCTGAAGAAACAATTGTGTCATAGCCTTAACTTAACCTAACCAGTTAATTGCTCTCTGATGGGATTAACTGAGTTTGTTGCTAAGCGCACGTGGGGTGTGTGTGTGTGAGGGGGGGAGTAGTTCATTGGGGGTGTGGTTTTGGAGTATATATATTTGTATCTGGTAAGTGGAGTCTCTGTTTCCTGATTACCACCCACATAAACTGCTTTTCTCAGCCATACTCTTCCACCATGATGTCCTGCCTCACCTAGATCCTCAAGGAATGGAGTCAGCTGTCCATGGCCTAAGACCTCTGAAACCATGAGCCCCCCCCCCTTTTTTAAACACACAGAGAGAGAGAGAGAGAGAGAGAGAGACAGAGACAGAGACAGAGACAGAGACAGAGAGAGAATTTCAATATTTATTTTTCAGTTTTCGGCGGACACAACATCTTTGTATGTGGTGCTGAGGATCAAACCTGGGCCCCTGGCATGCCAGGCGAGCGCGCTACCGCTTGAGCCACATCCCCAGCCCTGCCATGAGTCCTTTAATAAACCTTTTCCTCCTCTAAAATTGCTCTGGTAAATTCCTTTTAGTCACAGGAACAAAAAATCTGACTAAAACAACAACCTCTGTCTTTGCTAAGTGAATATGATACGTTTGTAGATTTTGGTAAGTCTATCTATAAGATACCTCTGAGAACCAACATTCCACAAACTATCCCTGTGTATACCAGCCTTACCACAATTGATTCAGACTAAAGACACTAACATATACAAGGAACAATGAGAACTACAATTTGAGAAACAATTTTTTTTTTTTTTTTGCTATGGATTTTAAAATAAAGCACCTTGCTGAAAAATGCTAATTAACTGTTAGGTTAAAAAAAAGTTACCTATGGACATTCCTTCTTTCAAGTAAAGGTAATGAAGACCTACACAAATTTACCTTTGCTAGTACTTCAGGGGACACCTCTTCATCTGGAGACCACAATTTTCCATTCTTCTCACCTGTTGACTATGGACAAATGAAAAAATTTAGCTTTTAGAAAGAAAAATTTAAGTTTTTGCTCATTAAGTTTTTCATGCTGAGCAATGCCAAGTTCTGGGAAAGGTTTAAAAAGTCTCAGCAGAGTTTGGAAAAGAAGAATGAAGTTGGAAGAGTCATATTCTCCAAGTTCAAAACTTAACCATAAACCTATATAACCTAGACAAATATAGATAGAGCAATGGAACAGAATAGGGAACCCAGATAACCCTTGTATAATTCCTTTTATATTATATAATAAATTATATATATATATATATAATAAAATATAATACACCGCCACTGAGCTATATCCCCAGCCTTTTTGAGCCAGGGTTTCATTGAGTTGCTTAGCGCTTTGCTAAATTGCTGAGGCTGGTCTTGAACTTGAATTTGTGATACTCCTGAGCTGCTGGATTAGAGGTGTATGCTCTGAAGCCAGAATTAGATAGACAGTCAGTGTGTGTAAGACAGTCAGTGTGTGTAAATCAGGTCGGATCAAGGAGGCCAATTTTGAGTGAATTCAGGAAGTTGGAGACTGTCCCCTGAGGGATTGAAATGTTAATTCCTTTAGAGCTCTACCACCACCCCTATCAAGAACCAGCCTCTGCTCCAACCAGTAGCAAGATAACCAGTCCCAGGAATTTCCTCTCCCTACAGGGAGCTATAAGGTTGTTAATGTGTCCTTGGCTACTCCATCCAGCCCTGCCCCCTTCAGTCTACAGGTTTCCCACCTTTAGATTCTCCTACAGAGCATTCCTGGGCCTGGTCACTGTATGCAGGAAGGAGAAAGATAAGGAGGAAAGGCAGGAGAATAAAGGAAGCCTAGGACATATAAAAAGGGCAGAACACCTTGTTTCTCGGGATACTAGGATACCAGCTATGGCCCCCTTGTCTGTTACCCCTTTTTAAATAAACCCTGCTTCATATGCTTGCCTCAGCACGTGTTTCTCTAATGTTCAAACTTCAACATGTGGGGAGGCAGGACTCATCACTGATAACCTGAGGTATCACCACTGTGGCCAATTTGTGTGAATTATTTTTGAAAAGGGGGGCCAAGAATAATCCCTGGGGAAAGAACAGTCTCTTCAACAAATGGCATTAGAAAAATTGTATATCCATAAGCAAAAGAATGAAGCTGGATTATTATACTATATGTAAGCATTACCTTAAAACAAATAAAGAAAAATCTTTAAGAGCTAAAAATATAAAACTCTTAGAAGACAACACAGGGGAAGAAAGTCCCATGATCTTGGACTGGACAAATACTTTGAAAGGATCAAATATTCAAAATGTATAGTTTTAAACTCAACAACAATCATAGACAACTGAAGTAAAGAACTTGAATGACAGCTCTCAAGAAGATAAATGGATTGCCAATAAGCATATGAAAAAATAATCATTGACTTCATTATTTATCAAGGAAATGCTAAACAAAACCATGAAATACTATTCTACTCCAACTAGCATGGCAATTTTTGAAAAGGAAAACGGTGAGAGTTAGCAAAGACGTGGAGAAACTTGAATTCTCACACATTGCTGGCAAGAATATAAAATTATACAGCCACTGTGGAGAATAGTACAGCAGTTCTTAAAAAAAAAATCAACAGAGAATGATCATGTGTTCCAGCAATTTTATTCTAAAGTACATAGCCAAAAGATTAGAAACAGGGACCTAAATGTTCATATTAATATTTTACAGTGGCCAAGAGATAGAAACAACCCAAGTGTCCAACAGATAAAATGTGGGATATACATACAAAGGAATATTATTCAGTTATGAAAGTGAAGCCAGATTTAAAGTTAGGTATTCAGTGTAGTTAGGTAAATTGGGTCTAATATCGAGTAAGATCCAAAATGGAGGCCATGTTGAGAATGAATTTCGGGAAAAGCAGAACAACTCTTGGAATGTTAATGTCCCTAAGGCCCAGAGCCCATCCCAAAGAAGTGTTAATGAAACAGCTCCCAGCAAACTAGAAGATGCTGACTCAAAAGTCCTTCCTGCCCAGATTACTTCTTTGGCCCACCTGTGCCCCACCCTTCGGGTCTTCCCACCTACATTCACTGAAAGAACTATAAAAGGGGGAACACATTCGCCTTTCAATGGATTCCATCTCTTGGGTCCTCTTCTTCCTCTGGAGGAAGTCTTTTCTGCTGTCCTTTAATAAACTCCTTCTTTCCACTCTGACCTTGCCTCGGTGTGTTTCTTTGGTGTTATACTTCAACATTGGGGAAGCAAGGACTCTTCACCGGTCAACAGCAGTAACGAAAGTAATAAAGTTCTGACATACTACAAGATAGACGAACCTTTAAAATATGCTAAATGAAGCCAGGTGCAGTGGCACATGTGTGTAACCCCAATGGCTTGGGAGGCTGAGGCAGGAGGATCGTGAGTTCAAAACCAGCCTCAGCAACTCGGTTGAGGCCCTAGGTAATTCAGCAAACCCTTATCTCTAAAGGGGCTGGGGGTGTGGTTAAGTGATTGAGTGCCCCTGGGTTCAAATCCCAGTACCAAAAAATAAATAAAAAATAAAAATAAAAAAACATGCTAAATGAAATAAACCAGACATAAAAGAGATAAACTACAATAGGCAAATTCACAAAGAAAGTAAAATAGAGGTTCTAAGGGTATAAGATAGGAGGTAATGAGGAGTTATTGCTTAATGGGTATAGAATTTCTATTTGGGATAATTAAAGAGATCTGGAGATGAATGGTGATGGTGATTAGATAATGAGGAGAATCTAGACAATGTCAGTGAATTGTACACATAAAATAAGAAATTTTATATATATATTATCACAATTAGAAAAATAAGCCAATAATGACCATGTTAAAATAGGATCTATCAGAGAGAATTGCTAATGTGTATATCTGAAGTTAAGATAGGAGGATTCCTTTTTTTGGCGGGGAGATATTAGGGATTGAACCCAGGAGATGCCCCCAGCACTCTTAATTTTTTATTTTGAGACAGGGTCTTGCTAAATTGCTGAGGCTTGTCTTGAACTTGATTCTCCTGCCTCAGGCTTCTAAATTGCTGGGATTACCGGTGTGCTCCCCTTCACCAGGCTAGATAGAATGATTTCTAAAGGTCTATAGCACAGTAGGAGAGCTGTGGTGGACAACAATTAATTGAATATTCAAAATAGCTAGCACAAAAGATTTTGGATGTTCTCAACACACAAAAAAATTTATATGCCTGAGATGATAGATATACTAATTACCTTATCTGATTATTACTCATTAAACACATATTAAAAAGTCACTGTACCTCCTTAGTAATAACTGTGTCAATTAAAAAAAAAATTTTTTTTTTGTACCAGGGATTAAACCCAGGATTATTTAACCACTGAGGCACATCCCCTTTTTAAAATATTTCACTTAGAGACAGGCTCTTGCTGAGTTGCTCAGTGCTTTGATAAGTTGCTAAGGTTGGCTTTGAACTCAGGATCCTTCTGCCTCAGCCGCCTGAGCTGCTGAGATTACAGGTGCTGGCAAGTTGTTAGTAGTGAGGGTTTAAAACTATTTGACTATGTGGAAAGGTTAGAGAAATTTTAGATAATTTGGATTTGTGTTAACACTGAATTGAAAGTCACCACACTAATCCATTATGTAAGAATGGTCTGTGTTTATATTCAATAACTCTTTTTTATAATTTAGATCCATTTGGTAAACTAGTGATTCTCCCCACCCCCAAACAATTGTAGTACCAGGGATAGAACTAAGGGCTTTACACATGCTAGGCAGATGCTCATCCCCAGTTTTCTTTTCTTTTTTAAATTTTCTTTTAAGACAGAAACTTGCTGCATTGCTAAGGCTGGTGTTTAATTTGCAATTCTCCTGCTTCAGCCTCCTAAGCAGCAGCTAGGATTATAAGCATGTACCACTATGCCTCAGCTAATCCACTTACGTTTTTAACAGTGTTTCATAACACAAAATTCTATCAATCCAGAAAACTGTAAATGATCATTTACAAGTCTGGATAATAGCATTTGACATATATTTTACTTAATGATTCATACATCTCATGTTCTCATTTTTTCTTTTCTTGGTGCTAGGGACTGAACCCAGTTCCTCCACGCATGCTAAGCATACATTCTACTACTGAACTATAACCTTGTCCCTGTTTATTATAAGACAGGGTCTTATTAAGTTGCTGAGGCTTGCCTCAAATTTGTCATACTCCTCCCTCACCCTCATAAATCTGTGGGATTATAAATGTGTTCCACAATACCCAGCTTTTTTTTTTCTTTCTTAAATGTTAACTGTTGAGATCCACAGTTTAGTCGGAATGACACCTGGCATTTTGCTACAGGGAACGGTTCAAAGGTGACCCTGCTCTGGGAATAGGGTTGCTCCAGGATTAGGGCGGATCCTGCTGCCTTGGGCACCTGGAGTTCCCGTTGAGTTCTCCCAGGTTGCAAGAGAATTGGGCGCTGAGCCCGTGGAGAGTGTGTGTTCCCGGGAAGTGTAGGTAGAGTGCCTGTGAGAGTTTGGGAATAAAGAGTTGCTGTTTGAACCTACAAGGCTTTTTGACGGCTTGGTTATTTGTGCTCAGCTAGTAACAGTGATCTCAAAGTCAGGCAGTTAAATGGAAAATTAGTAAGTAAACAAGAAGGGACAATGTAGAAAAATTTTAAAGGAAAAGAGAGGGGTTGGAGATATAACTTAGCATGCATGAGGTCCTGGGTTCAATCCACAGTTAAAGAAAGAGAAACAGAAATGATGGATGTTTTTGTGATGATGATGTAAAAGTCAATATCATGACTCTAAATTTAATTAAGTGAGAAACTTACCCTGTCATTCATTAGTAGATCTTTCACAATAAAATTCGCTACTACAGATTTCATTGGGGAAGCAAACTGATCTGGTGCTAACATAGAAATGTGGCCCAGTGAAACTAATGGAGTTATAAGTTGTTCTGGTACATCAGCATTCAGACTTCTACTGAGTGGCTATAAAAATAAAACAGAAAAATTACTAGTTTGTTTCATAAGTATGTAAAGATTCTATGGAAACAGATTTCCCTGAGTCTTCCAAATTTATCATGCCCAAATCAGCCTATTTTAATGATATAATTTTAACCACATTAGAGATTTGTTTCTTAATTCACCTACTGAAATTTAACAAAATTGAAAAATTGAAGAAAAAAAGATAAAGGAAAAAATTAAGCCCAAATAAAAGAAGTAAAAATGAGAACATTTCTGCTTCATCAAATCTGTTTTATTTCTAGCCCGTCTACATAAGGTTTCCCATGCTGGTGAATTTCTTATCCTGTGGGGACATTTTAGTGACTTAGAATAATAAAAAGTTAAGAGTTCATGGGGTTTTGTTCATATTCTTTGCAATTCATGATAATAGGACTACTTTTCTAGTAGCAGAATGAAGCTAAAAATTATTTACAAAGAAAGGGAAACAGGACTGATTTTCATGTAGGGTTGTTATGTACTTAAAAAGGATTGTTCAAAGTTATCTATTAACACTTTGTAAGGATAAATGGACCACTGAGACAAAGCAGCTTTTAAATTAAGTAAAATGTTGTCACATATAATACACATCCTTCAATATGAATTTTTTGAACATATGATCTGAACTAAGTACTGAAATACAGTGTTGAATAAAACAGATAAAACCCCTCCTCCACAGGAAATTTATATTTTAGGGTAGGATTACATACAAATAACTTTTTTTCAAAATCTAACTTCCACTTTATCAAACCACAGAACTTATAAAATAAAGACCAAAACCAAAATAAATAGATCCTATGCATTATATATATATATACCTCAAAAATCTGTGCAAGCTGGACTTCTTTATTTGTGAAAATGGCATGTATACAGTGCACAGCCTGTTTTGCTTGGTGTGGAGTACCCCTCTTTGCTTTTTGATGTAAAATGGGAATTAAGGTCCTGCAAAAAATAATCATAGTTTTTTTTTTTTCTTTCCGTTCCCTTTTTAAAGCCCGTAAAACCACAAGTATTCTTTTGGTTGACTCCCATTCCCCTATTTGGATGAATGTAGAGAAGCCTCTGTTAATAATTATCTGATTTACAGAATGATTTAAAGCACCCTGTCTGTTCCTAAGTGCATACCAAGAAATACATGCTTCAAAGGCTATTATGAAGAGACATTTTCATTTAAACCTACCTCACAAATATGGAGAAATAATAACCATCTTTCATTTATAATCTAGAGCATACTCCATGATATATTTTTACATTTACTTTCCGAGTAGATAATTCCTAAATTTTTAGTACCTTTTTATAATTCCTTTAATTATTTCACAGTAGCCATGGAAAAACAGTAGCAAAAGGCCAAAGTTTTATTAAATAGCCAAAATAACAGGATGCACAAATGCATACATAATATTGATAAAAATGATACAAAAAGTACAAACATCCTAATTTTAGCTTTTTAAAATAAACAAACAAGTATTTAATAATCAGAAGAAAACTTAAAAATAAAAATAAAAATTTAACAAAGAATACTTGTCATATATTTAATTTTCAATAAAAAAAGATCCTATTTTATGAATCATAAAGTTGTTGGCAGCAGATACAATGGTGATGTGCAAAGGGTTCCCCTTATAATAACAGAAAGGCAGATCTTAATAGCAATATCCAAGGATTCAGACCATGCATCTCAATCAAAAAAATTGGCACAAATGCTAGTCACTATAAATCTGACTTCATATATATGAATACACCTCAAGTTTTTCTCCACAAAGAATTTAGAATTATGGGATTTGGATTTCAATGCCCAAATAGACTTCCACAACTGCAACCTATTTTGTCTTTTTTTTTTTCCCCACCTACAAACTCATTTAAGAATGTAATACTGTTTACATAATAACACCAGTGAATAAGGATGGGATAGTTTTGATCAAACTGTTTTTAGTTTTGAACAAACTGTTTTTAAATGTATTATTAATTCCTCTTAGCAAAATTGAAATGAAACACAAATAAACTTTAATCTTTCTTTTTGTTTTTTTTCTAGAGTGCTAAAATACAATGGTGCCACTGGGTTGTTATTGAAGTCTTCGGTGTTGTGATTTTCTGCTTCTCAGTAATTATATCCTTTTTTACCCACTACTATGCTTAAGAACAGGAGACGTTATTCCTTGTGTCCAAAGTTAACTCTTCCACTTTTACCCAACTTTTTTTTTTTTTTTTTTGGGGGGGGGGATATAATTTTTTAAAGAACAGATTTTTGCCTTACAAAAAAGAAAAGCATAGATATTTCTTTTCTTTTCTTTTTTTGGTACTAGGAATTGAACTCAGGGCACTTGGCCACTGAGTCACATCCCTAGCCCTATTTTGTATTTTATTTAGAGAAAGGGCCTCACTGAGTTGCTTAGTACCTTGCCGTTGCCGAGGTTGGCTTTGAACTTGGGATCCTTCTGCCTCAGACTCCCAAGCCACTGGGATCATAGTCATGTGCCACTGTGCCTAGCAAAAGCATAGACTTTTCTTCTCAGAAAAACTCACCAGAAACTACCCTACCATGTCAATGATCTTTTTGATAATATACATATATAAAGATTATCATCTTTAGATTATAAACTCCTTAAGGGCGGGGACAGACTGGGCAATTCTTTTGTGTTAGTCATTACAGTGCTGAGAATGAAAAGAATCTACATTAAATACTGAATTATTTCACAAATCATTAGCTTACTAATTTAAGAAAACCCTCAGGAGTCCATTTGTCCTACTATTATCCTATGAGGAAAAACTTTTTAGTATTCGGATATATCATGAACTACCTGGATATCCTAGGAGAATATGACTCAATAAATATGAGCAATGTGTATTCTTCCTCTAAAAGATGTCTCCCACATATTTTAAATCTAAATATAAACTCTCAGCACAAATTTGATTCTGAGGATAACCTCTTTAAGATGCAAAGTGAAACCAAAACGTACTTCATTTTTATGAGGAGAGGGAGAGCTGATCTAGAGGGAGAGATCAAAGTAACAAAAGCACCACTGCCAATAACCAAGCAACTTATAAATACTTTATGAAGCACGCCATTTGCCTCATTCTTGGTGAGAACAATAACAATTTTATTGAGAAAAATAAACATACACAGATTAGAAAGATATATTAATCAAAAACAAAATACTAAATTCTGTGATAATTTTTTTTTAAACTGGAGATTGAAATGAGGGGATGAAAATTCATGCAGATTAGGCAAGTAATCCACCACTGACCTACATCCTAAGTCCTTTTAATTATTTTTAAATTTTGAGACAGGAGCACTAAGTTGGCCCAGCTGGATTTGAACTTGCAATCCTTAGCCTCCTAAGTAGCTGGAATTACAAGTATGTGCCACTGCAATTGTCTTGCGTTAACTTCTAACTTTTAATATTTTTATTTTATTTTTTAAATATTTTTAGTTGTCAATGGATCTTTTATTTATTTATATGTTGTGCTGAGGATCGAACCCAGGGCCTCACACATGCCAGGCAAATGCTCTACCACTAAGCCTTAACTCCAGCCCACTTTTAATATTTTAAATCATTTTTTTCGTAAATAGTTTGTTTGTTTCTCTGTCTACACTTAACAGTGGTAGGATGAGCCAGGTGACATATCAAAAAAAAAAAAAAAAAAAAAAAAAGATACAAAAAAATAGCTAACAAATGAGTGATTCCTCTCTCTTCTTCCTGAAAAGAAAACAATGATTTTATGGGCTTTCACACTTAGAAACTTTTGTGTTTACCATGCAAAAAAATATACTCACGATCGTATCTGGGGAAGGTCTGTTTCTATTTTGTGGCCTGTGTTTCTAAAAATTTGTATTGCAGCTTCTGCTACCTTATCATCCTCCATTCTTAGGCACTGTAACAAGGACTCATATGTCTCTGCAGAGTGGAACGAGGTAGGATGTGTGAAAGACAGAACCTAGAGAAACAGATATATAGATTTAGAAGTAGACAATGGTTCTAATATATTAAAAAGGGAAAATTATTTTCCATAAGAAATAAAATGTGAAATTCTGTACACATGCTAGCTACACAGAACAAAGATAAACTATAAGAAAATGTTAAATAAAATCTATCTAAAAGTTCATTTCTCCTAACTATCAACAAAGAAGACATCATTGCAAACTGTGAATTATAATTGTAAACATATAATTATTCCTTTTTTTTGTAATGGGGATTGAACTAAGGGGCACTCAACCACTAAGCCACACCTCCATCCCTATTTTGCATTTTATTTAGAGACAGGGTCTCACAGAGTTGCTTAACGCCTGGCTGTTGTTGAGGCTGGCTTTGAACTCACAATCCTCCTGTCTCAGCCTCCGGAGCTGCTGGGATTATAGGCTTATGCCACTGTGCTTGACTATTCCCTTATTTTTATGACATAACCCATAGTCTATCATTACGGGCCTTATAGCATCTTATATGTGACATGTCTACAAAGTTTATCTTCCATGAAGTGGAAATAATTCAGAATAATATCAAGAATAAGGACTAAAACTGGAGAGGAGGGAATTGAGCAGGTAGTCTTCATTAACTTATTCAACAAGAATTAATCAATGTCCTGGGATTGTGGCTCAGCAGTAGAGTGCTCGCCTAGCAAAGGCGGGACCCGGGTTCGATCCTCAGCATCACATAAAAAAAATAAAGGCATTGTGTTGTGTCCATTTACACTTAAAAAAATAAATATTTTAAAATATCTTTATTTTATTTATTTATTTTTTTTATGTGGTGCTGAGGATCGAACCCAGGGCCTCACATGTGCTAGGCGAGCACTCTACTGCTGAGCCACAACCCCAGCCCCTAAAAAATAAATATTAAAAAAAAAAAAAAAATTATCAAACGTGTCATGAAGTATGAAAATTGTCTCATTGCAGTTTGAAGTGGTATTATTTACTAATGCAGTTTTACTTATTTATTGAAACATGGGGAATTAAATTTGAACAATTCAGTAAAAAAAGTATAACCCAATTATTAAAATCTTATTCATGAAACAATGTACTAATTCTTTCAAATGAAATATTTATGAACATCTCAGTATCATCTTATCACTCACTTTTCTAAGGCCCATTGCACTAGTTGGTCTTTTTTCCCTTGGTTTATACTGCAGTGGTTTCAATTTCTTCCCCTCTTTACTGAATCCAATCATAGCTTTATCAACTGCTTGCCAGATTCAAGGACAGGCTGAAAGCCCCTTCCTGTACCTTTCCTTTCATGCCAATGGCATTCCATGATCTGAAACCAAAACTTGCTTCCCATTACTGCCCCAAATAACCCTTTTCTTTTGTCATATCGTGACTACAAAATCTTGTTGTCTGGCTCTTATTAACTACTCAATTTATTAAATTCCTTGCCATCTATTATGATTATAAATTATTAAAAATTCCTTAATCAGATGCTATCATGTAACAGTTCCTGTGGGCAGCCAAATGTCTCAAATGCAGGTTCTCTGAAAAGATGAGATTATAAAACATATACCGTCATGAGTATAGCAGGCATGCACATGATGAATGAAAGAGCAAAATAAACAAATACCTTTTAATGTAATTATTATGATGTAAAAGTTATTTTTATAACATCTGATTTCTATTACAAACTTTTAATATTTTGAATAATTTCCAATGAAACAAACCTGAATCTTGCATATCCTAAAGAGAATGCAAGTTATAGAAGCAAATGAATATAAAATACTTTAAGAAGTTCAAGTCCTCAAATAAATAAAATGAATATAAAATACTATAAAATACCTTAAGAAGTTCAAGTCCTGAACGAATAGCTGTATCTGGACTTACACCCTCCTCTTCATCATCGGCTGTTCCCTCTATTGATTTATTCATCAACTTTACCAGTGCACTATTAAAAGAAGATGTAAATTAGCAACAATACTAGCTTACTAACTATCATAATTATTCTGGGTCAGAAACATATAGCCTAAAATGATCAGATTCAAAGAAGTTTCTTTGGAGGATAAAACATTAAACTTTATTTTCTACTTGACAGATGAGTTTACTGAAAAATAAAAACTAAAATCAATGACATGACATGCTAGAAATTGCATCATGCTATATTCACAAATATATTCATTAATTAGCATCTATTTAATTGTCAAAACTATAGAATTTTTTTTTTCAAACATACCTACCACCACAAATAGGATAAAAACCAGCAATGTAACAATATGGTACCATTTTAAGTTTTAAAAAGTGGGACCAGGGGTATAGTGCAGTGGTAGAATGCTTGCCTGGCCTGTGAGGAACATGGGTTTGATCCCCAGGACCATAAAAACCAAAACCAAAACCAAAACCAAAACCAAAACAAACAAACAAACAAAAAACAAATTTGATTTTTGATTTTGAGACTATTTTCTCATCAGTAATCTGAAGAAAGTATTATTTTATTATGAAATCATTAAATTCTTATAGCAAATATGAAAATATCTGGGTTAAATTATATTCCTTTGTTACAGACATTTCAAATTATTAATTTTTTTGTTTTAAGATAAGGTCTTGGGCTGGGGGTGTGGCTCAGTGGTACAGTGCTTGCCTAGAACACAGGAAGCTCTAGGTTCAATCCCCAGCAAACCTTGTACCCCTCCCCCCCCACAAAGAACCCTTTGGGCTGTGGACATATCTCAGTAGTAGAATACTAATTTAGCATGTACAAGGCTCTGGGTTCAACCACAAAAAAAGATGGGTTAAAGCCAGTCTCAGCAACAGAAGGCACTAAGTAATTTAGAGACCCTGTCTCTAAATAAAATACAAAACAGGCTTGGTAATGTGGCTCAATGGTTGAGTAACCCTAAATTCAATCCCTGGTACCAAAAAAAAAAAAAAAAAAAAAAAGTGGGAAGGGGTCTTCCTATTTTGCCTAGGTTGGCTTTGAACTTCTGGATTTAAAGCAATCCTCATGATATAGGAAATTCATAATAGCCACAAAATGGAAAATGCATTAAAAAAGGCAATAATAATTTTCTTTTTCAAGTAGAAAATACACATAGGATGCAGATGTTGAAATTTAAACTAATTTTAGCACTTTAACTTCCTCTTTAGTTAGAAGAATAATTTAAAAATTCATCAACATCTTCAGCTGAAACAGTTTTTGAAGAAAGCAAATTGGATAGGTATGTATGTCTGTGTTGTAAACATTATACCCACACATTCTAGATAATACTCCTTTATCAAATACATACCTTACAAATATTTTCTCTCAGTTTAAGTCCTGACTTTTCTAACGTGAGAAAAAATTCTGGCCCACATGTGGTGGTACATGCCTAGATTCCCTTCAACCTGGAAGGCTGAGGCAGGAGTATTACAAGTTTGAGATTAGCCTTGGCAAATTAGTGAGACCCTGTCTCAAAATAAAAATGAAAAAGGACTAGGGATATAGCTCTGTGTTAAAGTGCCTCTGGGCTCAAACCCTAATACTGAAGAAAAATTAAAAAAAAAAAAAAAAAAAAGAAACAACAATAATAAAAAACCTTAAAAAACACTAAACAAAAACCCAGAAATAGGGCTAGGGCTGTGGCTCAGTGGTAGTGAACTTGCCTGGCATATGTGAGTCACTGGGTTTGATTCTCAGAACCACATACAAATAAATAAAGGTCTATGAACAACTTTAAAAAAATCCTAGAAATATCTGAACTAACACCAGCCCCCCAAACTTCAGAAGAAAACCCCATTATATATTTAAGATTAAAAGTATGATTGCAAAATTTTATACATGAATATGACTACAGGAGATAGGATTCATGCATATATTTATTTAATAAGCATTTACTTAGTACCTATCATATGCCAACTCTATGGTCTTTCTTGGAAGTAACAGTGCAAACAAGACAGGCATCAACCACTTCTACTTCTACTATGAGTCAAGGAGGTAAAATGTAAAGGTTCGATTCTTGAAATGAGGACTGTAGTCCTTCCTTTTATGAAAGCATTTTTTTCTCTTTTATAAGTTAGGTAAAAACACATGCAGTGTACTTCATAGGGATATCATAAAGCAGAAAACCATTGCCAATCCAACTGCTTCTTCAAAATTGAGAAGTCTCCTATGCTCTCCAAGAATTGTTAACACACCTTTACTGTTCTAACTCAGGTCTAAATCCTTCTACTGAGCAAATAACTTACTTTTTACAGAATGGAAAATAATGGAGGCTTTCTTCAAATTTTCCATATCTTATCTTCTAACTTCTCTGCTATGGTATGGATATACCATGGATATTTGGTGTCTCCCAAGAGCTCATGTGTGAAAAAATGCAAGAATACCCAGAGGTGAATGATGTGATTATTTTATCACAATTCTGGAGGCTGGAAGTCAAGATACCAGCAAGATTGATTGCCTCTTAAGCCTTTTTCCTTGATTTGCAGATGGACACCATCTTACTGTGTCCTCACATGGTCTTTCTCTCTACACCTATCTCATCTTGTCCGAATCTTCTTATTTTATGAAAATAATGGTTGTATCAGATTATGGGCCATCTCTATGACTTCACTTTTCCACAAAGATAAGACTCTTGAAAGTCTTATCTCCAAATATAGTCACATTATAACATCCTGGAAGTTGGAATCCACATGAATTTGGGGATACACAATTCAGCCCATAACAGTAATGTTTGAATACTACTTTTTAAGAGCTATAACCTAAATCAGTGGATTGATCCATTGATACAAATTAACTATGCAGCAAATATCGGTAGGTAAGGTGTGACTGGAGAAGATAGGGGCATGCCTTTAATTTATATTTTGTCCCTGATGAGTGGAGGTCTCTCTGCTTCCTAATTGTCATGTCCTGAGCTGTTTTCCTCTCAGACCCTTTGTCATGACATTCTGCCAGGCCCAGAGCCTGATGTAAGTGATTGAGACCTCTGAAAATATAAAACTTTTCCTCCTCTAAAATTTTCTTGTCAGGTCTTTTGGTCACAGTGATGAAAAAGCTGACTAAAATATTCCTCTAGTTTGAGTCTGTGATTTTCTCATGTCATAGAGGATGTTACTTAGGGAATGCTACTCCATCATAATTATATTCTCCCTTCCCCCTCTTCAACCTCTCTTCTGTTAGCATTTTCCAAATGTATTTAAATATTCAAAATTCTTTCATTATCAAGCACAGCAAAAGACTCTTCTTCAAGTTTACTCCCTTGTCATTACCTTTCTCCTTTACTTTATTTAGAGACAGTGTTCTCACTGAGTTGCTTAGTACCTTGCTAAGTTGGTAAGACTGGCTTTGATCTTGTGATCCTCCTGCCTCAGGCCCCCAGGCTTCTTGGGATTACAGGAAAGCACCAATGTGCCTGGGTCTCCTTTACTTTTTTTTTTAATTTTGTTTTTAGTTGTAGATGGACACAATACCTTTATTTTACTTGTTTATTTCTATGTGGTGCTGGGGATTGAACCCAGTGCCTCACGCTTGGTAGGCAAGTGCTCTACCACTGAGCTACAACCCTGGCCCTCCTTTACTTTTTTTTTGGACTAAAACATCATTTTTTATTATGTTATTTCTTTTTATTTTCTTTAATTTTTATTGTTGGTTGTTCAAAACATTACATAGTTCTTGACATATCATATTTCACACTTTGATTCAAGTGGGTTATGAACTCCCATTTTTACCCCGTATACAGATTGCAGCATCACATCGGTTACACATCCAGTTTTACATATTGCTATACTAGTGTCTGTTGTATTCTGCTGCCTTTCCTATCCTCTACTATCCCCCCATCCCCTCCCCTCCCATCTTCTCTCTCTACCCCATCTACTGTAATTCATTTCTCCCCCTTTTTTTTCCCCTCCTTTACTTTTAATAGCTATCTACATTACTCCTAAAGCAGTTTAGAATTGTAGAATTTAGCTCTTTGATTTTCTCAAACCTTGAGGCAGCTAAGGGGCTCTTGTTGAGCAAGATCAGTTAATAGTAGGTTTGAACAATGTTCTCTTTTCAAATATTATATCTGTTCTATGTACCATGATATAGATATTGGGAAGCATATCCTGCACCTTTCATATCCAAGGTGCTCTGAATTTGCCTTTGCTACCCCACAGAAACTGTTTTGGTCATTGTGACTTTTTTTCTTTTCCTAATCTGATGGATACTTTTCAGTATTTAACTTATTTTACTTCTGGGTTCAGTACCCTCTGACCCCACTACTTTTTAGTCTCTTTTTGGCTTCAATGATATCACTTTTTTTTTTTTTTTTTTTTGTAATAGTAGATGGACTACTACTAAACTACTACTGTTTGTTTTTATGTGGAGTCTCACGCATGCCTGGCAAGTGCTCTGCTGCTGAGCTACAGCCCCAACAGGATGATATCACTCTTGTGATGAGCAAGCCTCCTCAAAATTAATTTTTTAAAAAATTTAATGAATTTCTTATCATTGGCAAGCCCCTTCTTATTACTCCTCAGGATTCAGTCCTGAATTGAAGTTCACAGTGCCTTAAATAACCTAGCCTTCAATACAAGGTTAGTGATTGGGACTATATTTTCCCTGCAATCTTCACTAGTAGTTCCTAATTTCTTTTACCACTCATCAAATATGCTACTTCTGGAGCCTTCTCTAACAACAAACCAACCCCACACAATATACATTATAAAACTATTCTTTCCCAGTTACCCAATGCACTTTACAAATTGTTGCAACAAGTGTATAGTAAGTGAATAAATAAACCCTCTGTAATTTAATATCCCATGAAGATCTGGCTACATGGAAGGAATAAATGATATATATTTCTCACTAAAATTAATACATTGGCATTCTTGTAGATTAATCTGTATAAAAACCTAACTATAAATTGCTTTCTGAGATCAGACAACTCATGATGCTAATGGGGAAAAAAAAAGGGAGTTTTTGATCTTTTGACAGTTGATATCAAACAATAGCTTATTATAATTTAATGAAGTAATGAAACCCTATGAGGCTAGTGGAGGACTTGGTTTTCCGATGCCATTACACTTCTATTCCAAAATTAATACAGGTAGGGAAGAGTGTTATTTTTCCTCTACCATCTCTTTGATCTATCCCCTTAAAATCAAATAGTACAGGGATGGGGGTGTAGCTTAGTGGTAGAATGCACACTTAGTATCTATGAGGCCCTGGGTTCAATTTCCAGTACATATATAAAAAATACCCAAACCTACAGAGTGAAGAACACTGACTTGGAAAATAATATGCCTAGGTTTAAGTTATGGTTTTTGATAAAACGAGCTGTGGACAAAGCACTTACTCTTTCAAAATTTTAATTTCTTAGTTTTCTTTTTTGCAAAGGAGGAAATTAGAGGCTAAGGAAATCTTAAAAAGAAGTATGCAAACATCACTGTTATGGGCTGAATTGTGTATCCCCAAATTCAATGTGGATTCCAACCCCCAGGATCTTATAATGTGACTATATTTGGAGATAAGACTTTCAAGAGTTACTTGTGGAAAAGTGAAGTCACAGAGATGGCCCATAATCTGATACAACCATTATTTTCATAAAATAAGAAGATTTGGACAATGTAGAGAGAAAAAACCATGTGAGGACACAGTAAGATGGTGTCCATCTGCAAACCAAGGAGAAAGGTTTAAGAGGCAATCAATCTTGCTGGTATCTTGACTTCTAGCCTCCAGAATTGTGATAAAATAAAATTTTATTGTTTAACCTATCAAGTCTGTGGTATTTTGTTATGACAGTACTAGCAAACTAAGATAACCAGCATTTCAATACAACCACAGCAGTGATTCACATAGATGAAATAACTAATTGCTCAGGCACTAGAATGAGGTATCCAAATTCTGAAAGTATGGAAAAAAAAACCAACAAGTGCTACATAGTACCCCAATATCGAAAGGAGACACATATCTTGTCTATTGGAAAAAATGATTAGTGGAAAAAAAAATAAAATAAAAAAAAAAGAGGCATTCACATAGACATTTCCAAAAAGAATTATCAGAATAAACTAAAACGTCAAAATGATGGGAATACTTAATTAAGAAAAAACAGCTGTCAGTGTTATGATACCAGACTGTTTTCTTTTTTTAAAATTTTTTACTTGTTTTAATTAGTTATATCTGACAGTAGAATGCATTTATGTACTTTGACATATCTTACATGGATGGGATATAATTTCTCATTTTTCTGAATGCACATACTGCAGAATCATATTGGTCATGTAGTCACATATATACATACTGTAATAATGTCTGTTTCATTCTACTATCTTTCCTATCCCCATATCCCCTCCCCCCAGCCCCTCCCATCACTTCAAAAGCCTACCAACCAAGAAAAAAACCAGATGAATTCTCAGCAAAGTTCTACAAGACTTTCAAAGAAGAATTAATACCAATACTCCTCAGAGTATTCCATGAAATAGAAAAGGAAGGAACCCATCCAAACTCATTCTATAAGGCTAATATCACCCTAATACCAAAACCTGACAAAGACACATGAAAGAAAGAAAACTTCAGAACAATATCCCTGATGAACAATAGATGCAAAAATTCTCAGTAAAATCCTGGCAAATTGCATACAAAAACATATTAAAAAGATAGTACACCACAATCAAGTGGGATTCATCCCAGGGATGCAGGGTTGGTTCAACATATGGACATCAATAAGCGTAATTCATCATATTAATAGACTTAAAAACAGAATCATATGATCATCTCAATAAATGCAGAAAAAGCAAATGACAAAATACAGTACACCTTCATGTTCAAAACACTGGAAAAACTAGGGATAGTAGGAACATACCTCAACATTGTAAAAACTATCTTTGCTAAACCTAAGGCCAGCATCATTCTAAATGGAGAAAAATTGAAAGCATTCCCACTAAAAACTGGTCAAGACAAGGACATCCTCTTTTACCACTTCTATTCAACATCATCCGTGAAACTCTAGCCAGAACAATTAGACAAAAGAGAAATTAGGAAAACTATTTCATTCACAATAGCCTCAAAAACAAAAACAACAAACAACAAACAACAAACAAGAAACAAAAACCTGGGAATCAGGGTTGGGGATGTGGCTCAAGCGGTAGCGCGCTCGCCTGCCGTGCGTGCGGCCCGGGTTCGATCCTCAGCACCACATACAGACAAAGATGTTGTGTCCGCCAAATACTAAAAAATAAATATTAAAAAAAAAAAAAAAAACAACCAAAAACCTGGGAATCAATCTAACAAAAGAGGCGAAAGACTACTACAATGAAAAGTACAGAACCTATAGAAATAAATGGAAGAAAATCTCAGAAAATGGAAAGATCTCCCACACTCCTGGATAGGCAGAATTGGTATTGCCAAAATGGCCAAATTACCAAAAGCATTATACAGATTTAATGCAATTCCTATTAAAATCTCAATGTCATTCTTCATAGAAATAGAAAAAGCAATCATTAAATTCATTTGGAAAAATAAGAGACCCAGAATAGCCAAAGCAATCCTTAGCAAAATGAGTGAAGCAGGAAGCATCACAATACCAGACTTTAAATTATACTACAGAGCCATAGTAACAAAAACAGCATGGTATTGGCACTGAAACAGACACACAGACCAATGGTACAGAATAGAAGACAGAGACAAACCCACATAAATAAAGTTATCTCTTACCAGACAAAGACACCAAAAACATTCACTGGAGAAAAGATAGCCTATTCAAAAAATGGTGCTGGGAAAATTGGAAATCCATATGTAACAAAATGAAATTAAACCTCTATTTCTCACCCTGCACAAAAATCAATTCAAAGTGGATCAAAGACTTAGGCACTAGAACAGAGGCCCTGTGCCTAATGGAAAAAAAAAATAGGCTCAAATCTTTACCATGTCTGCCTAGGATCTGACTTCCTTAACAAGACTCCTAAAGTGCAAGAAGTAAAATCAAGAATTAATAAATGGGATAGACTCAAATTTAAAAGCTTCTTCTCAGCAAAGGAAACAATTAATAACCTGAGGAGAGAGCCTACAGATTGGGCTAAGGAACAGAACAGACAATTCACAGAAGAAATACAACTGATCAACTAATATATAAAAAATTGTTCAACACCTCTTGTAACTAAAGAAATGCAAATCATTTCACTCCTGTCAGAATGGCAATCATCAAAGAATACAGGCTGTTTTCTTTTATCTCTATATCTTATAATCATCCAACAAGATTTTATATGTATATTATTAGTGAAAACTCTGCTAATTAGAGAACTTTTCCCAGAGTCACAAAGTTCACTTATGTTTTTGTATTTTTACAGTGCCAGGGATAGAACCTAGGACATCACATAAACTAGGCAAGCACACTACCACTGAGCTACATTTCTGGCCTTGGACTTGTATTTTGAAACCAAATTTGTTTAATGTCAACTCTGTCCTCTTTTACTATATCATATTGTTCTCACATATCAAGTGAACAATAATAAATTATACACTACATAGAGCATTGTGTCGCCAAAAAAATGTTTAAGAAAACTCAGAAATTGGTTGATAGCCATACAAATCAAAAATTTTCTTGTGTTCTTGGTTTATATGTACTTATTAAAGTACATATGAGTACATAGACTAAAAATAAACACAAGAATTCTTTTTTAATATATTTTTTTAGTTGTAGGTGGACATACAATATCTTTATTTCATTTTTATGTGGTGCTGAGGATTGAACCCAGTGCCTCACACATGCTAGGCGAGTACTCTACCAGAGCCACAACCCCAGTCACAAGAATTCTTATAAATAAAGTCAAAGATAATTAAATGAGTAGGCCTTTCTACAACCTAAATGTTTTATGCCCCTACCATTAAAACTAAGTAAAAAAGGAACATTTTTTTAAGTCTCTGTAGGGGCCCAGAATTTAAACTTAGAACACTGTAGTTTAGGATTATAATCTACTTTTATTGTATGTTTTCTAGCTTACCTTATGGCTTCTGAATCAATGTGCACAGGTGCAATTCTTTCCAAAAGAAATTTGACCATCTCTAGAAAAGGATTTGTTGGCTGCTTAGGATTTGCAAGTTTCCGAGCTATTTCTCTCTAAAGAAAGGAAAGAGTTTTAACATAAGTATGACTCACTTTGATCTGTTTGAAAATTTTTTTAAATCCAAAACTAGTAGGAGTGAAAAAATTTTTTGTTTTAGATTAAAATTGATATACTCATCAGGTAATCACTAGAATCCGGACAGTAGGGAACAGAAACGATATGTTTCTAAATAATTTCTGCTTTTTATCTCATATTTCTCTCATGAAATTTAGTGCACAATTTATTTTTTATTTTTTTTTTTTTGGTGGGGGTTACTGGGGACTGAACCAAGGGGGTTCTAGCACTAGCTAACATTCCCAGCCCTTGATATTTTTAGTCAGGATCTCACTAAGTTGCTGAGACTGGCCTCAAACTTGAGATCTTCCTGCATTAGCCTCTTGAATTTTGAGATCTTCATTGGTATGTTTTATTGGTTTTTATTATTTCATAATTTGATGGAATACTTTCTTTAAGTTAATTTCTTCCTTTTAAAAAGGGGGATATTAAACTGCTCACAGTGGTACATGCCTATAGTCCCAGTTACTTGGGAGTCTGAGGCAGGAGCATTCCTTGAGCTAAATCATTTGAGGCCCACCTGGACAACATAGGGAGATCTGGTTTAAAAAAAAAAAAAAAAAAAGGTAAGAAAGGTATGATTGGGAGTATGTTCATAAGTGAATAAATAAATAAATAAAAAATAAGTGAATAAATATTTTGTAAAGTTATTCAGATTAGGAAGTACACAGTTGAGGAATGAGAATAATGCACTCCTCTACAATTTTTTTTAAAATATTTTTTAATTGTCAGTGGACTTTATTTATTTATATGTAGTGCTGAGAATTGAACCTAGTGACTCAAACTAGGCAAGTGCTCTATCACTGAGCTATAACCCCAGCTCTATAATTTTAATTTGTTAGAACTGGAACACAGAATTACTGCAAGCTATGTGATGTACCCAAGCATAAAATTAACTCAATTTAAGCTTAAAGATGGTGGCATTACATCAAATAGTGACTACAAAGAAAGATATTCTTGTTGGAAGTTTCTAAAGAAGATGGGCTTAATTATAGAGACTGAATCTCTCAAAGACAAGACAAAATTTATAATGTACTGGGCACTGGAGAAACAAATGAATGTTAATAACAAGGCTTCTGATCAAATAATTCTTTTAAATTTATTTTTGTTTAAATTTTAGTTGTAAATGGATGATACCTTTTATTTATTTTATATGGATCAAACTTAGCGCCTTACATGTGATAGGCAAGTGTTCTACCACTGAGTTACAACCCCAGCCCTTAATCAAATAATTCTGATAAGTAAATATGTATTTTAGCTGACAGGATAACATTTTTTTGAGATGGGTTTTTGCTATGTTGTCAAGGATGGCCTTGAACTTGAACTCATAATCCTCCTGCCTCAGTCTCCCCAGTGGCTAGGATTACAGGCACACGCAAACAAGCTGAGCTAAATACTGTACATTCAATGTGTTTTTAGAACTATAAAGCAGCAATAAATAGTAATTGCTCTATTTATAAACTTTTTGCATAAAAATGATATTTTTAGTGATATCTTTAAATTGGAGGACAAGATTGAAAAGAAAAAAATTTCTACTGTAGACTTTAATTTAATTTTATTATTTTTTTAGAGAGAGAGTTTTAATACTTATTTGTTTTTAGTTTTCGGCAGACACATCATCTTTGTTTTTATGTGGTGCTGAGGATCGAACCCGGGCCGCAGGCATGCCAGGTGAGCGTGCTACCGCTTGAGCCACATCCCCAGCCCCTAGACGTTAATTTTAATAACATAACTTGACATATTTATACAAATTACATTAATTTGAACACCAGCCAGATCAGTTATTTGAGTGTAAGTCCCAAGAATTAAGATTCTGAAGAAAATCACTAAAAATCATTAGAATTTGCCCAATTTATTTTAGCATGCTGTAATTAACCAGGCAAAATGTTAGCATTTGAGAAAATATTTTATTCATGCTTAGTCGTTACATTGTGCTAAGACCCATTTAAAATCTGAAATTTAATACTTTATAATCTTTTAAAATTATTGTTATTTGGTGAGGTATCCCCAAATCCTTCTAGTGTAAAATTTAGTTGCTTTAATATTTCAGAGACTGCCTAACAACAAATGTGACTAATGGAAAATTGCTAGGCAGACTATACTATCAATGCTTTGAAACAGCTTACTAAAAAATGGAAAAATAAAACATATAGTTTAGTTATGACTAATAACTAATTAGTCATAATAGTCACTATGCACAGAACAAATAAATAAGTGTCAAGGAGAAAAGGGTCACACATTTGAATACAGTAATAGAGCTACATAAAATAAACCAATGTATGTAAGCAATAATACTAGACAGTTTTTTTTTTTTTTCCTTTTTCCCATTTCAGGGTTTAGTTATATTGCCTGGTTTGGTGCGAATTCACAATTTTCCTGACTCAGCCTGCATGGGTGGCTAAGGTTATAGACATGCCATTCCACGCAGCTCACAAAGAGATAACACTTACATTTTTATATTCCTTTTTAACGATTTACATTTAGGTGACTGGTCATAACAATAATTTATGTAGGTAATACTTAGGTAAATAAACACAGCAGTTGTTTTAGAATATAAATGTGATAATCTATGTGATATTGGGGTTAAACAACAAATCAAGTTAGTTTGTGGCAGCAATAAAGTTTATCTTGTTTTCCTTACACTTTTAAGAAAAAAAATTTAGAAGCCTATATATACCTCTAATAAACAAAAACACATAAGACCAACAAGAAATTTTTCTAATTGAATAGTAGTTGAGAAAGCTTTAACCAAAAGTAACCATATGCAATCCTGTTAGGAATCTGTTGGCAGAATGAGTTTTTTAAACAATTGTTTTTTTCTGAATCTCTAACAATTTTTTAAGAAATTTTTTAACACATCTGTGCTACAGTTTACCAGGAACAAAAGTCCTACTGCTTTGTCACTTTATTAAAGCTCAGGATACAAAGGCTGGTGTTAGAAAACAGATTTACCCAAAGCTGGGACTGAGGAAGATTGAGACCTTTCTGTCTCAAATCTCTATCTCTCAGGGGCTCAAGGATGGTTTTACGAGAGGAGAGGGAATATGGGACAAAAGACAGAAAATATACACATGTGGATTTAGCTAGGCTGTGCTATTCAGCAACGCCACAGTTTCTGTTACCTTGGTGCCTACCAGGGCCAGTTGCTTCTCAGTTTCCACTCTCAGCATGAGGAAGTTCAGAAGTAAAAGCAATTGGAGCTTTTAATTTCAAAGAGGCTTATTACACTGCCAGTGCACATTAATACGACTAATGCTTATTATTTACAAAAGGTGCTTAATATTCTTAAGGAATATTGAAGAAATAACCTATAATCAATAAGCTTATAATTTATAAACCCTATTATTATAAAAATAAGAGTTACTAAAATGATGTATCCATCTACCTTTCCTTTTTGTACATTTTTTTCTTATTTTGACAATAAAAAAGTATTAGCTCTTAGAAATATTCTTTCTTATGCACAGTAATCCCTCCTATATCCCTTTTGTGTTTTCATAGCCTATCAAAATAATTCCTAAAAATATTGAATATTATCAAGTATCAAGTATTTTTTGCAATTAGAATCAGTAAGTTAGATAAGAATATAATAATTTATCATAAGAAACAATTTCCAAAGCTTTAACTTCCATGTAAAAGTGGATCTGCATCATTGTCATTAAATAAAAAATTAAAGCATTCTATGAGTGTTACAAAATATAAGTCAGCATCTCTCTCCCCTTTCCTTCATATTTTTTCCTACCTCCTTCAGGAGATATAACTGTGCTAATAAATATTGACCTTGGCTGAATCTCGGACTTGTAAGCATAACTGCTCAAATACCACACATGGTTATCTTCTATTCCTATAGCATCTGCTTTGATAGCTAGTCACCCAAGCCAGAAATGCTGACACAGTGGTCTAACTCCAACTTATCCTTTAAAAATCAACTCAGGAGTCACTTATAGAACAAGCCATTCCCTAATTCCACACATTCCTGAGATGAGTGATGCTTTCGTGTTACCAAAGCACATGATTCTATCAGAACACTTACCATATTGTATTCGCTATTGAAATCAACTCATCTGTGTCTGTTACCTAAAGTATAAGCTGGATGATAGGTCATGTATGATACAAATTACTAAACCATGCAGTGATTACAGCGTAAGCTTGGGTCTGGGGGTGTGGTGCAATGGTAAAGTGCTTAGATAGCAGGTGCAAGACCCTGGGTCTGATATCCAAACAAACCATAAACAAAATGTAAGCTTGATCCAGGGAGAAAGGGACAAAGAATATTTGAATTTCTGAAGATATAATGTATATCTAGATAACTCTGTAGGGAAGGGATTTCTTAAATGTGATTCAAAAACCACACAACAGAATGACATTGAGACTTTGTTAAAAGATAGATTCATGATCCCATTTCACACCTGTTTTATGGGTCCCTACTGCTTGTCATCTATGTGTAATACCATAAGAACTTTAAATCTATAGGCAGTGAAGGGGGCCTTGTATTAGGTCATATATAAAATTTCACTTTTACATTATTCTTTTTAAAATCCCAAGAAGTTGGTAATATTTCTAGAGGAAGAAAATGAGGCTCTGAAATGCTGACGTTTTAAAAAATATATTGTTTTTTAGTGTTAGGTGGACACAATATCTTTATTTTATTTTTATGTGGAACTGAGAATCGAACCCAGTGCCTCACGCATGCTAGGCGAGTGCGCTACCACTTGAGCCACATCCCCAGCCCCTGAGTGACTTTTTCTAAAAAATATTTTTTGGTTCTAGATGGACACAATATCTTTATTTATCTTTTTGTGGTACTAAAGATCGAACCAAGGGCCTCACACATGCTAGGCGAGTGCTCTATCACTGAGCCGCAATCCCAGCCCCTGCTGAGTGACTTATTAATGTTCACACTAGTAGTAAGTGCTACAGGTGACATTCAAATTTAGGACTGTCTCATTATATGTTAAATAAGCTTCCTAAAAAATCTTAAAATTTGGGATCTGCCATTATAGTAAGGCCATGGAGTATTAAATAGCAAGCACAGTTGAAGTGGTAGCAAATATGTTATCCTTCTGTAAAACCAAAGTGTGGAAACACAAAACCCAAAAGAAATGTAAAGCCATTCATTGCATACCCTCTTATTCTCTCCACATACATGCACATAAGTTTTAATCCATAGTATGTCTCTGCTGATAGTCTTTACAAAGTATTCTCTAAAACTTTTTCAAGTATGTTACTAAGACAAAGGGGAGGAAAATTATTAGATATATATTCCTACTGTTACTGAGTATTATTCATCTCTGTGACATAAAACATGATTATTTTTTGGAAAAACTCTTAAAAAATGGAAACAAAGCTATACAGAATGACAGAAAACAAATTTTATACTTATTTTTTTCCTTTATTCCATTCTTCTATGTCAATGAAATGATTCAAGGATGTCAGAGAAAATATGTAACTAATACACAGTACCCATGAAAGAAAGGACAAAATGATAAGATATTCTGGAAAATGGCAAGAACTTTTTCTAACAATGGTTGTTTTCTTGAGTTTTTAAAAGGTGTTCTTTTCAAATGAAAGCAAATAGATAAATTAACGAATACACTCAAGTTACACAATGCTAATAAGACGTAGAAAAGAAGGAATCATTACTATACTTTATCTTCATCTCCATCTTCATCTTCATCTTCCTAATTCCTAAAATCAGGAGCACTTATTGGCTGCACTGTATAGTTACTCAGTGTTTACATTCATCCTCAGGTATTGTGGTTTATGTATGCTTTGCATACAGTTTTTAATTTGGAAACTCTTGGTGCTTGTGGTCTTAAATTTCCTTTTTTTTTTTTTTTTTTGTACCAAGGATTTAACTCAGGGACACTTGACCACTGAGCCACATCCCCAGTCCTTTTTTGTATTTTATTTAGAGACAGGGTCTCACTTAGTTACTTCATGCCTTGCTTTTTGCTGAGGCTGGCTTTGATCTCTTGATCTCCTGCCTCAGCCTCCCGAGCCTTTGGGATTATAAGCGTGCACCACCGCACCCAGCCAAATTTCCTTTTCTTTAAATTCAATGTCTTTCTTTGAAAAATCGAGTGATCAAACCAAATATCTCTGATTTTGCTCAATGATTCAATTACTCAGATTCCCCCCTCCTCCCCAGGACACAATGCTCTGAAACTGGAATTCAAGATGCCAAAGGGGTAAATGAAACCTTTAATAGTTGTTACCAAATCATCTATCTCAGAAGTGCAAAGGTTTAAGTAGTCTGGACACTTGGACATCCACATTACTAGGCACAACAGAAGAGCACATTTCCCTAAACTGGCTCCTTCAATGTCCTCCTAAACACTGATCTGTTTAAAATCTCTGACTGAATAAAAGATATTCTGTTCTATGCTCCCAGACCACTTTGTATATGTATCTATTATAATCCTTATCCTTTATCACATATTTAAATAATTATATCAAATCTACTCCTTTTTAGAACACAGACATAAATAACTAAATAATTACCTTTGTCTTATTCATCTTTTTAAGCCTGGTCACAAGCATAGTGTTTGTCATATATGTGTAATATCATAAGAACTACCACTTATTTAAATCCAGGACCCTATATATGTATATATATAGATAGATGAGGAAAATGAGGCTCAAAAATATTGAATAACTTACTAAAGGTCATATTGGTAGTAAATGGTATAGCTGAAATTCAAACTAGGACTCTGTCTCATAAAATGCTGAGTAAATGAACGGATGAAGGTTTCTTTCCTGATATTTTCAATGATGCTGGTTTTCTATAAAATAAGGAGTCCAAGAATAGAATGAGGACAAAAGTCTACATAGGAATTTATCTTATCTATAAATGAAATCACATATATGACAACATTTCTATTGCTGATTTATTACAGGGGTTATTTCCATGCTAACACACAGGAGAAGAAAATGCATGCACACAAAGCATTTAGATCATTCTTATCATTTATTCAATGAATATCTACTAAATACAAACTACTTTATCTTACTCAATTCCTAGGACAAACCTCTCTGGCTTAGATCACTAATTTTTTCCTGGAATGTAGCTAGAGAATGAGTGGTAAATAACAAGAACTAAGTTGACCACAGAAATACTTCTCAATAATTCAGGGCTCACACTACTGTTAAATTCACACAAAACACTAAACGTCAAAAGGCTTTAATGAAATACAGACTTCAACAAGTAAGCTGGGAGAACAAATGTAAAAGTATAATTTACTAACCACACAAACGTCTGCTTGTTTGCATGAACAGGTTGGGCTGATTAATAACTCCAATTGAGACCGTAGTTTCTCATCATCACCAAGAACCTGGTTAAATTTCTTCACAAAATCTTGTGCTTTCCCAGGATCAGGCAAATTCTCTATAAAATTAAGAGGGAACTAATATTAGGAAAGAAAAACTACTAAACTAAAAGCAACTGTCGTAAAAATATTGATGAGTCATCAAAGGAATACTGGACAAACTGGTTCTTAGAAATAAATTAAGAAGTATTTTTCTTAGCATTAAGTTGATAGTCTTATGGGGTGAACTAATTGTCTGTTTTGATATATAGTATACATTTACTGGGTGAATAAACATACTCACTTGCTATTGTCATCAGTTTTCCAAACATGGCAGAACAGTTAGCCTCTGACTGAAATTTAAAATAGAAAAGAAAGAACAACCAGTCACACATGCTAATTTTTGTAAGAAAATATAATAATCATTATTGTACATGCTTCATAGTTTTAAAAAACTTCATCATTATCTACCCACTGAAAATAGTTTACCAATCTACACACTAAGTTAACAGCAAATAACTATTAAGAGGCAACAAACTGTTAACAAGGAGGATCATCTGAGCCCGGGTGTTTGGGGCCAGTCTGGGCTCTATTGTTTGGCAGTGCTAGGCTATTGGACCCAGAGTCTCACACATGCTACGCAATCACTCTATCATGGAGCTACATCCTCAGTTCCTTTTATTGTTTATTTTGAAATAGGGTCTTGCTAAGTTGCCCAGGTGGCTTCGAATTTACAACTGTCTCTTGACTCAGCCTCCCAAATCACTGAGATTATAGGTGTGTGCGACCATGTCCAGCCAAAACCATCATCTCTTAAAAACTTAGAATAACCTCCCCTTCAAAAAGTATTTCCTTCACAATTACAACACAAGGAATTAATTAATAATTTATATTAAATTGGAATAATTTGGAAAAGAAGTTGGTATCCCCCAAGTTGATCCCCAAGAGTGACATTTGTTGGAACTCTTGATATAGCCATGTCCATTAATTTATGAGTGCCTATAACTGCTTTTGTCCTACACCAAGGAAGAGTTGAATAGCTGACCAGAGATTACATGAATGTCAAAAATTAAGTTTTTACTTCTAGTTGTTTACAAAAAAGTTTTGACAAGCCCCTCCTCTAACATCCCTGGATCCTTGAGAAATCTGTCTACAGTTCCCAGGGTTAAGAATACTGTTCTAGGGGTTGGGGTTGAGGTTGTAGCTCAGCGGTAGAGTGCTCATCATGAGGCCCTGGGTTTGATCCTCAGTACCACATAAAAATAAATAAATAAAATAAAGGTATTGTGTCCAACTACAACCAAAAATAAATATCTAAGTAGAATTTGTTATTTTGACACTGGTATTATAGTATTGATACTTAATATTGATTTTACATTGAAGGAACAAGAAAATATATGACTTTTGAATAGTACTATATAACATTTAATCATGACAATAGCCTATGAATTTAAACAAATCATGAACTTACTGTAGGCTGCTTGTGCAAATCCAATAGTTCGCGTACATGACTCCGAAGCATGTTCTGACATTTCCACATCTCATTGAGAGCTCTGTAAATAAAGTTATAAATATAAAAAAATATATTACTTAACATTACTGCAAATTATTCAATTTAATTTTCTGTTACATGGAATATATACACTATTTTTCTACATCTACACAAAATTTTAAGCAAATATTTATTTACTAGGATTTATGACTGTATAGTATAAATAGTAACTAGAAAGCTCCTCATAAGAGAAATTTATTATTTTGATTTTATTTTTTATGGTCCTGGAGATGGAACCTAAGGCTTTATCCATACTAGGCAAACTCTCTACCACTGAGAAGAAATATCTGAGAAAAGAAGAATTTTGCAGTTAAATAAAGAGGCTCAGAGATAGCCAGAGTGTTCTGGCTCAAGGAGTGATAAAGTGTCTAGATGTATGGCACACATAGAAAACTGAAGAACATTTATGGGTAAGGGAGGGGGGATAGTAGAGGATAGGAAAGGTAGCAGAATACAACAGTCACTAGTATGGCAATATGTAAAAACGTGGGTGTGTAACCGATGTGATTCTGCAATCTGTATACGGGGTAAAAATGGGAGTTCATAACCCACTTGAACCAAATGTATGAAATATGATATGTCAAGAGCTTTGTAATGTTTTGAACAATAAATAAATAGATAGATAGATAGATAGATAGATAGGAAAAAGAAAACTGAAGAACATTTATGTGCTTGGACTACAGAGTGTAGTGGGAAGCATAAATAGCTGTAGCGAACCATAGATAGGAAGCAGATGAAAAAGGTCTTTTGAACACCAGGCTAAGAAATCTATATGAAGGGATACCAACCATTTATTTGTTTATTTATTAAAAATAAATAAACAATATTTATTAATATTGTTTTTAGTTGTAGGTGGACACAAAAGCTTTATTTATTATTTATTTTTATGTGGTGCCGAGGTTAAGCCCAGTGCCTCACATGAGCTATATAAATTAAAGTTTATGCCTATATATGTAATTATACAATTATATACAGCCCCGATACTCATTTCTCTCCATGATTATAGACTTTCCTCTCTTACAAATGCCCTCTATACTTCCAGGCGTCCAGAGTACCTCTAAGAAATCCTTCTGAGTGCCCTGGCCAGATATTTAGAAATACAAAGAGATATCAAACCTTAGGCCAAGTTACATGCAGTGGTGCACACCTATAATCCTAGCTACTTGGGAGATTATTGCAGGAGACTTCAATCTCGAGATGCCAGTCTTGGCAAATTAGTGATACCCTGTCTTAAAATGAAAATAAAAGGGCTATGGATGTAGCTCAGTGTGGTAGAGCACCCTTGGATACAATCCCCAGTACCTCAAAACACACACATTTAAACCCATAGGCAAGCATTTTACTATCAGGAGTGGCATTAATAAAGCTGTTAAAGAATGATGGCTAATGCCTCCTGATGTGATATATATTACCTTCAAGGAATTTTTGCTAAAAATGGATGATTATAACCTAATAATGAGAAAACATCAAAATAATCCAAATGGAGACTAAATAGCAAAATAATCCAAATGGAGACTATATTATACAAAATAATTGGCCTATAATAACTCTTCCAAAAAACAGTCATAAAAAAGAGATTGAGTAATAATTCTGTATGTAATATTTAATCCCAGATGAGACAAACCTGCACACTATATAAACAATTGAGGAAAATTCGAACACATATAGTGGATTAGACACTGTTAAGGTTCTATAAGAAAATATCATTGTTTATAATGAGTCAACACTAAAGTATTTATATCTAAAGGGATCCACATCTACAAATTATTCTCAAATGTTTGGGAAGAAAATATATAGAGAGAGATAGAAAACGTGTAAAATGTATATATAGAGACAGAAAACATGTACATAGTTAAAAATGATGGTTCTGCGTACAGGGATGTTACAACATTCTGTATGCAGATTAAAGTTTATAGCTATATATGTAATTACACAATTATATACAGCTTATATATATACACAGCTGAAATCCTAAATCAAAAGTTTCAAAATCCTTAATACAGGACTCAATTATTTTGTGTGCATTTTAATTGACTTTTTTTTTTTCTGGTGGTGGTATTGGTATTGAACCCAGGGCTACTGAACTACATCCTCAGTTCATCCTTTTTATTTTGAGACAGGGCCCAAGTTGCCCAGGCTGGCTTTGAGCTTGTGATCCTCCTGCCTCAGTCTCCTAAGTCACTGGGACTATAGGTGTGCACTACCACCACACCTGGCTCCAAGCAAAATTATTAATAGTGCTTCCTTTCTGTCTTAAAATATTCATTAGACAATTAAATGCACATCTTATGTAGAGGTGATAAAGATAGGCTCTCAAAAAAAAAAAAAAAAACAAAACAAAAAACAAAACCAAACCAAACCTACTCATTTCTTAGTTTAGTACTTAGTATGAAAGGATAAAGGAGAATAGTATAATTTAGATACCCATCAGGTATTCTGACACGGGGACTTTGTTGAATGTCTGAGAACATATTATGACCCAGTTGTCAAATACACTGTGAGGGGGCTGGGGTCATGGCTCAGTGGTAGAGCACTCGCCTAGCATGTGTAAGGCACTGGGTTCAATTCTCAGCACTATATATACATAAATTAGTTAAGTAAAGGTCCCTTGATAAGTAAAAAACAAAACAAACAAAAAAACACTATGAATATAGGAATAGCTTTGCTGTTGACTGATCTGAATTTAAATAATATTTTTCTCTATAAATATTTGCCTGAGTTTCTTGAATTATAACAATTAGATAAGATGACAACAACAATAATTAGATAAGATGAAGTAATTTTATAAAATTTTCAGAAGTAATTTAGTCATTTGAAAAATAACTTACTTTACAGCATTTGGATCCAAACTAGCATATAAATAATATAAGCATTTCATTCTCTCTTCTGTTTCCAGATTGTGGGGCACAAGATACTGAGCAAAAATTTTCTCTACCAATAGTCTGTGAAACAAGACCCAAAACGCACAATTATTTTATTTTTAAAGTGATAATAGTCATTTTTACCATTTTGAAGAAAGATACCAAACCAATAGTGTATTCACATACAATGGGAAACATCAGGATATAATCGGTTTTTCCAATGGAAGATGTTCTACAGTTATTTTTAAATTTAGAGGCAGTTACTACTTGTGACTTCAAGTTATAATGTGTCCTTATGAAACATTTATTCTAGGATAGTAAAATGTTATTCCTAAACACTGGGCAGGCTGTACCACCTATTCTTCAACAGTCCAAAACTATAACAAATTAGTTAACACTACATGTAAAGCTATGTTTCTAATTGTCAAGAAACTCATTAATTTCCTCTGATTACAGTTCAGTTCCTTTCCCATGTTGTCACAGAGAGAAAACAAGAGGATCTCCTTTCTAATACTTCCTGAAAATATGCATATTGATTTTTCTTCTCTCCATATTCTAAATTCTTTATCAATACTGGAATATCCTTCTTGCTAAACTTATATCCATTATTCAGTACTACTGGAATAAGAAAACAAAGAGCTCTTCATTGACCAATTAAATACATTACCTGTGATACCCAAGTAATCACTCTAATTCAATAAAACACTGCAAAGTATTTTACAAAAACCAAGTATCATTAACCCAATCCATTATAAAATTTGAAGTAGCATTCAGAAAATGAAAAGAACGTAATAATGCCTCTATTGGTAATGACAGTGTTGCAAAAAGGAAAACTAATAATTATGAATTATCAAACAATACTGCAGGCAAAGAAAGGACCATTGTGCTTTACATTTATTATTTTATTTAATCCAGATGACAATCCTGTAAAAAGTGCATTATGAAAATTTCTCCTTTTTATGTTAAACTGATATGCACAGAAGTAAAATCATAAGGGCCACAGCAAATAGCTGTCTCTGGTCTGGTTGACTACAAAGTCTTTGCCTAGTTTACTATTACTATGCTACCTTAAACTTATTTAAACATAGTATGTAAGAATTCATAGAAAGTTATTTCTAAATTTAGAAATAAAGTATTTAAAGTTAGATAAAGACATTTAAAAATGAAAAGCAGTTTTACATTTAATCATTTGATCAACATAGTAGACTCACTTGTCATCAATGCTGTTCTGATAATAAATATGTAAAAGTTTGTCCTTTATCCAGCTGACTTTCTCTGCCGCTTCCTTTCCTGCTTCACCATGAAGACAGTATTTCTTATAAAGCTGAGCCAGACCCATCATAGCTTCTTTTCTTACTCGCCACTAGAAAGTATAACATTTATTAGATGAGGAAAATAACAAAATTTTATATTAACCTGCAAAAACTGCCATGGCTTTACTAGGTTGCAGTCAGTCTTAAGAGTGAGTGTGTGTGTGTGTGTGTGTGTGTGTGTGTGTGTGTGAACATAATATTTCTTTTACAACAGGCTTTACTAAGCATTTTGAATGTGTTCCTATTTAGAAACAAAACTACTTTAGAAATTTTCTAGTGGAGATACTGCTGAATGATCTACCAATTTTTTATTTCCATACAGAGCAAAGCAACAGTAAATCCTACTAAATATATCATTTGATTCTCTAAATTAAAGAAAAAAAATATATGTCCAATTTTAAATGTAAAAGACAAAGGAATATTTCATTCTACAAACAAAAACCTATAATGTTTTAGTTCTCAATTATATGCTTTCTGATGTTAACCCAGAATAAGAAGAACAAAGTTCATTCAATATCAAGAATACTGAGTCTAGGGTTGGGGCTGTAACTCAGTGGTGGAGCACTTGCATCACATGTGTGAGGCAATGGGTTTGATCCTCAGCACCACATAAAAATAAATAAAAGGTATCTTGTCCATCTACAACTAAAAATATATATTTTAAAAAAAGGATACTGAGACTACAACGTTGGAAAGAACTTCAGTGATCATCTTATTCTTTATCATCATCTTGTCTTACTTTGTAGACAAATGATTTACATACATAGCATGTCCTAGTTAGTGAAAAGACTCCGGGGATTTCTAGAGGCTGTTATGAAAGGGTTACTAGAGAAGGAAAGAATGGTGTTAAGAGGAAGGCAGACAGGAAAAAGAAAAAAGAAGAGAGACCGTTAAAAACCTAACATGAGTGCTGGTAGTGGAGCTCAGTGGTACAGCATTTGCCTAGTATGTGTGAGGCCCTGGGTTTGATCTCAGCACCAAAAAACTTAACATGAAGACTATGCCAAGATCTAAGAAAAAACAATAACCAAAAATGTATTTCTCTTTAAAAAAATGGTGAGGGGAGATTTTTTCATTTTTTGCCAACTTAGTGGATGGAATAATACTTCATTCCTATACAACAGGTTAACAGATGCCTTGCTTATTTTTAAAAATTTTGATAAGGTCTCACTAAATTGCCTAGGCTAGCCTCCTGTCTTAGCCTCCAAGTCACTAAAATTACAGTCATGCACCAACATGCCTCACATGGATGCCTTCTGATATCACTTAAACCAAAAACTGTGTACCATGAAATATAAGATTAATTCCTGGCCCCCTTTTATATAGGAGAAAACAATTGTTAAAATGGCTACTATGTAACTTATTAGTCCAAAATTCCGGTCTTAAATGTCTAATAGAACATAATGTAGTTTCAGTTAAGAAGAGTCATTTATTCAATTCCTTTTGAAACTATGAAACATTAATAGGAGTGAAATCTTTCTAGAAGGAAGATATTACATGAGTGGCAATAACATATGGAAAGAAAAGAGGGCAATGCCAATTAACAACAAGGTAGAGTCATTTAAGTTAAAGATAAAAAAAAATCTTCAAAGTTAGAATTATTAACACAGTTAAACAAGCTAAACAGTGGGGTTTTTTGGTAATGGGTATTGAACCCAGAGGCACTCTACCAGTGAGGTACATCCCCAACCCACACTTTTTGTTTTTTAATTTTGATACTGCATCTTGCTTATTTACACAGATTGGCCTTGAATTTGTGATCCTCTTGCCTTGATACCCCAAATCAATGGGATGACCGGCAAGTGCCGTGGCGCCTGGCCAATGTCCATTAAAACATCTGCCTCTTATGACTTTTATTTTTAACTTTTTTCCTTCTACTGAGAATTGAACCTGGGGTGCAGTACCACAGATACATCCTTAGTTCTTAATTTTTGTTTTGAGATAGGGTCTTACTAAGTTGCTGAGGTTGGCCTCGAATTTGCAATCCTCCCTCTCCAGCCTCCCAATTATAGCCAGGTGCCATCCTGCCCAGCCTATTTTTTTTTTTTTTTTTTAAAGATTATATGGGTTTTTTTTTTAGTTGTTGATGGACCTTTATTACTTACTTATTTATATGTGGTGCTGAGACTTGAACCCAGTGCTTCACACATGGCAGACAAGTGCTCTAACACTGAGCCAGAACCCCAGCCCCCTGCCCAGCCTCTTATAATTATTTTAAAAAAAAGAGCATAAAGACTACTCAAAACCAACTTCTTCTCTACCGTAAAATTATAGCTAAACTATAATTTTCAACAGGAAATTTGATTATCAATTATATAAAATAAAATTGCAAACTGCAAGGCAATTTTGTTAAAGATGTTAATCAGCCTGCTTTGCATAACAGACTCTTACTTATGGGGGACAGTGCTATTTCTTAGCAACTGCTATTTCTGTTTTTAGTATTACTTTTCCTCATCAATTCATATTTCTAAAGAGACCAAATGGAAAAATTATCTCAGATGTTTTTGAGACAGGATTTTGCTAAGTTGCTGCTGAGGCTGGCCTTGAACTTGGCATTCTCCTGCCTCAGCCTCCTGAATTCCTGGGATTACAAGTGTGCAACACCAAACCCAGGTGGAAATATCACTTTCTTAGTAAGTATGATGGTATTTTTACTCAAACAATGACAGACCCAGCTAAGTTATATCAGGTTGTAATAAATGAGAAACAGATTGATAAGTTACTGTTTACAAACTTATCATATGTGAGAAAAAATAGAATAAAACTTTTAATTTATCTTTTATTTAAAAAAAAACTTCTTCTTTTTTTTTTTTTTTAGTTGTAGGTGGACGAAATACCTTTATTTTATTTTTATGTGGTGCTGAGGATCAAACGTAGTACCTCACGCATACTAGGCAAATATTCTCTCTCTGAGTCACAAACCCAGCCCTAATTTACCTGTTCTTTTATAAAGGAAAATGATAAAATAGAAACCATAACTAAGATGTGAAAAACTCTAGAATCCAATGTACTCAAAGGTAATTAATATGTACAAGAAATAAAAATCTATTTAGCATTGTCATTAATCTGATTTTCAAGCAGAAAAGCTTTGTTATTATGGATAATAATTCTTACTATAGAAAATAATACCAATTGTATTTAACAAATAAAACACAGTAAAATAAGGAAGAATAAAATTCCTCAGATTTTACCCGTTTATCCAGTGTTCTTTCCCTTACAAATCCAAGCAGCTGATCATTTACTAAGGCAAGGTCTCTTTTGGCTGCTGTTATTATAGTAACAATGACATCATGACGAATAGCTTCTTCTGGATCATGTGATCTAACCTTCAAATATTCTGTAATAAGAAAAAAAACTTAAGCTCCATGTGAGCTATGTAATTTGTCATGATTCAGAATGATAGAAAAGACTAATGCTTTTAGCATTTGTTCATACTAAGACAATGTCTGTAAAATGTGGCATGAATCAAAATAATTTTTAAGACACCAGTACTCTGTAATAATCACAAATCTGCATTAGCACATCTTAATAAATAAGGTTATTTTAGTGGAAAAGTTGAATTACAACACAGTATGAGATTTATACAGTTTAGATTTGCAGTTACAAATTAAAAGACTTGAAGAATAGTAAAAATGCTTAACAAGTTAGCTGATAGGTATATACCTACACCATTAAAATCCAGAATATTTTGTAATCTTTTTAAAACAATTCCTGAATAGGCTGGGCATAGTGGTCCATGCCTGTAATCCCAGTGGCTTGGAAGGCTGAGGCAGAAAGACTGTGAGTTCAAAGCCAGCCTCAGCAACTTGGTGAGGCCGCTAGCAACTTAGTGAGAACCTGTCTCTAAATAAAATATTTAAAAGGGCTGGGGGAGGCTGGGGTTGTGGCTCAGTAGTAGAGCACTTGCCTAGCATGTGTGAGGCATTGGGTTCATTCCTCAGCACCGCATATAAATAAATAAATAAGATAAAGATCCATCAATAACTAATTTTTTTTTTTAAAGGGCTGGGGATGTGGCTTAGTTGTTAAATGACTCCCTGGTATAAACAAACAAACAAATCCTGAACAACTTATAATGCAAAGTAAATCAAGGTAAAAAGTGTCATTTCTTCTGTTTTTTATAAACAACAGAACTTTGATAGACGCCACCTATTTGCTACAATCAAATGTGTAGCTTTAAAAGCTCTATGTTCAAGTGAAGAAACAAATTTTAGTTTAATTCAGAAAACAACCGCTTTCCTACTTATTATTGTATGTTACTATACTTAATTATATAAATATAATGATTTGTGCCCAAATCTATTTCCTTAAAACATTTCTTTTTTCCTAAAAAATTCAAAAGGATCAAAACAACAAAGATTTTGAATGTAATTTTATTTTATAAAGCATATAATCATTTCCTAGGGCATGAGAAATAGCGACCTGAAATCTTGCTAGAATTAAAAATCTTCTCAGAAACTGAAGTTAGATCTTTGCCTGCATGTAAACTTTATTTCTGTAATTACTTCATTTGCAATAAACCAGATAGCTTACCTGTGAGATCTTTTGCTAAATCTGGGTGATTCATTAAACAATGACTGGCAAATTTCACACTTTCTAATCTCACAGGAACATGAATGTCATTAAATCTATATAGAAAGAGATTGCTAAATATTAATTCTAAGGCACAATAATATTTTCAAATAAGGTATATCTAACACACAAGTGCTTATAAACAACAATATTTACTGATTAGAAAGTACATTTATTATAATGATAGCTAATATGTTCTGATGGGAGAATATAAAGTATATAAGACAAAAGACATAATTTTAAAGAAACGTTTTTGAAACAATTTGTTTTAACATGCTAAAACAAAATGATAAAAAAATATAAACATATGTCTGACTAAGAAAACTATTCATTTTATAGATCTAAAACTCTGAGAGATTATTATTTTGCCACGTAATAAATAAAAAATAAACATAAACTTTGCTTGGAAAAAAAATTTATAAGAGGAAACTATTGGGGAATTTGGCGTAGAAAGCAGACCATACATCAGACTAAAATCCAGAGGCTGAAATAAGAGTGAATAAAAATGAGTCATCTTTCCTCATCCGTCTGGGACTCACTTGTGGTAAAATGCTTTTTTTTTTTTTCTTTTCTTTTTTGGTACAGGGGATTGAACACAGAGGCGCTTTACCACTGAGCTACATCCCCAGCCCTTTTTGTTTTTTATTTGGAGACACAGTCTCGCAAAGTTGCTTAGGGCCTTACTAGAATTCTAAGGCTAGCCTTGAATTTTTGATCCTCCTGCCTGACCACCCGCAGTGGGATTATAGATGTGCACCACCACCACCACCATCCCCATCACCACCACAACCAGCATGCCCAGCAATATATGAATTCAGTTAATATGAAATTCAACATGATATATAATAAGGATAAGCTTTGGAATTCAAATTTAAAATAGACTGGGCAACTTTTAAAAATATATTTATTACTGAGAAATAATGTGATTTTGGGATGGGGGTATTGCTCATTGGTAGTATACATGCTTAGCAGATGCAAGGCCCTGGGTTCAATCCACAGCACAGGGGGGTTTGGGTGGGGATAATAATGTGATGTTAAATAAAAGGTAATTTTTAAATTTTTGAAATGAGTTCATAAAATATTCAAGTAAACTCATTGAATAAATTTCCTAATGTCTATAGCCTCCAACTTTCTTATGCAGAGCTAATCTTTGTATTTTAATATAATCTTACATTTAGGATTTATAATTTTTCAACTGTCAAAGAAAAAAATTTTTGATCAAGCAAAGTATAAAAACACTTAACATTACAATTAAATAAAATTCAGAACAGATAAAATATAACCTCTTTGTTTCTATAAATCACTGACACATCACCAGAGTGATACACCAGTAAATATAAAATGATGTGTTTAAAAACCCATATGCTGATTTTGATCTTACAAGAACTAAGTGAAAAATACATTCTTGCATTTTTGCTTGAATGATTTGCAATAAATACTGATGTCAATCACTAGGATAGGGAATACCTTTTCTGGAACCTTCTAAGTGCAGTTGCTTTATTGCCTCTATTATAACCTATTCTGGAATCAAGGTTAATTATTCAAATATTCAGGTCTTCTTTTAAGTCCTTAAAGATGGTTTGTTCTCAGCAAGTAACTGCTGAGATATCATTATGTCATTGTCAGAGATTTCACAGAACACAGGATTATTATAGTAAATTTATTCTAAATGAGTCCATCTTCAAAAATCAGTTGAATTAATGATGAATCTCAAATGTTCCCCAAAATACTAATACTAAATATCTACTTTTAAATCAACCTTTGAAACCAAAGGATCATGTAAATGAAATGTGAGGAAGAATTTAATAAATTTCATAGATTTTTCAACCTTATCAAGTAAAATTTAATCACTCTATGTTCTTGAGAAACTTTAAAAAGAATTTAAGAGCAATAATATTTTTCATCTCATAGTCATACAATTATACCAAATTATTTGAAAACTCATCATACAATTAGATAAAAATACCAGATTCTTCACACGGGACTAGTGGTTTCACCTGAAAAGTTTATTTAAAAAACTCAAGTTTTTAGCACATCCTGAGATGATGTCTAACTATTCCAAGACACTTTTTAGAATAATGCTAATGAAACCAACAAACTTTAATTCAAGTTTTGGTATGTGTAGTTATAATCAAGTGGACCCTACTGAATAGGCCCCAAAATACATAAATCTGAATTTCATGTTCTCTTACCGTCCAAGAAAACATTGCCAAAGAGGTCGATTCTGTGTGGCCAAATCAGAATCTTTAGATCCAAATAATTTAGCTAGAAGTCGAACAACAGCTAATCGTTCTTCTCCATCATTGCTCTACAAAGGGAAAAGAGAAAATAAATGAAGCTTTTGAGTTTTACTGTTCCGACTACAAAAAAATGAAATATTACCCCAAACATACAACTTCATTAAAAAAAAAAAAAACTTTTTTGGTAGTTTTGTATGGACAGAATGCCTTTTTTTAAAAAAAATGTGGTGCTGAGGATCAAACCCAGTGACTCACACATGCTAGACAAGTGCTCTACCTCTGAGCTACAGCTGCAGCCCACAACTTCATATTTCTGCTTATAATTTTGAATATTTTATTTATTATTTATTTTTTTTAGAATTGTAATATTTATTTTTTAGTATTTGGCGGACACAACATCTTTTTCTGTATGTGGTGCTGAGGATCGAACCCGGTCCGCACGCATGCCAGGCAAGCGCGCTACCGCTTGAGCCACATCTCCAGCCCCTGAATATTTTAAAATATCATATGCTCTTATTTACTATGCAAAATTTATTCCAAGTGAGATCATCTGGCACTTTGATCTTATCTGATGTTTTCCCATTTGCAAATTTAGCTTATTTTTTAAAATTTTTTGTTTTGTAGTTGTAGATGGACAGAATGCCTTTATTTTGTTAATTTTTATGTGGTACTGAGGATTGAACCCAGTGCCTCAATCATGCTAGGAAAGCGCTTTTGCCACTGAGCTATAGCCCCAGCCCTTCACTGCTTATTTATAATCTTACATTGGTATACACATTGTAAAAATGTAAAGATACTTCATCCATTTCTGATACTAAGGCTCTAGGGAAAAAAAAATTTGTAAAGGACCAAGCTGCACATAATTCCAGCCCTAATAAACTTTCTTTATAAGAATTCTGTCCTTCAATTTAAGGTTCAACATCAATATAGATTAAGATCTTTTTTTTTAATATTTATTTTTTAGGTGTAGATGGACACAACACAATGCTTTTATTTCTTTTTTTTTTAATGTGGTGCTGAGGATCGAACCCGGGTCTTGCCCATACCAGCCCCAAGATCTTAATTTGCAATATTTTAACCAAGTATCTACTACTGACTGGAGAATAGGATGCTGAAAATATCACAATTCAGGAAAACTCATTTTAATAAGAGCAACAATCTTAAGAGGATCTAAAAGGTCAAGTGACTTGCACATTACAAAAAACCCCCCAAATTTAGTAATTTTTTGGTAAGAGTCTCCTATTTTCTTAAAATGAACCAATATAAGCTATGAAATTCTGTTCCAAATTGGGACTAGTGGTACATGCCTGTAATCCCAATGACTTAGGAGGCTGACACAGGAGAATCAAAAGTTCGAGGCCAGCTTTGGCAATTTAATAAAGCACTCTTATTTCAGCTTCTGGATTTTAGTCTTATGTATAGTCTGCTTTCTACGCCAAATTCCCCAATAGTTTCCTCTTATAAATTTTTTTTTTCAAGCAAAGTTTATGTTTATTTTTTATTTATTATGTGGCAAAATAACAATCTCTCAGAGTTTTAGATCTATAAAATGAATAGTTTTCTTAGTCAGACATATGTTTATATTTTTTTATCATTTTGTTTTAGCATGTTAAAACAAATTGTTTCAAAAACGTTTCTTTAAAATTATGTCTTTTGTCTTATATACTTTATATTCTCCCATCAGAACATATTAGCTATCATTATAATAAATGTACTTTCTAATCAGTAAATATTGTTGTTTATAAGCACTTGTGTGTTAGATATACCTTATTTGAAAATATTATTGTGCCTTAGAATTAATATTTAGCATTCTCTTTCTATATAGATTTAATAAAGCACTGTCTCAAAAATTAAAAAGGTCTAGGGATATAGAGGACTGTAGGTTCAATCCCCAGTACTAAAAAAGGAATTAAAAAATCTGTTCTAGTTTCATTACTGACATCACATTTTAGTGTAAATTATTTTGAAATCATATGGTGTGTGAAATTTCTTTTTAAAACTCACATATTCATTAGGAAAGTAAATGTAATCCCTAAAAAAAAAACTACTAATTTTTTTAGGAGTTCAAATACAATGTTTGTGTAAAGCAATACCAGATATTGAACAAACAAATCTCTATGGGAAAAGATAGAAGTTCAAGTAGAAAATATAATCTAGTCCTTAAGAATATTTTAACTCTCAGAAATAAAAGTTTTCTAGGTAAAGCAGACACATTTATATCAAACAGATATAAAAATGAAAATTAAATCTAGCTTTGCCATAATGAATCACAAAATGATCTTCTCTGACAAAGATTTTCTCTTAATTGTGACAACAATGCTAAGTGGTACTGCCAAATTTACTGACTGGCGTAATTATTATTAGTATTTTTTTTGTACCGGGGATTGAACTCAGGGACACTTGACCACTGAGCCACATCCTCAGCCCCATTTGTATTTCATTTAGAGACAGGTCTCATTGAGTTGATTAGAACCTTGCTTTTGCTGAGGCTGGCTTTGAATTTGTGATCCTCCTGCCTCAGCCTCCTAAGCCACTGGGATTTAGGAGTGCGCCACCACACCTGCCAAAATTTGATTTTTTTAAATTAATTTGATTTTTAATGAAAAATTAAACCTATCTCTTAAATTTCAAATACTAGAATAAGTGTAAATTTTATTCTATTTGTGAGTAAAACAGTAATTATTTCAAATAATGTGACATTTAACATTTATAAAATGATTGAAATTACATAACTAAGTGAAAACTAGCTCCTCCTGTGTTTGTAAAATTTAAAATATATTCCTCGAGTAAAGTTGGAATGATTACAATGATGATACATATTTTTGGTGCAAAAACCATTTTGTGTTTCTGATGTACAGCTGATGTATTATTAATCTAACCAAAGTTATTATCTTATGAAGATGGGACATATGCACTGAATTACAAATACAGCTACATATTTTAATAAGTGAGACAAAATGAGAAATTCTACATTAACAATTTACCAATTACTTTTCAAAAAGAGAAATAAAGCCACTGTAGTTTTTATTCTGTCTAGTCCTAGTCTGAAAAGGTAACAAATTTTACTACTGTTTCTAATTACAATGCAATTGATTCAAAACATTCTTTTTGTGAATACCTGATTTTTACTTTAAATATGACTATATTAAAATGTTTTAAAATCTTGTGAATAAATGTAAATCTCCCTTTCCCAATCCCTGCCATAAACAAAAATCTTAAATGTAAATGTAAAATGTGACAAATTTCCTGTGAATTATAGCCAATGTTGCTAACTAGTATAACTCCAGGGTATCCTTTACAAATATGAGAACCGAACTGTGGGGACCTATAACATAGACCATACATAGACTACAATACAGAGTAAACCAAAGAAACTTATTTTGAAGCATTTTCTCAAATATTTTTATTGTTCTCAGAGGACTGTAACCAAGAGCTGCGAACTACCAAAGGAGTCTATAGATTCAGAGATAAAACTGCGTCACCACAGCCATAAAAATTTCCTAGGTAATCTGCTTGGCACACACTGTTGACTAAAAAAGAGGTACCATAATAATACTTAATACACAGGCTAATCTAAATCTCAGTTTCTTCACTGCAGATGAGAAAATTAATAAAAGTACAGGCTAGGATTTCAGAAGGGAATAAGAACATGGGAAATAACATCTGTTTGTTGTTCTAGGACAATAAACACAATATTCTATTACTACTATTTAGATGCAGTATTAAACTTTTAAAAAGCATGAATAACCTAATATAGAAAAATATAAAGATCAATGACTTTATGTTAACTACTTACTACTAACCCCTTACTATGGGGTTAGTAAACCAGAATAAAAAATTATGAAAAACTTCATATTCATTACCTTTAGAGTAAACAGGTATGAAGTCAAATTGTACCAATGAAGAAGAGGTGGTATACAAACTAAAGGAATAATTAGAACCATGATAAACTAAAAAGCTTACAAATAGTTTAAGATACTACTACTTAGTGCTAGCCATTCTGTTGTGATATAAAAGATAAAGTCTTAGTGGAACCAGACTTGACTTTCTGTGTATGTGTGGGCAGGGTGGGGTAGGGTGAATCCAGGGACACTGTACCACTGAACTATATATTTTTAATTTTTTACACAAGGTCATGCTAAATTACTAAGGCTAGCCTGGAATTTGGCATTTTCCTGCCTCAGGTTCTTGATTAGCTGGGATTACAGACGTGGGCCACTGTGCCAGCCAAATCTGAATTTTTTAAAAAAGAAAATGCATATGGACTTTTAAACAAAATCTCCTGGTTTTTTAAATTCACTCTTTGTTAGAAACTAAAAATCATATCCATCTCAATAAGAGATTTGAAAAAATAAAGTGTATCAAAAAAATATTTTCAGGCTGACTTCAGCTTATTAGCACCTCTGCTTTAGATACACGAACCTAGAAAGTGGGGCATGAATAGCCACTACAGCTTAGAATCTTCCAGTTTACATTAAGCACACAAGGGAAATCTAGGAAAAAATAGCTTCCCTCCTTTCCCACCATATCACAGCAGTCTTTTATTTAAGGCTTAGAGGCTTGACTTCACATCTTCAGACACTACAAATAGGTATGTGTGTGTGTGTGATGGGATGGAGAACATATTTTAATACCTTACAACTCAGAAATAAATTCAGTATGGAAACTAAGTGTTTATGTTGTTAAAATAAACTCTTTAATAAAATCCAAGCCAGGCATGGTGGCATATGCCTATAACCTCAATGACTAAGGAGGTTGAGGCAAGAGGATTGCAAGTTTGATGCCAGTCAGGCAATTTAGCAAGACCTTCAGCAACTTGGCAAGATCTTATATCAAAAGAAAAAATAAAAAGGGCTGGGGATGTAGTTCCATGAAAGAGTAACTCTGGATTCAACCCACATTGCCAAAATGATGATGATGATTATGATGATGATTGTGACGACCAAAACACACCTTATTTATTCTAAATAACATTTATTATTATTCTAGATAACATTTTCCTACAGTTTCTCATAAGAACTATTTTATTCTAGATAAAATTTATTATTATTCTAGATAACATTTTCCTAACAAGAATTTCTCATTTAAAAAAAAAAAAAAAACTATTTGCTTTAACAGTCTGCAAAACATTTAATCTTTAATTTCTCATCTCGAAAGAAAGAAATGTAGGGGCTGGGGATGTGGCTCAAGTGGTAGTGCGCTCGCCTTGCATGCGTGCGGCCCGGGTTCGATCCTCAGCACCACGTAAAAACAAAGATGTTGTGTCCGCCAAGTACTTAAAAATAAATATTAAAAAATTCTCTCTCTCTCTCTCCCTCTCTCTCTCACTCTTTCTTTAAAAAAAAAAAAAAAAGAAAGAAAGAAATGTAATGTTGGTTCTAATTATAGTTTGAATTAAAGATCAAATAATTTTTTTTTTGGGGGGGGGGTTCCCAGGGATTGAACTCAGGGACACTTGACCACTGAGCCACATCTCCAATCCTATTTTGTATTTTATTTAGAGACAGGGTCTCACTGAGTTGCTAAGCACCTTGCTAAATTGCTGAGGCTGGCTTTGAACTTGCAGTCCTCCTGCCTCAGCCTCCCAAGCCGCTGGGATTATAAGTGTGTGATACTGCACCCAGCTGAAGTGTTATCTTCTATAGTTCAATTAAGATGGGGGATTAAGTGTCAAGTTTTTATTTTGAGAAGAGAGAAATTCCTTGTTAAGTTAACAATAAAAAAACAGATATACTCCCAAGCCATTTAATAAAATTTCTGTCTTTGACCTATACCATAAGAGGGTTACAAAGTTATAATTGAGGCCCTTTGAGCATTCAGCTTAAAATCTCACTGTTTTAAAATATAACTAATCAATGAATACCATTTAACAACAACATACTGTATATTACAAATTTTAAAGATAACATCATTTTTCAAATCTATTTATTATTTGTGTCACTATGTTTATCAGTATGTATTTAACAAACAGGTATATTACAATTTTGTAGCATCAAATCTTCTTTTACCCAGAAGAGAGATATTATTTTATTTAAATGATTAAAACTGTGTACTTTAGAGGAAAGGATATAAATTGAACTCACATTTTATTCTTTTACAGTTAAGGGAAAAATTCTCAGATTAACATTTTTTTTTCTTAAAAGCTTAAAGGGCTTGAAAATTGGTCAATCCTACCTTCAATTTGAATTCAAGCTGCGGCATGACAGATAATAATAAATGAGGATCTATAGCAAAAAGTTCCTGAATCAGATCAAATACATGTTCTGACAAATCACTTACTGACGATCTTCCCAGCACCAGGACTTGATTGAAAAACTATAGGAAATATTAAAAACAAAAATATGTATTTTATTTTAAAACTTCAATGTTTTCTATGAACATGTGTTTTTAAAAAAAAAAACAACAGCATCAGTTATCACATATACAATTGAAGGGGATGATACAGGACAGGCGTTTGAATCACTAATACATAATAGTGATAGAACAGTCATTTAAATAGCAAAAGAAATAAACTTCCAGATAATATTAAATCATGAATGTTAGAAAAATTTGGCTGTGCTTCAAATAAGGATGACATTTCTGAGAATCTTAATTTTCACCAAAATAAAACAATTTAAACAGCTTGTGTAGTTCATTATAGGAAAAAATTAAAATCTCAATCTCTGATTTTTATTTAAAAATTATTTTGAAGAAATTGATCTTATTTTCCCAAGATTTTTAGTAATTAAAAAAAAATTTTAAATGAGGGATGAGTTTATGTTGTTAATACCCAGAGAAAATCAAATGCATTTCAACTCAGAGGATAGAGAGAAAGAAAAGTTGATGATGCAGAAATAAGTTGATAATTTAAGAGTGTTAGAGAAAATAAAGTATATATAACATCAGGAACACAAATTTAAAAGATTGCACCCTCTCCAAGCACACTTAGCAGAAAGCATTGTATTTTAAAATTTGAAAAAGGGAGTTGTATACATATAACATAAATATGTATATCTGCATCATAAAATGACATGCTTCTTGGGCTGGGAGTGTAACTCAGTGGTTCTACTTGACTGGTGTGTTCAAGGACCTAAGTTTGATCATCAAATCCCCAAATATCTTTCAAAGAGCAACATAAATTAAGAGTTAAAAGATATTTGTATTTACTATGTGAACTGTGGAAAGAATGAGAAAGGTAGTTTTTATAAAATACAGACATAAATGAGCACAGAATGCTTCCTCTGAAGTTTATATGAAACCTATAAGTGACAGTTATTTCTGAAAATTGAGGACAGAGGATTTGAGGTTGAAAGATACTTTTCACTTACACTCATGCTATCTGAAAATATTTTAATCCATTAAATATTAATTTACTAATTGAAATAATACTAATGCTACACCCTCATTTGTCTTTTATATGAGGAAAATAAATATTCAACAACAGATGAATGTTAGATTCACAATGATTTGTAAAGGAAAACACTGAAGAAAACCTTAGTACAAGGCAATAGAGAAATGGGTATATATTAAGTTAAAGGAACATTTACAGTTACTCATATTATAAATAAAAAGTCAAAACAGAGAAATAATTTAAAATAGATATGAATATGAACAAATGTGCAAGAGAATTAATTCCTTTATTAAGGTAGCAGAATTACAAATAGTTCAATTGAAAAAAAAAAAGAACAAACTTCGATTCAAGTTTTTAAAAACATTTATTTAACAACTATTCAAGAGGAAGAAACAGGGGGTTCAGAAGAATGATCTAGAAGACACAAAGAGGAAAATGTATAGATAAAGACAGACTCAGATAAACATGCAGGGAGAAGGTGAAAGAGATTAGCATATCTGGGAAATAAGACAAATAGAAATACAAATACAAATGCAGAAGAGAGGGTAGGAGTTTTCAGAAAATAATTTCAACTATCTGGTACCTTTTTTTCCCCTTGGCTAGGGAATAAACCCAAGGCATTTCAATATTGAGTTATATCCCCAGCCCCTTTTATTTTTTATTTTGAGATAAGGTTTTGTTAAACTGCTGAGGCTGTCTAGAAACTTGCAATCCTCCTGCCTCAGCCTCCCAAGTCACTGGGATTACAGGTGTGCATCACTGCACCTGGCCATCTTGTACCATTTTAAATCAATGACAATAAAGTTTATGAAGATATGCTGCATTTCTTCCACTGATCACATTTTGACATAAGTAATACCTTCACACTTACTCTTAAGTAGAATAAATAATTTATATTATAAATAAATCTGTATGTCAATGGTTCTAATAAATTAGTATAATGGATTAAAAATTACACAATTATATAATAAATATAGACAGAAATACATACATTGGCAATGCATGCCTCAATAGTCTGGACTGTCCTTTTCAATAGGACTTTTGCAAGGTCGAAGGACTGTTTGTTTAAATTCTAAAAAACAATAAAAACATGCAGAGTTACAAATGAATTGGTGAATTAATAAAATATTATCATTATTAGAACAGTGTACTTGTCAAGTCTACTAAAATTTGAAACAAAAAAAAAATTAACAATTCCTTTGGGTAAACAATTCCATATGGTAAAACCATTTCCTCTGTTAAGTGCTCTTAAATGCAGAAGTTACAAATTGAACAACAAATCAAAACTAACAAGCAGTAGACAGCCCAAACTGTAACCCTATATTGTTTCACTAAACTGAAAGTGGGCCTAAGACATTTTGATTTTGTTTATCTGTTGATCGATATGACTTAACAGTTATACCCATGTACCCTGAAACACACACACACACACACACACACACACACACACACAAAACTAACCAACCCACCATGCTCAATATTTCTTAATTCAATATTGCTTAATGTGTGTTCTCAAGAAAAGTAGACCTGGAAAGTGTTCCATAGAAAAAAGGTTCTTAACCAACTGTATTTTTGAAATGGTGAATAGTATGCTCCTTCTTCCAGTCCAATATACTATGACAAATTAAAGGGTCTGAGAAAGACTATAGTAATGATGCATTTAATTTTTTAAAAAAGAAAAGAAAATGTATTGAAAAAGGAATTCTTTTTTGAATAATACCTGTTAACATCTTTATACTACAAAGATTTGAATCAAGATGAGATTCATTTACCATCAACTTGCACTTTTCAAAAAGAGACTAGGAAAGTCTACACTCCCACTGATCAGCAAATATTTTATGTAAAGAACCCTACAGTAAATATTTTAGGTTTTCTGGGTCATCCAGTCACTACAGCAACTATATAACTCTGCTGCAATAGTGTAAAAATAGTCATGAACAAAAATAAAAACACATAAGCATGGCTGTGTTCCAATAGTTCCCCTATCCTTGGGGGATAAACTCCAAGACCACAGTCAATGTCTGAAACCATTTATAGTAGTGAATCCTATATAAACAGGTTGAATACACTTGGGATCAGAAGTGTTTATGGTTTGGAACATTTGAATATATAAAATGAGACATCTTGGGGATAGGACCCAAGTTAAACATGAAATTCACTTGTGTTTCATATAAAACTTATACACATAGCCTGAAGATAATTTTATACAATATTTTTATAATCAACTGTGTTTTTACTGCAAATCATCACATGAGGTCAGTGGTGGAATTTTTACCTGTGGCATCAAATTAGCACTGAAAACATTTCAGATTTTGCAGCATTTTAGATTTTGGATTATCCTGAACCTATATTTTTTCCTATTCTTCTTAGACTAGATTTTAGTAACATCAGCACATAATTTTTCCTGCTTTCCTTATTATAACAAGATTTTTACCATTTTTTACTTAAAGGAAGCATTTTATGGCTTTTTTAAAAATTTTAATCTAAACTGCTGGCATCACTGCTCTTGTGTTCTGGGGCCATTCTGAAATAAAATAAGGGTTAAACACAAGCATTTGCTATCCATGCAGCTGATAACCAAATTGGCTACAAGTAACTAACAGGCAGGTTGCATATACAGTGTGGATACACTGAACAATGGGTTAACTTACATTGGATGTGATATGCTGGACAAAGAAATAATTAGTGTTGGGCAGGACAGAGCAGGATGGTGCAAGATTTCCTCACACTAGTCAGAATAGCATGCAATTTGGAACTTATGAATTGCTTATTTCTGGAGTTTTCCATTTAATGTTTTGGACCATGGTTAACCAGTGGTAAACAAAATGTGGAAAGCAAAACCGTGGATAAGAGGGACTACTATACTTACATAAATAAGTAATAATTAATAGTTCTATAAGCCATAGCTTCCTGACCTCTGCTCTAGGCTTTTATACATTGCCAAAAGGATAAATTAGTTTTAAACTAAGTTAATGTTTCCATTTCTCAAAAGGGTTTAAATCTCAATCATAACAATACTCTTTATCAAGAATATACACACCAAATACGCTATCTCCTCTTAAAAAATTTTCTCTTGTTCTACCTGATATGTGCTTGTTTTTGCCATACTCTCAAAATTTTTACCAACTATAGATTCATTTAAATTAATAAAATGCAAATAATATTTAGAGAGTCAAGAAAATAATTTAAAAGTAACCACATCTTTTTGTGAATAAGTATGATTAGATACATTGTTAATCTAATATCTGATAATAGGTTACAGAACCATTAGAGGAAAAGAGCAGGAGGGCAAATATCAACATTGGGGTAGGCTTGAGTAGAGCCCAGTGGTGGAGCTTGTGGGAAGCCAAGTCCTTCAGTTTCTTAGGAGGACCTGATGGAGAGAAATAGAAAAAGGAAACGGGGAGGAATGACACAGCTCTGAATCATCCTTTTCCCCATAACATTAACCATATAGCTCCTACTTCTGCCCAAATCTTTCAGAAAGTACCTAAGAAAAGGTACAATATAGGTTCTGAAAAGAAATCTGCACCCCCATGTTCCATGTTACAAAGGAGGAAATACATTTCTTTATCAAACAAAACTAACTAAAAAGACAATACCCCAACTCTTATAATTCCCAGGCTGGTTATGAGTGGTGAAAACAAAACATTTCTAGTCTCCAGAAAACAAGTATCATTTAACTGAATGAAAATCTTACACAATACATTAATCAATATATATTTTAACAAAATAGCTATAAGACTAATATTCTTTTATTTAGGGCTAGAGAGTGACAGTGACAACAATTACACAGATTGCAAATGGTCAAAAACCAATCATTTACTCATATATGTAGCACTACCTTTAAATATTAATATTCAATATCTTCATACTATACAGACCTTATGTGCAGGTATGAGGTTAATAAGAATGGAGTCCAATAATTCTTGAGTAACTCCATCACCTTCCATGATGATAGAACTCATCAAGTCTAGCATATGCATTTGTACCTTTTTATTGTGGCTATTGCTAAAAAAAAAAAAAAAAGAAGAAGAAGAAGAAGAAGAAGAAAAAAAAAATGAAGCATACAAAAAGACAAACTTCCCAGTTTAGAACAATCATCTCAGATATAAAGACAAACTTCCCAGTTTAGAACAATCATCTCAGATATAAAAAGATTTTCATTTGAGGAAACCATGTCAATAACAGCAAAGAAATCTTGACTGTTGTATTTATTTTCTCCCTCTGTTGATTATTACAGTGTCTGTAATGTATTGTTCTAAAGTATTTTTAAAAAACAAAGACTACTTTACTTTCTAATGAAGTGCATGGTATGCAGTTTTCTTTCTTTCTCTCGCTCTCTTTAAAACACACACACACACACACACACACACAAACACAAAGGGAGAGAGAAAAAGATTCGTTGAGAAGTAGGATTTTAAGAAAAATAATGAAAAACTTTTAAAAAGTTGTAGGAAAACTGCCATATTATTAGATACACAGTTTCCTCAACTTTGAGAAAGATACCCCTTTTGCATGCCTCCACTCAAATACCTTACTTAATTTATAAAACACCAAGACTGTAAAGAATAAATTATGTAGTTATCTCTATAGTGTCTGGAACTGGGGTACTGAAGAGCTTGATACAAAACAATACTAAACAATCTGAACACTTGGCTCCCAGATGCATATATACTTGAAGGTAGGAAAGGAGTAGAGGGAAAAGAGATGGAGAGACTTAAAAAAAAAAAAAAAAATTCTATGAAATAAAAGGGACAGGATTTAACCTTGTTATCTGTAACAACCAAAAACTAGATAAAGTATATGAAAGAGCAGTTTTCAGATATTGGACATAATGCAACTATTGCTGAGGGATAAGACCAATAAAGTGGACCCTACAATTTTCCAAACTTCTGTTGGTATATTTTTAGGATATAGTGCAAGAAGGGAGGTCCTGGCAGATTTTAATGGTTTCCCAGAGTCTAGGTAGGCTACAAAATACAGAGGAGCAGAGTACCAGAGGGGAGCTCAAAGAATCTTTTGGTGGTTAAAGATCAGCATATACATATGAGAAAATTCCCTGACTTTGGGAAAATATCCTACATAATAGAGCAGAGGAAATAATCCCCAGAACTAACAATGGAGTTTGAAAGAGGAATCAGAAGGGTATAAACCCACAGGTTCTAGAAGTTCAATGAGCCCCCAAAGTTCAAGAAACAGGAAGAAAACTTCATGATACACTATAATTAAATCAACTGAAACAAATGAAAGAGAACATCTTAAATGCAACTAGAGAAAAAAATACATCATATTTCAGAAGAAAAAAGGTTAAAAATAACAAATCTTATTAAAAACAATGCAAGCCAAAAAAAAAGAGCGAATATCATCTTTAAAAGTACTAAAAGAAGCTGGGTGTGGTAGCACAAGCCTATAAACCTAGCGGCTTGGGAGGCTGAGACAGCAAGATTGCAGGTGCAAAGCCAGCCTTAGCAATGGCCAATTCAGTGAGACCCTGTCTCTAAATACAAACTAGGGCTGGGGATGTGGCTCAATGGTCAAGTGCCCCTGAGTTTAATACCTGTAGCCCCCCACACCAAAAAAAGTACCAAAAGAGGGCTGGGGAGGTAGCTCAGAGTACAGTGGCAGCCTAGCACGCATGAGGCTCTGGATTTTATTCTGAGCTCTAGAGGGTGACTAAAAGAGTGGCGAGAGGAGAGTACCAACCTAGAACTCTACAATGTTCTAAAATGCATGTGAAAGATATTTTTCAGACATACAAAAGATGAACAAATTCCATCACCATCAGACCTGAACTACAGAAAAGTCCTTCAGACTGAAGAAAATTATACTAGGTATGAATCTGGACTTATGCAAAGGAATAATGAATACAAGATTTGGTAAATAAGTTCCTCTTTTAAAAGTCTTTTGCTTACTCACACCTAATTGTGAATTATTTCAATTAATTTGATAAACAACGCAGTCATCAAATTCAGGGAATAAAAACATTAATAGGGTCAAAGAAAAGTGTGGGTATGTAAAGTAATTTTGAGAGGGAATAATTGCAGAGTGGGAAGAAAGACTGAAATGGATAGTTAAGGTTATAAAAGGGGCAGGTAACTTCACAAATTGGTTGTGGTGATTAATTTTAATTTCAATTTCAAAAGAAATGCTTGCAAAAAACTGATACAATGTAAACAATGGCCATAAACTGTCCCCACTCCTACAAATATGTCCCTTTACAATGGTGCTACTCCCACTACAAGATAGGGAATCTATCTAACCAAACCTTGAATCTGAATTAGTCTTTGTGTCTTGCTGGGCCAATGAAATAGAAGCTACCAAGGAAGAGACTAGACTAGTCTGCTGGATGATAAAATACATGTGTCTCATTCATTCTATTATTTTAGCCAGCTGCCAGAAGATCTGCCAAAGGTCTGTTAACACAGTAGAGAATCACACCAGACAAAACAACTATCAAGCTGAATCCTGGGCTAAATAAAATGGTAGTTGTCTTACACTCTCGAATTATATTTTGTTTTATTATGCAGCAAAAGTTAACTAATTCAAAAGTAAAGTTGATAAAGTCTATTGTTTACTCTAATGGTCTGCAGGTAGTCAAATACCATGAAGTCTTTTCTCATGCATCTTTCTTAATTTTCCATTTCCAGACCAATTAAGTTTCTATCTCTAGACCAAGCTGATTTGGTCCTCTCCTGTTTATTATAGATGTTATCTAATTATATATTCTATCAAAGTAAAGGGAAAAAGTGACTAACTAGTCATAGAAGTTTACAGAAAACTCCAGAATAAAATGTTGCCAGTATGCAAGCCATTAGCCACATGTAGCTATTGGATATCTGTTGAAGTATGAATAGAACCACATATTGAAAGGATAATCCTTTTGGATACAATGTGATAAATAAAATGTGTTATTAAAATGAATCTCACCTGTTTCTACCTTTCTTAATGTGGACTCTAGAAAATTTATAACTTATGTGAGATATGTTATGTTTACATGCAATGTAATGCTTTAGAACACATCTTATAATGATGCTTGGTTTACTATTTAAAAAACAAACGAACAATAAAAACTGGACTGCAATCAGAGTTTGGGCTCTTGTGTCCAAAAATTTGTACAAGGGCAAGTTATCACATTACCTCTAAATTAGTTGTTCCCTTATTTCTATAAAAAAAGAGCTTATTTAGGCAATGTTTAGGATTTTTTTTTCCCTAGCTCTAAAATAAGACACACTTGTGTGTGTGTGTGTGTGTGTGTGTGTGTGTGTGTGTGTGTGTGGCAGTGCTGGGGATTGAATCCAGGGCCTTCTGCACGTGAGGCAAGCACTCTACCAACAGAGCTATATCCCCAGACCCAAAATAGGACACCAAAGTTGGTGTGCTTAAGAACTGAACTATTATGCCTCCCAGCACTAATGGTACATATACTTATACAATCTTACAATATAGCACTGTATTGTTTAAGGTCTCATACCATTTGCTTTATAACTACAGGCTGTTGCCTCCATTGAAAATAAGATTCTTTAAATCAAACACCCTGCTTTATATTTCTCTACTGTCCCAGCACAGAGTGAATGAGGCACAGAAGAGTCAACAAATAAATTCACACCATAAATTTAAAATGGCACTATAATGGCAAAGACAGTTTTCAGGCAACAAAATTGTTTATTTTATGATTCATATTAAGTTTTCTAAAGAAAACAATTCCTTATAATTCTAAAAAATTCTTATCCACATAGATAGAGTACACAACACTTCAATAAACAGCAAGGAAAAGATAAGTAGATATGTTTTTCAAAAAACTTACTTTATCACAGAGAAGAGAGTCCTAAAAAGCTGGATAAAAATTTCATTGCAATCTTCCAATTCAAAGCAGATGTTATATGATTTAACCCAAGCTAAATTCTTAAATAAATAAATAAATAAATTTATTACATATATACAGAATGATTACACAAAAACTCATTAGCAAAATTTAATTTTTTGAAATAATAATCTATATTAAAGCCTATAAGATTCAACATAAACTTGTAAGTTATAATAGTCATTCACTCTGATCTTTAAAAAGACATATACCTAATGGCATCAATTTTCTCAAATTGAAAAACAGTGAATATTTAGGGGTTGGTAGACACATATAAATAAATAAAATTTAAGGAGCAGTGAAAATCCATTTTTAGATTAGAAAAGAATAAAACCAGAAAAGTGAAAACAAGAGGTAGTGTTTCAAAGTATCTAATACCTTTTTCCAGTATAATTATCTTTTCAGGTTATAGGAAATAATAAAAAGATTAGATTTTCCTTATGAAATGTAGAAGGCATTTTATTAACTGGGCTTTGTATAAAACAAAAAATTCTTGATTTACATTATAAAGTTACCAGAAAGAATTTTCAACTATGTGAAATAATTTCATATATATTGAATAAAGTGTTATATTTTACCTCCAATAAATAAAAGTATCTATTAAACTGTGGACTCTTTGTATCCTCCAAACCTTTTAATTGTCTGGTAATAAACAAAAATATGTCCTGTTAAAAAAATAATAAAATATATTAGACACAAATTCTTATCATTCTTTGACAACATACAAAGTCTGTATATATATTAACTGTTACAAACTACAATAAAAGAATTCTCTGACCAAATATCTTGGGATTGACCTAGTCCATTATTTAAAATGATTGGAAAAGAGGAAGTCAAACAAAATAATACCTTTCTTATTCTGAGAACATACATTCTATATTTTATTGCCTTCTACTATAGCACTTCTGCTCCATTAACTATCCTCACCTTGCAACATGGAAAACTATCACCATTTTTAAGGAACTGAATTAGTTTTTCCAATATTCTTTCCTACATGTAAACAGGAATTTTCATCAGTTTTGAATATGATGTTCAACTACAAAGTTTTAAGAAATAGAGGCCATAGATTATTGGTCTAAGGGTTGATGATAATGTTCTTTTTTTGTGCCAGGAATCAAATCCAAGGGAGCTTATCTACTAAGCCACATCCCCAGCCTGTTTTCTTTTTTGTCTTTAGGCAGGGTCCTGATAAGCTGCTTAGAGCCTTGCTAAGTTGCTAGTGCTGGCTTTGAACCTGTGATCTTCCTGTGTCAGTCTCTCAAGGTGCTGGAAATACAGATGTATGCCACTGCACCCAGTGATAGTGTTCCATTTCTTAATAAACTTTCTTTATACAGTTTAACTTAAAATTTTAGTATCAATATGGCACAAAATGATTTCTGTACTGTTGTAATCACCCCTTATCCAGAGGGGATATATTCCAAGATCACCAGTGGATGCCTGAAGATAATATGGAACTATTTTTTTTTCCTACATATACATACCAATGATAAAGTTTAATTTATAAATTAGGCACAGTAAGAGAATAACAAAAACTAATAATGAAACAGTCAAAACAACATAAAAGTTTGTACTTTGAAGCCATTATTAAGTAAAATAAGGGTTACTCGAATACAAGCACTAAGATACCTGCCACAGTTATCTGAACATATATAGTGTGAATACTCTGGGAAAGGCATGATTCATGTCTCAGGAGGGATGAATCAGGATAGTGCAATATTTCATTATGCCACTCAAAATTGTGTGAACTATGAAACTTGTGAATTGTTTATTTCTGGAATTTTCCAGTTATTTTATTTTATGTACCAGAGATTGAGCCCACAGCTTCATGCATACTAGGCAAATGTTCTCACTGAGCCACATTCCATTTAATATTTTTGGATCATGGTTGACCATAGATGAAAAACTGTGGAAAGAGAAACCATGGATGGGGAGGGAGACATTTAGAACAAAGCAGTTCAGAGAATTAAAATTTGCCAAGAATAAAATTATTTGAATGATAAAAATCAGCACAGGAAATCAATTTAAGAAGACTTTCTAAAACATTTTCAATGAAGGTAGAACCATCAAGATGATCATATAGTCCCCCTCCAGTGCTTGAACAAAGGGGTGGTTTAGCACTGACCTACATCCCCATCCCTTTATATTTTTAATTTTGAGACAGGCTCTTATTAAGTTGCCCAGACTGGCCTCAAACTAGTAGTCCTCCTGCCTCAAACTCCTGAGCCACTGAGATTATAAGAGTGTACAACCACACCTGACAACAAGCATACAGTTGTGCATGCTGAATAACGTAAGCAAGAAGTTATTTGAATGTGTAAGTTCTGGTATACTATTGTTTTTAAAACTATCATTGATCTGCTATTTATTCCATAAATATAGCCCTCTGGGATTTGTGGCAGATTAGCTTGAAGGCTAAATATGAATTCACAAGTACAGGTTTTATGTTTCAATGCTTCATAAAATAACAGTCATTTTTGTAGATACTCAATGTATATTAACTGAACAACTAATTGGTTTTACAACTTATAATTTTTCAATGACAAGAATAATGTGAAACTTGTTGATAAGAGTAAACTACAATAAAAATAAAAATAAAAGTGAAATTATTTTGCAAAAATTGTATTTACCTTAAGTTTATCGTGGGAAGTATATGGAGCTTCTGGGGCATAGATTCGAAATATGTCTGCCAAACAACATGCTACAAGGAGACGCACATCTTTATTAGGGTTCCTGAGGAAGAATTCAGATGCAAGATGCAAGGCTAGTGGGAGATACTGCTGTTTTTCATCTTCTGAGTCCTGATCCATATCCATAAAGGTCTTGACTACCATCTATAAAAATACGCAAAAGAAAAGCAATCAATTCATGGTATGTAATAACCAGTAGGAGATGCATTTTTTAAAAATTTTATTCTAATTTGTTATTTATGACAACAGAATGCATTACAATTCATAATACACATAAATTACTATTTTTCATATCTCTGGCTATATACAAAGTATATTCATACTATTCATGTCTTCATACATGTCTTAGGTTAATGATGTCCATCTCATTCCACCCTCATTTCTACCCCCGTGCCCAAACCTTTACCCTATCTAGAGTTCTTATAATCTCATGCCCCCCCCACAACCCCACTATTAATTAGCCTCCTTATATCAGAGAAAATATTCGGCATTTGGTTTATTGGGATTGGCTAACACCACTTAGCAAAAGTCATTATAACACAAGACAAACTAGCTGTCAATTATCACAAGAAGGTTCAAAATAAATTTGTAAACCTAAAGAATTTTTGGGAAAGATGATAAATAAAAAATGGCTAGTTGCAAAGAGACTAAAAAGTTTCAACATTTGGATTACTCATAGGTAGTATTGACATCAGCACCAGATTTGAAAAACTTAAAACTGATTATTTGTTTTCACATTCATAAAGTCTAAGTTCAGCCCAAGTTTGCATTCATAAAATAAAGTCAATTTTCAACCTGGTCATAACAGGTTATATATTGTTTTTTGATTTGCTATTACATTGTTTCAATTTTTTTGAAGTGGTATAAGTGAAAGAAATTGACTTGTAATTTTTTTTTTTTTTTAGTTGTAGTTGGACACGATACCTTTATTTTTATGTGGTGCTGAGGATTGAGCCCAGGGCCTCACACATGCCAGATGAGTACTCTACCACTGAGCCACAACCCCACCCCTGATTTGTAGTTTAAAAAAAAAAAAAAAAACAACTATTTATTTATTTATTTATTTATTTATTTATTTATTTATTTTTATGTGGTGCTGAGGCAGGGTCTCTTTATGTTGTCTAAGTTGGCCCTGAACTCAGCCTCCCAAGTATATAGTTTTCCTTATTCTTTTTTTGTTTATTTGATCAGTACTAGGGATTGAAATCAGGGTGCTTTATCACTGACCTACAACCGAAGTCCTTTTTTTAACTGAGACAGGGTCTCATTGAGTTGGAGAGGCTGATCTTGAACTTGAGATCCTCCTGCTTCAGCCTTCTGAGTTGTTGGGATTAAAGGTATGTCCACTGTGCCCAGTTCCTTATTCATTTTATATCAAAAACAGGTGAAAGGTTCTTGGCCCTATATTCACAAGTAAACTGGTTTCATATTTGGCAACATCAGATATATTTCTTTTGTATTTTATTTATTTTATTTTTGGGGTACTGGGGCACTAAACCACTCGGGCACTAAACCACTGAGCCACATCCCCAGCCGTATTTTATATTTTATTTAAAGACAGGGTCTCATGAGTTGCTTAGCATCTTGCTTTTTGCTGAGGCTGGCTTTGAACTCACGATCCTCCTGCCGCAGCCTCCTAAGATGCTGGGATTACAGGTGTGCACCACCCCACAGCTGTTTTGTGTTTTAGAATCAAAGCTGCCTTGTATATAGGTTCCTTACAACTGCTCTTTCATTTGACGCTTTAATAGGTTTTGTACTTAACAAAAATCCATGTTTAAATGTTCTCATGTAGTTGTACTTCTGATTAGTAGTTTTAATTATAAATAACCACTGTTGCTATTCATGCCTATAAAATTAACAAATGCACATTTTATTTAATTTTTGTATTTAGAATTTTTTGAGGTACTAGGTGGAGATCAAACCTAGGGCCTTGTGTATACTAGGCAAGCACTATGCCACTGAGCTATATTCCCAGCCCCACAAATGCACATTTGAGAATCACTATAAAATGCAAATATAATTGAAAAGAAATAAAGAAAAATCCAATTTCTCAACCTTAGAAAATAAGCACTATTAGCCATATTTTACCTAAACTGTTATCACTGTTAAATATTAATGCTGCAATATTTCTATATTGTCAAGACTTTTAATCATGAATACGTGTTGAATTTTGTAACAAATATGGAGCATCTATTGAAATGATATTTTCTCCTCAAATTCTGTTAATATACTAAATCCTGCTGATTTTCTAATTTTAATCCTAGCTTATATTTGTAAAGTCTAAGTCCAGCCCAAGTTTGAATTCCTAAAATAAAGTCAATGTGGTCATAACAGTTTTATACATTGTTTTTTGACTTGCTATTACACTGTTTCAATTTTTTTCAAGTGGTATACATGAAATTGATTTGTAGCTTTAAAAAAAATAGTTTTATTTATTTATTTTTATGTGGCGCTGAGGACCAAACTCAGTGTTTCACATGTGCTAGGTAAGAGCTCTATGACTCAAGCTGGTTGTAGGTGCTACTGCTGCTTTTTTTTTTTTTTTTTTTTTGGTGTGTGTGTGTGTGGAGAAGCACAAATTTTTTAAATTTTTGGTTTATAGCTTCTTAAGACAACCTTGCCAGGTTTTAATACTAAGGTTCTACTGGGTTGAAATAAATTGTTCCTATGATACAAAAATTTTAGTAGTAAGACTGGTTCCTTAAATATTTAGGGAAGTTCAATTGATCAAAAGAGGGATCATATTGAAAACTAGAAAATATTTTTAACTGAATGATCAAGAAAATATAAATTGTCAAAACTCATGGGATGCAGTAAAGCTAGACTTAAGAGAAACTGATAAGCTTAAATATATTACTATAAAAGAAAGAATAAAGTTAATAACCTATAGTTTCATATCAAGAAGTGATAAAAAATAGCATATTAAATTAAAAGAAAAAAAGGAGGAAGGGGAGAGGAAATCAAGGGAAAAGCCAACATCAGATGAATTAGAAAACTACTGTACAAAAGGAAAAAAAAACAAGACTGCCCAAAACTGTTGCCCCAAAATAAGAAAACTGAAAGACCTCTAGCAAGAATAAATCAAAAGAAAACCCTTTCACATGAAATACAGCTGAATATTCCTGTTCTATGAAAAGAAAGGGAATCTGAAATTAAAAACAAAAACAACAACAAATCTTTCCACAGTGAAATCTCCAATGCCAGATGGCTTTACTGGTAAAAGTCTAAAGCTAGACAACCACGTACAGATAAGTATATAAACTACTCTGCTTATCATTATCAAGCCCCTCTCTGCCATTTATTTGGGTTTAGAAATGCAGTTACTAGTTAATAAGAATCCACTTTTAAAGTATACGAATCCCTTAGAGTCTTACATCTTACTTATCCACTAATATTTCAGTACAGATCATTATCTGATTGGAAGAAAGAATAATGTAGAGTAAATTTTAAAAAGGAGATGTGTGGAGATCAAAAATAACCTTGAGATCAAATATTATCCTAACAAGCATACTAATAGTCACCTGAAATTGTCTTATAAAAATCCTTTCTACAGACAGCATTTAACTTCAACCAACAAAATAAAACTCATTTATAGATGAGTAAACTAAGGATCAGAGTTTAAATCCTCATAAGTTACCATAAATTTCAAGGAGAGAACATGAAAATCCTATCTCCAAGGCAAGAAAAGCCACTGAACTGTTTTAAGTAATAACATAATATAATCAGATTTGAATTTCATGAAAATATCTCTGATTAATACATAGTCAGTTAGATCCATCAAATCTAAATCAGTAGGACATTCAAGTCATTAGAGACATTAATCTTACCAAGAATTCTGAGGTAGTTAGGTTAGTGGGGGTTGAGAGATGAAGTGAAAAGGGAAGCTGTATACCTAAGTTCCAAAATTAAGGAGGTTTAGCTTCTGTTATAGAAATGGGAGTTACCGAAAAAAATTTTATGGCCTAACCTCAAGAAATATACACTGTCATTTCCAAGTATACTAAATTACTCAGGTCAACCCTATTAAGTGTTGAAGAAGGGCTGAGGTTGTGGCTCAGCAGTAGAGCGCTCGCCTAGCACGTGTGAGGCCCTGGGTTTGATCCTCAGCACCACATAAAAATAAATAAGTAAAATAAAGGTATTGTGTCCAACTACAGTTGAAAAATAAATATTAAAAAAAAAGTGAAGAAGACTACACAAAGGACTGGATATAAGGAAATGAGGATCATTCAGGGCCACCTTGGAGGCTAACGACTATCCTTCCTAATATTTATACTTTTTGTAATCTTCCTAGCAATGACTCTGGGTTTAGCTATATGATATATTTTGACCAAAGACATCAGCAAGCTTGATGTAAGGAGAGACCTGATAAAGATTAACATATTGAAGCTACAGCACTTATTTGGGAATTTGACTACTATACTGTTAGGAAGCTTAGACTATCCAGGAAAAAAATGCCATGTGTAGAACCCTTGAAAATGAGACATCACTTAATCCAGGTACAGGACAATGGGGTACCCTCATGAGCTTTCAACTAAATTTAGCTCCAGGAATGACTCTGGAACAAGATCACACAGTCATCTCAGAAAATTAAGAGAAATAATGTTTTTAAGCCACTAGGTTTTGCTTTATTACACACCAACGTCTAACTGAAACCATGTTCATTCTTTTTTATATTCCTTTTTTGTGCTACTGTTTGAAATAACAAGGTGGGAGCTAGGGTTGTGGCCCAGTGGTATAGCATGTGTGAGGCACTGGGTTCAATTCTCAGCACACATATAAATAAATGAAGAAAATAAAGGCCCCTCAACGTCTACACAAATTTTTTAAAAAAGAAAAACAAATAACAAGGTGCCACAAGAAATCAAACACAGGAGGGCAGGCTATAATAATCTGCCTAGCAACTGCACGTGGGCAAGTAGTTTGCCTGCTTTAATCTAAAGCAGCCCGGCCCTTCACTCTAATTAGAGGAATTCAGGGTTACAAGCTATGTGATTGGCTAATTTTCGAATTAGGGCAGGTAAAAGGGAAGAGCTACAATTGGATCCAATTAAAACTGAATACTAGATTCTGCAAAATGAACCACCAGACTTTCTATTTTTCACACAACTAATACAGGAAAGCTAAGAACCAACTTTCTGAGGTTCCCTTACTATAAGGTGGAAGTTGTAATTAAGGTTTAGCCAATCAGAAACATTTATTTGAGACTTGGAGGGTGGAAGGGAAGACAACATTGTCTCGCAGCTGCTTCTGTTTTCAGTGGGCAAGTATGGAATGGAGGCTTCGCGAACGGGCATGAGCCCACATATACCTACACACAGTAGCTTTCCATCAACTAGTTACTAGTTTTGTTAAGACAGAAAAGGAGGAAGGCATCCATCTTGAGCTGGTACTATTAAATGTATGAGGCTCTGAGGCAAATTGAGGCAAGTGTCATTCCTAATTACTGGATTACAGCCAACACAGAATATCCCTAGTTAAGAAGAGCTCCACAGTGGCTTTCCAAGTTCTCCACCTTTCTGATTAGAGCACAGAGAGCTCTGTTAGTGGGCCATTCTGGGGAAGGATCTAGTCCTATAAACCTGGATTAAGGCTGCTCTTTCAGCCCTTCCAAATTACTCTGCAATCACACATTTCCAGTATTAAATCCCTTTTTTACTTAAAATAACATAGTATCATTGCTTTCAACTGAATCTGGACTGGTGTTACAAACATGCCCTACCACTCTGGTCTGGTCTTAAGACTTTTAAACACATCCGAGTCCCTATTCTAATCATTAAGGCATTTAAAAATTCTATTGCCTCTTTGTAGATGCATCTCTTCTTACCTAATCTAATTTATCACAAACTTAAGACAGCAGAAAAATTTCTTGTTATGTTTCTTCTTGTGAATTGTTCTTTAATACTTTGGGGGCATTTATCTATTTGCCTTAGCTTTCCCCCCTAACCCCTTCTTTTTCTTTGGAAAAATAGGTAAGGGAGAAAGCAAAATTATTTTTTTTGTTGTTCATATCTGGATGCATGTGACATTGATAAAGAAGAGAAACACTAACAATAATACTATTAATAAAGATTAATATTTGTTGAGTATTTGTCACATTCTAGCACTGTATATGCATTAATTCATTTACTCATGACAGTATTTCCAGGAGGTATTATTATCATCTAAGTTTATAGATAAATAAAGCTGTATACTTGTAGATAATTTTTTAAAAATATTTTTTAGATGTTCATAGACCTTTATTTTGTTCATTTATTTATATGCGGTGCTGAGAATTGAACCCAGTGCCCTCACATATGCTAGGCAAGTGCTCTACCACTGAGCCACAACTCCAGCCCATCTTGTAGATAATTTGATCACAGAATACAACAGGATCAATATCAACACAGAAGGGAGAGATGAAAATAAAATATCACAATGATATCACATAGGGTATAGATATTTAGTTGAAATTTTAATTCAGATAAATATCAAATACATGGATGTTTGACTTGAGTCACACAAAGTGTATTTCTTTCTTTTCTAAGTTTTGTTTGTATATTTCTATACTCATTTATTATGCTTTTTTCTTTCTTATTCTTTGTTAAGAGACACAGTCTCACTCTGTTACCCAGGCTGGACCTCCTGCCTGCCTCTGTCTCCTGAATAGTTGGAACTATAGGCATGTGCCTGACTCTAAGTGTATTTCTTAACACAGCTGTGGCAAAAATAAAACAAAACAACAACAACAAAAATAACTTTTAAAGGATGTAACTACATATTAGTTCCTCCCAGATGATATCTATACCTTTTTTAGAATGCGATAATTTCACCAATAAGTTACCTCATACCAAAGAGTATAATATGAATTGTAATGCATTCTGCTGTCATATATAACAAATTAGAATTTAAAAATTTAAAAATATCCTACCACAAACACAAACAAAAAAGATTGTCATATCCTAAATCAAATTTGACCCAACATATTATACAGTAGTCCTTTCTTATTCATGGTTTTGCATTTCAAGGGTTCAGTACCACTGGTCAATGGTGGTCTGAAAATATTAGATGGAAAATTCCAGAAATAAACGATTCCTAAGTTTTAAATTATGCACTGTTCTGAGTAGTATGATGATATCTCATGCTGTTCTACTCTATCCTGCCTGGGACATGAATCATCCTTTGTCCAGCATATGCATGCGCTGTATGTTACCTGCCCAGGAGTTGCTCAGTAGTTGGCTGATTATCAGGTTGACTGAGCTATCAGTGCGTATGTTCGAGTAAGCCTTATTTTACTTAATAATGGACTAAAAGTGTAAGACCAGTGATACTGGCAATTCAGGTATCCCCCAAAGAGGCCATGAAGTACTTCTTTTAAGTGAAAACCTGAAAGTTCGCAATTTAATAAAGAAAGAAAGGGCACATTTTAATAATTGCTCTATTTTATTTTTAGTTTTTATTGCTAATCTCTTACTGTGCTTAATTTATATATTAAACTTTATTATACATATGTATGTATAGAAAAAGCACAGGATACATCAGGTTTAGTACTATCTGCAGTTTCAGGATCTACATCAAAACTATAGGTTTTAAAATATGTCCTCTATGGACAAGGGAGAACTGTACTATGAATGCTATTTTATATTGTTATTTTCATTTAAATATATATTTTATCATTAGAAAAAGAATAGAAGTAATTTCCAAAGGGAGAGAGAAATGTAAAAACTTTAATGGTTACAGAATTTCTGTTTGGGCAGATGAAAAAATTCTGGAGACAGATGGTAAGAATGGCTATATAACAATACAAATGTACTTAATGCCACAGACCAATACACTTAACACTAGTAAAAACAGTGTTTTTTTTTTGTTGTTGTTGTTGTTGTTCATTTGATTGTATTTTTGTGATACTGAAGAATGAATCCTGTGCCTCATGCTTAATAGACAAGTGCTATATCACTGAACCACATCCTAGTCTTTACACGATAAATTTTGTTATGTATATTTTACCACAATCTAAAGAGTTAGTACTAAGACTTCTATAGTGTATGGTTTCAATATTAGATGTCCCCCCAAAAGCACAGGTGCAAGAAAGTTTAGAGGTAAAATATTTGGGTTATGAGTCTTGACATAATAGGGACTTAGTGGGTGGTGACTGTAGGCATGAAGGGTGCTGCTGGAGGAGGTACACATTGGGGAGATGCCTTTTGGGTTTATATTTTGTCCATGGTTGGGGAGGTCTCTCTCTATCCTTTCTGCTTCCTGGTATGATGTCCTGACCTGCTTTCCTCCACCACACTCTTCCACCATGATGTTCTACATCACCCCAGTCCCAGAGCAATGGAATTGGCCTTTGGGGGATACCTGAATTCAGTCTATGGACTGAAATCTCTGGAACTGTGAGGTCCAAATAAACTTTTTCTCCTCTACAATTGTTCTTGTCAGGTCTTTTAGTCACAGCAATGAAAAAGCTGACTAAAACACTAGGGAAACATTTGTCTTATTACTGTTAATGGTACAACCAAGTGAAACAAATACAGTAAAACCTGTGCTGAAAGAAATAAAGATTATAACTGGGCATGGCAGCACACCTCTCTAATTACTTAGGAGGATCTGCAACTTGAAGATCCATCACTGCAACCTGTCTTAAAGTAAAGAGGGTAAGAGCAATAGCCTTAGTAAAGTGCCTCTAGGCTTGATCCTAAATTAGGGTGGCAGGAGATTGTGAAATAGCATAAAAAATAAAAATTAAAAAAAAAAAACCCAAAAAACAAGCAAGCAAAAAACCACTTGTTCTAAGAGAATTCACTAAAAGAAGTTTTCAAAACTTTCAAAAAAGGAATATGTATGTAAATAGCCACAAAAGATTAGACAAGTATGAAAGAAATGATACAGGTGAGGATGACTAAATATTGTCACCCATGAACCTAAATATAAACACCAGAATTGGCAACTCAGAAAACAGGATATGGTATTTTTATTATAAATGGCTTTGTGCTCATATAGAGCATGGGAGAAGAAGGGAGAAAAAAAGTAAATGGAGGAAAAGTTAAAATCCGGAGAAAGCAAAACCTCTTTGTACTATTCTTGTAATGTTTCTTGAAGCCTGTACTCTGGGCATGGTGGTGCATGCCTGTAATCCCAGTGACTCAGGAGGCTCATTTAGGAGGATCACGAGTTAAAAAGCTAGTCTCAACAACTTAGCGAGACCCAGTCTCAAAATAAAACATTTAAAAGGGCTGGGGATGTGGCTCAATGTTTGAGCCACCTGGGGTTCAATTCCCAGTATGCAAAGTATATAATAATATAAAAATAAAATGTTAAAATTTGAACAGAACACATTTACCACGATTCAAGAAAAAGCACATATATATTAGAAATTGAAATGAAAATTTCACAAAATTAAACTTGTTTACTTTTCAAAAGTTGGTTGAATGTTAAGCAATAAAGGAATGGGAGAAAGTATTATTATTATTCTTTTGGATTACTAAGATGCATTACCATTCCTGGCTGAAGTATGTTAATTATAATTTTATTATATTTTTAAAATATTTATCCTTAAGTTTTAGGTGAACATAATATCTTTATTTTACATTTATGTGGTGCTGAGGATCATATCCAGTGCCTCATGCATGCTAGGCGAGCACTCTACCACTGAGCGACACCCCAGCCCATTAATTATAATTTTAAACTACTTTTATAATTAAGTCAGAAATGCATACACTTTACTTAAGTTTTGTCAGGAAAAGAACTTTTGTTTTATTAACAGCTGCATCCCCAGTGGTTAAAATGGTGACTACACAATCTTTCCTCTGTCTTAAAGATTAAAGAAATACCCTTTTAACATCTAGTCTGGTAATTGTGTATTAAAAAAAATTAATATCACGTTCAATAACTATCCTACAATTCGGGAATAAAACTTACTCAGGTCTAGTTAATCAATTAGTATCTATTTACCACTAGAAAATTGTTTAAAAATTTAAAATATATATATATTCCTAGTGAGTAAGGGTGTATTAGCAGGGGTTGCAGCCCAAAGGGAAGGGACATGGGCATGAAGATTGGGGAGAAATGAAGAGTACACTACCTATCCAAAGAGGATACAGCAGGCATCAACTACCTGGTTTCAGGTAGCAATGTAGGTCTAATTAGTAAAATTATCCAGTTGTTTGGGGCATCACAAAATTTTGTGTGAAATCATTTAAATTTAGAATTTCACTCAACTCCTTGTCCCTTGATTATTAGGGACAAGGACAATATCTACATACTCTAACTTAAACTGTTTCCAATACACCACTACTCAGCAACAAAAAGTAAAAATATATGTGTGTGTGTATATATATATGAAACATGGATGTATCTTGTTATATTATAAGGATGTAACTCAAATCAATAATTAGTAAATTGTTGGAAATATTTTAAGCAAAAAACAACATAGTCATATTATAAACAAAACACATTATTCCTATTTTCCTACTTCTTTTATTATAAATAGAAATTTTAAGTAGGGCTGGGGTTGTAGCTCAGTTGGTAGAGTACTTGCCTAGCACATGTGAGGCACTGGGTTCAAATCAGCACCACATAAAAATAAAACAAAGGGGGACTGGAGTTGTGGCTCAGTGCTTAGCATGCGGGAGGCACTGGGTTCGATTCTCAGCACCACACACAAATAAATAAAATAAAGGTCCATCAACAACTTTAAAAAAAAAAAAAGTATTGTGTTATTCTATTAAAAAATATTTAAAAAAGAAAAAAACAGAATAATAGTAATGGTAATAATAATAATGAAAATACCTTGTTGCATTAATCATTAAATTCTAGAGATTTCAAAATGGTAATGAAGATTTTATAATACTCCTCCTTCAATCATACCACAGAAGATATCATTAAATAGGGGCTGAGGTTGTGGCTCAGTGGTAGCGCACTCGTCCGGCACATGTGAGGCACTGGGTTTGATCCTCAGCACCACATAAAAATAAATAAATAAAATAGGTATTGTGTCCATCTACAATTAAAAAAAATATTTAAAAAGATATCATTAAATAAAAAATTCCCTTTACTAAGAAGTAATGGTAAAGATAAACCACTTTAGAAGTTCAATAATAATAATAATTACTATTATTATTATTTCCAGTGAAATGAAAGTTGAGGGCTGGGGTTGTAGATCAGGATAGAGTGCTCGCAAGGCCCTGGGTTCAATTCTTAGCACCAGATAAAAATAAATAAATAAAGGTATTGTGTTCAACTACAACTAAAAAATACATATTTTTAAAAAATGAAAGTTGAAACTTGAAAAGTAAATCTTAACTTAAAAGATAATAAAGTATGTTTTCATATAAGAATTTCTGAAGAAATAAACATTGCTAAATATAAAGACTAGCTCTTTCTACAAAATTAAAATGTAATTAAAAGACATCTCTAGAATGGATAAACAAAATGTGGTACATGTAACAATGGAATATTCTCAGCCATAAAGTAGAAATTATGGCATTTATCAGTAAATGGATGGAATTGGAGACTATCATGCTAAGTGAAATAAGCTAATCCCCAAAAACCAATATGCAGATGCTGACTCACAGCAGGTGGGGAAAGGAGGGGGCTGGGCATTCACCAGATAAGATAGGGGAGAGTAGGGGGAAGGGAAGGTGGTGGGACTGGGAAAGACAGCAGAATAAATCTGACATAATTTCCTACGTTTATACATAAATATGACCAGTATGTGGCTCAAGTGGTAGGACGCTTGCCTGGCATGTGTGAGGCCCTAGGTTCGATTCTCAGCACCACATAAAAATAAAATAAAGATATTGTGTCCACCTAAAAAAAAATAATAATAAATAAATATTAAAAATAAATAAACAAACAAATATGACCAGTATAACTCCACATCATGTACAAAAACAATGGGAAATTATACTCCATGTATGTACGATGTGTCAAAATACATTCTACTGTCATGTACAACTAAAAAGAAATTAAAAAAAAAAAAAAAAAAACTAGGGCTGGGGTTTTGGCTCAGTGGTAGAGCACTCCCCTAGCACGTGTGAGGCCCTGGGTTCGATCCTTAGCACCACATATAAATAAACAAAATAAACATATTTAAAAAAAAAAAAACTATAGCAGTAGACTCTGACCAATTTCACAAAGGCATCACTTGATAGTTTCTTGCCTCAGATAGCTACATGTACACTGCCCTCCTACCCTGAGATTTTTCTGTAGCTGCCATTTAGAACTTCCCCCTGTGCTTGCCAAGTGGAATGCAAAAATGCAAGGAATTAACGTTTGCAAAATAAAATTTTGACCAATGGAAGGGGAAAAAAAGATCTCTAGAAAATTTTTGGAAAGGCATGCCACAGAATGGACATGTTTATGACAAATACAAACAACAAAGAACCAGTCTAATATATAGGTAACATGTTCCTAGAATTCAGTAAGAAAAAGAAAACTCAACCGGGCATGGTGGCACATGCCTGTAAACCCAGTAGTTCAGGAAGGTAAGACAGAAGGATCCTAAGTTCAAAGCCAGCCTCAGCAATGGAGAAGTGCTAAGCAACTCAGTGAGACATGGTCTCTAAATAAAATACAAAATAGGATGTGGCTCAGTGGTCGAGTGCCCTTGAATTCAATCCTGGGTACTCATCCCCAAAAGAAAAATTCTGTCATCTGCTCTAATAGTTCCTTTGTACCCCGCTTTGAAGGATTTAGTTTTTGAAGGATTTAGTTAATGAAGTAATGAAGTCCAATGAGTCATTTTTTTTTCTTTTATGGTTTATGCTTTGCATCCTAAGAAATCTTTGCCTAATCAAAGGTCTCAAAGACTTTCTCCTACATTTTCTCAAAGTTCTATGGTTCTATGTTTATGTCTGCAATTCATAGAGATAATTTCAAACTTTGTGTACAAGTGTTCCAGCACCATTTCTAGAAAAGACTTTTCCATTGATATGTCTTGACATTTTTTTGTTGGGAAAAAAACTGTTAATATATGGGATTATTTTTTTTTAAATTGGTTCTTTTTAGTTAGACTCATATTCTAATCAAAGCTGCCACATAGCTTTGATTACTGTTGTTTTACAGTTAAGTTTTCAAATCAGGTATGAATTCCTCAGTTCAAAAATGGAGAAAAGATTTGAACACTTTGCAAAAAGAACATGCTCTGGTAGTAAGAATATAAAATGTTACAACTATTTTGGAAACATTCATAAAGTTAAAGATAATATTTAACATTTAAGCCAAAAAGTCTACTCTCCCCTCCCCCCAATTTTTAAAGACAGGTAGTCTTTATATGTTGCAGAGGCAGTCCCTGTACTTCTGGGATCAATTGATAATGCCTAAGCTTCCTGAATATCTGGGACTACACTCACATACCACCATACCCAGCCTACTCTCAAATATTTATTGAAAACTTATGTCACATAAAAACTCACAAATTTTCATATCACTTGTATTCAGAATATCCTCAAATTGGAAATAACCACTGTTCATCAAAAAGTAAATGGATAAACCCATCCATTGTGATATGCTCATATCACAATACCAATTAGCAATTAAAAGAATGATAGAGGCAACTACATAGAAAATATACTGAGATAAAGAATTCAGATACAGGGGCTGAGGATGTGGCTCAAGCGGTAACGCGCTTGCCTGGCATGCGCGGGGCGCTGGGTTCAATCCTCAGCACCACATAAAAATAAAATAAAGAAGTTGTGTCCACCAAAAAATGAAAAATAAATATTAAAAAATTCTCTCTCTCTCCCTTCTTTCTTTCTCTCTCTAAAAAAATAATTAAAAAAAAAGAATTCAGATACAAATAGGAAACTGAGAGAACTAAAAGGGAAAGAAGGGAAGTTATAGGGGTAACAAATATGTTCACCATCTTGATGGTGGTGATCATATCAAGACTGTACACAAATATCAAAACTTGTTGTCATGTCCTAACAGCAATTCTGACAATTGGAGTGTGCTACATGCTAGCCACAGGTCTTGAAGACCCCCCTTGTACTTCTTACAGACCAGCTGTAAATATAATGCTTCCTACAACTCCTTCAGATTCAAAACTTGCTAGAATGACTCACAGAAGTCATTGAAAGAACTATCCTTATGAATATGGTTTTATTATAAAGAATGCAACTCAGAAACAGTCAAACTTAAGAGACATTCTAAGTAAAGTTCTTGGTGAGGGGTGAGAGATGGGAAAACAGAGCTTACATATCCTCTTCTTGAAGAATCTCAGCACCCTGCCCTCCTAGTAGATCAGTGTTTTCACCCATTAGGAAGCTACTCCTCCTCCCCCACTGGGGAAAACAGAGCTTACATATACCCAATAACCCAACAATTCTACCTGCCTGTGCCCTAAAACAGCTTCTACATATATAACAAAATATGTATACAATTATGATCACAGAAGTGTTGGTTGTAAAAGCCAGAAACTAAAAGTGAAAGGTATCAAGAAATTTGAAGTCAATAAAACCCCACTTTCATATTTTAAAAATATAAAAATAAAAAGTAAAGAAAAAATTAGAAAATATTGAATAAACTTTACAATGGAGTAATAAGTCAATAAAAAGAATTTAAAAACAAATATAAATATGATGTCAAGAGCTTTGTAGTGTTTTGAACAACCAATAAAAAAAGAAAAAAGAGAAAAAAAAATAAAAAAATAAAAAGCTTAAAAAAACAAATGTAAGAGCTCATAGTTAAAGCTTAAGTATTGAAAGAGACATGTAATATATGAAACAGTATAATTCTATTAGAAAATTCAAAATTAGAAAAATTAAACCTATTATTTTTAGAGATGCATATCTAAGATGGTGCAACTATAATCATGAACTCTGAAAGACATTTTAATTAATGATGGGTCACATATTTGACAGTGGTCCCATCAGATTACAATGGAGCTGAAAATTCCTAATGCATTGTATTTTTACAGTGCTTTTTCTGTGTTCAGATGTGTTTAAATACACAAATACCATTGTATTTCAATTAACTACAGTGTTCAGAAGAATAAAATGCTATATAGGATTGTAGCATAAGAATAATAGATTATGTTGTCATAACCTAGGCATATAGTAGGCTAAACCATCTAGGTTTTATTTCGTTTTATTTGGTACTGAGGATTGAACCCAGGGCCTCTTTACCTCTAAGCTATATCCCAGTCCTCTGTGCTTTTTATTTGGAAATAGGGTCCACTAAGTTGCTGGGGCTGGACTCAAACCTGTGATCCTCCTGCTTCAATCACCCAAATTACTTAGATTACAAGCATTTGCCACCAATGCCTGGCTTTTGTTTTACAGTGATTCTGGGGACTAAACCCATAGGCTCTTTGCCAATAAGTTACATCCCAGCCATTTTTATTTTTATTTTGAGATAGAGTCTCAAAGTTGCCCAGACTGACCTTGAAATCTGATGCTTCTGCCTCAGATCCCAAGTCTACTTGGGATCACAGGCATGAAACCACTGCATCCAGGTCACTGCATCTAGGTTTGTTTAATATACTATAATGTTCCCATGACAATGAAACTGCCTAATGATGCACTTTTTTAGAATATGTCCAATAGTTAAGGTGTGCATGACTATATAAGGAAGCCAGGCAGATTACATTCATATAGTAGTTATGGAGGAGGAAGAAGCTTATGATTAGGGGGCAAAGGGACACACTGGACTTCTGGGGCTATTTATCATATTCCATTTCTTTATTCATATGTTCACTTTACCTTTATTTATTTTATACAGTGCTAAGGACTGAACCCAGTACCTTACATGTGCTAGTCAACTGCCACTGAACTACAACCCCAGCCCCTTATGTACTTTTTATTTCATTCCACATAGAAATAAAAAAGGGGCCCATAATATAAATATAAATATATATATAGTAAAATAGTTTGCTAACTTTAATTACAATGCTTAATTTTTAAAGGTATGATGGGGGTCTTGCTATGTTGCCCTAGCTGGTCTCAAATTTGTTTTTTTGTTTTTATTCTGTAAATATTTTTAGCTGTAGATGGGCAGGTTTATTTTATTTATTTATTTTTATGAGGTGCTGAGGATCAAACCCAATGCCTCACATACTAGGCAAGTGCACTACCACTGAGCTATAACCCCAGCCCTTGGTCTCAAATTTGTGAGCTCAAGTGATACTCCTATTTAAACCTTCTGAATAGCTGGGACTAAAGTTATGAAGCACTATATCCAGCTCATGGCGTGATTTTTTAAAAAAATATCCTGCTTTAGAAATATATTCTGAAATAATGAAAACAAGGATCTGTTTTAGTTCATTATTTTTTCCACTTTTGTCACATGACACAAAGTGGGAAAATTTTTTAAATAAAATATTTTATGTAAGCGAAGAATCTTAGATTCCCTTTAAAGCAGCAAATCTAATCACCTTTTAGATAAAGAATTTACAAATGTCAAGTCTTTGATATTAAAACAAGGGTGACAAATAGAGGGAGAGAGGGAGAAACTCAGACCAGAGATATTAACTGAAGAAATATAATGAGCTAATGATAGGTCTAACACAAAAAAACTAAAAACCAGTGTATTAGATTACTTATCTAATACACTGCCTTAACTTCAAACAGGCTGGGAGAACACCCCTATTTTTCTTGTTGGCTATACTTTTCTTCATTTTTCCTCATGTTTCACATGCTTATTCTTTCTTTCCTGTACTATACCTGTTAAGTTCTATGAAGGCAGCAATCTTCAAAATATATTTATGGGCTAGGAGTGATGTAGCTTGGTAGAACAGTGCTTGACCTAGAGTATGTGAGGCCTTGGGTTTCAATCCTGGCACCATCCAAAAAAAAAAAAGTATTCACTTGTTTAATTCCAGAGTATATGAAACAGTGCCTGATACAAAGTAAGTGCAAAGTGTTTGTTGAATTATTAATGAAGCTACTAGCTCAGAGAATTTTACGTATATACTAATCTTTCAACAGTGGGGGGGGATATCTTCACCTATCTTTCAGGTATAAAAACATGAGTTCTGAAGTTAAGTCTTCTATATATTAACATGTTAGTTCACTCTAAATATATACGTAGACAGCCAATATGAATGAAAACAGTTATTTGCCAGTACATACTCTTCCAGTTTCCATTCCCATTCTGTATCATTATTTTGTATATTAGTCTGTTGTTCATTGGCAATATCACAATACCTTAGACTGGATTTGTTTTAACAAAAAGAGGTTTATGTTGACTCTTGGTTCTAGAAGTTCAAGGTCAAGAGGCAATATCTGATAGCCTTCTTGCTGGCAGAGAGCTGAGGTTGTACTGGTTATCAAACAGTAAGATGCAGGGAACTTGCATGTATGTCTTTATTCTTTTTTTTTTTTAAAGAATTTTTAATATTCATTATTTAGTTTTTTTGGTGGGCACAACATCTTTGTTTGTATGTGGTGCTAGGGATCAAACCCCGGCCGCACGCATGCCAGGCGAGCGCACTACCGCTTGAGCCACATCCCCAGCCCTGTCTTCTTTATATCTCTTATTAAGCCATCTCTTTCAATCATGGAGGCTCCACCTGGACCATCCCATGCAATCCTATACACTTTTCAAAGGCTGTACCTCCAAACACCATAGCTGGATTGTGTCCTCTCCTTAATACCTAAAAATGGGGATTAAATTTCAATATATGAGCCCTTGGGGGGTGATATTCTAACCACAGCAATTTGTAACAAAAATCCTTTCATCTAATACATTTTTGGGTGAAAACTAAGACAAGTAAGTCAGGAGCACAAAAAAATGCATAAAGCTATTAAAACAACCAATAATTATCTTATATACCTCTGACATCTTAATTTTGGAATTCAGCATATTAGAGCAATTTGGGGGGTCTAAAGCTCAAAGTGACTCACTGATCAAATTTATCACATTTTATCATGTCTTTTCATTGTATTTAGACTGTAAAATTCTTTTTAAGAAAACTTCATTTGTGGGCCTGGTGCATAATACTATAGTTTGGATATTGAATAGCCATCCCTGCAAAGGTTTGTGTATTGAAAGCCTTGGCCCCCAGGGTGATGATAATGGAAGGCAGTGGAACCTTTAGGAGATAAGATCCTTATGTCACCTCAAGGAGGTACCCTCAAAGGAGACTATATATGGGACTTGCCTCTTTTCTTTTTTCCTTTTGCTTCCTGGTAGATGAGGTAATCTATTTTTCTCTACCATATACTCCTGTTATAATGTGCTGCCTTGCCATAGGCCCAAGCTAACAGGGTCAATCAATCATGGACTGGAACCTCCAAAATAGTAGGCCAAAATAAACCTTTTCTACTAAAAAAAAAAAATAAAAATCCAATATTCTTAAGAACCCAGACTGCCTGAGCTAGTATTGTGGCTCAGTGGCAGAGCGCTTGCCTCAAACATATGAAGCACTAGGTTCGATCCTCAGCACCACATAAAAATACATAAATAAAATAAAGGTATTGTGTCCATCTACAGCTAAAAATATAATATTAAAGAACCCAGGGGCTCAGGTTGTGGCTCAGTGGTAGAGCGCTTGCCGAGTATGTGTGAGACACTGGGTTCAATCCCCGGCACCACATAAAAGTAAACAAAGTAAATAAAAGTATTGTGTCCATCTACAACTAAAAAAATATTAAAAAAAAAAAAAAAAAAAAAGGATCCAGACTGCTTTTCTTAAATGAGTTAGCTTCATACTAAATACAGTTAATAAAATTTAGATTCTATTGTCATCTCCCCTAGTTTAGGTCCTTTTTACATTATACCCAGTTTCAGTGTTTTTAGATCTCAAACCAATGTTTCTAAATCATTCTTTTTATTTTTTATTTTTTTGCTTTAGGTGGACACAATATCTCTATTTATTTTTATGTGGTGCTGAGGATTGAACCCAGTGCCTCACGCGTGCCAGGTCAGCGCGCTGCCACTTGAGCCACATCCCCAGCCCTCTAAATCATTCTTTAAAAAGATTTTAATGTTACACCAACTCTAACAAGGAGTCTAATAATTTTGTCATTTCTTTTATTCACACACCTATGTATTTATACATAAATACAAAATGTGATATAATTTCAACTCTTTGCTCTGGTCAAACTGGATTTATTCACTATCTTCCAAAAACATCTTTACCATGTTTACAGTTTTACACAGAAGAAAGAAAAAGCTCATAGCGAGAACTTAATACTTGTTGAATAAATATGTGAATGTCTTATAGTTGCTTCTATTCCTCACTATATCCCCTACCTCAAATACACATTGTTATTAAAATGTTACTTGCCTTAAAAGTTCCTGCCCAAATTCTACTTCCTCTTCTTGAACTTCTACTTGACCACTCTGGTCTGAAGGAATCAATGACTCCTTTGAACTGAAAACTCCAGCAATTACAATGCAATTTCATGCTGTGATTATTAGTATAAAATAATCTCATTGATCTCATTTAAGAGATCATAATCATAAAAGATTATGATCTCTTAAATGACAGGGGCTGTATTTTACATATTCTACATTTGCCTTACAAAGACAAAAGTACATTCATATTTTCTGAAGGAATTCAATATATTAGCATACGTTTAACAAACCCTAAACTTCAGTGACAGAACAAGTCTGAAAACAGTGATCAAAAACTCTTCGCAATTAATATAGATTTCAAGACTAAGTGCTATTAAGATAAAAAAATAAATAATTATGTCTTTTAATTCCAATAAATTATTATTTGGGGAAAACTCAATAACCCGTTTCCCTAATAAACCAGCACAGATTGTTTGGAGATATAATTTGTTTTATGACAAATATATTTAATCAAGGGTAGCCTCATTAAAGTGACAAATTTATTATTTCATGTCTAAATTGTGTAGTATAGAAAAGTTAGATTCTACACAGGTCACCATTTTCTCCCTAAACTCCAAACTCAAATTTATTTTAATGATCTATTTTTATGAGACCCAAACCATTTAATAAGTATATACTACAAAACTACTTATTACTGATCCCTGGAGATTTATCCATTGGGTAAAAATATTTAATCCATTTACTTTCATCTTCAAAATAAGTCACAATTTTGGGGCATAGTGGCATAGGTAGGTAATCTTAGCTACTCCAGGGTAGGAGGTAGAAAGACTGCAAGTTTGAGGCCAGCATGGGCAGTTCAGAGAGGCCCTGTATCAAAATTTAAAAACTAAAAAGGCTGGGAATATAGCTCAGGGGTAGAGCACCTCTGTGGCACATGCCTATAATCCATAATCCTATTGCTGGAGAGGCTGAGGCAGAAGGACCAAAATCACTTCAAAATCAGCCTCAGCAACTTAGCAAGGCCCTAAGCAACTTAATGAGATCCTCTTTCTAAATAAAATACAAAAAGGGGTGAGGATGTGGTTCAATGGTTAAGTGTTCCCAGGTTTAATTCCCAGTGCCAAAAAAAAAAAAAAAGGGGGGGGGGGGGCTATCCACTACCTGGATAGTGGCTGAAACAGAGACAGTCAAGCTATTTTTAGATTTAAGGGAAATTTACAAGATTAGAAAATATTATGAATAGCTTCAGAGTCATGACTTGATTTTAACATAACCTTATAACTTTTCCAACCTTGGGGTATTTGTAAGGTAGAAGGACAAAATGAATGACAATAATATAGTACAAACCAATAAATTATTCTACAGTTTGACACATTTTTCAAGAAAGTTCCCAGTATAGAAAATTTATTTTTAAAAGTGAATGAAGTATTTATAATAGTTCTATATAGCCAACATTTATTGAGTTCTTGCAACATTCCTGGCACATTTCAAGTTATTTATTTATTTATTTATTAGAGAGACAGAGAATTTTTTAATATTTATTTTTTAGTTTTCGGTGGACACATCATCTTTATTTCATTTTTATGTGGTGCTGAGGATTGAACCCAGCACCTCGTGCATGCCGAGCGAGCGTGCTACTGCTTGAGCCACATCCCCAGCCCTTCAAGTAATTTAAATACACCATTAACTCATCTAATATGATGGTACCTTGTGGGAAGCATCAGCATCACCAAAGTAGTTGTCATCATTATTTTGAGACTGCATCTTAATAAATTCCCACGCTAACTTCAAATTTGCAATACTACTTCTTCAATCTCCCCAATTGCTCGTACAGACTGGGGCAGAAAAAAAATTTTTTTTTTCCCCTCTTTTAAAATTTTCAAGCAGAAGTCTTGCTATGTAACCTATGTTGGCCTTGAACTCCTGGGCTCAAGAAATCTTACTGCCTCAGGCTGTAAAGTAGCTGGACTCCAGACATTCTACCACAACTAGTGGAAGCAAAATTAACAGTCTTTTTTAACAGAGGAAACTGAGGCTAAGTAGCTTCCCAAGGGTACAAAAATTCAAATCCAGGCAAAACAGCTAATCATTCTAATTATATATATTTTATCACATTTATCTATATATTATATATAGTATAATGAAGGAGGTACCAAAAATAACTAAAGGAAAATAAAGTACATATAATATTTTATACTACATAAACTGTACTATGTTACAGTGCTTATAACTAAGTGGTTATGTTCCCAATTCAACTCAAAAAGCCAAATTTTCTTACAATTTAGTTAGGTGAAGACTAGTTAGAGAATTTAGAGGGAAGCACCTTGCAGTTTAATGTTTTCTTTCTTTCTTCCTCTCATTCATTCATTTACTGTGGTGCTGGGGATGAACCCAGGGCCTTAAGCATGCTAGGCAAGTGCTCTATGACTGAGCTAAATCCTGGGACCTAGATTTCCTAATATATGAATTTAACTTCTAGCTTACCTTTTACTAGATAATGATGGCTCATTTGCCCTACTTATTGAAAGGATCGATCTTCAATGTCTTTTTCCTCAAAAATGAAATTAAATACAAGATTTTTTTTTAAGTTAAGAGGATTAAAAGTTGGATAGAAGAGGGAAAAGTGAGGTTCAAATAAAGTTTGAATATGTGGAAAAAGACAGACTGCTCATAATTATGGTATGAGCAGTGAGTGCCAGAGGAAAATCACTAATAAATACAGGGAATTTCCCTAAGAGCAAGATACAGTGGCAGAGAAGTGGAATTGAACAAAAGGCTCCCTATATCAGTTACCAAAAATACTATCTTGATGGCAGCTAGGGAAAGGGAAACTAAAAGCTGGTTCTTTGAAAAGATTGACAAAATTGACAGCTTTTAGCTACATTAACCAAGAAAGAAAAAAAGCTAAATTACCAGATTCAGAAATGAAAGAGGAGATATTACTGAGTGCACGGAGGAAAAAAAAAAAAATCTTAAAAGGAATACTATGAATAATTGTATTTCATCAATTTAGATGAAATACATTAATTTCTAGAAAGACACAAACTACTAAAACTGACTCAAGACTAATAGAAAATATGAACAGATCTACCTAAAACCAGAGGAATAAATTCATTTAGCAATCAAAAACCTATACACAAAGAGAAGCTCAGGCCCAGGCTTTACTGCTTAACTTTGTGAACATTTAATACCAATTCGCTCTTAAAAAAGAAAGAAAGAAAGAAAGAAAGAACAAATTCTTCAAAATCATTTTATGGTGTATTCGAATCATTTTGCCTGGTTTTGGCAAAAATCACAAGAAAACTACAGATAAATATCTCTTATGAATATAGATGCAAAAATCTTCAAGAAAATACTGGCAAACTAAATGAGTAACATATTATGCCAGGAATGCAAGGTTTGTTAAATATCTGAAAATCAATTAATGTAATATATCATAGAATATAAATCAAAACTCATGCAAAGATGCAGAAAAAGTGTTTCACAAAATCCAATGCACTTTAATGAAAAAGAAAAAAATGCTAAAAAACTACAAATAACCAGGTGTGCTGGTACACACCTATAATCCCAGCAACTCAGGAGGCTGAGGCAGAACATTACAAGTTTGAGACCAGACTTGGCAATTTAGCAAGAACTTGTCTCAAAATAAAAACAAAAAATAAAAAAATAAAAGACTGGAGATGTAGGTTGGTGAAGTATTACCTTTAGGCAGGTTCAATACTCAACACAAATAAAAAAATATGAATACAAGGAAATGATAAAAAGTTTTTAATGAAAAATCCACAGCCATTATCATACTTTATGATGAAAGACTGGATGCTTCCCCCTTAATATTAGGAATAAGGCTAGGTCCTCTCACCAATTTTATTTAGTACTGTATTGAAGGACAGGCAAGATAAATAAATAAAAGGAATATAGATTGGAAAGGAGAAAGTAAAATTATCTTTATTGGTACAGAGCATGATCTTGCACATACAAATTCCTGAGGAACCTACTAAAAACTATTAAAATAGGGCTGGGGATGTGGCTCAAGCGGTACCGCGCTCGCCTGGCATGTGTGCAGCCTGGGTTCAATCCTCAGTACCACATACAAATAAAGATGTTGTGTCCGCCGAAAACTAAAAAAAAAATTAAAATTAAAAATTCTCTCTCTCTCTTAAAAAAATATATATAAAAAACTATTAGAATAAATTATTTTTGCAATTATAAGATGCCAGATCATTATATAATACAAATGTCATTGTATTTTTACATACTTGGAACGAATAATATGAAAAGAAAATCAAGAAAACAATTCTGCTGCCAAGTGCAGTGATGTATACATGTAATCCTAGCTGCTTGGGAGGCTGAGGCAGGAGGATCCTGAGTTCAAAACCAGTCTTGGCAACTTAGAGACCTTAAGCAACTTACCAAGACTCTGTCTCTAATAAGTAAAACATAACCATGCTAACCATGTTTTTTTTCTATATAACCATTACAGATTGACATCTACGGCATATATCACTCACCCCAACAATCCCTCCCTTTTCAGTGATAGGGATGGAAGACGGAGAATAGTAGGTAATTACCCTACCATTGACTATAGCCCATTCTAACAAGTTGTAGGCAAAACAGGGATGCAAAAACATAATCACCTAGAGAAACTGAGGGAGACTATAAAAGCTTAAAGACAGGATAATCCTCTGGCAAAGCAGCGTGCATTTATTTGATAAAATGATAAAGACCCAGGGAATTATCAGTATCATAAGTCACAAAATCAATGCCTAGGAATTAATAAGACACATTAGCTTGTAGTATATGTAGAACATAGTCCTTAATTGTAAGTATGGAGGAGGAGGAAGAAGAAAGAAAAAGAAGGTGGGGAATGAGAAAAAGAAAAGAAAAAAATATGAACGTCAGAAAGAGATTATCTACAGGTCATATTTTCAGTAAGTAAAGGATCCAGGATTTAGACACAAATTTTCAGATTCTAAATTCAGAGTTCTCAAACTAAGCATTAAAATTTATAATCCACTCTAGATCAAAGATCCAATTAACATCCTGGATTTATAGTTCCTCATTCATAGAATGACCATATACTCAAATGTGCTATAGATAGACTTAAGTTCATACCTACGTTTTCAAGTCTCAACATCATTATTAAAAGCATATTTCATCAAATTTCTTGGTTGTTGTTGTTAATCTACTTGAGTCACACCTGGAACTTCCTCATTTAGAAAATTTTTTCTTCCTCTACTCTCCCAACTATGGGGATTAAACCTAGGGGGACTCTACCACAGAGCTATATATACTCAGCCCTTTTTATTTTGAGATAGAGTCTCACTATATTGTTGCATTTGGGCAACTAGCAAAGCCCTGTCTTGGCCTCTGGAGTAGCTAGGATTAAAGGGGTAGACTACCAGGCCTGACTTATAAACTATTTTATTTCCAGCATTCTTATTCATAAAATCATCTTCTTATAACAAAATGCCTTTCAATTTTCTTCTATTTCTTTGTCCCTACTGAATCTACATTTTGCCTTCAAAATAGATTCTAAATCTTCAATCATATTGTATTGTTCTCTCCTGCCTTACTTATCTATTGATCTATAGTTAAAATGTAGTCATTTCATTCATACTCTAACAATACCATATATACTACCATCCAGAACTCTATAATTATTGATTTTCAATCTCTAAACTTGAGTGGTTTCTATTGGCTGAATCCAACATGCCAACAATGTGAGGGGCTGTGTAGTGATAATACTCACAACACAGAAGCACACAAACTAAATTCTGGATTTATTTAGACCATGGGAATGAATTCTATTCTGCTTCTTACAGGATAGGTGACCTAAATAAGTTACTGTGGCTGTTAAAAAAAAAAAGACAGAAATACAATATTTTAAGATTGTGATATTTACAAACATGTTTGTGCCTGATTTACTATCTGACTCAAATTGGGTTTTGATAAATAAAAATTATCATACTTTGTCAGTTTTGTATGTTACTGGTAAGTGAACCCAGGGACTCACACATGCTAGGCCAATTTACCACTGAGCTATCCCCCACACTTTTATCAAAATTCTAAAGCACACATCTCTGAAATTGGGATGTATCTCAAAATTAGTGGTCTTACCATATGAGACAGAAGCAACTCTAAGAAACTGTTTTTGGCTGCACTTACACAAACTTGATTTTTTGGAATAACAAACCATTTATATAATTTTTATTTTTCTTTACATGTTAAATAATATAAAATTGTTTTTGTCTAAATAGGTTATCAACAGGAGCTTTCCACAAATATAAAAAAAATTAACAAATATAAATATTTTCTAAATGTTAAACTCACCCAGAATTTAACTGATGACCTTATTTGATGATAAGGCCATGTCCTTGGAATTCTTTGGTCTATCAATCCTATCACTAACAACTAGCTTGAAAGTATAGTGGAATGGCTTACCATTATGATATCACTTAAGAGATAATTCCCTAAAGGAGGAGGCTTTATTTTATATAGGCATAACATAAACTTTCAACTAATGCCCCAATAAATTGTGATATTTCTCCCATTGAACATGGGTCTGAAATTGAAGAGTAGAAAATAGAGTGTTTACCTTTTCACTAATATACCTAATATCCTACTCAAAGTAAATGTTGCTTCCATCCCTAAAATGTAGGTCAGCTGTTATTCAGGTTTTGGTTTTCATAAGAGGAATGCTTCTTCCACTGGTCATAACAATGGTTCCACAAACTTAAGAGATTGCACCTGATCATTGCCACTAATGCAAGAGTTGAAGGAGGGTTTTATGAAATAAGGGCAGAAGGAATATGTGTAGAACTCAGCAGGTGGTCTAGGCACTGTTTTTCTCAAACCATCAGTTGTCAAGAACCAGTTGAGGTTTTAAAAAAAATTCCAACACATTTGTAAAATACCAAAAATGCACTTAAGAACACTGCAGCAATGATAAAATGCTTATAAACATTTTTGTTTGCTCTCAATTTCTTCATTTACCCTATTGTGAACTGACACAACACTCTCAATAGCTAAAGCAAAGTATGCAATATTAAAAGCTCACAGGAAACTACAGGGTCCAAATAAAGTCAGGATTCTTTAGGAATAAAGCTTCAGGACTACCTAGCTAAGTTAAATATAAAGCAATTCTGATTAGGATTAAGGCATTTCCCAGACTTCTTTTTTTTAAATATCTTTGTTTTATTTTTTTAAATGTGGTGCTGAGAATCGAACCCAGTGCCTCATGCATGCTAAGACAAGTGCACTACCACTTGAGCCATATCCCCAGCCCCTCCCAGACTTCATTGAGAGCCAGCTCATTTCACATTTTTCAATAGGAAGCAGAGAAATTAGAAGGCAGAAAAAAGGAAGAGAGACTTCCATCTTGTTTTCTTGCTATTCCTGCCCACATCACTCCAGGTGTCCAGCTTCATCAGCACTCAATACCCTTTAATTACTACTATATGTTAGTATTTAAAAAAAAACACATGATTTTGGAAAGTAATTTTTTTTACAGACTTGTTAATGTTTCTCAAGGTATAACTTTAAGGTATAAAACCACTTTAAATGTGAAGCCTATACAATATTCAAGTCCTGGGCTTGAGAATGTAGCTCAGGGATAGAGTACTTATCTAGCATGCACAAGTCTTGGGTTGGATTCTCACTGCCACAAGAAAATTAAAATACTACTATCAAGTAATTTCAATAACTAACCTTGTTTTAATCACAAACACTGTCAAGCTCATTCCTATGCTGTCAATAAGTATAAGAAGTGAGATTTTCATTTCCTGACTTAAACTACAATTCCCAGAAATATTTTTTAGGACCTCAATGCAAAAGCACATGAAATTTCCATATTTCAAAGTCCACTGTGCACTGTGCAACTGAGGAGCTTCCACTTTACCCTTCAAGAAGGAAGCTATTAATCTGCTCTGTAATGGCATGCTAAAAGGAAATCAGGTAAAGAATCTAATTCTATAAATGTTTTCCAAGCAATGAATATGCTCAATTACAACCATATACTTACAGATGGATTAAAGTATTTGGGAATATCTGTGTGAAAAAAATTTTTTTTTCAAATGAAATACACAAAAATCCCATTATGGAGCAGCAAAAAACACTAACTTTGAACCCCAACTGAGCAAAATGTTATTTCTAACCCAAGAGAATTCCATTCTCATTACTAGAAAAATTCCATTCTTGTTACAGTACACTCTTGACCCAAAAAAACATATAATATTTACTATTTGACCTTTTACAAATGTCTGCCAACCCCTGGTATGTAGCCAAGATAAATGAGTCCTTACCTCTACTCAAAAACGCATACATTGTTCACAACAGTGTTATTTATAAAGCAAAAAAAACTAACAACTCACATAGTAACAGAATTGTGGATAAATCTCAATATGCTCACAATGAAAAAGAATTATTGCAATCTGTACTGATATGGATGAATCTCAGACAACATTCAGCAAACAGGTCTAACATAAAAGAGTACATATGCATCACTCCATTTATATGAAGTTTGAAGGCAAAACACACTGATAAAGATCAGATGAATACCTGTTATCTCCAGGAAAGAGACACAAGGCAATTGTCCAGGTGCGGAAATATTCTACATCTTAATCTGGATAGGGCTATGAGTATAAAGAGTATTGCACTTAAAGTGTATGCTCTTTATTATATGTCTTTTTTTATAAAAACAGGAAAAAAAAATACACTCAGCACCACATTTCTCTCAAGTCCCTGGGGAAAAATTACAACTTTACAATGGAAAATCAGGCTGTTATCTCTCACTGAAGATAACAGAAGAAAAAGTCTTAAAACTTGAAAGTAAATCAAAAGAAAATATCAAATATGAAGAATGGAGAAAGAAAAGACTGCAGAAAGACAAAGAGTCCAGTGAACTGAGGGATAATGAAAAGAAAATTTAAAGAACTACGATATGTGTTAATAGATCCTAAAAAGAAAAAGGTGGTAGGGGTGAGGATATAATCACCAAAAAAGTTCCCCAACATGGTAAAAGACAAATTTCCAAATCCATGGAGCTCAATAAAGCCAAACACCACAAACATGGGAGAAACTCATACTTAGGCACATCAGAGTGAAACTGCTGAAAAAAAGAAATACATTGAAAGCAACTAGAGAAAAACGACACATTACATACAATGGAACAAAATTACATATAACCAATGGATGCCTTCTTATCAAAAACTGCTGGAAAGTCAGTGGACTAATGTCATCACAGCTCTAAATTGTCAATTAAGAATCTTATATACTATTTTAAAAAATGCTAAGAGTTCTTCAACTGAATATTATAATCAGGTGAAATATCTGATGTTTGGAAAAGGATAAAAAATACAAAACTTTTTAATGAAAAGTCACTTTGATGTTTAATGTGGAGTTTGTCATTTATGTAGCTATTATTCATATGAAAACTATAGCATAATGGTCAGTGGTGGGGTAAATGAACTCATATTAATGAAAGGATCTTAAATTTTACACAAGTAGTAAAAAAATAACTATGACTATAAAAGGTTAAAGATATGAGCCGGGCACAGTGGCACACACCTGTAATCCCCAAAGCTCCAGAGTCTGAAGCAGGAGGATAGTAGTTCAAAGTCAGCCTCAGCAATGCCGAGGTACTCAGTGAGACCCCGTCTCTAAATAAAATAGGGCTGGATATGGTTCAGTGGTCAAGTGCCCCTGAGTTTTTGGTATCCCCAATACCAAAAAAAAAAAAAAAAAAAAAAAAGGTTAAAGATATGTATTGCAATGTTTAATGCAAACAAAGACAGACATGTGCACACACATATACAGAGCAGAGGGAGTATACCTTCAAAGCTAACGGAAAATTAAAATAGAATTCTAAAAAAGTTCAAAATGATAGGCATAAATCCAACCAAATTATATTAAATGTAAGTGAACTATACACTCCAATTTTAAGGTAAAGATGGCCAAAGTGGATGAAAAATTACAAATAGAAAGAAAAGCATGACCCCACCATATGCTTGATACATTTTGAAAATACCATGTAAAGAAAATTTGTAAAGCAGATAGACAGTGTAAAAAGCTTTATGGGGCTGAGGATGTGGCTCAAGTGGTAGCGCGCTCGCCTGGCATGCGTGCGGCCCGGGTTCGATCCTCAACACCACATACAAACAAAGATGTTGTGTCCGCCGAAAACTAAAAAAAATAAATATTAAAAAATTCTCTCTCTCTCTCTCTCTCTCTCTCTCTCTCTCCTCTCTCTATCTTAAAAAAAAAAAAAAAAAAAAAAAACAACTCTTAAACGAGTTGTCTATACACATGGTTTCCATGTCTCATTTCCTATTCACTCTTTAAAAAAAACAAAAAAATAAAAAATAAATAAAAAAAAAAGTTTTATGTCTGCAGTTTAGATATCAGGAACATTTCAGAAGGCTAAATAAAAGGGCCAATTTATTGGGAAGATGTAACAAACAAAAATGCTTATGTGCCTAAGAAGAGTTTCAAAATAAATAAAATAAAAATTCACAGAATTCAACAGAGAAATAGACAGTTCCATAATCACAGTTTGAGGTTTAATCACCCCTTCTCAACAAAAGAGCTAAAAAAAATAAGTAAAGATAACAATCTCAAATCTTCCTACCTAAATGATACAAACTGACCCAGAACACTAATCCAAAAACAGCAAAATACACATTCTTCCCAGTTATACCATATGTTTGACAAGACAGGTCATACACTGAGCAAAAAGCCCAAATCTTTTAAGTGTATTTATTTGTTTTTACTATAAACATTAACTCCTGTTAACTGTACAAATTAATGGGTTTCACAATGACATTTCATGTTTCAATTATATCTACCCTCCCTACTCTTGCTTTCCCCTTTGGCCCCCTTTCTCTTCCCTAATAGTTCCTCTTCTACTTTCAGGTCATCTTTATTTTTCCATGTCTATATATGAGAGAAAACGTGATACTTGTCTTTCTGTGTCTGGCTTATATCACTTAACATAATGATCTACAGTTCAATCCATTTTCCTGAAAATAACATGATTTCATTCTTCTTTATTTCTGAATAATATTCTATCGTGCCTATATAGCATGCTTTCTTAATCCATTCATCAGCTGACAGGCACCCAGGCTGATTCCACAGATTGGCTATTGTGAACAGTGCTGAAATACAGAGGTATATAGAAAAACACATCTTAATAGATTTCAAAACCTATTAATAGGGCTGGGGTTGTGGCTCAGTGCAGAGTGCTTGTCTAGCATGCACAAGGCAGTGGGTTTGATTTTCAGTACCACATAAATGTAAAATAAAGATATTGTGTCCACCTAAAACTAAAAAATAAATATTAAAAAAACTATTAATAGATTTTTAAAATACAGAATAAATTTTTTTATCCACAGTAGAATTCAATTAGAAGTGATTAACAATCAGATAATTACAAAGTTGAAGGATTGTTAGAGTCTGTAAACAAGTCAAGATGGCACCTGGCATTTTGCAGAGGGAGTGGTTTGTGAAGCAACGCCAGCGAGCCATTGAGTGTGGAGATTCCTTATTGGTTGACTGCTGTATCTAGTTTATGTTAATTAAGATAAGCTGTGTGTAATGTATATATACCCCTCCAGTCCTACAATAAACGGCTCCCACTCCTGCTGTATCAATCTACACAAGTTGCTCGTCACCCCCCAGTTATTTTGCTGCAGCCGGACTGCGGCAGATGGTGGCCCATACGGGGGAACGAACCCTCGACCTGCGGCAAAGGATTGATATTCTCATCTAACAGGCATGAGACATCTCTCCAAAAAATTATCTAGTCTAAAACAGCAACAGTGCTGAAACTGAAAAACCCTGAGTTAGAAAACCCAAACTAAGTAGAAGGAAAGAAATGATAAAGAACAGAACTTAATGAAATAGAAAACTAACAAAACCAAAAGTTAGGTCTTTAGAAAGAACAAGAGTTGATAAGCCCCTTCCTAAACAGATTTAAAAAAGGTAGCCCAATATAAGCAATGTAAACAGAGAATTATAGCAGCTCAGTTCACAAGAGCTAAACCATGGAATCAACCTAGATGTCCTTTAACAGATGAATGGATAAAGAAAGCATGGTACATATAAACAATGAAATATAACTCAGCCTTAAAGAAGAAAGAAATTATGGCATCTGCAGGTAAATGGATGGAACTATAGAGAATATTATGCTAAATAAAATAAGCCAATCCCCCAAATCCAAAACCCGAATGTTTTCTCTGATAAGCAAGGGGCTGATCCATGGTGGGGGGTATAGGGAAAAACGAAAGAACTTTGTATTGTGCAGAGGAGAGTGAGGGGAGAGGTGGGGCTGTGAGGACGGGGAGAATGAGACAAACATTATTAATACATGTATGATTACACTACTGGTATGACTCTATACCATGTACAGCCACAGGAGTGAAAAGCTGTGCTCCATTTGTGTACAATGTGTCAAAATGCATACTATTGTCATGTATAACTAATTAGAACAAATTAAAAAATTAAAAATTAAAAAAAGGTAATAGGGCTGAGGTTGTGGCTCAGTGGATGAGCCTAGCATGTATGAGGCCCTGGATTTGATCCTCAGCACCACATAAAATAAATAAAGGTATTGTGTCCAACTACAATTAAAAAAATAAATATTAAAAAAAAAAAAAAAAAAAAAAGGCTGGGCATGGCAGTACACACCTGTAATCCTAGCAACTCAGGAGGCTGAGGCAGGAGGATTTCAAATTGGAGGTCAGCCTCAGCAATTTGGTGAGACTCTCAACAACTTAGCAAGACACTGTCTCAAAATAAAAAATAAAAATAAGGGTTGGGGATATAGCTCAGTTCGAAGAGTACTTGCCTCAAATGCAAGGTTCAATCCCTAGCACCACAAATGAATGAATGAATGAATGAATGAATAAAATTGACAATGTAGCTCAGTGGTAAAGTTCCCCTGGGTTCAATTCCCAGTACACATACACATACACATACACACACACACACACACACACTCTCTCTCTCTCTCTCTCTCTCTCTCTCTCTCTCTCTCTGAAAATATATCACATACATTGTTGGGAGGAAAGTAAAACAGTACAACCAATTTAGGAAAGAGAGTGGCAGCTGCTTATAAAAACAATCTATTTTATAAGCCTATGATTACACTCCTAAGTATTTACCCAAGATAAAGCCTATATTCAACAGAAAACTTGTACAGGAATGTTCACAACACCTTTATCCATAAGTGTAAACTGCAAGCAATCCTAAACATCAATAAGAGAATGGCAAAACAAATTGGCATATTCATACAATAGAATAATAATTAACTATAAAAAGTTACAAACTAACAATATATACAACATTGTTGAATTTCAGAAAGATGTGAAAGAGGGCCTGCACAAGAGTACATACTAGCTGGGTAAGGTGTTACACACCAGAAATCCTACCTACTTGTGAGGTTGAGGAAGGAATTTTAGCCAAACTGGGCAACTCATCAAGATTCTGGTCTCAAAAATTTTTTAAAAAGGTTGAGAGCTGGTCGTGATGGCACAGGCCTTTAATCTCAGTGACTTGCAAGTGTAGGAGGACTGCAAGACTGAAGCCAGCGAGACTGCATCAAAATCTAAAAAAGGACTGGGGATGTACTTCAGGGGGAGAGCACTTTTAGGTTCAATCCCCAATTTTGGGAGGTAAAAAAATAAAAGGGTTGGGGATTTAACACAGTAGTTGAGGCCCTGGGTTGTATCCCAATATCATTACAAAAGAAACTAAGCTTAAAAAAAAAAAAATCAGAAAAATGATTGCCTACATAGGGGTAATATAAGGGCAGGGAATGATTGAGGCATGAGGGAACTTTTGTGGTGATGGTAATGTTCTATTATCCCCTCACCCCCTGTACTGGGGATTGAACCCAAGGGCACTCAGCCACTGAGCCACATCCCCAGCCCTATTTTGTATTTTATTTAGAGACAGGGTCTCACTGAGTTGCTTAGTATCTTGCTTTTTGCTGAGGTTGGTTTTGAACTTGCAATCTGCCTGCCTTAGCTTCCTAAGCCACTGAGATTATAAGTGTGCACCACCATGCCGGGAAGTTCCATGATCTTGTTAAGAGTTTGAGTACCCAAGAGTATGCATCTGTTAAAAAAAACTCATCAGGGGGGTGGATTGTGATTCAGTGGTAGAGCGCTTGCCTAGCACATGTGAGGCACTGGGTTTGATCCTCAGCACCACATAAAAATAAAATAAATGTACTTAAAAAAACTAAACTCATCAGATGTAACAATTAATGTATCTGCTTTGCACTGTTTTACCCTTCTTCCCCCCAAAACTGTAAACTGATACTGAATTCTTTTTGCTGAACTGGGGACTCAATTCAGGGCCTCTTGCATGCTGAGCTACATTCTCAGTTCTTTTTTTTGTGTGTGTGTGTGTGAATGAGCCCTTATTATTTATTTATTTATGTGCAGTGCTGAGAACCAAACCCAGTGTCTCACACGTGCAGGCAAGTACTCTACCACTGAGCTGCATCCCCCTAGCTCTTTAAAAAAAAAAAAAAAAATTTTTTTTTTAAAGATAGTCTCACTAAATTGCCTAATCTGACCTTGTTTCATTCTTCCAGCCTCACCCTCCCAAATAGTTCTGGTATTACAGGTTTGTACCACTAAGCCCAGGTGAACTTTTTTTTTTTTTTTTTTAGCAACGGGGATTGAACCCAAGGGCACTTCACCACTAAACCACAACCCCAGCCCTATTTTTTAATTTTATTTAGAGACAGGGTCTGAGTTGCTTAGCACCTTGCTTTTGCTGAGGCTGGCCTTGAACTTGTGATCCTCCTGCCTCAGCCCCCAGAGCCACTAGGAGGGATTACAGGTGTGCACCACTACACCCAGCCAGGTGAACTCTTAATTAATCATAATCATACTGAAGTGCTTAGGAGTGAAATGTACTAATAACTGCAACTTACAGTGAAATACATTTTAAAAACTGATTGATGAGACTGGGGATACGACTCAGTTGTACAGTGTTTGCTTAGGATGCACAATCTGCGTTCAATCCTCAGCACCAGATACACACAAAAGAGAGATTAATGAATGACACATACAAATTGATAAGGCAAAATATAGAGAACACAGCTCAACCAGACTAAAATTGATTAGTTCCCCAAACTAAAAGCCTAACAAAAGAGAGGTTTATTTCTTGTCATAAATTATAATTCACCTCCTCAGAGTTTACTATTCTTTTATACATAATGTCCAGCACTCAGTCTAAAACAAGGGATAATGGTTACCTACTGTGAAGAGATAAGTCAGTCAATAAAACTAGAGCCAGAGGTGGCCCAAATGTTAAAGCTATCAGGAAGGGGCTTTAAAACAACAACTGGAGGTGTAGTCCAGTGGTAGTGTGTGTATGCATGAGGCAATGGATTCAATTCCCAGCACCAAAAAAGAAAAACAAACACTTACGATTATTAGTATGTTTAAAGGTATAGTGGGGGGAAAAGGTATACTGGAAAAGGTGGACAACATTCATAAACAAGGGGAATTTGGGCAGAGAAATGAATACTCTTCTAAACTATCAAACAATGTCAAGATGAAAGAAAGAAAAGATTAGGAATGAATCCTTTAAGAAATAATTTTTGATAAACCTTGGCAATATATGGGGGAAAAGGTACACTCATACATTGCTAGTGGGGGAGCAAATTGGTGCAACCACTATGGAAAGCAGTATGGAAATTACTCAGAAATTTGACCATTGGTCAAACCACCATTTGACCCAGTTATCCCACTTCTTGGTATATAACCAAAGGACTTAAAATCAGGATAATACAGTGTCACACCACATCAAGTTAATAGCAGCTCAATTCACAATAGCTAAGCTATGGAACCAACCTAGGTGCCCTTCAGTAGATGAATGCATAAAGGAAATGTGGTATATATACACAGTGGAATATTACTTGGCCACAAAAAAGAACAACTTTATTACTTTTGCTGGTAAATTAATGGATCTGGAGACTATAATGCTACACAAAATAAGCCAATCCCCAAAAAACCAAAGGTCAAATGTACTCTCTGATATGTGGATGTTAACAAAAGTTCAATAGATTAGACAAAGGGGAAAGAAGGGAAGGGTGGGGTAACAGGAATAGGAAAGACAGTGGAATGAATCTGACTTAACTTTCCCATGTACATATATGAATACACCATAGTGAATCTCCACATCGTGTACAACCACAAGACTGGAATCCTAATTAGAATAAGATGTATTCCATGCCTGTATAAATATGTCAAAATACACTCTACTATCATGTATAACTAAAAAGAATAAATTTTAAAATTAGGAGAAAAAAAGAGATAACAGTTGAATGCCTTTCAAAAGTAACAAAAGATAAACTATGGATCCAATAAATTCTAAGAATCCCAAAGAAGACGTAGTAAAAAAAATAAAATAAAATCCTAGGGCTAGAATCGTGGTTCAGTGGTAGAGCAATTGCCTAGCATGTCTGAAGCACTGGGTTCGATTCTCAGCACCACATATAAATAAATAAAGAAAGAAAGAAAGAAAGAAAGAAAGGTCCATTGACAACTAAAAATATTTTTTTCACTCGGTCAATAAAATATTGCCAGGTGCAGTGGCACATGCCAGGATCTTGGAGGCTGAGGCAGTTTGAGGAGGATCCCAAGTTCATTTGAGACCAGCCTCAGCAACTTAGCAAGGACCTAAGCAGTTTAGCAAAACTCTGTCTCAAAAAAAGGGGGGTGGGGGACTGAGGATGTGTTTCAGAGGTTAAGTGTTCCTGGGTTCAATCCCCAGTATGAAAAAAAACAAAAGAAAATCTTTAAGACAATCAGAAAATAAGGCAATCTCTCTTACTAGAGCAATTTATTTATTTGAAATGTTCTGTTAAACTACCATCATATATTTCAAGCATTCCCATTTTGCAAATAATTAAAGTGAAGTGAAAAGTAATAAAGCCATATAAAGAGTTCATTTTTTAATCATTCAGAAGTTCCATAGGGATCAATGTAGATTAATACAGAATTCTAAATAATTTGTCACCAGACGAGGTAAAAGATGTTCTGGTATACATAGCTACCTGCCTTTTAAATAAATTCAATTATTTTTCGGATAGATTTCACTTTAAAATAATTGGGAAACAAAGTTTGTTTCTGGGCAGAATTTATCTGTTTAATTTTGGTGATGGTGAGAATTGAACCCAGGACTTTGTGCATGCTAGACAACTACTCTACCACTGAAGCACATTCCCCAGTGCTGGCAGAACTTAATGTAAAACTGTATCTAATTTTAAAAATCCTTTGTAGCCAAAACTTTTGAGAAAAGCTAATGACATTTAACAATAAGGAAACTCAAATGTATTTCTGGGATTCTCGGTGTATTTTTTTTTTTGTCTTAAGATCACCTAAGGGGCTTATTTAAAATATACGAAGAGGTAAAAAAAAAAAAAAAAATCAGATAACTAAGCTACTCCTATACTTAAATTTACATGAGGCAATAAGGTGGGACCTGTTACTAGGTATCTGATTCTTTATAAAAACACTATACGAGCATACTACAGGGACACAGCCACATCAATGTTTATAGCAGCACAATTCACAATAGCTAGAATGTGGAACCAACCTAGATGCCCTTCAACAGATGAATGGATTAAAAAATGTGGCATTTATACACTATGGAATATCACTCAGCACTAAAAAATAACAAGATTATGGCATTTGCAGGGAAATGGATGGCATTAGAGCAGATTATGCTAAGTGAAGTTAACCAATCCCTAAAAAACAAATGCCGAATGTCTTCTCTGATATAAAGGGGGTGACTCAAAATGGGATAGGGAGGAAGAACATGAGAAGAAGACTACCACTAAATAGGGAAGAGAGTTGGGAGGGAAAAAGAGGGAGAAGGGGAGTTGCACGGAAGATGGAAGGAGAACCTCATTGTTATACAGAATACATGTGTGATGTTGTGATGAGAAAAAGAAAAAAAAAAGTGTGTCATATTAGATTGGATAGAGAGAAATGATGGGAGGGGAGGGGAGGAGTAGGGGGGATAGGAAGGGCAGCAGAATAGAATAGACATTATGATTGCTGTATATATATGTAGGTGACTCTATGACCAGTGTGATTCTGCAATCTGTACAATTAGAAAAATGAGAAAGTATACCCCAATGATTCAAATGTATGAATTGCCAAGATCATTGTAATGTCATGTGTAGCTAATAAAAAATAAAATTTAAAAAAACACTATACGTGATATTTAGGAATTTTTTTCTCAGATTTTTACTCTGAAAGCCATTAATCTAGATTAAAGCATGCTGGATATCTTCAAGATTTAGAATCCTCTGCATCCATTTAAGATGAGTGAATGACAAACTCACCTTGGCCTAATGGACAATGACAAATCTAAAATTTAAAAAATAAAATAAAGCATTTGGGATTTACCATGTTAAAAAATACAGGAGGAAAAAAAGTGATAATGATGTGTTAAGGTTGCTTCACAAATGTACCACTCCAGTGTACAAGACTGGGGACAGGGTTGGGGACTCTCTGTACTTTTCACTTAATTTTGCTGTGAACCTAAAACTGCAGTTAAAAAAAAAAAAAAAAAAAAAAAAAAAAAAAAGCCTATATTAAAAAATTAACAACAAAAACATGTACAGAACAAGTGAGACAATGGCAGTGAGTTATATCCCCGCCACCAATCTGATAAAATAGCAGTTAAAGAAGTGAATAGACAAAATTTCATAACATTATTCCAAAGAGATATAAAAAAAAAAATTTCAGGGGCTGAGGATATAGCTCCATTGGTAGAGGGCTTGCTTAGCATGCACAATGACCTGGGTTTAATTGCCAATGTGTGTGCACGCACGTGTGCGCGCACATACACACACACACACACACACACAATTTTATTACTGCCTAATTTTTACCATCTTCTTCAAAGATATTTAGGTATGCACTTCAAGAAGACATATTTTATAAATAACTTCAACCAGAAACAAAATAGCCTCTTTATATACACTAACTCAATCTTCATGAAGCTTAAGAAAAATACTTTTATTCATTGGTTTTCTTTTTGAAGAAATTTACCTCTACCTATTTCATTACAGTTAGACAAAGGATATTCAATTCAACAAGCACTTGAAATTATAGGTCATTTATACATAGCCACTGAACTTAAAAATTTTCAAATATTAACAAAATGAAATAATTGCATCAATGTACTACTATGTTTACTGAGAACTTTTACTACAGAAATGTTAGAATTTTTTTGGGGGGGTGGGGGAAGCACACATTGAATATACAAATTACAAAATCCAATTCATATTATCATTAAATAATCTAGGTACATAAAATTCTACTAATCACTTTTTAAATTTTACTCACCTACAGCCTTCACATCTAGTATTAGACAACTAATCTCAGCAACTAACAGAGTTCAAAAAAAAGATGTCATCTGGTCGGGACATAGAATAATGACTCCACAAAATGGTCACAATTAAAGGGTGATGCTCACTGTAACTGACTAGTCTTTTGCTTTATTATTCATGTAAAACCACAATTTAGCACAACTCAGGTCCAATGCCTGAGTTGTTTTTCAAACTTTTGGTTTTTTTTAAGAGACAGGGTCTCACTATGTTGTTGACAGGCTGGCCCCACATTCATGGGTTCAAGTGATACTCCAACCTCTGCCTTCTGAGTAGGTGGTATAATAGGTGCACACCATGGTGCCTGGCTTAGAAGCTTCCAGAATTGCCTTGAACAAACTTGTTAAACTTTTACATATGGCTTAAAAACCACTCATTCTTTTTTCCTTTTTTCATGAAGACATTCAACGAGACATATTTTCATGTGCCAGCAACCTTAGCCAAGCTGCTTAAATTAAACATTTTAACTCCAAAAACAGAAACTAACAGAAATAGTATTCATTAAAGTCTTTAAACCTACTCTAATGTGAGCACCATAGAGATTTCTGATATAGATATATAAATCATGGGATTGGCCTTAAACACACCAATATTACTTATTTTACATATGACTTTTATGTAAAATAATTTCTATTTAATTCAAGGTTATGAATTAAGATCTGAGTGAGGCTTGAAGTTTCAACATTATCTCTATTACTAAAATTCCATCCCTATCCTCATTTCTTCAAACTAAATAGTTTGAATTCCAGCTCCTTTAAAAAAAAAATTGTTTTTTGTAGTTGTAGATGGACAGCATGCCTTTATTTATTTTTATATGTGCTGAGAATCAAACCCAGGGACTCACAAATGCTAGGCAAGTGCTCTGCTACTGAGCTACAGCCCAGCCCCACCTTTGATCAACATATAATAATTGTTCACATTTTACCATATGATATTAGTACATCAAACCGGAGTAGTTAACATATGTATCCCTTTAAATATTTATCACTTCTTTGTGCCAAGGATGCCTTAAATCCTCTTCTAACTACTTCAACATATATAATACTTTATTGTTTTAACTGTAGTCAATAAAACATAAGAACTTATTCTTCCTAATATTGTTAGCACGTACCTGCTGACCAATCCCTCCCCTCGGCTCCACCCTGGTAGCCATTATATATTGCTCTCAACTTTTATGATAGCAACTTTTTAAAGATTCTACATGTGAATGAGATGATGCAGTGTTTTTCTTTCTTTCTGTGCCTAACTTATTTCACTTAATGTATTCTAGGTTCATCCATGTTATTGCAAATAAAAGGTTTTTACCTTTTTCATGGTTGAACAGTATTCCATAGTATGTGTGTGTGTATAAACACTTAAGATAGGTGAAGAAAATGGATTATTCAACCATAAAAGAAGGATATATTGTAACATTACAACGTGGATAAACCTTGAGGACATTATACTAAGTGAAATAAGCCAGTTACCAAAGGCGGGGGAAAATGCTGCTTAAGTCTACCTATTAAGTATATAAAATAGTCAAACTTGGAAACAGAAGAGAAGGCACAATAGTGGATACCAGGAGCTGGGATAAGGGGAAAAGAAGTTACTTAACAGGTAAAGTTTCAGTTTGCAAGGAAAAAAGTTCCAGATATTTGTTGCACACAATATACATATAATTAACACTACTATACACCTAAAATGGTTAACATATGTATTTATTCATATATAAAATATTACATATACACGTACAAATATATATTAATATATGTACTCACACATATATTCAGTACTAGGGACTGAACTCGGGGGCACCCTTCCACTGATCTATATCCCCAGCCCTTTTTATATTTATTTTCAGAAAGGGTTTTATTAAATTACCCAGGCTGGCCCTGAACTTGCAATCCTACTGCCTAATCCTCCCAAACTGCTAGGATTACAGGAGTGTGCCATCACACATGGTCCTTTCCCAGATTTAAATAGGTCATTTTTTCCAATTATATCTAATTTTACTAGAGAATGGTGTTTATAAATCAAGATTTGACAATGTGTTTGCATTGCTATTAAGATATAATTTCTTCAGGTTTTTTAGATTAATACAGAACTAGAAAATAGTTTATTTAATCAATATATCAATCAATCAAGTGTTCAGTCTGATACTTCCAATTGCAATTCAGCACCAGAGTTCTAATCCTTTCTCCATTCCATATTTGTATCTCCTTTTTTTCTACAGTAAAAACCCTGGCTTCCCATAACATGGATGAACTTATTATCAGTACTATCTTACTGTGAGAATACACTAAATTCAGATCTTCTTTACCAGTATCCTTTAGAAGACTTCATTTCTTTTTTACTTTTATTTTTTTTTTAATATTTATTTTTTAGTTGTAGTTGGACTCAATACCTTTACTTCACTTATTTATTTTTATGTGGTGCTGAGGATCGAACCCAGGGTCCCGTACGTGCACAGCGAGCGCTCTACCGCTGAGCCACAACCCCAGCCCCATCTTTTTTTTTTTTTTTTTTAATAGTGCTGAGAATAGAACCCAGAATATCATGCATGCTAAGCACACACTTTCTCCTACTGAGTTATGTCCCCAGCTCACAAGATTTCTTTTTTTCTTTGATACTAGGGTTTGCACCCAAGGGTGCTTTACCACTGAGCTATATCCTGAATCCTATCTATCAATGGTACCAGGAATTAAAACCAGGGGCATTTAGCCACAACCCATCCCTTTTCATTTTTTTATTTTGAGATAGGGTCTTACTAAGTTGCTTAGGGCCTTACTATATTGCTGAAACTGAGCTCAAACATGTGATCTTCCTGCTTCAGCCTCCTAAGTCACCGGGATTACACGCGTGTGCCACTGCACCCAGCTCCCAAGATTTCTTTCTTTTTTTTTCTTTTAAGTATTTATTTTTTACTTATAGGTGGACATAATACCTTTCATCTTTATATTTATGTGGTGCTGAGGATCGAACCTAGTGCCTCATACATGCTAGGCGAGCGCTCTACCTCTGAGCCACAACCCAGCCCCCAAGATTTCTTTACTGTTCTTTTTGTCCCATAAAGGGTACATAAAGTACCATGTTTGTGAGTTACTTGAATTTACTTTTTAAAAATTTTTTTTTAGTTATACATGGACACAATATCTTTATTTTGCTTATTTATTTTTATGTTGTGCTGAGGATCGAACCCAGGGTCTCACACGTGTGAGGTGCGTGCTCTACCGCTAAGCCACAACCCCAATCCGAATTTGAATTATTTTAATATACAGTTAATTTCTTCATGGTTGTATTCCATTTACGTATCTATGTTTATTTATTGGTGGTGGCCTTTTTCATTTCCACTGACAAACATTTTTATTATGGTTAAAACAAACAAACATAAAATAACCAGGTATGTTATTGCATGCCTATAATTCAGCTACTTAGGAGGCTAAAGCAGAAGGATTGCAAATTTCAGCCTGGGCAACTTAGTGAGACCCTGTCTTAAAATTTTAAAAAAGGGCTTAAAATTAAAAAAAAAAAAAAAAAAAAAAAAAAAAAAAAAAAAAGCTCAGCTGGGTTCAATCCCTAGTAGCAAAATAAACAAATCTGGAGCAAGGAAAACAAAATGAAGAATACCTTATACTAGAAAATAATGTGCTTTAAGACTCATAGACATGTCAAAAGGATACTAGATGTTTCAAAAGGACACCAGAGCCAGCACACATATTTGGGACAATTTGAGTCTGAAAAGGAATAAAGACATTAATATAATTCATTTTTAAAAATAAATAATCTATGACATGTGACCCAATATGATACAAAGGGAAATATACAATACTACTTTACTATAATTGCCACCCCCAAAAAGTTTAACCTAAGTCTAGGCATGAGGAAATGAGATAAATCCAATTATGGAATTACTATAAGATATATGACATGAATGCTTCAAAAGTGTCTTGTTAAGGAAGCCTTCCCTCTCCCAATAAGTGGAAGGACTACCTAGTCTAAGAGATTGAGTGTCGCGACCCCTTGCCCGCAAGGAAGACGCAACTCAGGAATCTTCTTTCAGCAGTTTATTCAGGCCTTGATTTAAGTATCTTTTAGTGACTCCCTTTCTTTCTCCTCTCTCCCGAGGGCCCAAGCACAGCCTAATAAAGCCTCCCACGTACCAATCTTAAGCCGCCGCGTGGATCTTTCTTATAGGGTGGCAAGAGATAGCGTGCCAACTCTCCACAAAGGAATTTGTTTATCACAGGCCACAGTGGAAGCCGGCGCCATCTTCTAATGGCGGCCACAATTTACAACAATGGCTTACTACAATTGAGGATATAGCTCAGTGGTGGAGCACCTAACTATCATGCACAAGGCCCTGGGTGTTCAAGCCCAGGAGTTCAAGTTCAAGGCCAGCCTAGGCAACATAAATGAGACCCCCCCCTTCTTAAAAAAAAAAAAAAAAAAATCCTACAACTTTTTCTTACAGCTTTTTAACTTTACAAATCAAGCTAGGTGCCTATGAATATATACTATTGTTTTTGAAATAAAATGCTTTTCAAATTTGTAACTACAAAGTAAACAATCAGTATACTTTGACTTGTCATGAGAACTCCTATGGCATATTAAAGATGGCTACAAATTCTTTCCTACTTCTTCCATTGAAAGGTGAATAGGGATGGACGCCTAGCTCAAAGGTAGTACATTTATCTAAATGTGTTCAATCCCCAGCACCACAAAAATAAGGTAGAGTCAACTTTTTCTCCCCTTGAATGTAAGTTGGGATGATTAATCAATACAGTAAGGTAGAAGTGATACTACTAATCCTAGATCAAGTACTGGCAACTATGGTGTCTTGGAGACAAGTCCAGCTACTCTGGTGGAGAAACCCTAAGACTGCATCATAAACAGGAAAAGGAGCAGCTGAGTACAAACTTTCAACTATTGTCACTAAGACCATCAAACGTTTAAGTGAAATGTCATATGTGACATATGTACGCCTGTAATCCCAGTGACTCTGAGGGTGGGGTAGAAGGATCACAAGTTCAAGTCCAACCTTAGCAACTTAGGGAGATCCTGCCTCAAAATAAAAAATAAAAACTGGGTGTAGTGGCATGTGTGTGTAATCCCAGTGATTCAGGAGGCTGAGGCAGAAGGATTGTTGAGTTCAAAGCTAGCCTTGGCAACTTAGCGAAGCTCTAAGCAACTTAATGAGACCCTGTCTCTAAATAAAATATAAAAAGTCTAGGGATGTGGTGCAGTGATTAAGCACCCCTGAGTTCAATCTCTAGTACCAAATAATAATAAATAAAAATAAAAAATAAAAAGGTTAGGAATGTTGTTCAGTGGTAAAGTGCCCCAGAGTTTAACCCCCAGTACCAAAGGAAAAAAAAAAGTGTTTACATGAAACCACTGTGGATTCTATAGATCAGCCTAATTACCAATAGATTATCAACAAGTGTGCCTAGCACCCAAAAAAAGTATATGCAAGCCAAACCCTGTCTGAATTTATGTTCCACAAAACTGTGATGTAATCAAAAACTGCTTATAAGAGCCAAAAGTGACAACTGAGGAATGATGCAGAAACAAAACATGATCCATACACACAATGGAATAGTATTCAGTCTTAAAAAGGAAAGAAATTCTGACACATGCTACAAGATGGATAAACCTTGAAGACATTATGCTAAGTAAAATAAGCCTATCACAAAAGGATAAATATTGCATGGTTTTACATACATGAGATTTCATGTATTTTAGAGTAGTTAAATTCATAGAGACAAAAAGTAAAACAGTGATTGCCAAGGACTGGGGGAAGGGAATAATGGGAGTTAGTGTTTAACGGGTACAGTATCAGTTGGCAAAGATGAAAAAGTTCTCTGGAGATGGTTTGGTAGTAATGGTTGTATAACAATATGAATGTCCTTAACATCACATAAATATAAACTTAAAAATAATTAAAATGACAGGGACAATGGCACAAATCTTAATCCCAGTTACTCAGGAGGCTGAGGCAGAAGATCACAAGTATGAGGCCAGACTGAGCAACTTGCCAATGTCCTAAGCAAATTGGCAAGACCCTTCTTAAAATAAAAAATAAAAAGGACTGTGGATGAGGCTGGGGCTGTAGCTCGGTGGTAGAGCACTTGTCTAGCATGGGTGAGGCACTGGGTTTGATCCTCAGCACCACATAAAAAGTAAATAAATAAAGTGATACATTTAAAAAAGGACTGAGGATATAGCTCAGTGGTAAAGCAACCCTGGGCTCAGTCCCCAGTACCAAAAATAAACAAATTAATTAATTAAATAGAACTGTGCCACACAAAGCATCACTTCACCAATGCATGTAGTTGAGTCTGAATTTTAGGACTCATTTTAAGAAATCCTGCCTCTCACCAAGCTAGCTGTGTATACCTATTATCCCAGCTAAGGCAGGAAGATTGCAAGTTTGAGGCCAGTTGTGTGAAACTTTAACATGTAAAAGTCTTAGCAGAATCTTTTTTTTTTTTTTTTTTTTTTTTTTTAGAGAGAGAATTTTAATATTTATTTTTTAGTTTTCGGCGGACACAACATCTTTGTTTGTATGGGGTGCTGAGGATCGAACCCGGGCCGCACACATGCCAGGCGAGCACGCTACCGCTTGAGCCAAATCCCCAGCCCCTTAGCAGAATCTTTTAAAAACCATTACACCATATACACAGAATTTAGAGTTGAAATTATATACTTAATTACATGCAAAATTACCATATTATGTGGCAATTAGGGATAAGTAAAAATCATTCACGGACGTAAAAATACTTTCTGGGATCCTTCTGGAGAGAAGAAAGGGGAAAGAATTTATGGCATTTTTGTTTCTAATAATCTATTATTCCCCTCACTCAACCTAGGTGTAATGAGGAAAAGGAAACGCCCCGTGTTTAATCAAGACCACCATAACTAATTCCTACTAAACTGTCAAACAGGCCTGACTACAAAAAGTTGAAATGGAGGGATGGGAGGAACAAAAATGGCTGATGAGAAAATTATAGAGAAATATGAAGAAAATACACATAGTAGGAGAAAGGGGGGGTATATTTTCATAAAACTCTACTCTCTAATCTTTCCTTACTTTTAACATCAAGGGAATAAATACTTTGATTTGATTCTGTGATAGAATAAATATGGTAGATCTGGATATAAGTGGTAGCCACAATATTGCCTGGACCAAGAAAATAAGAGATGTATATAAGAAACTTCACCCTGCCCATCTTTTCCTCCCACTCCCAAAATAGCAAGAGAGGAAAGAACAAAGTATTGTGTGGTACACATAGACCTGTAAAAGTATATGATCTAAGATAGATTACAGAGCTGGCAGAGAAGCCCTTAATGGAGTTTGTACAACTATGTTTTTGTTGTTGTTGCTTGCAGTGCTGGGGATTGAACTCAGGGTCTCCCAAGTGCTACATAAACACTCTGCCATTGAGTTACGGCCCCAAATCCTATAGATATGTTTTAAATGTGTTCAAAAACTTATCAGATGTTACTCCGGCATTAGCTCCAGAACCAACTATATGGGAAGAGGCCATTTGAGATGCTTAAGGTAACAATGATACTGTCCTTCCAAACAATAAACTCAGTGTAGCTTCCAAATTTCTGTCAATTAATATACATATACAATTTAACAGAAGTTAATAACAATTTTCAGTTTTATGTAACTTGGATTGCTCACACTTCTTGCAGGACTAGTTTCTTCATCTAAAAAATTAGAACAAAACTAAATAACTCTAAATTAGCTTTTAGCTCTAAAAGTCTTAAGAATCTGTGTTATCATATCTGGGATGGAACGTTAGTGAAAATTCCCATCCAAAATTCTAATTCAAAAATGTTTTAAAATATTCCCTCACTTATAAAAATAAAAACACATTTCAATTCTAACATTAATACAAAGTATTCACTCATTCAACATATTGATACACAACAAATATCACATGTGCCAGGTATTAAGCTAGGCCCTGGGAGAATATAAAAGTGAACAAAAGGAGATATGGCACTAGTATACATGAGTCTTACAGGGATGATGAGGAAATGAACCAAACAAACATATAGACAACATTACAACTGTAGTAAGTGATATGAAGATGTTAAGAGTATCTAATGGGAAATCTAAGAGACCTTCCTAAGAAGTTACAAATAAATGACTAGAGTGAAGTGGGAGGGGCAGGGGGGCTAAGGAATCTGTCTAGACAGAAATGAACATGGTATGTTCAGGGAACTGACAGAAGATCAGTGGGAGTAGACAAAACAAAAATATGTAAGTAGTTCCTTGGGAAAAGAAATTTAAAATTTCTAATATATGTAAGAATATCTTAGCTCTTCAAAAGATAAAATGTTAACATTTATTTTTAAGAAAGTTTCAAATCTTCATAATAGTTTTTCCTCTAATTTTAAAAAAATGCACTAGGCCCAGTGGCATTCACCTCTAATCCCAGCTACTAAGGCAGGAGGATGACAAAATCAAGGCCAGCCCAGAACAATTTAGTAAGACGTGCCTCAGAATAAAGTTTAAAAAGGCAAGGATGTAGCTTAGTGGTTGATCACTTGCCTAACAAATGAAAGGTCCTGGGTTTAATCCCCAGTTCCACAAAAAAACAAAAACAAACAAACAAAAACTGTTCTTTCTCTGCAAAAAGACCAAACTAAATCTCATTGACTCCCTTCTCTTTTCACATAGCCATGTTCATGCTTGATAAAAATACAGCTTCTTAGTTTTACTTCATTTAGATTCTGAAGAAGAAAACAAGCTAAACTGGGTACAGTGGCACATGCCTATAATTCCCAACAATTTGGGAGGCTGAGGCAGAACGATTGTGATTTCAAGTTTGAGGCCAGTCTGGGCAACAAGGCAGACATTCTGTCTCAAAACAAAAACTAAAGGACTGTGGATGCAACTTAGTGGTAAAGCATCCAGGGTTTCAATCCTGGGATTTTAAAAAAAAAAGCAAGCAGCAAGTTATTTAAGAACCAAAATAAAAATGCTATTGCCCTGAGTCTGCCAGTAACCTGCCCTATGATTGATAGTGATTAGTGATAAATGTTCCTTAGCCACTCTGGGCTTAACTTTTGTCATCTGTAAAGTAAGGATGGTTCCAGAATTTCTTTTAAAATCCTCTAACTTTAAAATTATGATTCTGCTGAAAATATGCTTGTTCCTTCTTAACAACTAAAGAGAATAAATCAAACATTTCTGGATTCCTTTGACCAAGATTTTACTTGCCTTTAAGCCCTCTATATTTATACAGCATTAGAAACTGTTGCTATGTTATAATAATAAACTACTGATTTATAAAATTTACCCATAACTAATGTTCTAATAAAAAAAAAGCTGTCAAAATGTTAAAATAGTTAATATGGCTAAAAATCTACATTAAGGGCTGGGATTGATCTTTGCCTAACATGTGTGAGGCACTGGATTCGATTCTCAGCACCACATACAAATAAATACAATAAAGATCCATCAACAACTAAAAAATATTTTTTAAAAATCTACATTAAAAAAAATTCTGGACTGAGCAATGTGGCTCAGAGGGAAAGTGAGTATTTAACATGCACAAAGACCTGGGTTTCATCACCAACACCATAAAACAACAACAATGAAGCCCTACAATTCCAATGAGACAATAATACTTTATATCAACAGGAATCCCTAAAAAGCACACTGTAAAAACATACAAAAAGAAAAGCAGGAGGAATACACAATAAAAAGAATAACAAAATTTTGGCAGTTGGACATTCAAATTGGCTAAAATGTTATGTCAATTATAACTCCCAAAAGAACTCATAACAAATAGCCTAACCCAATGCTCATCCTAGATTTGGTTATATGTCCACTTATAGTTTATAACAGTATTTCTGATACTGAACCTATTTCAAGTGGAAAATTAAAGATATAATTTTCCACTTTTTTTTTTTTAAAGAGAGAGAGAGACAGAGAGAGAAAGAAGAGAGAATTTTTTAATATTTATCTTTCAGTTTTTGGTGGACACAACATCTTTATTTTTATGTGGTGCTAAGAATTGAACCCAGTGCCCCGCGCATGCCAAGCGAGCATGTTACTGCTTGAGCCACATCCCCAGCCCCTAATTTTCCACTTTTAATCAATTATTCACCACTAGAATTCAGGGTGTGAATATTCTTAATTGGAAAATAAAATTTAACATCTATAAACTTCTTATTTAGCTTTATATTTCACAATTTTTCAGGTCCTCACTCAAAACACCTAGAATAACTTTAAGAAGCATCAATTAAATACCTCATTCCAGCAGGTTGGGAGGCTGAGGCAGGAGGACAAGTTGGAGGTCAGCCTCAGAAACCTAGTGAGATCCCCATTTCAAAACAAAAAACTGGGAGCTGGGTGTGGTGGCATGACTGTAATCCCAGTGACTCGGGAGGCTGAGGCAAGAGTATTGAAAGTTTAAGGCCACCATCAGCAACTTAGCTAGACCCTGTCTCAAAGAATAAAAAGGGCTAGGCATGTAACTCAGAGATTAAACAGCCCTAGGTTCAATACCCCCATAACAAAAAAAGGTGTGTGTGGGGGGGGGGGAGTCTAACTGAGTAATAGAATACCTTGGGTTCAATCCCCAGTACCCTGCTCCCAAAATTAAGTACCTCAATTCATGTCTAATCTTTGGTATCAAAATTTGTTTTAGGCTGCAGAGAATAAGTCAATGGTAGAATGTATGCTTTAGCATGTGAGGCTCTGGGTTCAACCCCCAGTACCACTAAAAATTTGGAGAGGGGAAAAAAAAAAAAAAGCTGTTTTAGTGAAACTGTGTCTTATCTCTTCCAAAAAAGTAACAAACTGAAGAGTCTAATTAGATTTTAGAAACTATAGGAATACTTTAGAACAACATTGTATACATTTACCAGGTACTATATTAAACTCTAAGAAAAAAGAGGCAAGATCAGTTCCCACAAATTCACCAAGTTGTTCAAGTAAGAAAAATCACCATGATTGTTTCTTCTGTCACCTCCCACCATGTCTGATTTTAACTTTGAAACTTCCCTTGAACATTCCTTATCTCTATCCCCACTGTCATAGCACTATTTGCAAGATTTTAACATCTTTTACCTAGACTACCATGTTGAACATTTTCCTAGCTGATCTGCCTCAGGTCTTTCCCTAATCTAACCCAACTTGTGACAACCAAAATTCTCTGGCATTGCCTTTAATATTCCCTGGGGGTCAAAGCTGCCCTAATTGAGAACCACTGCTTCAAGATGATCACACAAGAATGGCTGTGACCACCATCTATGTCCATGGAATGGAAAGCAAAGAACTGATCAACTTAAAGTTGAAATTCACATGACCACCATACTTATACTAAATAAGCTGAGGTCTCATAAAAAGAGCAACACTCTTTCTTAAGCTCAAATAAACACAGGAACTTAAGTCATCACCTTAAGTCTGAATTTTGAAAAACCAGTACCTTCTGTCAATGTTTAAGCACATATCTGATTATAAACTTCTCAGATGCTGATGAAAACAGAAATGTTCCTAGGCAAATTACTGCCTACACTTAAGAATGACAGCTACTTAAACAGTAGTCTCATAAAACGAAATATTCACGGGGTGTGTGTGGGGGGAGTACTTTACAAACACCCGAATTCTTATGCTTGAAAAACAGTAATATTTTCTTTAAAATCACACTCCTTTTTAATTTCCCGGAAGTCATTTTCCTACATAACTCATTCAAAGATGTATTCAAGACAGAACAAATACCTTTTAGAAGAGATAAAATGAGAAGAAGGGGTGCGGGGGGGGGGGGGGGGACCTTGGTAGCTGAACTGTAAGGCCAGGCCTAGTAGTGCAGTAATACCACAGGAGACAGAGTCTGAAAAACATCTCTGAGTGCGAACAGTCTGTTCAGACCTTACCTTCAGTCGTTTGATCATCTCGTCGGTGGTGATCTTGTCGGTGATTTCCTTTACTCCCGGAGGGTAAGCGATCTTCCCGTCCGCACTCACGACGCCACACAGGGTAGTGGCAGGCTTGGGCTGCGCGGTGAAGTCCATCCTGGGGGACAACTTTTCTTTCACAGTCCTCTACCGGCCTCTATCGGTCAGAAAACCAAAGTTCAGCGGGAAAGGGGCGACTTTGTAACCTCTTTTTTCATTTCAAAAATCTCTAATCTGGAACGGGTTCTTTCTCCCCCGGGGCCTGGAGCCCGGAGGCAGCCTGTTCATCCGCCCGGTCCCGGGGCCCGGACCCCACCGACGGCCCGTCGCCCACACCCGCGCCAGCCCGGGGCCCGCGGGGCTCCCGGGCACCAGCCACCACGGCCGCAGGAGGCGCCGAGCAGCGGCCAGAGTTTCCCATTCCGCCTTTCACAATGAAATGTACCCCCGAGCACCAAGGTCTTAAGTTTGTCGGCCGGGGGAGGCCGGCGAGGATCCCAAGGCCCCGTCTCGGCCAGAAAGCAGCACGGAGTCCCCACCCGGCCGTTCCCCTCCGGGAAAGGAGACGCGAGGCCTATAGGGCTCGGCTTAGGCCGCAAAACTAGGGACCCGACCGGACCCACACGCCGCGGCGGCTCCCGGGAACAAAACGCCCTTGCCCGGCTGAGATTCCGGGCCCGGGCAGTCCCCGCTGCGCTCCCGCCCCTCCCCTGTCCCGCTCCTCACCCCCGCGGGAGGGGAAAACAAGCCGCCCTCACCCCCAACCCCACGCCAGGAAGCGGCTGACGCGGCTCCGCACTTCACATTTTGTTCCTTCAACTTCGGCTGAGGGATCCCAGCGGCTTCTCTTGGCCCCGGCCACTGGGCGCCACCCGGCACCGCCGAGGCCTCAGCTGCACCTCCGGGCAACCCCGCCGGGCCTCGGACCCGCGCCCCCCCGCTCCGCTCTCCCCTTCCGTCCCCTCCCTCCACCAGCCGAGGGCGGGAGCCGAGCCGCCGCCGCCTTTACCTCCTACTCATGCGGGCGGAAGGTGCATCAAGCGCCCGGGCCTCTGTCAGGTGGTTGTGCCGCCGCCCCTTGTCGGGCTGCACACAAAGCGGCTCCGCGGGTCCCGCCGCCGCCGCCCGCCCGCCCGCCCGCCCCGGAGCGGCGCTGGGGCTGGCGGTGCCGAGGAGGAGCAGCCGCCGCGGGGGGAGACGCGGGGCGAGTATGCGCTGGGCGGGGAGACAGTGCCGCTCTCCGTCTGGCCGAGGAAGAGCAGCCTCGGAGAAGGCTCCTGCGGGAGCGTGTGCGCGTGTGTCCGCCCCGGACCCCCGCGGCCCGCCCGCCCGCACCTAGTGCCGACCCGGACCTGGACACCCCTAGACGCGGCGCGCGCCCGGCCGTCCGAGCCCCCGGGAGCCGGCGCGTCGTACACACACCGGCCGGTCACGCGAGCGGCGCGAGAGCACGCGAGAGCAGCGCGCGCGCCTCGCTCCCTCCCCTTCCTCCGCCGGCCGTGCCTCCGCCTCCCTCGGGCCCGAGACCGCCGCGCGCGGGGCGAACAGCGCCGCCACCCGGTTGGCGCCAAGACCTGCAGCGCGGGGCGCCTCCGGGAGGACCGGACCCCAGAGGCCGAGCGGAGGAGGAGCCCGGGTGGCGGGAAGCGAACCCCGTCCTCGCAGGGCCTAGCTGATGAGCAGGGCGAACAGAGCTTTCTTTAACCTTTCGCCGCCCACTTGAGTTCATGACTTTTGGAGTGTCACCCTGAGGGACGTGGACAGAAGTAGTTGAAAAACGGTTAGTGACCCGGTGAAACGAACTGATTTCCTCCCCAGGGACACATCTACAAACTGAAGGAAAGTTTTGCAACATGAAACGACATGGGCTGATGCTTAGTCTCTTATCTTCTGACTGTCACCCGAGTTCGTACCCTCCTCCACCGGAAACTTCTAAAATTAATATATTGAAAGCTGCAAAATATGAAAATAGCACTGAGATAAGTTCTTGAGGTATGGTCTTTGGACTACTGGCCTCCCTGTGACTTCGGCTACTAATCAGAATCTCTGAGTGGAACCCAGAATTATTTTTTTCTTTTCTTTTTTTTTTTTTAAAGAGAGAGTGAGAGAGAGGGAGATAAAGAGAGAACTTTTTTTTTTTAATATTTATTTTTTAGTATTTGGCGGACACAACATCTTTGTATGTGGTGCTGAGGATCGAACCCGGGCCGCACGCATGCCAGGCGAGCGCGCTACCGCTTGAGCCACATCCCCAGCCCAATTATTTTTTTCTTTTTACAAATTTTTACAAAATTTTTTTACAATTTAGAGAGATGGTTCTTGTAGATATGGAAAACCTCGCTTGTTTATTTTGTTTTATGTTTTAAATGTGCCAAGGATTAACTTTTCTTTTCATCCAAAGGAAAACAACTGTCGAGGAAAGTTCAAGAAAGCAGTATTTGAGCAATTTAAGGCAAATATTGAAGAAATAAATCTAAGTGTGCATAAATAATTTCAGAAAGCGAAGTTGAAAAAAGAATACAATAATAATATTTAGCTTCTGAAACTGACTACTAGCATCATTTAAAATATTTGATTATTTATTATTGATGAATATTCTTTGACTTTTTGTTTGTTTGTTAGTACCGGGGATTAACTTAAACCCAAGGGTGCTTAACCACTAAGCTATATCCCCAGCCCTTTTTTTTTTTTTTTTAGAGACAGGGTCTTGTTGAATTGCGTGGCATGGGGCTCCCCTAAGTTGCTGAGAGTGGCTTTGAACTTGGTATTCTCCTGCCTCAGCCTCCAGAGTCACTGGGTACAGATGTGCCACCAGGCCTGACTGGTGTATTTTCTTTTCAACATCTTTTACCTTGATCTTAAAAATAGTAAAGACACTTCAGTTTACTGAATTACCTTTCAGGTATTCCACAAAGGAGCAATCGTCTTGAAATCTAACATTACACAATTGCTCTTTGCTGGAATTCTGAGTAGAAGGCAGAATCTAAGATTGGCCTCATCCAAACTAAGTCCACCAAAAACAACAACAAAAAACCTAAGTCCACCAAAAGCTACTCTTTTTAGGCTTTTCCTACTCATTTCTGGTGTGTGAGTTTTTTGGGTTTTTTTCCCTGTTATATTTATTTTTTATTGATTTTTTAAAATAAATGACAATGGAATGCATTACAATTCTTATTACACACATACAGCACAATTTCCTGTTATATTTATAAAATTAAAGAGCAATGATTTTTAAAAATTTTTACCTGCAGTAACTTTTCCATTATTGAAGGGAGTATAAATTTCAACTTTATACAACGTATTACTTTGTATAACCTTGTAGACCCTCAAAAGATGGTAAACTCTGAAAACTGCAACACATAAACAAATTAAGTTTGTACAACACTCTTCAGAATTCCTGTCCTTCCTTTCCATCAACTAATCAATCAAAGGTAGGCTCAAGTGATCCTTTCATCTCAGCCTCCTGAGTAGCTGGGACTACAGGCATGTGCCACTCTGCCCAGCTATTTCTCTTCTTAAACATGTTTCCACATACAATAAATGAGAAAAGATACATACAAAAAGATACAAAAATACAAAATTTGTGTGCAACAATTATTTTTCAAAAAGGTCTTTCTGCCAATGGGAGGCATTGTTTTGGCACTGAGAAAAAAAAGCATGGTAGAAAGTGGACAGGGCCCTAGTGGTTCTGCCTGTCACATTCAACCATTAAATGGAGGGCACATTAAAACCTGAGATGGAGCCAGGTGTGGTGGTGCACATCTGTAATCCAAGTGGCTCAGGATGCTAAGTCAAGAGGATCTGCAAGTTCAACGCCAGCCTCAGCAAAAGCGAGGCACTAAGCAACTCAGTGAGATCCTGTCTGTAAATAAAATACAAAATAGGGCTGGGGATGTGGCTCAGTGGTTGAGTGCCCCTGAGTTCAATCCCTGGTACCAAAAAAAAAGCTGGGATGGAGAGTCTAGGGGGATGGCACTTCCATTTGTTTGGGAAGAAATAGACCAAAATAATAATAATAAATACATATGAAAATAAAGTAGGGAAGAGGGGGATACAAATCTAGTAGACTGCCACAATCTGCAAGCGCCTCACAATGGAGGTTTGAAGCCATAGATAGTGCCAAACCCTATATATACTATGTTTTCCTTTATGCATACTGCAGTTTTGCTATATAGCACCAGAGTTGATCTGTCCTTCTATGTTTTATGCCCTGGTGTTTCATTTCCATCACTACTCTTGCACTTTGGGATCATTATTAAGTAAAATAAGTGTTATATGGACACAAGTACTGCCATACCATTACTGTGTATCTAATGACCAAGATGTCTACTAAGTAACTAAAATGGCATGTAGCACATACAGCATGGATATGCTGGAAAAGGAATGATTTATGTCTTAGACAGCATGGAGTGGGAGGGCATGATAGTTCATCATGCTACTTAATGCTGCACAATTTGAAATTTATGAATTGTTTGTGTCTGGAATTTTCCATTTAACAGTTTTAGATCAAGGTTGACCACAGGTAACTGAGACTATGGAAATGAATATTAGGATAAGGGCAGATTACTATTATATAGACATATTAAGCCTCTGGGGCACTTTGGTTTGTACTCTAAGATGAGTAACCATTGGACTGTTATAATCAAAAAAAATAATAATAATATGATTTATGTCCTATGATCTAGGCAACCTTGGTTAAATCAATCTTTCTGTTCCTCATTATCCTCATCTGTAAACAGGGATAACAATAGTATGTGCTTAGAGAATCATTATGAAGAATAATTAAGTCAACATTTATAAAATTCCTAGAAAATTAATTGTCACATACTAAGCCTTACATGGTTATTTTTACATAAAATAGCATTGCAGGACACCATGGTACATGCTTGTTATCTTGGCTACTCAGGAAGTTCAGGCAGGAGGCCCGAAAGTTTGAGAGCAGCCTGGGCAACTTAATGAGACCCTTTCTTAAAATAAAAAATAAAAAGAATGGAGGAGTTGGCTCAGTGGTAGAGCATCCTGGATTCAATTCTCAGTAAAAACACACACATTAAATAACAGTAATAATTAATTAATTTTAAAAAATCATTTTAGCTGCTTAGGTTGGACATAATGATAGGGATACAAGTGTAGAAGTAAGTTAACCAGTCATAAGACAACTGCAAAACAGTTGTCTTATGACTGGTTAACTTACTTCTCAAGGAGTGATGGTAACATGAACCAAGCAATAGTAGTAGAAGTGATAACATGTACTATAAGAAAAAGAGAACTTGGGGCATATAGCTCATTGGTAAAGCACCCTGGGTTCAATCCCCAGTACTTGGCATGGTGGGGGGAGTTTCTTCCTTCTTTCTTTCTTTCTTTCTTTTTATTTGTTTATTTATTTATTTATTTATTTATTTATTTTGTGTGTGTGTGTGTATGGTACTGGGATTTAGCCCAGGGGTGCTTTATCACTGAGCTACATCCCCAGCTGTTTTTATTTTTTATTGTTTTGATACAGGATCTTGCTAAATTGTTCCCCAAACTTGCATTCTTCCTGCCTCAGACTCTCAAATTGCTGGTATACAGCACTACCAGGGCAAAACCGAATTTTTCCTTAAGAGGTAGAGTCTTGGGCTGGGGATGTGGCTCAAGCGGTAGCGCGCTCACCTGGCATGCTTGCGGCCCAGGTTTTATCCTCAGCACCACATACAAAACAAAGTTGTTGTGTCTGCCAAAAACTAAGAAATAAATATTAAAAAAAAAAAAAAAAAAAGAGGTAGAGTCTCACTATATTGGTCAGGCATGGCCCTGAATTCTAGGTAGAAGCCATCCTCCTGTTTAGCCTCCCAAGAAGCTGGGACAACAGAATTTTATTTAATTTTTTTTCTTTTTATTTCTTCCTTTATTTTGCAGCATTGGGGATTGAACTCAGGAATATTCTACAATTGAGCTACCATGCCCAGCTAATTTTAAATTTAAACAGCAATATGTAGCTAGTGCCCACTGTATTGAATACTACTATTCTAGTATAGTGTTTAGTAGTAATTGACTGAGGATGAGGGTAGAAGATGTTAGATATAATTTATAGTAGGCCATGGGTTTGAACTGTACTCTGCACTAGACACAACAGACCAAATCAAAATGGAGTCACTCATGATAAAGGTCACATAATCAAACTGAAACTTTAAAGAAGCAGACAGATCTCCAAACAGACCAGTTTTTCCTATAAACACAAGACTTCAGTTCACCCGGGTCAGCGTGATAAGGAAATCTTCTCTGCTTTAATTCTTATTTAAAAAAAAAAAAAAGTAACCTGAATTTACTGGATGTTAGCCAATTAGTTTTTTCCCTTATTGTTCTATGTCCTCGGTCCCATTTTACCAAACTGTCTCTATTATTGCCCAATAGGAGCCCTATCATATTGTTGTTGTTTTTCTTTCTTTCTTTCTTTTTTTTTTTTTTTTTCTGTTCTAGACTAAGTTACCCAGGGAGACCTCAAACTTACAATCCTGCTTCAGCCTTCCTAGTGGCTGTGATTACAAGCCCGTAGCCATTGTACCCAATTCATTCTATTTTGTAGAATAAAACACAGCCCCAACTCATGAATCATAAAAAACAAGTTAGATCTACAACAAAATTTGTTGTCATTTTGTCTTTTAATAGATCTGGTGATTGGGCTGGGATTGTGGCTTAGTGGTAGAGTGCTTGCCTAGCACACATGAGGCACTAGGTTCAATCCCTAGCACCACATTAAAAAAAAAAAAAAAAATCTAAACAAAATAGTTCTGGTGATCATGCAGGGATCTGAATGGTTGTAATTTTGTCTTTTGATAGTTCCGATGATCATGTAGGGATATGAATGATGTTGCTGGTGACTCCTGAGAAATACCACTGACCCATTTTGAGGTATTGAATCCTTTGTATTCCTCATGGAGCCCAATGATTGTAAGTAAACTTCTCTTGGTCAGAATCTGCTCTTTTTCACATTGAGCCCTCAATCTTTTTGACTTTCAAATTCAGGGTGAGTTTGTGCTATGATAAAGTGCATGCCCTTGTAGTGCGTACCACTACAAGGAGTTTATGCTATTCCTTGTAATAGGTACCAAGGGTTTATGCTATGAGAAAACATGTGGCTTTTGGGGGATTGTAAAGTGGCTGATGAATCACTGGCAAGAGTTGAAATCATGACAGAAACAGAACTAGGTCCTATAAGAAGAATCAGGTGTCTATTAATAAAATCAAACAGAAACCGACAGTAAATGGCCATTACTGCTGGGGATATGAACTGAGGCTTTCAGAAATTCCTCTCTGTGTGTTTGTGTGTTTTCCCTTGCATGTTTAGTTAGGGAGAAATCATTAGACAGGTTGGTCAAGGGAGTCTCAGGGCCAAAACCACAATTTGACTAGTGGGCATAGTTCAAACATTTTAGAGTTATGAGAGGGAGCTGCCACCAAAAAGTAAGGCTACTGTGTGAGGATAAGCTGGACACTAGAAAATGTCTATACAATGAGATACGTTATGAATGCATTATACAACACAACTTGGTGGCATTGCTCTCCCAGGCTTTATCTTGGCTCTGGTAGATCCAAGATTTGATGTAAAAATGGGATCCTTAATATCTAAAGAACAAAGTATGGCCTTTATGTGGAATTTTCCAAATGAGTAATATCATGCTTTAAAAATGTTTAAATGAGGGTTCCTCAATTAAACTCAACTTCTAAAAAGATCTCAACAAAATTACATCATTGTGTCCTTTAAAAACTCTTTGCAAAGGCAAATTAAATGTGACCAATGATTGGTACCAGGGATTGAACCCAGGGTACTCAACCACTGAGCCACACCCCCAGCCCTATTTTGTATTTTATTAAGAGACAGGGTCTCACTGAGTTGCTTAGTGCCTCGCTTCTGCTGAGACTGGCTTTGAACTCGCAATCCTCCTGTCTCAGGCTCCCAAGCTGCTGGGATTTCAGGTATGTGCCTATAAGGATAGCCATGCTCTACGAGAGCCTTGGCTGGATGAGAGTTTGGTTTGGGTGTCAGTCAGGCAAGGTACAGAGGAGGTTTCAAATATGGATGTTGAGGCAACAGAAAATCATAGGAAATCACACAGGATTTTACAAGTAAGTATACAGATGAGCTTTGAAGAAAACTCAGGAGCCTGTTCAAAATAACCAGCTGAATGTCAGAAGGACATATTTTGAGACCAATTTAGTTAGTTAGGTGGCTTTTCAACTTGGCTTCTATTTCTTAACTATATTACTGAGTTCATGGAAGAACCCATTAACAAATATGGAAGACAAAGCATTTTATATGCCTGGAAAGCTATGAAAAACCTGCTTGAGGGCTGGGGCTGAAGCTTAGTGGTAGAGCACCTACCTTGTACATGTGAGGCCCTGAGTTTGATCCTCAGTACCACGTAAAAATGAATAAATAAAGATATTGTGCCCATCTACAACAAAATAAATATTTTTTTAAAATCCTACTTGGCCTGATTTTATGTAATTTATGTAGTGTTCTTTTCACCTTTGGGATGTGATAGTAACTGAGTGAAAGGGTTAGCAGAATCAGTTTTGAAAAATCAGTCAGCCAGGTGCAGTGGCACATACCTGCCGCAAGCAGGTTTTTCATGGCTATCCTATTAGGAATTAATTGGACATAAGTTAGACATAGAGACACAATGCATTGACCAGGATAAACAAGTTTCCTGGGAGAGAAAACATTGGTTGTGGGTTGGGCATTTAGTTATCATGTTGGTCACCAGGATAAAGAAGTATCCCATGAAAGGCACACTGTAAACTTACTACTAGCTTCCTTGGATTAACTTCAAGGCAAGACTGGAGTTCATATATTCACTCTCCAGAAGGAAAAAAAAAGAAAAGCAAATTAGAGGAATGTTCACCAAATCCTGTTTGAACAGAAACAGATATTTTGTCCATCCACATGAGCCTTGAAGACATTAAAATCTAAAATTTTAGTGTACAGCCCCTATAAAATTGACCTCTAATGATAGGCAATATGTATTAGATTATTCCTTGGAGAAAACTCTTGCATTCATTCTCTGTACCTTTGAGATATAGATTTTCCACTTAGGAGTCATTCCTTTAGAGAATTAAATTTATAGTTGCTTAGCTAACAATTGCTCAGGGCAATGAACAATTGAAAGTCTGGTAGTCTGAAAATAGTCTGGAGAGAAAAACTATTTGAAAATTGGAAAATAAAAAATCTTAACGAATGCTGGAAGATTTGCTTCTGTCTGTATGTTTTTGTACATATATAGATGTATGTGTTTTGTATATATTAATATATTTCTACCTTAGATGATGTCATCAAAATTTATAAAAAGCTTACTAAGGGTGGTGGTGCACCAGCAACTGGGAGGGTGAGGCAGGAGGATTACAAATTCAAAGCCAATCTAGGCAATTTCATGAGACTCTGTCTCACAAGGGGGCTGGGGACATAGCTCAGCGGTAGAAGGCCCCAGTACTACACTACACACTCTCTCTCTCTCTCTCTCTCTCTCTCTTTAGTTGTTCTATTTAAATTTTTTTAAATATTTATTTTTTAGTTGTAGTTGGACAACACAATACCTTTATTTTATTCATTTATTCTTATATAGTGCTGAGGATTGAACCCAGGGCCTCGCACATGCTAGGCAAGTGCTCTACCACTAAGCCACAACCCCAGCCCTAATTTTTTGTTTAAAAAAAAAAAAAAAAAAAAGCAATAATGTCATTAGCTCAGAAAAATAAAAATTGACAAATTACCTATTCATGTGACTTGGGTCAACCTTTGAAAAATAAACTATAGTCACATATTGCTTAATGATGTGGATACTTTTGAGAAATATATTGTGAGGCATTTGTTCAAATGTAGTATACTTACGCAAACCTAGATGGTACACCTCAATCACTTGACATGACCTCTTGCTGCCATCAAGAAACTTGTGGGCTGGGGATGCAGCTCAGTAGTAGAGCACCTGTCTGGCATGTGCAGGGCACTGGGTTCCATCCCCAGCACTGCAGGAAAAAAAAAAAAAAGGAGAGACTTGGTAGGGCTTGGGATATCACTCAGTTTTAGAGTATTTGACTAGTGTGCACAAAGCCCTTGATTCAATCCCCAGCACTGCAGACAAACAAATGAACAAACAAAACTTGATAAAGGTGAGCTGTATGACACTCTTACCAGTGTAATATGCGTGCATGCTGTTTTTCAATAAACTATTTTTAATAAATAGGAGTACACTAAAAAATAATGATAAAGAATTTAGTATATAGTAAGTGCATAAATCAGTAACAGTTCTTTGTTATCATTTCCAAGTATTATGTCTGTACATAATTATATGGTCAGTACATTTACATGAGAGGCAGTGCAGTAGGCTTGTTTACAAGCATCACCACAAATGTGAGTAAATCATTGTGTTATGATGGTAGAATCGTCATGATGTTACTAGGTGATAGAAAATTTTCAGCTCCATCATAATCTCATGACACTGCAGTTGTATATGCGGTCTGCCATTGACTGAAATGTTGTTATGTAGCACATAACTGTAGTTTTTAAAAATTGTTGGTAAAATAAATAATGTCTTAATAATTGTCAACATTAAATAAAATAACATTTGGTCTGGATTTCCTGTTTAGAGAGATTTGTTTTCTCTGCTACATATATTAGTATCATAAAATTACAAATCCAACCTTAGAGTAGAGCACAGTAAAAACGAATCGCTGAATTGCTTGATGTGTTTCACTTGTTTAATAAAAAAAAAAAAAAGAAAAAGAAAAAAAGAAAATGAAAAAACCATGATTAAATTTTAACTTTCTTTGCTTCTGGGATATATAAAATATATGTATATAATATGAATTATTACTATCTATATTTATACAGCACGGGGGATTGTACCTAGGGGTGCTCTATTACTGTACTATATCCCCAGTCCTTTCTATTTTTTAATTTGAGAAAAGATCTCTCTAAGTTGTCCAGGCTCATTTCAAACCTGTGTTCCCCTTGCCTTAGCCTCCCAAGTAAGTGAAATAGTGCCCAACTCAGTGTCTTATTTTTTATTTTCAACACTGAGAATCCAACCCAGAACCTTAAGCATGCTAGGCAATATCTTTACCACAGTATCTTGTTTTTATATGGTATAGATAGGCTATATGTATTTGAGTCTGCTAGTGAACATGAAAAATTGTTCTATGAGAAAGCATGTTTCTAGAAATTATGAAATGTATATTCACAAAATATTGATATGTAACTATTCAAAATATCTCACTGCCTAAGTCTTCACTAAAAGTTAAGGTTTCTAGGAGTTAAAATTTTTAATTCATTCTTGGTATGGTGTCACAGGCCTGTAATCCCAGGGACTCAGGAGATGAGGTAGGAGGATCACAAATTCAAGTCAGCCTGGGGAAATTTAGAGACTTTATCTCAAAATGAAACAAAAGTGTGTGTGTTTCCAGTGGTTGAGAGGGGGGTAGCTAAGCAGCAAAACTCTTGCCAAAAAGGTGTGAGGCCCTGAGTTCAGTCCCTAATACTTCTTTTAAAAAAATCTAATTCATATGAGATAATTAAAAATAGAAATAATACAGAAAACAGAAAACAACTTGGTATATAAGGAATGTAATATATGACTTTGGTAAATGAAGCTATGAGATATGAAAGATGTGGGGTTTTTTGTTAAAAGTAGAATGATTGAACCAAAATTAAAAAGAGGAAAAGTATCAGATAAAACTAAATTCATTAGAAAGATGTAGGTTTGTACAAGATAAATTGTATAAAAGATTTTTTTTAAATATATTTTTAGTTGTAGTTGGACACAGTACCTTTATTTTATTTATTTATTTTTATGTGGTGCTGAGGATTAAACCCAGCTCCTCACAAATGCTAAGCAAGTGCTCTACTGCTGAGCTACAACCCCAGTCCAAGAAATGTTATATATGATAAAGTTGGCTACAATTAGAGGGCAAGTATTTATAAGTTATTCTAAAAATTGAGCATTAATATCAAAAGTATTCTGATGCAAACCTAGAATTTTGTCCCCTATACTAAATTAACAAGGTTCTTTTGGCTAATGATCTGTGTTTTTTTTTCCTTAGCCTCTTAAATAATTGGCCTAGGAAACAAAGATTTTGTTTGGGTGTTTTTTTTTTTTTTTTTTTTGATACAATATAGGATTTATTGGTGTGGGTGTGTGAGATTAAGAAGGGGTCAGTACAGTGGCTAATGATCTGTCTTTATAAATATTGTTTTAGTCAGCTCTTTCACTGCTGTGACTAAAAAGACTGACAACAATTTTAAGGAGGAAAAGCTTATTTGGGGGCTCACTGTTTAGAGCTCTCAACGTATAAACAGCTGGCTCCATTCCTCAGAGCTAGAGGTGAGGCAGAACATCATGGTGGAAGACTGTGGTGGAAGGAAGCAGCTCACATGATCATCAGAGAGCAGAGAGGAGACTCCACTTGCCAGACACAAAATATGTACCCCAATGGCACACGCCCAATGACCCAACTCCTCCAGCCACACCCTACCTTCCTTGGTCTCCACTCAATTAATCCCATCAGAGGATTAATTCATTGATTGAGTTAAGGCTCTCATATCCCAATCATTTCTCCTCTAAACCTCCTTGCATTTTCTCACTCATGAGCTTTTAGGGGACACCTCCACTCAAACCATAACAAATATATATAATGTTGGTGGAGACTACTTACAGCTTTGCACATGCTAAGCAGGTACTGTATCACTGACCTACATTTCCAGCCTGATCTGTTCTTAATAGGAAACTGAGAGGTGTTTTTGTTCCTTAGCCTCTTAAGTAATTGGCCTAGGAAATAGATTTTTTTTTTTTTTTTATAATACAGGATTTATTGGTGTGTGTGTGAGATTAAGAAGGGGACAGCACAGTGGAAGCCCTCATGAATGCAGGGCCCGCTACTTGTCCAGGGGACCACGATTGGGAATATATTTGACCCCACACCATCAGGAACAAGCTGCTTCTCGGCCATCAAGTCTTCACACTCATCAGCATTACATTTGTTAAAGCCCCACTTCTTTGAGATATGAATCTTCTGAGGCTAGGGAACTTGAACTTGGCCCTGTGTAGGGCCTCAGTCACATATTCCTTGTTCTGTAGCTTGGTGCGAATGGACATGATGATTTGGCCAATGTGAACCCTGGCCACTGTGCCCTGGGGTTTCTCAAAGGTACCCCATATACCTGTTTGGAGTCTGTCAGGCCCAGCACAGGACAACATGTCATTTGGATGACATGGAAAGGTTGGAGCCACACTCGGCTATGAAAGCCATCTTTGCCGCAACTTTTTATCATGTACTTGTTGACACAAATACGAGCAGCCTCCAAGGCTTCAGAGGATATCTTCTCATATTCATCAGATACCACATACATGGCCACATTTTGCCTTTTTTTTTTTTTTTTTTTTGCCTTTTTTCTGCCTAAGATCAAAGATGTATATTTTGGCATCAGGGACATGCCAGCAGAAAGGAGACTTTTGGGACAGCTTGTTTTTATAGTACTAGTAACACTGGGCACGGCGGTGGCCCATGGCCATACCAGGATCTCTGTGGCACCACAAAGGAAAACAGGCGTTCCCACGCCTGCACATGCCTTATATTAGTTTTTGTGGTTTGTCAGGATGATTTCCTGTGCTTCCTATTGTCCTTCTTAGGTCTTTGATTGCTTAAGAAAACAGTCTTTTTTACGGGAAATCCATACATAGTTCAATGAAATTGAATCCCTATCTCTCACGCTGCATAAATCTCAACTCAAAGTGGATAAAGGACCTAGGCATTAGACCAGAGACCCTGCACCTACTAGAAGAATAAGTAGGGCCAACTCTTCATTGAGTCAGTTTAGGAACCTACTTCCTTAACAGGATTCTAAAGCACAAGAAGTACAATCAAGGATGAAAAAAGTGGGGCTGGGATTGTGGTTCAGTGGTAGAGTGCTTGCCTGGCACATGCAGAGCAGGCACTGGGTTCCATCCTCAGCACCACATAAAAATAAATAAGTGAAATAAAGATATTGTGGCCATCTACAGCTTAAAAAATATTTTAAAAAAAGAATCAATAATGAATCAATGGGATTGTATCAAACTAAAAAGCTTTTTCACAGCAAAGGAAATAGTCAAGACCATGAGGAGAGAACCTACAGAATGTGAGAAAATCCTTGCCACCTACACCTCAGATAGAGCATGAATCTCCAGGATATACAAAGAATTCAAAAAACTTAACACCCAAAATACAAATAACCCAATTAACAAATGGGCAAAGGACCTCGATAGGCACTTCACAGAAGAAGAAATACGAATGGTCAACAAATAGATGAAAAACTGTTCAACATCTGTAGCAATTAGAGAAATGCTGAGAGGGGCTGGGGTTGTGGCTGAGTGGTAGTGTGCTTGCCTAGCATGCGTGATGCACTGGGTTCGATTCTCAGCACCACATACAAATAAATAAGATAAAGATCCATCAGCAACTAAATATATATATATATATATATATATATATATATATATATATATATATATATATATAAAAACTACACTGAGAGTCTATCTCACTCCAGTCAGAATGGCAACTATCAAGAATACAAGTAATAAGGGCTGGGGATATAGCTCAGTTGGTAGAGCTTGCCTCCCATGCACAAGGCACTGGGTTCAATCCCCAGCATTGGAGAGAGAGAGAGAGAGAGAGAGAGAGAGAGAGAAGGAGAAGGAGAAGGAAAAGAAGGAGAATACAAGTAACAATACAATAAATGTTGGCAAGGATGTGGGGGAAAAGGTTTACTCATACATTGCTGGTGGAACTATAAATTGGTACAGCCATTCTGGAAAGCAGTATGGAGATTCCTTAGAAAACTTAGAATGGAACAACCATTTGACCCAGTTATCCCACTCCTTGGTTTATTTCCAAAGGACTTAAAATCAGCATACTACAGTGACACAGCTCAATTCACAATAGCTAAGCTGTGGAACTAATCTAGGTGTCCTTCAACAAATGAATGAATAAAGAAAATGTGGTATTTATACACAATGGAATATGACATCGCCATAAAGAAGAGTGAAATAATGACATTTGCAGGTAAATGGATGGAACTGGAGACTATCATGCTAAGTATAATAAGCCAATTCCCCACCCCCCAAAAAAGGAGATTTTTTCAGAGGGAATGTTTTTTCTGATATGTGGATGCTAACACATAATAAGGGTGTGTGGGGAGGAATAATAGAAGTTCATTGGATTAGACAAAGGGGAATGAAGGGAAGGGAGTGTGGCTGAGAATAGGAAAGAGTAGAATGAATTTTCCTATGTTCATATATGAATACACAACCACTGAAACTCCACATCATGAGCAACTGCAATTATAATAATTTATACTCCATGTATGTATGTCAAAATGCACTCTACTGTCTTGTGTATCTAAAATAAATAAATAAATAAAGGACTGGGGATGTGGCTCAAGTGGTAGTGTGCTTGCCTAGCATGCGTGAGCACTGGGTTCGATACTCAGCACCATGTAAAAACAAAATAAAGATATTGTGTCCACCTAAAATGAAAAATAAAATATTTAAAAAAGAAAGAAAAAATTAAAAACTAGTCCTTTCTATTAAATAGCAAATTTTCCTTACAACTATTTCACTATCTGTATTTGCCTTTGATATCTTTTTTGCTGTGGTTAAATGAGCGACTATTTACAGTAACTTATGATCCTATTTTGATCAAGTATTTTTAAACTTTTTGACATTTTTTGACAAAATTTCAAAAATCAAATTCTATATTAAATCTTTCTGACCTTGACTTAACTTTGGAATTTTCCAGTTGGGCCCCTGGAAAACCTCGATCCTCAGCACCACATACAAACAAAGATGTTGTGTCCGCCGATAACTAAAAATAAATAAATATTAAAATTCTCTCTCCCTCTCTCTCTCCCCTCCCCCCGTCTCACTCTCTTTAAAAAAAAAAAAGAAAGAAAAGAAAACCTCAAAGTATGTGTCTCTTACCTTGTAAAAGGATAAAGTAATTTAATATTATTTGATATGTTAAAATATATGGGAAATATTGTCAAATAGTACATGATGCTAAACCTTCTTCACGTAATATGTATGGATATGTTATTGATACAAGTCCTCCAAAAATTGAATTAGATTCCTAAACCATATATATTATCATTCACAATTCTGGCTATTATGTTAAAATGTTGTATGCCACAGAAATAATCAAATTATTTGGTTATTGGTGAGTTGCATCATTAACTTTCATCCAGTTCTTTAACCATGGCCATTTCAAGTCTTGTCCACAGGTAATTGCTCTGTGATGATTTTCTTTTTTCCATTTTTTTTTTTTAATTCATGCATTGTAATTACACATAACGGTGGAGCTCTTTGTTACATATTCATACATATATACAATATTTCTATGCTCTTCTTTTTATTAGTTTTTTCTCATACATAATATTAAGATTCATTTTGACATAATTATAAAAGCATGGAATACAATTTGTTCTAATTCAGTCCTCAGTACTTGCCTTTTCCCTCTCCTCCTCCCTCCCCCATTCCCTTCCCTCTACTCTACTAATCTTTTTGCTATTTACTCGTAGTTTTTTTTTTTTTTTTTAATGACTTGTGGATATACATAAAGGTGAGATTAACGCTTTCTGAAAACTTTTTGCAAGCAAATAAAATTTTTATGTATTCAGTGAGATTTTATGGGAAGGATTCTGACAAATACAGGTTTCTGATGACATTAAGCTGATGCCATTGGCCTCAGTAAGAATTTCCAGAACTTGAATGAAAAACTTGATAGGTTCATGAAACTGCTAAAATCAAGCAGAGCAAGAATTAAATCCATCATACCTGACTGAAATTATAAAGAATAATTTGGGGTTTTGATGACTTTTTTTACTTGTAACATTGATAATTTTAAAAAATATTTTGTTTTCCAGAAATAAGGAAACTCTTTTCTCTTTACATAATTTAGTAATGTATATTTCATTGATAAAAATTGAAACATTTGCTTTTTCTTCGTATCTGATATTTCCAAAATTCTGAAACTATTCATGAATATTCTTATTTTTATGATAATAGTTACTTGTATATTTTTTAAAAAGAATCCACTTTTATTATTATTATTATTATTTTTAGTTGTAGATTGAAACAATACTTTTGTTTTATTTGTTTATTTTTATGTGGTGCCGGGGATTAAACTCAGTGCCTCATGCATGCAAGTGCTCTACCACTGAGCCACAACCCCAGCCCCAAGAGTTCATTCTCTTTATAACAGGATAGAATTGGACATATTGTTTTGGCCTTGAGAAGCTTTTAAAGATTCAATCTGAGATTCCTTATCAAAAGCTCCAGCAAAGCAAACTCTTAAAAGAGCCTTGCTGTACTTCTGTAAATAATTAGTCCAAATTTGATGAGGCTAAATTTATTTTTCAAACAAATTAGTCTTACATTGATTATCTTTGGCAGAAATGGGGGTGATTGTAGAGGTAAACATGATGTTTTTGAAGAAAAGTTATAGTATATTATTATTAGATTAAATTCCTATTCATTGTTTCTGAGGATTTTAAATTTTGGTTTGGTTTGGTTTACTGGCTAATGCTCAGCTGTATCCCCAGCCCTTTTTGTTTTTTGTTTTTTGTTTTGTACTGGGGATTAAACTCAGGGGCACTCACCCACTGAGCCAAATCCCCAATTCTATTTTATTTAGAGACAGGCTCTCAGTGAGTTGCTTAGCATTAGTGCCTCTCCGTTGCTGAGACTGGCTTTAAACTCATGATCTTCCTGTCTCAGCCTCCAGAGCTGCTGGGATTACAGGCATGCACCACCATGCCTGGTGCCTTTTTTGTTTTTAAATTTCTCACTGTGTTGCCAAGGCTGGTCTTGTAGAACTTGTGATCCTCTAGCCTCAGCCTCCCAAGTAGCTAGGATTGCTGTTTTTGAGTTTTTATTATCTATCTGTAGTCTAGACTGGGTTATAAATTCTTCCAGTTCCTCCAATCCAATTTTTTTCCCCATTATAACCACTAAGAACAAGAACTTCTCTATTCCTGAATTTCACCAGAATATCCATTGCCATAACTAGAAATATTCAAATTGCAAACCAGAACAAGAAATTGGTGACTTCAAGTGGCAGACAGTTTTCCCCAAGAAAATAGAGTAAAACTCCCTATCAGAATGAGACTATTACCCTCTGAATTTTTCCTTGTTCATCTCTACCTATTTTGCTTGGCAGAATGATACTGTATGTAGTTAGAATTTTACAACCAGTAGCTTCTTCAGTTAATTTGATGAAATGTTGGATCCTCTTTTAGTCCATCCAGGGGGTAACTTTTGCAACATCCCTGACACAAGTTTATCCTTGATTAAAACAGTCCTTTAATTAATTTTCTATTGCTATAATTTAATACTACAGATAAGATTATAAAGATAAGGGTTTATTTTGCACATGATTCTAAAGGATAGGAAGTTCTAGATTGGATGGCTGCTACTGGTTAAGAAAGTCCTTTTTGCTGGTGGAAACTGCAGAGTCAATACAGGGCATCATATGATGAGACAGAGCATTTTAGCTCCTATTCTTCTTTTAAAGCCACAGTCTCATTGGATGAGCCCCCTTTCCTTATGGCCTTATTTAATCTTAATGACCTTTCAAAAGTCCCACCTCTAAGTACCATAGAGAAATTAGCACTTCTTAGTATGGGGATTAAATTTTGACATGAGTTTTGGTGGGGGAATTCAAACCATAGCAAATAGGTAGTCTCCTCATTTGGTTTATTCTTTGATCTATTCAGTTTTAGTTGATTAATTTCATGAGGGTCCCGGCTAAGGAAAAAACTTCAAATTCTAGGTATTATCTTCCTTATGGTCATACTAGTAGTTTCTCTGTGGTGCTGTATTCTCTTAAAAGTTTTAAATATTTGCATGCAGTCATCTATCAAATGTCAAATAGTCTCTTTTAGGCTGAAATAAAAACAGCAAAACAAAACAAAACAAAACAAAAAACCTCAAAGGAATGTGTGATAATGAGGGTACTATAACCCATCAATGATGAGACTAGAATCCCGGGAATGACAGTAATTGAGAATAGCGCTAAGACATTAAGTTTTAGACAGGCCCTATTGTTCTGTTTCCTTGTTTTCCACTTAAAAACAAACAAACAACAAAAAAAAAACTTTGTTCTGTTGAACATTGTGGTAGTGCCTGAGAGGCTGAGGCAGGAGGATCACTTGATCCCAAAAGTTCAAGGCCAGTTTGGGCAACACAGTGAGATCCTAACTCTGAAAACAAAAGGCAAAATAAAACCCCAAACAACCCCATTGTTGTGCTCTTGCCCAGTGGAAGTTCTCTTTTGATTTCATACAATGGGGGCCTCTGCAATTCAGAAACCACAAATAAAAGCCAGTTAGATCTATAACAAAATTTGTTGTAATTTTTCTTTTGACAAAGAACTGTGTTCCTACTGAATGCCACAGATGTTAAACAGGGTGGTAGTTTAAAAGAATGGATCAGGATAATAGAAGACTACATCTGTTCAAGTGAAAATGAACAGTAGTAAAATGTAACCCAATGGATAAAAATACAAAAATATTTAAGCTATCAAAAACAGTGTTAAGGGGGGCTGGGGATGTGGCTCAAGCGGTAGTGCGCTCGCCTGTCATGCGTGCGGCCCGGGTTCGATCCTCAGCACCACATACAGACAAAAATGTTGTGTCCGCCAAATACTAAAAAATAAATATTGAAATTCTCTCTCTCTCTCCCTCTTTCTCACTCTGTCTTACTCTTTCTTTAAAAAAAAAAAAAAAAAACAGTGTTAAGGGATTCCACCTCTTGGGTCCCTTTCTTCCTCCAGGGAGAAGTCTTTTCTGCTGTCCTTAATAAAGCTTCTACTTTCCACTCTAAAAAAAAAAAAAAAAAAAAAAAAAGGCAGTCTTAAAAATATGTTTACAGTTTGTCTAAAATTAGTTATTTGTTTTCAATTAGAAATGTAACTAAAATTATCCTAAATAATTTCACGAATTATAAATCACTCACATATCTCTGGTCATAAAGAAATTTTAACAATATGTCATAATCACTATGAAATGAAATAAAAAGGAGGCTATAATTTATTTTAGTGTCTTTTTAGGTGTCACTAAAATATTGGCTTAGATTTGCTAAAGCCTGAAAGTAGTCATTCCTTGGTATTCACAGGAGATTGTTTCCAGGATCTCTGCAGATTCCCAACCCTGCAGATACTCAAGTCCTTATATAAAATGACATAGAAATCACATACAACCTATACATACCTTCCTGTATACTTAAAATCCTTTCTAGATTGCTTATAATATCTAAATAATATAGCCACTATGTGAATAGTTATTGTTATGTATTAGGAGACATTGACAAAAAAAAAAAAAAAAGCCTGTATACATTTAGTGCATACAAAATTTTTTACCGAAGTATTTTTCAATGCACAATTGGTTGAATTGAGGATGTAGAACCTGGGGACACAGAAGGCATAGGATAGTAGCATATATATGTGGAGTGAACAAAATGAGTTTGGCATTTCACTGATGACTGATAAAGACAACACATAGGAAGTCTGAATTCTTTTGGCTTCATATGAGCAAGATTTTAATAATTAACTTATTTGTCATAGTAATTTGAGGGTTGTATTTAGATTTTCTTATGGTTTAAAGATGAGGAGTCCCCACAAGGCTCCTAGGTTAATGCAGGAATATTCAGAAGTGAAATGATTAGATTAGGAGAGCTGTGACCTAATCAGTCCATCCTAGTTTAAATAGACTGACTGGATGGTAACTCTAGGCAGGTGGGGTGTGGCTGAAGGAGGTGGGTCCTTAGGGGGTATGTCCTGGAAGGGTGTATTCTCCTTATGGGCCCCTTCTTCCTTCCCTTTCTCTGCTTTCTGGCTGCCATGAATGGAGCCTCTTTCTCTACCATTTCTTTCCTCTGTGATGTTTTGCCTAATCTTGGGCCCAGAGCAATGGGCTTGGATGTCCATAGACTAAACCTCTGAATCTGTTAGTCAAAATAAACTCCTTCCTCTAAGTTTTTATTATCATGTGTTTCAATCACAGCAATGCAAAGCTAACGCAAATTCACTCTAATGTCTTTGTTTTTGTCTTCATCCCCTTTCAATTTGAAGTGCAAAATCTGACTGCTATGGTCTGGATATGGCTTGTTCCCCAGTGCTCACATGTTATAGGCTTAGTCCTCAGTGTATTAATAGGACAATAAAGACCTGGGTCCTAGTGGGAGGTTATTAGATCATTGTAGGTGCTGCCTTGGAAGGAACTAAGGTAGTTCTTCTAGGATCCCAAGTTAGCTGTTCTAACAGTGAGTTGTTATAAGAGACATTCTGGGGCTATGTGTAATGATGCACTCCTGTAATCCAACTACTCTGGAGGCTGAGGCAGGAGGATTTCAAGTTAAACCCAACCAGATAATGTACCAGACCCTGTCGCAAAATTAAAAAATTAAAAGGGTTAGGTAGCTCTATGGTAAAGCACCACGAGGATGGCCAAAATGAAAAAAAAAAAAGTAACAAAATTAATATATTCATCCATATCATTGGTGCTATGATATGAATTATGTTCTTCCAAAATTTATGTGTTGAAACCCTAGCCCCATTTTTAAAAACATTTTGGCATTTTTTATGGCAGTTAATAAAATTAGTTATATTAGCTTTCTTAATGTCATTATATCAAAATTAAGTATTATTTAATGAGGATGAACATCAAACTAAAACTATTTTCAAATATGAAAGAGGACTAAGTATAAGCAATGTGGATAACTCTCAGTGTCATCATATGATAACCTTGTTAGAAAGTTCTGAAGCAAGATTCAATGTTTACCTCTGGAGTCCCAGAGAGAACAGGGAACACAGTGAGACAAGATAACATGGGTGGATATATTCTTGCTACAACTTTCTTCTTGGGCAGGGTGGTAGCTTATCATATGTTCACTGTATGTTAAATAAATAAATGGGTGAATGAATGAAGGATGTGTTCATAACACAAGGATTATAACTAATCAAAGTCCTAAAGGCAGAAGAGAAAAAAATAAAAACAAAAACAAATTCCAAAAAAAACTATTTTTTTTAGGGTACTGGGGATTGAACCCAGAGCCTCACATAAGTTAGGTGAGTGCTCAACCATTCAATTATAGCCCCAGTCCTGAAGAACTTTTAATATAATTTAATTTTTGAAATTATATCCCACAAGTCAAAGAAATTCTACCATTATGATAATTTTTTTTCTAATAATGGTAGTACCATGAGGAATTATTTGGAGTTATATTTTGCACAAATGCCACTTTGTAGTTCTTCCTCAAGTTGCTAGTATTAGGACTATAAATTATTATAGGATTGAAAGCATTTTCTGGGTAATTAAACTTTTAACAATCGCATTACAAATGTATTTTGTAATGAAGTTTGGGATGTCAGTCTCCTATTGTTTTATATGATTTAAAGTAATTAAGAAGGTAGGTGTATCGGGCTGGGGATGTAGCTCAAGCGGTAGTGCGCTCACCTGGCATGCGTGCGGCCCAGGTTCGATCCTCAGCACCACATACAAACAAAGATGTTGTGTCCGCCAATAACTAAAAAATAAATATTAAAATTCTTTCTCTCTCCCTCTCTCACTCTCTCTTTAAAAAAGAAAGAAAGAAAGTAGGTGTATTGACATATACTTCTTAATTACAAGCAGGGTGGAATACATTCATTTATCCAATGTACTGAGAGGATAATCATTACCTCTTGTCCACCCATTACCTCTTGCCCATATCTTAATCCTACAAATTCTGTTTCTTTCCCCCTACAGCCCAGCTGTGTGGCTTGCACCCCACAATGATTGAACCCTCAGTGACAACTGACTCAAGAAAATGCTTTCTTAATGTCATTATATCAAAATTAAGTATTATTTAATGAGGATGAACATCAAGCTAAAACTATTTTCAAATATGAAAGAGGACTAAGTATAAGTACCTACACTGACCTGAGCAAACAAAATATCAACAAGACAAGCTATAAACTAGGACAATAAACTTTTAGCTGAATTACGCAATTCTAAAATAGTGTCTCCTTAGCTTTCTTCATACATCTATGCTAAGGCAATACGGAGTGCCTCCTTTTTTGTCCTATTTTTTTTTTCAGTTTTTCTTGAATCCATAAGAATTGTTCCCTTAGTGAAAGCTCCTTTTGAGTTTATTAATTTATTTACTAAAGACAGGTTCTCATTATATTGCCTAGGCTAGCCTCAAATTTCTGGTCTCAAGTGCTCCTCCCGCCTCAATCTCCCAAGAATTCAGCATATAGGAATCCTGGCTTGAGTTAATTTAAATAAATTTCTGATCTTTAACCACTAAATATGACCAATTTTATAATGAACCATTGGACTTTATGCTGGGGGGTGGTGCTAGAGATTGAACCTAGGGCCTTGTGCATGCTAAGCACATATACTACCATTGGGCTACACTCTAGACCCTGGAGTTGATGAAATCTTAATCATGATCCTACTGTACTGGTGGAATAGTGTTTTTCCTAAATTTATGTTCACCAGAACCTCAAAATATGACCTTATAGGGAAGTAGAATCTTTGATTATATAATTAATTAAGGATTAGCATGTGCAAGGACTTGGTTCAATATACATTTAATTTTTAAAAAATTAAAAAGTGAAGTTATTTTGGATTAGGATAGGCCCTGAATCCAATGACTGGTGTTTTTATAAAAAGACATGTAGAAAGCCTGGGGGGTATAGCTTGGTGGTAGAACATTTGCCCAGTGTGTCTGAGGCCCTGGGTTCAATCCCCAGTATGAATTTAAAAAAAGAAGAAGACAGCAACACAATTCACAATAGCTAAATTATGGAACCAATCTAGATACCCTTCAGTAGATGAATGGATAGGGAAACTTTGGTATATATACACAATGGAACATTACTCAGCATTAAAAGAGAATAAAATCATGGCATTTGCAGGTAAATGAATGAAGTTAAAGAACATGATGCTAAGTGAAGCAAGCCAGTCCCAGAAAACCAAAGGCTGAATGATATGAGGCTGCAGACGCATGGGAGGAATGGAGGAACTTTAGATAGGGCAAAGGGGAAGGAGGGAATGGGAGGGGGCAAGGAGGTAGGAATGATGGTGGAAGGAGTTAGACATCATTACCCTAAGAACATGTATAAGACATAAATGGTGTGAAAATACTTTGTGTACAACTAGTGTCTTGAAAATTGTGCTCTATATGTATAATGTGAAACAATTGTGTAATGCCATCATGTATAGCAAATCTGAATAAATTAATGAATTAGTTAATTTAAATAAAAAAGACAAAACATGTTAGAGAAGAAGACCATGTGACAATGGAGGCAATGATTCCAAAGATATATTGCAAGCCAGGTAATATCAAGGATTACTAACAAGAACCAGAAGTTAGGGAAAAAACAGGGAAGGATTCTTAGAGTCTTCAGAGGGATCATGACCCTGCTGACATCTTGATTTCAGGTTTCTGGTGTCCATAACCATAAGAGAATAAATTTCTGTTGCTTTAAGCCACCATGTTTGTGTTGTTTTATTCCAATAGCCCTGTTAAGTGAATACACACGCCATATGCAAAAATTCTCTCAAAGTGGGTAAAAAGAAGCAAAGGCATTTTACCCTCTGCAAGACAAATGTCATTACACTCCTGTTTTGGGACCTAAACTTTAGCTTTTGAAGACCCATAAAATATTTATAAAGCTCTGAACAGTAGTTTACCTGATTTCCACATTTTTTCAATTGTATAAGTTTGTGAGCATTAATTTATCTCTACAATCTGCATTTTTGTTTATTTTCATACATTCTTATGAAATGAGGACAATATGAAAGCAAATATTTAAATAGTTGTACAACTAATATGAAGAAACTACAAAAATAGAACTGTTGGTTAGCAGACAGCTCCCCAAACCTTGGTTCAAAGTATTTATTTGTCAGCTGTTGTGCAAAAATCCAAAGTAGAATTTTAATAGGAAATATATAGTGTACTAACTGAGCTTGTGCAAAATTGAAAGGAATAAAGTTACGGAATATTTTAATAATCAGGTAATTAATAATTTATAATCATTAAAGTATTACAAATGATTGTTTAATAATCAAATGATTCATTTTATTCACTATGAATTTTTATAAAAGCAATATTTTCTATCAGTTATAATTAGTTAAATGTCACTGAAATAATAACTGGCAGGGAGCTGGGGTTGTGGCTCAGCGGTAGAGCACTTGCCTAGCACACGCGGGGCCTTGGGTTCCATCCTCAGCACCACATAAAAAAATAAAGAAATAAAATGAAGGTATTGTGTCCAACTACAACTAAAACATAAATATAACAACAACAACAACAACAGCAGCAGCAGGCAAATTGTAAGAATAAATACCTGAACTTCAAATTTAATTGGGAATGTAACCAGTTTTAGAACTGGTAGCTAACCTATCTGACTTGTCCAAGGAATGTACCAAGAATTTTGCACAACTTTCTCTCTAAATTCTCCAAGTAATTGCAGAAACTGGTTCTTGGAATGTGGGCTTCCTAAAGAAATACTGTTTTGGAAAACCTCATCAGAGTGCAATTATGCAGACCTGTCCAGAGACTGGAAAAAATTAAGCAGAGGTTCTGTAGGAAACTTAAGAAAGTCTATTTCCCCTTCTAATCATAACTGAGATTTATCATGATTTTTTAGGATATAGAAAGTTTCTTATTAACCGAATTTTGCAGGGGCAACTACTAGGAATTGAAACCGGGGATGCTCTACCACTGAGCTATACCCCTAACCCTTTGAATTTTTAAATTTTTATTTTAAATTTTTTGGTACTGAGAATTGAATCCAGAATGCTTTTCCACTGAGCTACATTCCAAGTCCTTTTTAATTATTATTTTGAGATGATATCTCTATGTTGCTAAAGCTGGCTTCCAACTTGTGATTCTCCTACCTCAGCCTCCTGACTCACTGGGATTATAAGTATGTGTCACTATGCCTGGCTTGAATTTTTTTTTTTTTTAATAAACTGCAAGTTAACCAGGAAACTCCTTTTCTTTTCACTCTGTTGCAAATATTTCTAGAGTACATTAAGTTCTTTTTCAGTCTTTCCTATCTTTAGAAAGCATGGTATAGTGAACATGAAGGGGACTTTGGTGTTTGAATATACCCCAGTGCCTTAGGTTTATCAATCTGAAAGCCACTTTAAATTTTCAAAATTGTAGGCATAGGATCAGAAACTGAGACAAATGTGGGTAGAGGATAGAACTTTCCATAGAAGTTAGTTTCATCTTTATGTGTTTTGGTTTGTTTGTTTTGGTGCTGGGGATGGAACCAAGGGCCTTGCATCTGTCAGACAAGCACTCTATCGCTGAGTTCTATCTTCTGCCCCATTCTATTTTTTAATATAAAAAAGAGAGGCAAGTGAAGAACCTTTATTAAATAGGGTTTTGATACTTTACTTAAGTGATAAGTCAGCCACTTAGCACTTACTATCTAATAGGTTCTTTACTAAATGTTGAGGATACAGAAGTAGACAAGTTATTTGTTCAGAGTTCAACAAGCAATTTGACATTTCTTGTGTTATTACTATATTGTCATGCATTTGTGCTAGCTAAGCTTATTAATTTGGGAAACAGAGTCTACATGAAGACAGAATGGAATTGGGGTGGTAGAGCAGAATGAAGAAATTTTTAGGTGTCAACAAGTAATAACGTTAACTGTTGTCTCTTGGTAGTAGAATTATGAAAAGTTCTTTATTTTCTTCAGACTTTATATACCTTTCAAACATTCTTAAAAAGTTTGTTCAGACGATGGTTCAAAAAAGATTTAAAATTGGAAAGTAAGTTTATTTTAAAAATGTGACAATGGGCTGAAGAATGTAGCTCATAAATGGTAAAGCACTTATCTAGCATGTGTGAGGCCTTGAGTCTGATTCCTAGTACCACAAAAGCAAACAAACTGGATGTGGGTGAGGTGGCTTATGCCTATAATTCCAAAAACTTGGGAGGCTGAGGCAGGAGGATCCTAGGCCTCCAGGCCAGCCTTAACAACCTAGACCCTGTCTCAAAATAAAAAAATAAAAAGGGCTGGGTTTGTAGCTCTAAGGTAGAACCCTTGCCTAGCACTTGCAAAGTCTTAGATCCAGTCCCCATCACCACAAACACACACACACACACACACACACACACACATACACACAAAGCCCATATACATATATTCACACCAAGTTTCTAATGTATTCACCAACTTTTTTTGGGGAAAAAAAACACACCTCTCCTTTAGTATCACATTTAATTATTTAAATTTAATTGTCAGAGTTTTCACCTCTATAATCTTAAAAGCCTAATTCATTATTCACATTTTAATAAGTAATCTTTAATATATATTAATAAATCAAAATTTATCAATACCGCTTTTTCATAAAATGAAGCAGAAAACTATTGCTTACAAGAAACTCCATTTCTGGACCATGATCTACATTCCTGATCTTCTCACTCTTAGTTTTGCAAGATAGACTTTTTCTCTCCCTGTTTGAAGTTCCCTTACTATGAATGTACCTGTACCTTGGGGAACAGAAAGGGCATTTGGCAATCTGAGCAAATGCAGAGGAAGAAACAGAGACCCTTTTAGAATAATGCACGAGGGAGGGCCTCTTGAACATGAAAAGTCTGATTGTATGTATTCCACTGGAAGGATGTGACACACCCTGCTCTTGTCTAAAGTGGAGGATAGCTGAATGGCTCACAGCTTGTGCCAGAGGTGGAAAAGTAGAGGTAAGATTCCAGGGATAGTGTTCAGGTGTCTTTCATGGAGGAAGAAAGACGGGATAGATTGAAGGCAAAGTGTTTTTATTTGTGGCCATGTAGGGCAGCTCAAGGGGCCAAGCTGAAACTCCCTTACATCATTAAGGGATTGAGAAAACCGATAAGAAAAAATAAAAGAATCCTTTCCAAACCCTTACTCCCAGTGACTCTGAATTAGATCTGACACTAACTTGAAGCAGTGGACTATTGTATATATTCTTCTAGAACACAAGCTCTGTGAAGACAAGGATCTTTATTTTGTTCACTGATATATCCTGAATGTCTGGAACAGTGCCTGACAACCAATAGGCATTCAATGAATATTTGTTCAGCTGGACACAGTGATGCATACCTGTAATCTCACAGGAGGTTGAGGCATGATGATCCTAGTTTGAGACCAGCCTGGACAACTTAGCAAGACCCTGTCTCAAAATTTAAAACAAAACAAAACAAAAACAGGGATGGGGGAGGCTAGGGATGTAGCTCAATGGCAGATATCCTCTGGGTTCAATTCCCAGTGCCACAAAAATAAATTCTTGTTTAATTGAATAAAAAAAAAAATTCTGGACGATGTGTATATACCCATTGGCTAATAATAGAATTTAACACAGGGCTGTACTACCCTGTCTGTCTTATTCAAGGTATATATCAGGTGTTCGTTAGAATGAACCAGAACGTATGTCAAGTGGTGTACCCAGGAGAAGAGAAGACCACAGTCGACTGTTAGACTTTTAATGCTTTTATCCCTGACTCCACTTGAGATATAGGTGGAATTAGAGTTAACAATGGAGTAGAATTAACTATGTTCAATATTACTTAAAAATGATTTTTCTTCATAATGGTTAATTTTATGTATCAACTTGACTGGGCTAAGAGATATTCAGAGAGATGGTAACTCATAATTTCTTGGTGTATCTGTGAGGGTGTTAATTGGAAAAGATTAACATATGAATCAGTACACTGAGTACGCACCAAGGCAGGAAGGCATCATTTAGTCCCTCCAGGACTCCAGTAAAACAAAAGGGTAAATGGAAGAAGGACAAATTCTCCCTCTCTTTTCTTGAGCTGGGACACTCATCTCCTCTTGTCCTTGGGTATCTGAGCTCCTGGTTATTAAAACTTTCGAGTTCTGGACTCCCCTGGTTCTTAGACCTTCAGAGTCAAACTTCAATGTCATAGAAGGAGTTAAAGATGGGCCATCTCAAATTATGCCCAATTGGTATTGACTATTTCAACCTGAAGTCATGTGAGGAACTGGAATTTCAGAAATGGCCATTTGGATTGTCTTTTCCTATGTGCAGCAAGTCATAAAGATTCCTTTGGGAGGCAGCATGGTGCACATCTGTAGTCTGGGTGACTCCAGAGACTGAAGCAGCAGAATCACAAGTTGAAGGCCAGCCTCAGCAACTTAGTGAGGCCCTAAGCAACTTACCAAGATCCCTGCCTCAAAAAAGAAAAAAAAAAGAAAGAAAGAAAATAAAACAAAAAATAATTTAAAAATGTCAAGGGATGTAGCTCAGCAGTAGAGTGATTGTCTAACATGTGTAAGACCTTGGGTTTGATTCCAAGCACTGGAAAAAAAATTACAAGACTATCACCAAATGAAAAGGTAATCAACAAGTATTGCTAGATGCAGTAACATACCACTGTTATCCCGGTGACTTGGAAGGTAGAAGGATTGCAAATTTGAGGGCAGCCTGGGGAACATAAAGAAACCTGTCTCTAGAAAAAGAGATGGTAGTATAGCTCAATGGTAGACCAATCTTAGGTTTAGTGGAGAATCACAGAAAAAAAAAATTCAATTTTTTTTTTTTTTAAACATGATGGAAATGTGGAGAGATTTGTTCATTTGGCTCTTTCTTTATTCCACAAATATTTATTTATTAATTGCATACCATATTTTCTTTTCTTTTTTCTTTTCTTTTTTTTTTTTTTGTGGTACAGGGGATTTGTACTCAGGGCCTCACACATGCTAGGCAAGTGCTGTACATCTGTGGAGTTACATCTCCAGCCCTTTCTAAATTTTATTTTGAGACAGGGTCTGGCTAAGTTACACAGACTGGCCTTAAACTCGTGATCCTCCTGCCTCAATCTCCTGAGTAGCTAAGATTATAGGCATGTGCCGTCATGCCTGACCTATATTTTTAAGAATGATGCTAAAGACTAGGAATAGAGGGGTTGGGAATGTGGCTCAAGTGGTAGCGCGCTCGCCTGGCATGTGTGAGGCACTGGGTTCCATCCTCAGCACCACATAAAAATAGAATAAAGACATTGTGTCCACCTAAAAAACTAAAAATTAAATATTAAAAAAAAGACTAGGGAAAAAAAAAAAAAAAGACTAGGAATAGAATAGTGAGTGGACAGAAGCAGTTCCTAACACCTAGGTATTCATAACATAAGGACAGACTCTTTCAAGTAATATAATAATTTATTTATTTTCCACATTTTTAATTTTAGCATTATAGTTGTACATAATGATGGGATTTGTTACATATAATATATACATACACTATAAATCATATTTGGCCAATATCACTCCCCAACACTTCCCCCTAATAATTATTTTTATTTATAATTAAGATAATTGTAACAAAAGTGAGGAGCAAGATTCTCTGAAAGTTAGCCAAAGTCTGAGTTTTAGGTTTCCATTGAGTGGGGCAGGGGGAGAATGTCTGCATTGGAGGAGTAATTCAACTTGAAAGGGAAAAAAGAATAACCTAGTAGGGGGAAAATTAGAGCCAAAGCTCTGAGGTGGGAAGATACTTGTTAACTTCAAAGAACCAAAAAAAAAAAAGAAAAGAAAAAGCGATGTAGCTAGCATATCATAAAAGTGGTGAAAAGGTCCAACAGAGTAGCTTTGCCTGTTCTGAAACTTCATGTCAATGAAATTTAGAGTATACAACACATACTTTTGTAGGCTTCTTTAATTCAGTATAACATTTTAAAATTTCATCCATTGCCATTTCCTGCACTTATGGGTGCCAGTTTGTTGCTAAATGTTATTCCATTGTAAGGATATACCACAATTTATGTATTCATTCACGTGTCAACAGTCACCCACTGATTTGGCTTATTTCCAGGTTTTGATCACTGTGAATAGTGAATAGCACTGCTGTGAGTATTCTTGTATAAGAGATGTGAGAGATTTTCACCCTTCCTTCCTTCCTTCCTTCTTTTGTCCATCTGTCCATACTCTTTCTCTCCTTTCTTTCTTTCTTTTGTATGGTTCTGTGGATAGAACCAAGCATCTCCAGCATGCTAAGTGAGTGCTACCACTGAGCCCTAAAGATAGTTTTTTGTTTGTTTGTTTTTGAGATGTGGGTATTGGTGTGTTGCCAAAGTTGGGCACAAAATCCTGGGCTCAAGCAATATTCTTGCCATAGCTTCCAAGTAGCTGGGACTATAGGTGAGCATTACTGCTTGGCTTAAGATGTGAGATTTTTAGTCCTCTGTTTCTCCCACTTCACAAAGTGTAAAACCAAGAATATGCTCTTTGTCACACTGCAGCTTTAATAAAGCTACTAAAAACAGTTTGATACCTCCCTGATCCTTTTGCTGACCTCATGAAGGCACTTGGGCTCTAGTAACTACAGATAAGAACTGGGCCAGGTAATTCAACACAGACACAGCAGCAGCCTGGTTGGCCTGAGTTCCATCTGATATATGAACCATACTTTGAGGTGGAGGATATCAAGGGAGGAGAGGGCCCTTGCTGATACTTGAGGGTGAGGAACCAATCTTGTATCTAACCTCATGTATAATCAGGAATCTGTAACTACAAAAGGAACTCTCTATCCCTTCTACTTGGGAGGATCCACTTTCTCTTTCCTACGTCCCTAGAAGGACTAACCTGAAAGCAGAGATCTGCAACTCTAGCTTGAATACATAAGCCTTGGCACTTTTAGTGTATGTGTGTATTCAACAGAAGCTGAGTAGGTCCCAGCATTATAACTCCTATGCGGAGCTTGTTATGGAGTGTCAACCGCAACTCCCAGATGCGTCTCTGTCTGATGACTCCAGTTTGAGTCACTTTAACTTGAAGTACTACATTCTTTTTAGGCTTCAGTGAATTTTTCATATTTCTATATATTAGCAAAGACAGTTATTTTGAAGCCTCCTTCCTTCCTTCCTTTCTTCCTTCCTTCCTTCCATCTTACTTCCTTTCTTACCCCCTTTGAAAAGAGGCATTTGTAATAGGAATTTTCTTTCCAGGGAGGCCTTTTCGTATTTTATTTTATTTTTGTTTCTTCTCTATTTCTTCTTTATTTTTTTCATTTTTTCCCCTTTAGCTCAAAGTCAACTACCCCTTCCAGCTCTCTAAAGAATTCATTCTCTTCACACACCAAACTAGTGCTTCCTATCCCATCCTCTTCCCTAACTGTTCCCCAGATTTCTCTTAAATGGATCCTTCTAAGCTACTGACATGGTTTTTCCTCTCAGCCTTTCCTTCTTGGTCTCTAAATATCACACTTACATACTATAGTAAGCAGTGAGGGCTCCTTTTTTTTGGTGATGTAATGAACTGGAAAAAAACAAAACAGAACAAAACAAAAGCCTCCCTACAGAACACCTACAGAGTGGAAGTGTAGCTCAGGGGTAGAGGGCTTGCCTAACATGCACAAGGCTGTGAGTACATCCCCAGCACCACAATAAATAAATAAACAAGTGCAGAGCCAAAATAGCAAGAAAGGAGGTATAATCGACTGTTTTTAAAATAAATGTATAAATAAATAAATATTTATTTATTTATTTATTTATTTATTTATTTATTTATTTTAGTTGTAGTTGGGCACAATACCTTTATTTTATTTATTTATTTATTTTTATGTGGTGCTAAGGATTGAACCCAGGGCTTCTCATATGCTAGGTGAGCACTCTACTGCTGAGCCACAAACCCAGCCCATAATAGACTGCCTAATGATCACAAATACCTCCTGACACAATATATACACCCCTTTGCAATGCAATTTTGCTACTGATCATTTTATTTCAGAACAAGACCTGGAATCTTACCTGAAGAAGTTCAAGTGAGTTGCATACAGTAGCAGGCAGTAGTTCCTTGGAAGGGATTGAAAAAGGGAAATGGGGACACTCTTAAGGGAGAAAGAGAGAGAGTGGGTCCTCCCAGATAGGAACAGTGTGCCCCTCCTGTCCTCCAGTTTTATTGGGGGGTCCCTGGAAATTGTCCAGAGAATCTCACCCAGGTCCTCCTTTCGATTTTTGACAGATAGCTGATTTGCATCAGACATTTAAGTCCCCACTGCATATGGTCTTATCCCATGGAAGGGAAATTTTATCATTATAATGACTTGCTAAAGAACTAAAGGCAAGGGGCTGGGCTTGTAGATCAGTGGTAGAGTACTCACCTTGCATGTGGAAGGCACTGGGTTCGATCCTTAGCACCACATAAAAATGAAATAAAGGCATTGTATCCTATCCATATACAACTAGAAAACAATTAAAATGGAAAAAAAAAAAAAAAAGAACTAAAGGCAACTCTGGGTCACCTTGGCCCAGACTAACTGATTTTATTTGGAACTTGTTCTTACAGATTTTAAGGTTGGGGGCTTTGTGTTCTAATTATTCTGTCTCCCTGAGTCCTAGAATCTGGTGTGTATAAAGGTCACAAAATCCCCCCTTCAGGGTAATTGCCAGGGAGAAGTTTTTGGACCAGTATTTTTCCTGCAGATAACAGGCTATCTGCTGAGGAATGTAGCATATCCTATTGACTTAAACCGGGACACACCAGAATGGCCTCAGGTAATTTACTTTTTAAAGCAAGTGGGGGCCAGCATAGTAGGACCAGTCTATAGAATTATCCCCTTAACCTCCTGATCCTACTGCTCCTGTCTGTATGCTATCTTGCACTTTCAAGATAAGGAAACTACCCCCTCAACCTTTATTTACTTTTGGTGCTGGGAATTGAACCCAAGGTCTTATGCAAGCCAGGTAAGCGCTCTACCACTGAGCCTATCCCTAGCCCCCACCTTTCTGTCTTTAACCTACTTTTTTTAGAACCCTTCTAGACCTTGCCCTTGCTTTCTGACATGCTATGGTGTAGTATGTTTAATTCTGATGCTAATTATCTCTAGTTAGTGTTAGAATCCACAGGTTAAAGACCACAGTCTCCTATGACACTGACTCCACTTTAGATGCCAACCAGAAGTGGAGTACCCAAGACATCTACACTTCTGATCAACTCGCTACAAATTTGGGAAGGGTGGGTGTTCCATTATACTTCTCAGGTCTAGGAATTCATCAGCATGTCTCACAGAACTCAGGAAAGTGTTATACTTACAATAGCAGTTTTGTTATAAAGTATACTTATCAGAACCAGCTAAATGAAGAGACTCAAAGCGTGAGGTCTAAAAGGGTTCTAAAACCAAAGCTTCTGTGTTTTCTCTCCCCTCTCCATATACTCTTTATTTTTTATTTCTTCAGTACTGGGAATAGAACTTAGGGGCACTCTATTACTGAGCTACATCCTCAGCCTTTTTTATTTTTTATTTGGAGACGGAGTCTTGCTAAGTTGCCCAGGCTGGCCTAGAACTTGTGATTTTCTGCCTCAATTCCCTAAGTTACTGGATTCCACCCCAGCACTGAAAAAAGAAAAAGAAAAAGAAGAGAACATTAGCAGAGCATATATCTGATAAAGACCTTATATCTTTTTTTTAAGAGAGAGAGAGAATATTTTAATATTTATTTTTTAGTTTTCGGTGGACACAACATCTTTATTTTTATGTGGTGTTGAACCCAGCGCCCCACATGCCAGGCGAGCGCGCTACCACTTGAGCCACATCCCCAGCCCAAGAACTTATATCTTTTTATATTTAAATAACTCATAACAATAAAAGGAAGACAACACTATAATAAAGACAGAAGATTTGAACAGACAGGTCATAAAAGAAGCTATATGAATAGCCAAAAAAGACTTTGAAAGATGCTACTATTATTAGTTATTAGAAAAAAAGTAAATTAACAGTACAACAACAATCCAAGGAAGTGGCTCAGGCCTGTGATGGAAATACTCTATATCTGAATTATTATGATGGTTACATTACTACTTTTGTTGATGAAAACTCATAGAATTGTACACTTCAAATTAGTGAATCTTTTTTTTTTTTTTTTTTTTTTTTTTGTACCAGGCATTGGACCCAGGGGTCCAATCTGAGCTAGATCCCGGCCCTTTTTTGTATTTTATTTAGAGACTCACTGAGTTGCTTAGGGCCTCACTAAGTTGCTGAGGCTGGCTTTGAACTCAGGAACCTCCTGCCTCAGCCTCTTGAGCAGCTGGGGTTGCAGGTATGCACCACAGCTCCTGGCTAAATTAGTGAATCTTCTTGTATGTAAATTATACCTCAGTAAAACTGGTGAAAAGAAAAGTGGCCTGTTTTAAGTATGCTCCTGTCAAACACAAAGACTTCTCTGGAGGTATATACCTTTAACTGAGCCTTCACAAAATTCCCAAAGACAAAGCCCAGCTGAACATAAGATCTCCATAAAAAATTTTTTAAACAGAGAGAAATTAATTCTGGTCCAGCAGTGCACACATGTAGTCCCTGCTGTTCAGGAGGTTGAGGCAGAAAGATCAGAGCTGTGGGGTACAACCCCGTGGTAGTATGCTTACCCAGCATGCACAAGGCCCTTGGTTTAATCCCCAGTGCTGGGGGGAAGAAAAGTGGACAAAACACACACGTGCGCATGCGCACACGCATACACACGCAAACAGAGAGCTTAGAAAACAACACCTAAATACATATATACATGCATGCGTGCAAAGAAAAAAAATTATATACTGGGCATGGTGGCACACACCTGTAATCCCAGTGATTTGGGAGGCTGAGGCAGGAAGATATCAAGTTCAAGTTTAGCCTTAGCAACTTAGTAATATCCTGTCTCAAAATAAAACAGGTGGGGCTGTACTCAGTGATAGAGTGCTCCTGAGTTCAACCCCAGTACCAAAAAGAAAAAAAAAATCACAAATAGAATTTCTAGAAAAGAAAAATGTAGTCATTGAAATTTTAAGAACTATGAACAGATTTAACAGCTGATGAAAATAGCTGAAGAGAGTATTAAGGAAGTGCATAAATCATTTAGGGAAAATACATAGAATATACAAAACTAAAGATAAGAAAAATGTAAAAAGACATGGAGAAATTTTTAGAATAAGGAAAAATCTAATTTTTTTAAAAAATATATTTTTTTAAGGTTGGGGGGCTGTAGCTTAGTGGCAGAGCGCTTGCCTATCCTCAGCCCACATTAAAAAAAAATTTTTTTTTTTAGTTGTCAAGGATGTTTATTTCATTTATTTATTTTTATGTGGTGCTGAGAATTGAACTCAGTGCCTCACACATGCTAGGCAAATGCTCTACCAATGACCCACAACCCCAGTCCTAATAAAGTTCTAACAGTGGTTCAAAAGTAAAGAACTGGGGCTGGGGATGTGGCTCAAGCGGTTGCGCGCTTGCTTGGCATGCGTGTGCACCACATACAAACAAAGATGTTGTGTCCGCCGAAAACTAAAAAAATAAATAAATGTTAAAAAATTCTCCCTCTCTCTCTCTCACACACTCTCTCTTTAAAAAAAAAAAAAAAAGTAAAGAATTCAGAAAAGTTAAATATTCAAAGAAACAATGGCTAAGAATTTTCTAGAATCAATGGATGACAGTGAACAAAGCCTCCTAAATACTCAACAGAATATATTTTCTATTCCAACAGATGTGAAGTAAGTCTTATTGTACAACTTCAAATAAATACCACCCTTACATTTTATTAGTGCTCTGATAAACACTGTTAAGTGAAGCAAATTTGTATGCTCTCTCAAAATGATCACACTTTTTAAACTCAAAAAGAAAAAAAAAATTTTTTGTCACCACTCCCCAGACTTAATACTTCACTCATTAACAAAGATAAATAATACAAGAAGAGATGTGGTAGTGGAAGTAGCAGTTTGTAAATGTAATCAGTTTTAAATTAGTGTTCTTTTTGTGAACTCTTGACTTTGTGCATGCTGTTCCCTCTGCCTGAAATAAAATGAGCAATTGCACAGGTCACTTTTTTTTTTAAGTATTCAAATCATATAACTGGAAATTCTTTTTAAAAAATATTTATTTTTTAGTTTTAGGTGGACACAGTATCTTTATTTTATTTTTATGTGGTGCTGAGAAACAAACCCAGTGCCTCATGCATGCTAGGTGAGCGCGCTACCACTTGAGCCACATCCCCAGTCCCCTGGAAATTCTATTTGTTATAAGGGATGGTTTTTTTGTCCCAAGACTTTCTCTACTCATGATGATTCAATAAATCCATGGGTTGACTTAGGCCTGAGAACCATTGCCTTTAAGAAACCAGGTAGCCTGTTCCATTTGTTCTTTATGGATTGTTGGGTTTCCCCTGGAGGGTTCCTGACCAAACAGCCTTGGAGGCTAAAGCTTCAATGTCCTCCCTTAAAGCTGTGACATGATGCTTATTTGTCAGGAGAGGAAAAGGAAGAGGTAAAACTGAGAAGACTTTCCCAAAGAAGAAATACTTGAACTAGATCTTAAATAGACTTTGCCAGACAGACAAGGGAGTAAATGGTATTTAAAACAGAGAAAGCTGCATGAATAAACATATGGTTGCCCTCAGACCTCTAGTGAAGCCCAAAACTATTAAAAAGAGGACCAAGAAGTTCATGAAGCACCAGTCAGACCAATATATCAAAATAAAGCATATCAGACAGAAACACAGAGGTATTGACAACAGGGTGTGGAGAAGATCCAAGGGCCAGATCTTGATGCCAAGCATTGGTAAAGGGATATGGGAGCAACCAGAAAACAAAGCACACGCTCCCCAGTGACTTCTGGAATTTACTGGTCCACAATATCAAGGAGCTGGAAGTGCTAATGTGCAAATCTAACTGTGCTGAGATTGCTCACAATCTTTCCTCCAAGAACCACAAAGCCAGCATGGAAGGAGCAGTCAGCCCAGTGGGCCTTAGAGTCACCAATTCCAACATAAGGCTGTGTACACATTTTGTTGTGCTTAAATGTATTGAAAAAAGAAAAAATTCAAGGTAATTTCTATGTGCTTGAATTTATAATGTATAGACACCCAAGAGATACTAAAAAAATTTTTTTAGTTGTAGATGCACACAATACCTTTATTTTATTTATTTATTTATTTAAAGAGACAGTGAGAATTTTTTAATATTTATTTTTTAGTTTTCAGCAGGCAAAACATCTTTGTTTATGTGTGGTGCTGAGGATTGAACCCGGGCCGTACGCATGCCAGGTGAGTGCGCTACCACTTGAGCCACATCCCCAGCCCTTATATATTTATTTTCATGTGGTGCTAAGGATCAAACCCAGTACCTCACACATATTAAGCAGGTGCTCTACCACTGAGCCATAATCCTGGCCCGAGATATTAAAATTTTAAATAATTATATACTAAACATATTTTAAAAACCAAAATTAATTTCTCCATCTTCTGGCCAACAAGCACTTTTGCCAGGTGCAGTGGTGCACGCCTGTAATCCCAGCAGCTCAGGAGGATGAGACAGGAGGAGTTCAAAGCCAGCCTTCGCAAAAGTGAGGTGTTAAGCAACTCAGTGAGACCCTTTTTGTAAATAAAATACAAAATAGGGCTGGGAATGTGGCTCAGTGGTTGAGTGCCCCTGCATTCAATCCCTGGTACTCCCCCCTTCAAAAAAGCACTTTAGTCCCTATTTTGCCTTTACCTTATGGTCTGTTGTAATTCAATAAGTACATTTAAGTTTATATACTGAATAGGAACATGGATAGTGTTTTATTTAATCTTTTTGTCCTCTGAGCACCTGAAGTTACATGATGGCACACAACAGATATAAAACTTATTTTTCAAAAAAGTGAAAATCATAAACTTATAAATTGATCCATGTTTTCACTGGTTCTCCATCATCCTGCCATATTTTAAGGCCTCTTGATATCTTTAAACATCAGTTTACCTCTTTTTTAAGGTTTTTGGGTCCAAGAGAAAAGAGCATCTCTAAGGGTCTGGAATACCCATTTCACACCAGTCTTGTTATGTCACCACTAATAATTTTTAAGAATAAAGTTGGTATAAAGAAGAAAGGAAAAGAAGGTCCAGAAAAATCCTTGCAGATCATTTAATGTGGTAACTGCTACAGAGTACAGAAAAGTCATTTGATGTCAGGGAAACCTACACATGAACTAAGTCTAACATGAACTCTTCATGTCCTTTGTACGTGATGTAGTATATTTTATATCATATCATATTGTATTGTACAAGTTTATAAATTGCCTAATTAGAATATGAATGCTTCAGAATAGAGGTAGCATTATTGGCAGTTTGTATTGCCCACATTTGGCATATGGTATTGCCCAATAAATGTTATTGGAGGGAGAACAAGAAAGCAAAGAGAGGCTGTGGGTGTAGCTCAGTGGCAGAGCACTTGATTAGCATGTGGGAAGCCCTGGGTTTGAACCCCAGCACTACTCACACACAAAAAAAGCAAATAAAGTGACAAGGAGAGAACATGAAAGTAATTGTGCCTTGCACATAACAAGGGAAATGACATAAGAAGGGAAACAAATATGCAGAAAGAAGATTAAAGGAAGAGAAGTAAAAGCAAGAGGCATTAATTTGGATTACTTTTGGCTTGACTAACAGAAATAACAAACAAAACAACGGGTTATAGAACAACATTTATTTTTATCTTACATAAAAGAAACCTGGCAGGGCACAGTGGTGCATACCTGTAATCCTAGTGAGTTGGGATGCTGAGGCAGGAGAATTGCATGTTTGAGGCCAGTCTCAGCAATTTAGCAAGATCCTCAGCAACTTAGCGAAAGCCATCTAAAAATATAAAATAAAAAAACAGGAGTTGTGGTAACTAGCCCCTGGGTTCAATCCCTAATACTGACACCCCATGCCCCCCAAAAATGATGTTTTTTTTTTTTTTTAATCTGATGAATCCAATATGGCTGCTTGACCTCCAGACATCATGTTCCCATTCTAGCCTACAGAAAGGACAAAGTGTCCTTCTGTCAAGATGCTTTCTGAATATTGTACACATTACTTCTCATTATAACTCACTGTCCAGAATTTAAACATACCACATTTAATTACAACTGGAAGGGTAGCTAAAAAATGTCATCTTTATTCTGGGTGGCCTCGTGTCCAGATGAAAATCAGAAATGTTATTTTATTTTTGTTTGTTTTTGAGACAGGGTCTCACTAAGTTGCTTAAGCTGGTCTTGAATTCCTGGGTTCAAGTAATCTTCCTGCCTTAACCCTGGAACTGCAGGTAGGTGCATGTTGCTGGCATAAGTTTTTTGTTGATTTTGTTTTTGTGGTACCAGGGATTGAATCCAGGTAACTCTGCCACAAAGCAACCTTACCACCCTTTATATTTTTATTTTGAGACAGGGTCATGTTTAAGTTGCCCAGTCTGGCCCCTTGAATTTTTGATCGTCCTACCTCTACCTCCCAAGTAGCTGGGATTACAGACATGTGCCATCAAGCCCAGCCTGCCCCCCTTTTTTGAAAATAACATGATGTTCTTTCTTCTAGGACTTTGATAAATAGGAGAACAAGATTTTTTTTCATAAATATTTGTTTGCTGTATAATATTCTATAGTGTCAATTTACTGTAACAATAAGACAATTACTTAGAGCACAGGTCAGTTCTTTATAAGCACCATTTAATTCATTCCTTAGCACTCCCAGGAACTGGTGTTTTACAGATGAGGAAATTGACCTCAGGGAAGTCTGAAAACTTATTTGCCTGACGTTTCAGAGCTGATAAGCAGAAAGATCAGATGTCTTCAGAATCTGTTCTTCCCACCAAACCCAATGATTCTAAAACCTAGCTATAGAAGAATCCCTTTTTCTCTGTCTCTCCACAGAAAACATAATTTAGTAGGTCAAGAATGAGACACACAACAACAGCAAAACAAGGACTCAGAAATCTCTATTTTTATTAAAGTTTCTCAAGAGATTCTGATGATTGGCTATATTTGGTAAAGAAAGTACAATATTAGGGGCTGGGGCTTAGTGGTAGAATACTTGCCTGGCACGTGTGAGGCACGTGTGAGGGTTTGATCCTTAGCATCACATAAAAATAAATAAATAAAATAAAGGTATTGTATCCATTTAATAAAAAAAATAAAGAAAGTACTACATTACCTCATTTTAATATCCTTGTGCTTCTTTTTTATGATATATTTGGATGATCTTTACATTTTGTTGTTATAAATATGATTTCAATATAGGTTTATATAAAGCTTTGCCTGTATTTAGTATTTTTTTTTTTTAATATAAGACAAGTCTCAAAAGAGTAATTAGTGAATCAAGAGTTAAAAACAAAAACAAATCCAATTTAAAAATGGAAAATGAGGGCTGGGGTGTAGCTCAGTGGTAGAGTGCTTGCCTAGCATGTGTGAGGCACTGGGTTTGATTCTCAGCACTGCATATAAATAAATAAAATAAAGGTCCATCAAAACTTAAAAAAAAAATTCTTAAAAAATGGAAAATGAGGGGGCTGGGGATATAGCTCAGATGGTAGAGTGCTTGCCTTGCATACACAAAGCCCTGGGTTCAATCCCCAGCACCAAAAAAAAAAAAAAAAAAAAAAAAGATGGAAAATGAGTAGGAGCTGGGGATGTAGCTCAGTGGTACAGCATTGTCTGTATGCCCTGGATTTTCCACAGAAGAAGGAAGAAGGCAAAGGAAGAGGAGGAGGAGAAAAGGTAAAAATATTTTTCACCAAGGAAAATACACAAAAGATATGCTAATGAGTATATGAAAAGATGTTCAATTTCACTAGCCATTAGCAAAATGCAAATGAAGCCCATGAAGAAATTTCGCTTTTTACCTCTTAGAACAGCTAAAACCAACAGTGACATACAAAATGCTGGTGAGGATATGGAGAAACTGGGTTGCTCATACATTGCTTGTGGGAATGTACAATGGTACAATCATTCCAAGAAAAAGTCTGACAGTTTCTTAAGAACCTAAACATACATTAGTCATACAACATACAATCCAACATTTGCACTCCCAGACATTTATCCCAGAGGAATAAAAATTGATGTTCACATATAAACTGTATATGAATGCTTACAGTGGATTTATCTGAAGTAGACTTAACCTTGAAACAATCAAAAACATCCCTTAATAGGTGAATGATTAAATAAAATAGTGTATCTAAACCATGGACTACTCAGTATTAAAAAGAAACTATTGATTGTTACATGCAATAACTCGAATGGATCTCAAGGGTATTATGCTGAGAGAGAAAGCCAATCTCAAAAGAGTACATGCTGCATGATTTCATTTTTATGATTTTGACAAAATTATAGAGACACAAAATAGCTTAGTGGTTGCCAGAGATTATAGGGAATATACATGTGATTATAAAGGGGGTAGCACAAAAGAGATCTTTGTGTAATGGAATATTTTTCTGTCTTGATTGCAGTGATGGTTGAACAAATTTATGTATGTGATAAAATGGCATAGTACTAGAACTTTAAACATATATTATACAAAAGCCAGTTTTCTGATTTTGATATTATGTTATGGTTACAGAAAAATGTAATTGTTGGAAGAAACTAGATGAAGGGTGCAACAGGATCTCTGTACTATCTTTGCAATTATGGTGTCACCATAATTATTTAAAAATAAAAATAAAAAAGTTTTAAAAACTAGGAGGTGGGTATGATGGCATATGTCTATGACCCCAGTTACTCAGTAGGCTAAGGTGAGAGGATCACCACTTGAGTCCAGGGGTTCAAGGCCAACCTGGACAACATAGCAAGATTCCAACTCAAAAAAAAAAAAAAAGTTTATACTGACTCATAAGAAGCAAGTCGCATACACACACAGACACACACATATACATATAAGCATATATTTATATAATGACTTTTAAAATTTATTTACTTATTTATTTACTTATTTATTCATTAATTGTGGTGCTGGGGTTCAAACCCAGGGCCAGATGCATGCCAGGGAAGTGCTCTACCACTGAACCTAACTCTAGCCCTATGTAAAATTTTAAAACAAAAACCCATAGTAGGGGCTGGGTTTGTGGCTCAGTGGTACACTGCTCGCCTAGCATGTGTGAGGCACTGGGTTTGATCATCAGAACCATATAAAAATAAATAAATAAAATAAATTTATGAATAAATAAAATGAAGGCATTGTATCCATCTACAACTAAAAAAAGTTTTTTTTTTTTTTAAAAAAAACCATAGTATATATTGTTAGGGTTACAAAATTTACTTTAGATTGAACCAAATGAAATTTTCATATAGTTTAAAATAATCAAATCATTAAGACTTTGTGTAGTCTAATGATAAGGTTCAAAAACAGCAAGGATCATAATGATATACATCAATTTTAGGAGAGTGAACTACCTCAGGGAAAGGGAGAAAAGATGGTAATTAGACTTCTGGTAGACTCATCACAGAAAACATATATAGAAAAATTGAGAAGTTTGTTTGCACAGGATAGTAGAGATCAAAGTTGGCAGATAGGAAATGGAGTTGGGATTTTTCGCTTTTTTATTTCCGTACTGGGGATTGAAAACCAGTGGTACTGTACCACTGAGCTACATACCCCCCAACTCCCAACTCTTTAAATTATTTTTATTTTGTGAAAGGGTCTAAGTTTCTAAAGCTGGCATTAAATGCAGTCCTCTTACCTCAGTCTCCCAAGCAGTGGGGATTATAGGCATGCACTGCCACACCCAGCTGCATTTGCTTTTAATGTTGGGAAAGACTATATCCTATTTGAAAAATGAAGAAAAGATACAGTAAAGAGAAATTGAAAATCCATGAAACATGGGAACTAGTCCAAATGTAAGGTAAGGAATCATCGAGCAGGAATAGGCAAACTGAAAAGATTGTTGATTATGGTTAATGAATAGTGAAAGACTGAATATACAAATGGACATTGGCCAAACCATGCATGACAATGGAACTCTGACACACAATTTGAAGCAATGGGCCCAGAACAAACAGGACTTGGTCAATACTGCCAGTCCCCCCACCTTTTGTTTTGTCCCTTCATTCCAATTTAGGACAAGAGAAAGCCAAATATGCTAAGTCAATATGATGAGATGTCCCACTTCTAGAAAGACTATGTCCAGCTTTTTCATACCCTGAATGTGAATTCCAATCAGATCCTACCTGAAAAAAAATTCCTTCAAAGGTTTTTTGTTTTTGTTTTGTTTGGTTGTTGTTTTATCTTTCTTTTTCTTTTTTCTTTCTTTTCTTTTTCTTTTGGCAAGTACTAGGATTGAACTCACAGGCTCTCATATGTTAGGCAAGCACTCTACCACGGAGCCACATTCCTAGCCCTTTTTATTTTGAGACATAGTATGGTAAATTGCCCAGGCTGGCCTCAAACTTGTGATCCTCTTGTCTTAGTCTCCTGAGCAGCTGGGATTACAGGTGTGCGCCACCACACCTGGCTGGGTTTTTTTTTTTTTTTTTTTTTTTTTAATCTTTTCCTCTACACTGCTTTCTGCTTGTCTTTGAGTTTCTGCCAATGGCAAGTGATGGTGACTGACTCCCTTGCTAGAACAAGCTCTGTGTAATAGCCTGTGTCGTTCCAAGTAAATAGCTTCATTTATTTCCAGAGTAGACGGCTAGATTCATGCTTTTGAAGATAAAGTATGTGAGCTTTCCATTACTGGGACAAAAATCTCTGAGAAAAACAACTTAGAGGAGCGAAGGTTTATTTTGGCTCATAGTCTAAGAGGTTTTAGTCTATGGTGAGTAGCTCCACTGCTTTGGTGCTGAGGTGAGGCAAAATATCATGGCAAAAGAGTGTGGCAGAGGAAAGCTGTTGACCCTGTGGCATTTAAGGGGAGAGACGGGGAGAGGGAGAGGGAGAGAGAGCGAGAAAGAATGAGAGAGAGAGAGAAGATCCAGAGGCAGGATGTAGTTCCCCAGGGAACTCCCCTCACAAGGGCCTGCTTCCTTCAACTTGGTCTCACCTCCTATGGTATTTATCATCTCCCAGTATGCTATCAAATTATTAATCCACTGGTGTGGTCAAAGCCCCCATGATCCAATCACTGCCCCAAAGACCCACCTCTGAACATTGCTGCACTGGGGACCAAGCCTTCAATACAGGAGCCTTTGGGGGACATTTCAGATCCAAACCATATCACCTAGGCATGACTTTCTGAGAACATGCAGAGGTGAAGTGATGAAATCTGTTTGAAAATGAAAAAGTCAAGAACCCCAGAGGACAAGTTTTGGATGGACTGTCTTTATATATGTGGAAATCCAAAAATTTGGCTGGATTTATGGGAGACAACCAAACAAAAGGGCTAAATTCTTTAACAAATGAGGAAAAGGGGCAGGAATAGCAGCAATGAATGGCAGTGGTAGGGGAAGATTAGTACTGACTTTCTTCTATTCTTCTAAGATAGTACTTTAAGTCTTCCCATAAATATGGGCACATAAAGCCAGGCACAGTGGCATGAGCCTGTAATCCCAGTGACTCAGGAGGCTGAAGCAGGAGGATCACTGACAATTTAGTGAGACCCTGTCTCAAAATAAAAAATAAAAAGGGCCAGGATGTAACTCAGAGGCAGAATGCGCCCCACCCCCCCATATTCAATCCCTAGTGCTGCAGGAGAAAATGAAATGTCTTCCCATAAATGATACCACAAACCTGGTGTAGTGGCATGAGCCTGGAATCACAGTGGCTCAGGAACCTGAGGCAGGAGAATTACAAGTTCCAGGCTAGTCTCAGCAATCTAACAAGACCTTGTTTTAATATTAAAAAAAAAAAAAAAAAAAAGAAAAAAGAGGATTGGGGCGTAACTCAGTGGTAGAATACCCTGGGTTCCATACCCAGTATTGCAAAAAATAAATAAATAAGTAAAAAGGAACACCACAGGCTGAGGATGGAGAATGATAAAGAGTACTGGTCTCTGTCCTAATTGTTACGGGGGGCGGGGGGGGGGGAGGAGGAGGCAGATGTAAGAACAAATGTGTAGCATTCTGTGAAAATTGTCACAATCAAAAAGGAATTACCTACGTCAATGCTACCAAAAAAAAAAAAAAAAAAAAAAGCCAGAAGGTTATTATAAAGGAAGGGTTCTTAACACAGATTGCCTAACACAAAAGACTCTGCCAGAAACACACGTTTGCACAGAGACTACTGCAACCTTACACAAAAAGTGTTTCTCCAAGGACCTGTGCCCAGCAACTGTCTGTTCAAGCTTGGTCTGACGCCAGTCTTGTTATGAATCACCGAGACCAAGGATTATTGTTTCAAAATACCTGCTGTAAGTTTCCTGGCTTTTGCCTTTAAAAACTTCCCCTTGCCTCAATATCCTTGCATGCACCAATAGTCTAGATGGCATGCATTTTCCCACTGTGATGCTCTGCTATTCCCAATACCATGCATTTCCCAAGTAAATACCAGTATTCTTGGGAGAATCTCTCATTTTTTTACATTTTGGTTGACAGTTCTCTATAGGGAAAGAAAGAGTGCTATGAAAGCACCACAGGAAGGAACTTAATCAAGAATTTGAGGGAGGAGGCAGGCAGAGATTTCCTGGAGGCAGTGATATTCATGTTGTGCCCTGAGGGATAAGTAAGAATGTGTGAGCAAAGAGAGTGTTCCATTGTTCTAATTTTATTTATGTAAGGAGACCATATTGACTTTTGTTTTTTTATTTGTTTAGTTATAAAGAAAAGATTTATTTTGGCTCCTGGTTCTGGAGTGCAATGTCCAGGGCCTACATCAGGTGATGACCTTCTTGCTGGTAGAATCCCGAGGTAGTGCAGGGTATAATATGACAACAGCCAGGGGAAGAGTGGCTGCAGTGAAGCATACCTATGGTCCAGGATCAAAAGTTTTAGGTTAGGCTGGGTGATTTAGCGAGAACTTGTCTCAAAAAAAAAGCTAAGGATGAGATGGGCACAGGGATTAGGAAGTCTGAGGCAGGAGGATTGTGAGTTCAAATCCAGCCTCAGCAAAAGCCAGGTGCTAAGTAGCTCAGTGAGATCCTTTCTCTAAATAAAACACAAAACAGGGTTGGGGATGTGGCTCAGTGGTTGAGTGCCCCTGAGTTCAATCTCTGGTACTGCCCCCCCACCAAAAAATTAATAATCTGGGAATGTAGCACTTGTGTAGCATGCACAAGGGCTTGGGTTCAATCCTCAGTACTGCTAAAGAAAAAAAGGGAGAGGGGAAGGAATGCATGTGTAAGAGTATACCTTCTCGGGGGCAACAGGATTACCTCTCTTCCTGTGAAAGTTGTCACATCAAAAAGGAATTGCCTACGTCAGTGCTAAAAAAAGAAAAAGAAAAAAAAAAAAACCCAAGAAAAAAATTATGTTCTTGAGTACACATCCACCATAGAAAAAAAGTAATCCAGACTTTGGGGATGATACCAGAAGAGCTCAGAAATGACTATCTCCCAAATTAACAACCCCAACAGAATACGTGGAATATAGCCTTTGAATCACTTCTTTAAAAGCCCTCTCTTCCTGCTGAATCACAGCTTCTGCAACAGGAGTCCCCTGTGTTTCTTCTTTGCTAGCAAAGCAATAAATCCTTTTTCTAAAAACAAAACAGGGGCGGGGGGGGGGGGGGGGGGGAAGCATACTGTCTAGGGCTCAATGGTAGAGTAGGTGCTTTGCATGCCTGAGGCCCTGGGTTCAATCCAAGGTACTAAAAAAAAAAAAAAGAAGAAGAAGAAGAAGAAGAAAAAGAAAGAAAAGAAACAAAATAAAACAATTCCCACCAAAAATACTGTGTTCTAGTTAGTTAGTATATTTTTATAATAGATCTTGTTCAGAAAAGTTATCCCATCTTATTTTTCTTTAAATTGATCTGGCTCCTCTTAACCTTAATTTTTTTCCCCCTGTATCTACTTTAGATTCTGCTTGTCAAGTTTCATGAAAACCTGTGATAGGATTTTGGTAGAAATAGCATAGAACTTAAGTCTTTCTTCTTGAACTCTTCTTATGTCTCCCTTAAATATCAACATTACATTTTACCTTCTTCAAAATGATCTTATCTGGCTTCCTAGAAAAAGTTGGATTTCCTTTCTATTTTTTTTTTATTGGTTATTCAAAACATTACAAAGATTGCAGAATCACATCGGTTACACATGCACAATTTTGCATAATACCATAATAGTAACTGTTGTATTCTGCTACCTTTCCTATCCTCTACTATCCCCCCTCCCCTCCCACAGTACCCTACACTGCCCTTTAACCAACATAAATTAAATTTGTAATTTTTTATTTAATTTGTCTTCTGAGTGGAGAGTTCATAGAAACTACTTTTTTCCAGTTCACCACAATGTCCCCCAGCACATGGTCAATTCAAACTCAGAAACTGCAAAAGTAAAAAAACTTTATTTGGGGTTCCAGCAATGGCGATTCAGGAGACAGTTTCAGATAACTCTGAATCAGTGTTCCAATGAAGCTGAGTGGGAGCTTATGCAGGCAAGCATTGCTATTTATTACAAAGCAGTAAACATTCCTTTGTAGGAAACTTTTGTTGAAATGTTGAGAGAGAGCAGGAGCTGGTGACAAAAGATAAAGAAAAGAATGTATAAACAGAATGAAAATGTCTGATAACCTCTTGATATACATCACTGTGTAATAACCCAGGGGCACTTTACCACTAAACTACGTCCCCAGCTCTTTATGTTTTATTTTGAGACAGCCTGCAGTTGAGGGCTAAGGTGATCAGAGTTTACATTTCAGGCAGCAGCATGAAATGCGTATAAACCCTGCCTAATGGCCTTGAAACTCTATTTTGAAAAACTCTTTCAGAGTTTTCTCATTTCAAAATTGTTTCATCATAATTTTTCTTTGATTTTCTTGCACAAAGTCTTAAATAATTATTTAATATATATCATTTATTTATTTTTAATTATTGTTATTATTATTGTGTGTGGTGCTAGGTATTGAACCCAGGGCCTCTCTACTACTGAGCTACATCCCCATCCTTTTGCATGGTCTTGAATAATCCTCCTGCCTTAGACTCTGGAGTCACTGGACTTACAGGTATATTTCAACATGCCTGGCTCTGTGAATTCCATTTTCACATTATCACTTCTATTTTTCTCTCCTGTAGTCCTCCCTCCTGGAGGTCTCCTCTCCTTCCACTCACATCAGTATGATTTCTTTCTAGACTGGACTATACTACTTCCTGTACCTCATGACTTACCCTTTCTTCGTGTGCCCTTTCTTTCTTGTTTTGCTGGAGTGCATCTTTTAGCATTCTTTTTTTTTTTTTTTTTTTTAAGAGAGAGAGAGGGAGAGAGAGAGAGAATTTTAATATTTATTTTTTAGTTTTTTTTTGGTGGACACAACATCTTTGTTTGTATGTGGTGCTGAGGATCGAACCCCGGGCCGCACGCATGCCAGGCGAGCGCGCTACCGCTTGAGCCACATCCCCATCCCTTTTAGCATTATTCTGAGAAAGGGTGCAAAGAAGTTAAACTTTCTGATACTATGCATGTCATGTCTAAATGTGTCTAAGTTTAAAAAAAAATCGTTTTTTAATTCTGAATTTTATGCACAATGATCTTTGTCTTCAAGCATCCAATATTGTTGAGAAAGTCAATCCTATTCTAATTCCCAATCCTCTGTACATGGTCTTTCCCCCACTTTCTTTAAGCACTTTTTGAATTGTCTTTTTTTCTAGTGGTTCAGAAACTTCAAGATAATGTGTTGGTGTTGATGTTTTTCTCATGTATTATATTGGGTACGAAATATGTTCTTTTAAAGTAAAGACTTGGAGTCTGGGGGCTGGGGTGGTAGCTCAGCGGGAGTGTTTGCCTAGTACATGTGAGGCACTGGGTTTGATCCTCAGCACATCAAAATAAATAAATAAGACAAAGGTATTGTGTCCATCTACAACTAAAAACATCTAAAAGAAAAAAGACTTGGGAGTCTTGAGGTGTAGCTCAGTGGTAGAATGCTTGCCTAGCATATATGAGGTCCTGAGTTCAATCTTCAGTACTGCAAAAACAAACAAACAAGAAAACTGGAGACTTGGTCTTCATTTCCGGAAAATAGTCTCTTGCTAATTCCTTTTCTTTCTCTTTTTGGGGGAGGGTGGGGGGTGCAGCAATTGTACCAGGAATTAAATCCAGGGGCACACAACCACTGAGCCACACCCACAGCTCTTTTTTATATTTTTATTTAGAGACAGTAAATCTTTAGATACAATAAATCTTGCTAAGTTGCTGAGGCTGCTTTGAATTCATGATCCTCCTGCCTCTGTCACTGGGATTATAGGCGTATGCCACCAAGCCTGGCTTGTGTTAATTTTTGATAATCTTGTTCTCTTTATTTATTTTTTTAGTTGTACACAATACCTTTATTTTGTTTATTTGTTTTTATGGGGTGCTGAGGATCGAACCCAGGTCCTCCAACGTGCTAGGAGAGCGCTCTACCGCTGAGCCACAACCCCAGCCCTCCCATTGTTCTCTTTTTTGGCAATTTTTTTTTTTTCTTTCTTGTGGTACTAAGGATTGAACCCAGGGCTCTTTACCTCTGAGCTATATCCTCAGCATTACCCCCACTTTTTTCAGTGGGTGTAACGGGTTCATTTGATACTTGACCTTATCCCTTGTGGCTTTGCAATTTATATATTTTATTTTTTTTCTTTTTCTCTAACCTTCTCCTTCCTGGTCTTCTCCTCCCTGATCTTCTTATCCCTAACCTTCTCCTTGCAAATCTTTTCTCTGATCTTCTCCTTCCTGAACCCTCCTCTCTAATCTCATTTTCTGTGAATCACCTCTTTAAAAAATCCTGTTTCTGCTGATGAGCAGAATTGCCATCTTTGGGACATGAGTCCCCTGTGTTTCTCTTTTGCTAGCAAAGCAATAAATCTTCTTCCTTTTTCTCAAAACTGTGTTCTTATTATTGGATTGGCATCGGGGACAAGGACTGCGCATTTGGCAACACAGGGGACAGGTACTGGGAATTGAACTCAGAGACAATTTACACTGAGCTACATCCCCAGTCCATTTTATTTTTTATTTTGAGATAGGTTTTTGCTAAATTATTGAGGCTGGCCTCAAACAATCCTCCTGCCTCAGTCTCCCCAGGTACTAGAACTATAAATGTGCACCACCACACCTAGTTTGGGAATCTTTTGTTAGATATTCAATCTGCTAGAATGGTGCTTTAATTTTCCTGTCCTGGGCTGGGGATGTGGCTCAAGTGGTAGCGCGCTCGCCTGGCATGCGTGCGGCAGGGTTTCGATCCTCAGCACCACATACGAACAAAGATGTTGTGTCCGCCCAAAACTAAAAAATAAATATTAAAAAAAAAAATTCATTCTCTCTCCCTCCCCTTCTCTCTCTTAAAAAAAAAAAAAAAAGAAAGTTTCCTGTCCTTACTTCATCCCCATTTTTAATTTCCAAAAGCACTTCTTGCTCTCTAAACTTCTAACTTCCTCTGCCCCACCTCCCTCCATTCTTTCTTTTCTCCTTCCTGTTCTCCTTCTTCTTTTTTTAACCTTCCTCCATTTGTTTCTTAGAGAACTAAAGTCGTATTTTGTGATGTGAAGTCATATCTCCCTGAGTTCATTAATTTACTTTTTCAATTTTTCTTCTACTGCCTCTATTACCTCTGTCTTCCCTGAGTTCTTTTCCTTCCTCCAGTTTATTTGTTTTGGTCTCTGTCTTCACTGTTGGAAGCTTTCCTCAAAGGCCTGATGATCCTTGGGTGTTTGTTCAGATTTTTAACTGAATCGCTGCAAATCTGATTCAAAGCTCTGTGTGAGTGGGCAGGTCTTGTCAGTTTGTGGGTTTATATTTAGATCGATGAAGTCCTTAGGCAGCTTTTGTGTGTGGGTGAGTGTGTGGTCCCCAAATGTCAGTATGTGTAGGTATTTTCTATGTGGCATTTTTTTTTTTTTTTTTTCCAGGAGAAAGTCTCTAATCTCTTGCCTGGGGAGAATAAACCTGGTTCTGACCTTGTAGCCTAGAGCAAGGGAAGATGAAGGAAACTCACAGTGCAGTTTGTAGACTTGGGCTGAATCCATACCCTGCCCTCTTCCTGCCTGGTGCTCCTGAAGCTCCCCAGATAATGGCTATGGGGATGGGGAAGAGTGGTTGCCTGCCTGGGGAGGGTGTTGTAGAGCTAATGACCACTATTTTCAGTGCCCATTTCTTATCACTGTCTTCCTGGGTATCAGGCTTCGATTGCTGAGACTTTGGGGGATTCACAGTCTTCTGTTTTGTGGGTATTCTCCAACAGAGGTAGGCTTTGCTCTGCTAATTTAGATACTATTCCTTCATCTGTTATAAGTTTTGGGGTATCTATGTAGTTTTATGGAAGATAGGTTTGTGTTTCCATTTCTTGTTTTGATGTGTTTTGGGGAGATTTTTAAAAGAAAAGGCTGGAAGGTCAAGCTCATCCATTCACTCCTGAAAATTTTGAGGGTGACATCCTAGCATTTGTCTTGATCATCACCATCCAAACTTCTTAAAAAAACACAAAAACACAAGTGTGTGCAGAAAGTGGTTCTGTCAGCCTACCCTTTACTAGGTGGTGGTGCCAAGCAGTGCAATTCCCAGGCATATTGCAGTCTGAGGCCAAAGAAAAAATTAGTAATACTGATCAGATTTTTAAATGTTTGATATTTTATTATGGTAATATTTTTATTACCCCATATATGATTTTTTATACCAATTTTTATATACCAATTATTATTTTTTAAAATTACTGCATTAAACTCTAATTTATCTTTATTACTGAGTCTTTTGGCACACCTTATACTTTAACCCAGTTGAGTGACTTTACCTAATCCTGGCCCTGGAAGGTATCATTTTCTTCATCAGTTAAGCTTGCCCATCTCACAAGCTGCTACACATAAACATGCCATCCAAGTAAGCAGCTTGCCTGCTATGCAAACTTTCAGTTTCAAGACAAATCCCATTATCAACCTTCTTCTGATCAGTTTGTCTTCCTTCTTTTTATTTTTTATTTTTGGTACTGGTTATTGAACCAAGGAGTACTTTATCACTGTGTTACATCCCCATCCCTTTTTATTTTGATAGGGTCTCATTATGTTCCTGAGGCTGGCCTTGAATTTGTGGTCTTCCTTCTTCAGCCTCCCAAATTGCTGAGATTACAAGCATGAGCTATTGTACCCGGCTCAGTTTATCTTCCTAAAACCTCCTACATAGCTATACCTGAATCTTCTCTGTTCATGGTGGACACAGTTGATCTCTCATAAGAAATAAAGGATTGGGGGTTGGGCTTATGGCTCAGTGGCAGAGCGCTTGCCTAGCATGTGTGAGGCATTGGGTTTGATTTTCAGCACTACATATAAATAAATAAAATAAAGGTCAATCGACAACTAATTTTTTTTTTTTTTTTAAAGAAAGAAATAGGGGTGGGGTTGTGGCTTAGTCGTAGAGGGCTTGCCTAGCATGCATGAGGCACTAGGTTCCATCCTCAGCACCATGTAAGAAACTAAATAAATAAAATAAAGGTATATTGTGTCTATCTACAACTAAAAATATTAAAAAGAAAAAACAAAGAAATAGAGAATTGGAATCTGGGCGTGGTGGTGCAAACCCATAAGTCCAACAACTCCGGAGGCTGAGGCAGAAGGATAGCAGGTTTGAGTCAGCTTCAGGAATTTAGTGAGGTCCTAAACAACTCAGTGAGACCCTATCTCTAAATAAAATATTACAAAAGTGCTGGGGATGTGGCTGAGTGGTTAAGCACCCCTGGGTTCAGTCCCTGATACCAAAAAAGAAAAGACCACAGCTGGATGTGGTGGCACATGCTAAAAAAAAAAAAAAGAAAAAGAAAAAGAACGAAAAGTGCTGAGGAATGTTGCTCAGTGGTTAAGCACCTCTGGGTTATATCTCTGTTCCCAAAACAACAACAACAACAACAACAACAACACGCTCCTATACTTCTATAATTCTAAAATAATAATAAAAAATATCAGCTAAGTATGGTGGCATATGCCTGTAGTTCTAGCTACTTGGGAGGCTGAGACAGGAGTATGCTATGAGACCAGGAATTTGAGACCAGCCTGGGCAACATAGTGAAACCCCATTAAAAAATAAATAAAAATTGCCAGGCACAGTGGTGCATGCCTGTCATCCCAGCAGCTCTGGAGGCTGAGGCACAAGAATCACAAGTTCAAAGCCAACCTCAGCAACTTAGAGAGGCCCTAAGGACTTAGTGAGATCCTAACTCAAAAATTTAAAAAAATTTTTAAAAAGAGGGGGCTGGGAATGTGGCTTAGCACCCTTGGGTTTAATCCCTGATGTAACCAACCAACCAACAAAAAAAACAAACAAGAAAAAATCCTGGGTTCCATCTCCAGCATCACAAAACAAAGAAAAAACCCTATATTATGATTTAGCTTTCCTACATCTGGGGTATACATTCTAAAAAACTGAGAACAGACACTCAAAGAGTTTCCTGAACAACCATGTTCACAGCAGCTCTATTAGCAATAGCCAAGAGTGAAACACCCCAAAGGTCCCTTCATGATTAGATGAATAAAGAAAATGTGGTATATGGGCTGGGAGGGTAGCTTAGTGGTAGAGTCCAGGCGTTAGCATGTGCAATGTTCTGGGTTTGATTCTCATCACTGAAAACCCCAATATAAACAAAAAAAAATAAAAAATAAAGTACCAAATATATGAGAAAAAATCCATCTCCGGTATTTCATATATTATCGTTGCAATGTGCCCTGGGAAATATTATTTCAATACGATGGAAATGATTCTAAAATGAATGATCTGAATAGATAGGGAACTTTTTTGGGGGGAGAGGGGGTACCGTGGATTGAAACCAGGGGTGCTTTACCATTGAACTACATCCCCAGTCCTTTTTTTTTTTTTTTTTTTTGAGACAGAGTCCACTAAGTTGCCCATGCCAGCCTTGAACTTGTCATCCTCCTGTCTTGGCCTCCTGAGTCACTAGGATTACAAATGTGCTCCAATGCCCAGCATTTTTTTTTTTTTTTTTTTTTGAGATAGGGTCTTATTATATTGCCCATGCTGACCTAGAACTCCTGGGCTCAAGTGATCCTTTTGTCTCAGATTCCTAAGTGGCTGAGATTACAAGCAAATATCACTGCACCGTACATAGAGTATGAACTTTTAAAACCATTTTCCATTTTGGAAACTTCACAGTAGATAAAGAAGTTCTCATGATTTGGATGTGGCTTGTTCCTTAAAAGTTCATGTGTTGGAAGCTTGGTCCTCAGTGTGACAATGTCAAGTGGTAGGAGGACCTTTAAGAGGTGGGGCCTAGAAAACATTTTAAAAAATAATAGAAGGGGTAGGGCCTAGTAAGAGATCCTTAGACCATTGGAGGTGCTGTCCTTATAGGAGAGATTAAGATAGTTTTTGTAGGACCCTGAATTAATTCTTGTCAGTGTGAGTTGTTAAAAACAGCTGCTTTCCCCCCTCTGGCTTCTTGTCTCATTATGTAACTGCTGCCTTTCACATGTGCTCTCTTCATGATGCCACCTGCTATATGTGATGTAATCGGGGGAACTTTGCAAATGCTGGTACCATGCTGTTTGGACTTTCAGCCTCCAATACTGTGAGTTAAATAAATCTCTTTTTGGGCTGGGGATATGGCTCAAGTGGTAGCGCGCTCGCCTGGCATGCATGCAGCCTGGGTTCAATCCTCAGCACCACATACAAAGACATTGTGTCCGCCAAAAACTAAAAAAAAAAAAAAAAAAAAAAAAAAAAAAAAAAAAAAAAATCTCTTTTCTATACAAATTACTAAACTTTAGGCATTTTGTTACAGTAACAGAAAACTGACTAATAAATAAACAAAAATTAATGCTACACAAAGCAATACTGTAAATAAAATTGTGTAACCTGGCCTGAGGTTGAGGATGTAGCTCAGTGGTAGTGTGCTTGCCTAACATGTCCAAGGCCTTGGTCAATTCCTAGCACTGAGAAAAATAAAAGCATAAATCTTTTAATCTTTTATGGCACACATGCTCAATTAATTTTTTTGGCAGAGACTAGAGATTGAACTCAAGGTAGGCTACCACTGAATAATGTTTCTATTACTTTTTATTAGTTTTACTTTATGACAGTGTTTTACTAAGTTGCCCTAGCTAGCCTTGAACTTGTGATCCTCTTGCCTCATCCTCCTAAGTGTGAATTACAGGCATACATAATCATGCTCCACTAAATCATATAGTTTAAGACAAACATATTAATAGAAAAAATAACAATAACAATAATAATAATAATGCTACACAGTAGTGTATTAGAAAGAACATTGGCTTCACAGAACCAAACATCTTCTCTTTTTCTTTCTTTCTTTTTTTTTTTTTTTGTGTGTGTGTGGCTGGTATTGAATCCAGGGTCTTGCCCATGCTAGTCAAGTTCTCTACCACTCTCAATCCCCACAAAACATCTTTTTAAAGATATCATTCATATATCATAAAATTCACCCATTTAAAGACTGCAATACAATGGTTTTAGTATAGTCACAAAATTTTACAACCATCATGACAATCTGAGTTTAGAATATTTTCATTCCTCCAAAAAGGAAACCCATTATTCTTTGGCAGTCACTCCCTATTCCACCTTCCCCAGTGTTAAACAACACTAATCTAGATTCTGACTCTATATATTTGCCTATTCTTGGTTTTTCATACAAATGGGACCATAAAATATGTAGCTTGCCAAAAGTCAAATAATAAGTGCTGTTACGGTTTGGATCTGGAGTGTCCCCCAGAGGGTCATGTGTAGAAGGCCTGGTCCCCAGTGCAGCAGTGTTCAGAGGTGGGACTTTGGGGAAGTGATTAGATCACAAAGGCTCTCACCTCATCAATGGATTAATCCATTGATGAATTCATAGCTGAACAAACTATTGGAAGGTGGTGGAAACTGAGAGAGGTAGGACCTAGTTGAAAGGAGCAATTGAAGGGAGCAGGTCCTTGGGGGCATGCTTTTATCCCCAGCCACTCTCCTCTTCTCTCTCTGCTTCCTGGCCACTAATAGGTGACCACCAAGCTCTTCCACCATGATGTACTGTCTCACCACAGGTCCAGAAAAAGAAACTATGAGACAAAAGAAGTCTTTCCTCCTTTAAGTTGTTTTTCTCAGGTATTTTGTCAGTGACAAAAATCTGACTAACACAGGGAATGTCACAGATTGAATTAAATGTCATTCGTCTGTGCTTTTATAGCAGCCTCTGCACATATGGGTTCTTTATCTCAAGGTTTCTTTATCCCTGCCAACCATTCAGTCATTCATTAATTCATCAAACTATTCATTCCTCCATTTAAAAAAAAATCGATTATCATGTATTAGGCACCTTGGCTAGTGCTAGGAATACAGCGTCAAAAGAACATAGTCACATCTGGGACTTCACTGAGCTTGTATTCTGGCAAGGTGTGTGTACAGAGTTCAATTAAATGGATATACGCTGTGGTAACCATTAGCACCGGGAAATAATCCGTGGCTAAGAGAGCCTGAAATATGATTTTGAAATAGATAAGTATAATTATGGATTAGTGAGGTGAGCTAAACAGCCTGTGATGTTTGACATGTGATGATGGATAGCTTGGCATATTATATTAGTTATATATCTTTTTTTTTTTTTTAAAGAGAGAGTGAGAAAGGGAGAGAGAGAGAGAGAATTTTAATATTTATTTTTTATTTATTTATTTTTTTAAGAGAGAGAGAGAGAGAGAGAGAGAGAGAGAGAATTTTATTATTTATTTCTTAGTTCTCGGCGGACACAACATCTTTGTTTGTATGTGGTGCTGAGGATCGAACCGGGCCGCACGCATGCCAGGCAAGCGCACTACCGCTTGAGCCACATCCCCAGCCCGAGTTATATATCTTTAAGCCCTCAAATTTAGTGGCTTAAGAACAAACATTCAATATATCACAGCTTCTGTGGCCCAGGGAGGTGGAAGTGACCTAATTAGGTGATTATTCTTCAGGGTCTCTTGTGTGATTGCCATTAAGTTATTGGCTAGGGCTGAAGTCACCTAGAAACTTGAAAAAGCTTCACATGGGGGATTTGCTTCCAGGGCGGCTCATTCATGGCTGATGGCAGGAGATCTCAGCTCTTCACCTCACAGGTCTCTCCAAAGAAGCTTCCTCAAGAGCGAGTGATCGGAGAGAGCAAAGAGGCCACAATGTCTTTTATGACCCAGTCTTACAAGTCACACCTTATCCTTTCTACCACATTCTATTTCTTAGTGGTTATTCATTAAAGCTACTCCATACTGAAGTGGAGGAGAATTAGGCTTCAACTATCCAAAAATTTGTAAACTTATTTTAAAACCAACACACACATACAGGGAAATGGCAGAAAAGATCAGCGTGGCTAGAATTCGAGTGGAGGAAAGAGTCTGATGACTGAAGAGAAGACTGGTAAGTAATAGTGCTGGGAAAATTAGCAGGGGCCAGATTACTTATTGCCCTACTCATTTTATTCTTTAGTTTCTATTTAAGGGCAAAGGGGAGTCATTAAATAATTAATTAATTTATACATACATACTGGGGATTGAACCCAGGGGTGCTTAACCACTGAGCCACATTCCCAGCCCATATATACGTTATATGTTTAGAGATAGGGTCTCGCTGAGTTGCTTAGGGCTTTGCTAAATTGCTGAGGCTGGCTTTGAACTGGCAATCCTCCTGCCTCAGCCATGGCCACTGCAACTGGCCTTAATTTTTATTTTGAGACAGATTCTTGCTAAATTGGTTAGAACCTTGCTTAATTGCCCAGGCTGTCCTCAAACTTGCCATCCTCCCTTCTTAGACTCCTAAGTTGCTTGGATTAGAGGCATGCACCACCATACCCAGCTGGGTTGTGAATTATAACTCAATAAAAGTCTTTTAAAAAACGTTCTTCATTTGGGCATGGTGGCGCATGTCTATAATCCCAGTAACTCAGGAGGCTCGCAAGTTTGAGGCCAGCCTCAACAACATAGTGAGACCCTGTCTCAAAATTAAAAATAAAAAGGGCTGGGGATATATAGCTCAGTCATAGAGCACCCCTGGGTTCAATCCTGGTACCAAAAAAAAAAAAAAAAAAAGGAGTAAGAGAAATATATTAAACCATACATATCAGCCATTTGAAGTATTCAATTTGGGCTGGAAGTATAGCTCAGTGGTAGAGGACTTAACTAGCATTTGGGAAGCCGAGTAATATTCCCAGTGCCACAAAAAAAAGTGTTCAATTCAATGGCTTTTAGTCTATTTGTAGAATCATGCATTTATGACTACAATCAATTTTTCCTCATCCCCCTCAAAACCCGTATCCCTTATTTGTTACCCCTTGTCACCCAACTCCCATTCCTTACCAATTATCATTCTACTTTGTTTTTATAGATTCAAGTATTCCAATGGCTTCTTTCACTTAGCATAATATTTTTCAAGGCTCATTCATGTTGCAATTATTATTATTATTATTATTTGTGGGATTGAACCAATGGGAACTCTACCACTGAGCTATATCCCAGCTCTTTTATTTTACCCAGGCTTGCTTTGAACTTGTGATCCTACTGCCTAAGCCTCCTGATTGCTAGGATTATAGGTGAGCGCCACCTCATCTGGCATAGAATAGGCTAGTTCGAGTAATTTCAGTGGACTCTGAGGTTTAGGGACTTCCCCTATTTTTTGGTACCCTTCCCTGAGGGTGATTAGGGAAGGGAAATGTGCCTGAAGTGTAAGAGCACTCTAATGGATTTGTGTAGTTTATCAACGGGTTGATTTGCATATAAAAGTTATGCTCAGAAGCAAATCCTTTGCTATCTTTGGGAATTGACTAATCTTGGGAAGGGCAGTCACTCCAGAATAAGGAAGTCCCCCAAATATTAAAGCATCAGAAGCACATAACTAATATTAGTTACCCTGATGATTAATGATGTTGAACACCTTTTCACGTGCTTATTGTGTGTTTACATATTTTCTTTTTAGCAGTGCCTTTTTAGATCCTTTGCCCATTTTTAAATTGGGTTATTTGTGGGATTCTTTTTTGTTTGTTTGATTGATTTTTGTTTTTGTTTTACTGGAGATTGAACCCAGATTCTTGCATGCTAAAGTGTTTATAGAGCTACATCCCCTGCCCTTTTTATTTTTTTATTTTGAGATGGTTTTGCTAGGTTACCCAGGCTGGCCTCAAACTAGTGATCCTCCAGCCTTAGTCTCCTGAATAGCTGGAATTACAGTTATGAACCACCATGACCAACTATTTTCATTTTTATTACCAAGTTGCAATAACCCTTATAGAAGTAAGTTCCTTTTAGTTATATGATTTGCAAAATTTTCTTCTATGCTGTGGATTGTCTTTTTGCTTTTTTGTTAGTGGCCTTTGAGGCATCAAAGGAAGAGTTTAATGGAAAGTGAACTAGGAAGATTAACATTTTGGAGAGAATATTTTGTTTATACTTTAGATAATTATGTGTGGGTAAGCCAGACTGGAGAAGAGAAACCAGTTAGTAGGCAGTTGTGGTGATCCAAAAAAGATAATGAAGGCCTAGAATAAAGCAGTAGTACTGTTACAGAGAGAAACAGGGTTGAGTAGGAGCTAGAATTTCTGGCTTGAAAATTGATTGCCTACTGATAAGGAATACAAGGTTTGTATTAAAGAAAGAGCTATCATGGATGAAACCTGTGTATCTTTGGCTTGGATAAGTTAGAGACACAATGCAACTGTAATTTAAAAAGCACTGAAGATACGATTTTCTTATTGATTTTGGCAGTACTATGGGTTGAATCTAAGGTCCCACACATGCTAGACAAGTACTCAAGTATATAAATTTCTGTGTGTGGGCAGGAGGGGTGTACAGGAAATTGAACCCAGGGGTGCTCTACCACTGTACTACATCACCAGCCCTTTTAATTTATTTTTTATTCTGAGTTAGAGTCTCACTAAGTTTCTAGGCTGGCCTTGAACTTTGTGATCCTTATGATTCAGCCTCCTGAGTAGCTGGGTTTATGAACATTTGCCACCCCCTCCCCCAGCTAAATATATAAATTTCTAACTCCTTGAACCAAAAGAAATATATAACCTAGATGGCATACAAACATGCTGAATTATTTTTGATTTAAAGAAAATAGAAGATGCAAGATGCAAGAAGTTTGGATGCAAGAAGTTCATTGCCATGAAAGATGGTTTCCTGCTTTGAAAGTTTTATCATATAAAATTTCTGATTGATTTTAGGCAAATATGATCTATTTACTTATTTTTGCAGTGCTAAGTTCAAACCCAGGACCTTGCAAATGCTAGGCAATTGCTCTATCACTGAGCTACATCCCCAACCAGGCAAATGTGATTTAGATATAAGAGCAAGTGTTGTTTTCAACAATATGTGTCACATTTCAGAAATATTATTAAAAAGTATGAAAAAGGATTAATTTATTTATATCTGAGGTCTTAAACTAATTGAATATAAAAGAAAGTTTTAAAAAGCATTTGAATTGGTGTAGTAGCTCCCACTTGTAATCCCAGTGACTTGGGAGGCTGAGGCAGGAAAGTCCCAAGTTCCAAGTCAGCCTCAGCAATTTAGGGAGACCCTGTCTCAGAATTTAAAAAAAAATAGGACTGGGGATGCCCCTCAGTGGTTTAATCCCCAAAGAGAAACACAAAAGGGAAAAAAGCGTGAAGGGCTGGGGATGTGGCTCAAGCGGTAGCGTGCTCGCCTGGCATGCGTGCGGCCTGGGTTCGATCCTCAGCACCACATATGAACAAAGATGTTGTGTCCGCCGAAAACTAAAAAAATAAATAAGTATAAAAATTCTCACTCTCTCTTTTTAAAAAAAAAGTGTGAAATTAAAATTACAGAAGCAAATCTGTTCTTCTCTTTCTTTTCTTCTTAGCAGTACTAGGGATTGAATTTACGGTTTTGTGCATGGTAGGCAAGTGCTCTACCACTGACTGTACTCCCAGTCCTTATTTTAATTTTCAAGACAGGCTATTGTTAAATTACCCAGGTTGGCCTTGAATTTGCAATCGTCCTTCCTCAGGCTCTTGAGTAGCTAGGATTACAGATGTATCCCACTGTGTCTGACCCCAGGATTACAGATGTATTCCATTGTGTCTGACCCCAAGGGAAAACCAGTCAGTTCTGATATGGGTTATAAATTAACTTGTTGAAACTGGATATCCACATATAGAATGAAATTAAAACTTCTTCTCACATCATATACAAAAATCAACTCCATTTTCAAAATGGATAATACAAATGGATAAGACCTAAAAACTATAAAACTACTAGAAGAAGACAGAGGGGAAGCTCCATGACATTGATCCAAACAGTATTGTTGTTGTTGTTATTTTGTCTGTGTGTGTGTTATTGGGGATAAAACCCAGGGGTGCTCCACCGCTGAGCTACACTTCCAGCTCTTTTTATTTTTTTTTTTCCAGAGAGAAAAATGTTATAAAAGTTTAAGTCACAGGCTGGGGTTGTAGCTCAGTGATAGAGCACTTGCCTAATATGGGTGAGGCACTGGGTTTGATCCTTTGCACCACATTAAATAAAATAAAGGTATTGTGTCCACCATAACCAAAACTATTTAAAAAAAGATCAAGTCACAGGGGCTGATTCTGTGGCTCAGTGGTAGAGCACTTGCCTAGCATGTGTAAGGCACTGGGTTCGATTCTCAGCACCATATATAAATGAATGAATAAAATAAAGGTCCATACAGCTAAAAAAAATAAAATAAAAAGAGCAAATCACATCTTATCAGTGACTGTTAATATCACTGAATATATGTTCTAAGTTAAGATTTTGAGCTTTTCCAAAAGAGAACTATTTTTGATGCAACCAGGTAGATGACAGACCCCAAAACAAAGAAGTAAACCCTAGTTACTCATTCTAATAATATTCTAGGGAATTCTATATGTTTTTAGAAAAATCTCAATAGAGCTATCAAAAGTAAAGGAATAGGAGAGAATGTTCTTACAGGTGGATTGGCCATAAATTTGTAAAATGCATTTTTAGCTCTCACTTTTTTTTTAAACTATTGGTACACTTAACTATAGAGCACTAACTTAAAAAGGCATAATTCTTGAATGATGACAAATATATCAGAAAGTTAGTGAAAATACTAAAAAAAGTGTGGCAAAGCTTTCAAATAAATACAATTTCAATATCATTTTTAAATTGACATAAGAATTACATGCATTTATCATGTACAGCATGATATTTTAAAATATGTACACATTGTGGAATGGCTTAATCAAGCTAATTAACATTTATTTTTTGTGGTGAGATACTTAAAACTTGCTTTCTTATCAACTTTCAAAACAGGATACAATATTATAACTACAGACACTAAGTTGTACAATAAATCTCCAGAATATCTCACATTGAAAATTCGCAACATCTCCTTAACCTCCATGTCCCCATCCCGTGGTAGTCACCATTTCACTTTGTTCTATGATTTCAAGTATTTTAGATTCCACATGTAAGTGACATCTATATATTTGCCTTTTTGTGCCTGACGACCTTTTTTATTTTTTAAATTTTAATTTAATTTTGATTTATTTAATTTTATGGCTCTGGATATTGAACTACATCCCCTAACCATTCCCTGCCCTTTTTTCTTTCTTGGTATCAGGGATTGAACCCAGGAGTGCTTTATTACTGAGTCACATCCCCAGCCCTTTTTATTTTTTGTTTTGAGAAAGGGTCTCACTAAGTTGCTTAGTGCCTTGTTAAGTTGCTGAGTCTTGCTTTAAACTTGCGATCCTCCTGCTTTGGCCTCCTGATCCTCTGGGATTACAGGCATGCACCACCATGCCTGGCTAGGGTTTCGCTAAATTGCTAGGGTTAGCCTTAAATTGGTAATCCTCCTGCCTCAACCTCCAGAGTAGCTGGGATTACAGATGTGTATCAGCATACACAGTCCAGACAGTGATATTTTTGGGGGGATATGAACCCAAAAGCACAACAACAGAAAATAGACAAATGTAATTACATTAAACTTAAGGGTTCTGTATATCCCATCAAATAATAATAAGTTAAGAGACTAGTTATGAAATAGGAGAAAATGTTTGCAAACCACTTATCTGACTGATAAGGAGTTAACATTCAAATAATTTAACAGTAGGAAAAACAAATGACCTGATATAAAAAAAAGACAAAAATACATTTTATAGGAATTTATACAGGAAGATATACAAATTACTAAGAGTTACATGAAAATGCTCCACATACCTAATCATCAGAGAAATGCAAACAAAAGGCACAGTGAGGTATCTCCTCACTCCTTTTAGAACAGTTATTACAAAAAGAAAGAAAGATAACAAAACCAGAGAGAATGTGGAGAATAGGAAATCCTTGTACCTTATTAGTAGGATGAAAATTAGTACATCCATTATAAAAAACAGTATGGAGTTTCCTCAAAACATTACATAGAACTACCATTATTGAACTTGTTTACCTGAATTTTTTTCAGGGTGTTTAATGAAGATTGACTAAAAAACACTTACATATATGATTCTAGTGCCACTGGACAAAGCTAAATTATGCTTCCAGATTTTAGAGTCATAATTAAGTCATTAGCTATAAAGAGATTATTCATGAAACTGGGGAGTGCAGATGGAGAGAATAGGTTGATGAAAGAATCAGGGAAGAATCAATGTTTAAGGGATAAGAAGAGGAATTTGCAGTGGGTGCAATGGGGCATGCCTTAATCCTAGCAATTTGTGAGGCTGAGGCAGGAGAATCTCAAGTTCAAGGCCAGTCTCAGTAACTTAGCAAGATTACCAGCAACTTAGTGAGACCCTGTCTCAAAATAAATAAAGAACTTAGGATGTAGCTCAGTGGTAAAGCACCCTTGGGTTTAATTTCCTGTGCAAAAAAAAAAAAAAAAAAAAAAAAAAGAATCTTCCAACAAGGATCAGTCAGAAAAGTAGCAAGAAACCACAGAATGGGAAGAGAGTGCAGGCTAATTTGAGGTGTCACTTTGACAGGATTAAAGTTTCCTGAATAGTTGGTGAAGCATCATTTCTGGGCGTGTCTGGGAAGTGTTTTAAGAGAGATTGGCAATTGAATCAGTGACTGGATGAGGAAGATTTGGCACAATTCAATGAGATCAGGGTCTGGATAGAACAGTAAAGCAGAGGAAAGGCAAATTCACCCTCTCTTCTGGAACTGGGACATCTATCTCTTGCTCTTAAATGTCAGAATTTCAGTTCTTTGGCTTTGAGATTCTGGAACTTGTATTAGAGGTCATCCAGGATTGCAGGTATTTGACCTCAGACTAAGAGTTACACCACTGGCTGTCCTGGTTCTGATTTATTATTTTTGGTGCTGGGGATGGAAACCAGGGACTCTCTCACACTAGGTAAGTGCTCTACCACCCCCAGCCTCTGGTTCTGATTTTTAAAAAATTATTTTTAGTTGTAAATGGACACAATATCTTTGCTTTATTTATTTGTTTTAATATAGTGCTGAGGATTGAACTAAGTGCATCTCACGTGCTAGGCAAGTACTCTACCACTGAGCTACAATCCCAGTCCCTGGTTCTGATTTTTTAAAAATTTGGACTGGGCCACACTATTGGCTCTCGTTGTTCCCCAACATGCAGTGACCCTTTTGTGAGACTTCTCACCTCCATAGTCTTATAAACCATTTCCTCTAAAATTTCCCTCAAATATCTTTCTGGGCAGGAGGATCACGATTTCAAAAGCCAGCCTCAGCAATTTAGTGAGGCCCTAAGTAACTTAGCGAGGCCCTGTCTTAATAAAATATAAACAAAAAGGACTAGGGATGTGACTAATCCTTCTCCTTATAATTCTAATTGGTGCTGTTTCTCTGGAGAACCTTGACTGATACAAAGAGACAAACCCACATAAATATGGTTATTTCATACTAGACAAAGGTGCCAAAAACATACATTGGAGAAAAGATAGCCTCTTCAACAAATGGTACGGGGAGAACTAGAAATCCATATGCCATAAAATGAAAATAAACCCCTATCTCTCACCATGCACAAAATTCAACTCAAAGTGGATCAGGGACCTAGGAATTAGACCAGAGACCCTGCATCTAATAGAGGAAAAAGTAGGCCCAAATCTTTATCATGTTAGTTTAGACCCTGACTTCCTTAACAAGATTCCTGAAATTTTTTTATTTAAACATCCTTTAATATTCTTTTTTTTTAATATTTATTTTTTGGTTGTACTTGGACACAATTCTTTTATTTCACTTATTTATTTTTATGTTGTGCTGAGGATCGAACCCAGGGTCTCAGATGTGCGAGGCAAGTGCTGTACTGCTGAGCCACAACCCCAGCCCCCTTTGATATTCTTAAGAGTATTGCTTTGATTATTTGTTGCTAATAACCATAAACTTGAGTTGGATAAAATAGCACACCCATCCATAAACTCATTTTTTTTTTCTTTTTCAAAGTGATCTAAAAGATTCATTTAGGGCATTTCAGAAGAATCCTTTTAAAGAGACACACAAGATCCAAGAAACAGCTGACTTGGAGAATGGGAAGAACAAATTTTCTGAGAAGTCTGTTATTCAAATGTACTTCAGATACTTACTTACAAGGAATATTTGATTTTCCACTTATGAATAAAAGCCAAACTGAAGGAAGCTGATACACATGTAAGGAACATTCTCCCTGCTCTTTTGAAATGTACTAAGTCAGAAAGCCTTTGAAGCAAACAAGGAGACAGTCCTTTGCTCACTGCAGGAGACATGCAGATGCCTCTCCTTTACCAACACTGACACAGGCCTCCAGCCGGAGGGGAGTCTAAATCTGAAGATAGTTTTCCACAACAGGAGCAGCAAGTTTTTCACTTTCATGCTTTATTGAAAGTAGAATATGAGTCAAAGACAGGTATTGGTAAGCAGGTTATGTTTCTGAAGAATCCCTTTTAGCTGGGCATAGGGCACATGCCTATAATCCCAGCAGTTTAGAAGGCTAAGGCAAGAAGATTGGAAGTTTGAGGCACCCTCAGCAATTTACCAAGGCCCTAAACAACTTAGTGAGACCCTGTCTTAAAATAAAAAATAAAAAGGGTTAGGAATGTGGCTCAGTGGTAAAGCACCTCTGGGTTCAATCCCCAGCACCACCCCCCAACCCCCAAAAAATCACTCTTAGTTCAGAGCAGAATGCTGTCTCATCTACTATGATACAAATCCTTCATGGATCAGTGCATCTGGTATGAAACTTGAGCAAGGAAATATAACAGAATTACATTCCCTCCCACAACTCTAATTCTCATATGTAAACATGATTTGCTTTTATTGCTATTAACCTGTTCAATCTTTACTTGCCCCCTCCCTCTGCCACCCCTCTCCACCACTGATATCACCGCCTACCACTGAATCTTTTTTATTTTTTAGTTGTACTTGAACACAATACCTTCATTTTATTTATTTACTTTTATATGGTGTTGAGGATTGAACCCAGTGCCTCCCAGATGCTAGGCTATCCAAGAGCATGGGAGATCTTTCCATCTTCTAAAGTCTTCTTCAATTTCTTTCTTTAGTGTTCTGTAGTTTTCATTGTAAAGGTCTTTCGCCTCTTTTGTTAAGTTGATTCTCAAGTTTTTTTTTTTTTTTTTTTTTTTTAGGGCTATTGTGAATAGGGTAGTTTTCCTAATTTCTCTTTCAGAGGATTCATCACTGAAGAATAGATATACATTTGATTTATGGGTATTGATTTTATATCCTGCTACTTTGTTGAATTCATGGAAGCAATCTAGAAGCCTTTTAATAGATGAATGGATAAAGAAACTCAGCATTAAAAGAGAATAAAATTTGGGGGCATTTGCAGGTAAATGGGTGGAGATGGAGAACATCATGCTAAATGAAGTAAGCCAATCCCAAAAGCCCAAACACCAAACATTCTCTCTGATAAGTGGATTGGGGGGGGCGGGGCATGGGAAAAAATGGAGGAACTTTGATGGGGCAAATGGGAAGGGAGGGCATGAGCGTAGAAAAAATGGTGGAATGAGATGGACATCATTACCCTAGGTACATGTATGACTGCACATATGGTGTGATGCTACATCGTATACAATCATAGAAATGTAAAGTTGTGCTGCAATTGTGTACAATGAATCAAAATGCATTCTGATATAATATATACCTAATTAAAATAAATTTTAAAAAATTAGTGGTTGAAAGTTTAAGAACAGCATTTTCCCATAATATCAAAGTATCTCCTTCAAAATATTTATATCAATACAAAAGAAACATCAGTAACTTTACTGCCTGGTAAATATCAGCTTAACCCTGTGATCAAGACTAATATCACCAAATAAGACACTGACCTCTGATATCATCTGTTGAGAACACAGTATTGCTTCTGTGATATTTTTGCCAACAATTCATGATTTAAGTCTAATTACAAGAAAATACCAAATTGAGAAACATTTTGCAAAATGACTACAGATGCTCCTGAACTCATGCTGGTAACATCTGGATAGCCCATCCATGATGGTCAATTTGGGGTGTTGACTGGATTAAGGAATGCCTGGATAACTTCAGGGTGTGTCTGTAAGAGTGTTTCCAGGGAAGACTGGCATGTGAGTCAGCAAATGAGTGAGATAGATCCTTAGTGTGGGTGGGGGTTGGGGCTCAGATAGAACTGGAAAGGTCAAGAATGGGGAAACTCTGGTTCTTCCTTCTGTCCTTAGACATCAGAGTCTGGTTTTTTAGCCTTTGAACTAGAACTTGCCCCAGCAGTCCTCTGGTGGCTCTGAGCCTTTGGCCTTCAACTGGGGACTACACAAACAATCTCGCTGGTTTGAGCTTTTTGTTTTTTTTTGGACTGAGCCATGCTACTGACTTACCTGGTTTTTCAGCTTGCAGACAGTCATTGTGGAAAATTTCACTCTGATTTTGTGACTCCATTTCCTAATAAATCAATATTCAAATATAAACATATTCTATTATTCTGTTTCTCTGGTGAACTCTCATACGTAAAAGTTGGAAGTATTTTAAGTTGAAAATGTGTGTAATTCATCTAACTTTCTGAATATCTTTTTTTTTTTTTTAAAGAGAGAGTGAGAAAAGGAGAGAGAGAGAATTTTAATATTTATTTATTTTTTTTTAGTTATCGGCGGACACAACATCTTTGTTTGTATGTGGTGCTGAGAATCGAACCCAGGCCGCACGCATGCCAGGCAAGCGCGCTACCGCTTGAGCCACATCCCCAGCCCACTTTCTGAATATCTTACCTTAGCAACACAGTACTAGATAGAGTGTTGGTGGTCTGTCCCTCCCCCAACACCATGTGGCTGAATGGGAACTTCACCCACTGCTACATCCCAGGATTTCATTCTACCACATATCACCAGCTCAAGAAAAGATGAAAATCCAAAATACAATTTTTTTTTTCTGACTGTGGATCGTTTTCTCACCATCTTAAAGGTGAAAAATTACAAGTTGAGCCATCGTAAGCCAGAGACTGTAATAAAACTCATCAAAAGTATCAAGGTCATGAAAATCAAGGAAGGCTGAGGAACGATTATAGATTGGCGGAGACTAAGGAAACAGATCATCAAATGTCGTGTGGGATTCCAGATTGGGTCCTGAAACAAAAAAAGTGCATTAGTCTCGGTCTATTCCCTAAAGACCTAAATAGAGCATGCTACAGGGACACTGCTGCATCGATGTTCATAGCAGCACAATTCACAATAGCAAGACTGTGGAACCAACCTAGATGCCCTTCAATAGACGAATGGATAAAAAAAATGTGGCATTTATACACAATGGAGTATTACTCTGCATTAAGAAATGACAAAATCATAGAATTTGGAGGGAAATGGATGGCATTAGAGCAGATTATGCTAAGTGAAGCCAGCCAATCCCTAAAAAACAAATGCCAAATGTCTTCTTTGATATAAGGAGAGTAACTAAGAACAGAGTAGGGACGAAGAGCATGAGAAGAAGATTAACATTAAACAGGGACAGAGAGGTGGGAGGGAAAGGGAGGGAGAAGGGAAATTGCATGGAAATGGAAGGAGACCCTTAGGGTTATACAAAATTACATATAAGAGGTAGTGAGGGGAAAGGGAAAAATAATACAAGGGGGAGATATGAACTGCAGTAGAGTGGGTAGAGAGAAAAGAGGGGAGGGGAGGGGAGGGGAGGGGGATAGTAAAGGATAGGAAAGGCAGCAGAATACAACAGACCCTAGTATGGCAATATATAAATCAATGGAAGTGTAACTGATGTGATTCTGCAATTTGTATACGGGGTAAAAATGGGAGTTCATAACCCACTTGAATCAAAGTGTGAAATATGATATATCAAGAACTATGTAATGTTTTGAACAACCAACAATAAAAAAAATAAAAAAAAAGTGCATTAGGAGAAAAAGTGGTAAAATCTGAATAAGTTGTACAGTTCAGTTACTAGTATTTTAGCCATGTTAATGTGCTGGTTTTAATAATTGCACTGTGGTTATGCAAGTTGTTAATGATAGAGGAAGCTATGTGAAGGGTATACATGAACTCTCAATGGTTCTTGTGACTTTTTTTGTAAATTTGTAAACTTATTTCAAAATAAAATGTAAAAAAAAAGAGAGAGAGAGAGAATAAAGTGTAGGGGTGTGATCTATAGCGTAGAAAAAGGAGGAGCCTTTGGAGGAGCTAAGTCTCTTCCACTGAACCAAGGGCTGGGTTGGTAGCGGAGGTAGGCTTACTGGCACAGTGGCAGGAAGTGGATGGAATTTTTCAAGGGCAGACCCTGGTTGTACTCTCAATGCCAATTTATAGGGCTTACCACTGAGTGGGGAACTCAAGAAATCTTTATTGACCAGACCTGAGTTTGAATCATGACTACATTATATCATGATTTCTAGTTGTGTGACTTTGACAAGTTACTTATTCTCTCTGAGCCTCAGTTTCTTCTGAAAATGGGAATAATAATCTCAGTTATTGAGACAGAAATTAATAAGTGTTCAAAGGAATCTGTTTCCTTCTCCTTCTGGACACACAGCTAGATAATGCTTTCCAACTTTCAATTAGGTTAGGCACATAACTGGCTGGCACTTCAGTGGCTCTGTTTGATGAAAGAATAAAAGTATTAAGATGTTCCATTCCAACCTTTATTATATCACCAGTCCTCTCTTGTGTCATTCAAGATGATACATTGTCTGGCCATGGAGGTTGTTTAAAAACAAATGAAGCCCAGTGTGCTGATGATAATGATAATCCCAGTGACTCAGGAGGAGGAGTAACAAAGACAGGAGGATTGTTAAATTCAAGACTACCTGGGCAATTTAGTGAGACCCTCAGCAACTTAGTGAGACCGTGATTTTTATCATACATACATAAATAAATAAATAAATAAATAAATAAATAAATAAATGGAATTAGGGATGTGGCACAATCGTAGAGTGCCCCTGGGTTCTATCTCCAGGACTATAAAGCAAACAAACAAAAAACCAAAACCAAAACAAAGAAACCCTCATAAAAATTTCTAAGAGACAATTTTTCATAAAAGAAACGATTTATTTTACAAAGAACTAACTGCTAATGACTAACCCTTCCCTAATTATGAGCCATGGAGAAAAGCCATGTATTTTTAATAACTTGTCATTGAATAGAACTGGAAGAAAACAATAGCTGCAGAAAAATTTTGCTTTAGTGTTTCTTCTCCCACCCTCTTGACTAATTTGAGGATTTGAGATTATGATAGGCAGTCTGAGGACAGTGGGAAGTGCTATTGTTAGAGAATGGAAGAATTGAACTTCAGCTAATAAAATCTTATTGGTTACTCAGAAAGTCTGGTAGGGTTGCTGTAACTTAGATTAAACTGACATGGTTCAGATTCTGAAACTTAACTTTTTGGGCTCAATAACAGTTAAAGAAAAAAAAAAGTTAAATGAATCCATGAATTCTCAAGGCATCCAGTCTCCTGTGAGAGTAATATATAGACTAGAATGCTAATTTATTAATTTATAATGAGAAATGTAACCAGACAGCAGATTGTATATTTTATCAGTTGCTTGAGACACTATTTCCTTGCAGGAATAGCTTCATGGAAAGCTTAGTTATAATCAGAAAATTTTCTGGTAGAGGAATCTGGAGAAAGAAGTGTTAGATGGATAATTTTTTTTTCTTCTTTTTTTAGTACTGGGGATTAAACTCAGGGGCACTTTACCATTGAGCTACATCTCTAACCCTTTTTATTTTTTTATTTTGAGACAGGGTTTTGCTAAGTTGTTTAGGGCCTTGCTAAATTACTGAAAGTGGCCTCCAGCTTGTGAGTCTCCTGCCTCAGCTTCCCAAGTTGGTGGGTCACAGGTAAGTACTACTGTGACCAGCTGGATGGGTAATCTTTTTTTTTTGGTCAAATGATCTTTTATTAAAATATTTTCCCATGTACTTCTTAACTAGCTGGGGACTCTACTGCACCACTACTGAGGTCATCTATGATGACATGAGGGTGGTGGCCATCAACATTACAACCCACAGACTGGGCAGTCTCCAGAATCTCCTTAAATAGGTCCAGAAGTTCTCTAGCTAAAGATCGGTGACGCATCCGTTGGACAATTTCATCGAAAGTAATATTTCCACTATTTTTAATGTTTCTCTGTTTCTTTCTGTCTCCTGGAGGGCTTTTTTATGATCAGGGCAGAGGCAGAAGGTACTACTTCAATCTGGGCCTGTCTGTTCTGAATGGCCAGTTTTAGTGTAATCCTCAGACCCTTCCAATTGCCAGTTGCTTTGGCAATGTCATCACCAACTTTTTTTGGAGATACACCCAGGGGGCTGATCTTGGGGACCTGGGCAGATATGGCACTGATCTTGCCACAGATGCTCCTCAGGAACACAACTTTGATCTCATTGGGGTCGAACTTGGGCAGCATGGTGGAGGCGGCTGGTGTTGGATAAAGCCGCCGGATTTGGGACTACCAAAGAAAGTTGCACTTTGACGTCCTTTGAGGCTAGACGGGTAATCTTATAAAATTGTGGAAACCAAATGCAACCATTTCAGTAATAAGAATATAATTGCTAAGAAAGGGTTTCTTTTTCTCTCCTGATAGTTTTCTTTCGTATGGGGTGAGCTGAAACGATGCAACTCCTTGCTATCTCTTTACTCCTAGGGAGGGAGAGAGTAATTTATCAGTCTGGTAGATTCAGGAAGAACAATGTAGAGGATGGTTAAGTGGTAGAGTACTTGGTTAGTATGCAAGAGGCCCTGGGTTTGATCCTCAGCAACACACACACACACACACACACACACACACACGAAGGAGAAAGAGAAAAGAGGAAGAACAACCTAGCATTTTGGTCTCATTTGTGGGAGGCCAACCTTATGGGTGACTGAGTTACACTCCCTAGCTGGGTGCTGAGGCGCTCAGTCACAGAAATGGGTGTGTCTTGCTACAGCCCCATGGGTGAAGCTATGCTCACCTGTTCCTTTGTAATATAACCCCTTGTCCTGTTTAGGATAGAATCTTCCATGGAAGTGCCTTGTGTGTGTCCCCTCCTCTTACTGTGCCCTTGGGTGTGGCCTGCCCAGGTGTCAGTCAACCTGCTGACAGTGGACATCATGAAGATAGACTCAGCCCCCTGAAACCTGACCCCTTGCCTCATTTGAATAGCTTCTCCTCAATAAAAGGGGTCAGCGCTGCTCTCTCTCTCTCTCTTTCTATGGACCCTTAAGGTCAGAGGAGCCGCCACAGCAACCCCAAAGAAAAAGGTATTTGTGTCTCTTGTGTGGTTATTTCATGAAGCCCAGTTAGCCCAGTTTAACTAGAGTGACCCCTGAGCCTTTTAGTCGCGAGAACAGAAACCCGGCACACATTTCTTCTTAAGAGTAAGCCTGCTTCCAGAGTTTAGGTTTTCCTCCAGGATTGAAGTTACCTGGTCCAGTGTGCTACCTAGGGCCAACTTCTCCATTAGACACAGTGGACACAGTGTCTAGGGTCCATATTACTTTCAGAGGCTCATGAAAATGTTTTAATTTCTTTTAAAACCAGAAGAAAAACATGAACTTTTAAGTCAAAGAAAAAAATGTTTTATTTATTATTATTATTTTTTTTTTAAAGAGAGAGTGAGAGAGGGGGAGAGAGAGAGAGAATTTTTTTAATATATATATATATATATTTTTTTGGTTTTCGGCGGACACAACATCTTTGTTTGTATGTGGTGCTGAGGATCGAACCCAGGCCGCACGCATGCCAGGCGAGCGTGCTACCGCTTGAGCCACATCCCCAGCCCCGAAAAAAATGTTTTAATATGTAATAATTTATTTATATTTATACCAATGTAGTCACAAAATAAAAATTTAAATATTTTTTTATGGGGGCAGAGGAGGACTCAAGTAAAAAAGCAAAAGTACCTCCAATTCCATGAAAGTCGTAATAAGGCCCTGTGCTGCCTGTGGAACAGGGTGGGTGAGTTCATCTCATCTCAGAGTTCAGGTGACAGGTCAGTTTGATTCTCATGAACTGTATATTCCAGCTAATCCTTACCAGTTCAAGGTGATATTTAACTTTTAATTTACTTTATGCTTGCCCCTCCCCCATCACACACCTTTTGTTTTGTTTTCAGTACTGGGCATTGAACCCAGGGACTTGCACATGTTAGCCAAGCTCTCTACCACTGAGCTACCCCACCAGTGCTTTTAAAATTTTATTATGAGACAGGGTCTTGCTAAATTGCCTAGGCTGGCCTTGAATTTGTGATTCTCCTGCCTTAGCCTCCTGAGTAGGTTACTGTGCTCAGCATGCTTGCCCATTATTTTCAATCTGGGCATACTATTTACTGGGCTCCCTCAAGACTCTAACACAAATCACAGGAATATATATTCTTATATGTTACTATATACTTAGAAAAATAACAAAAATGATGACTTGTATTTCTATATCTTATTTCAGATAAATTACAGCCAAGTACTATGTCTTACACTTTTATAATATCCCTACTAATAAGTTTTCAAGAAATATTGGTTGAATAGAGAATAATAGCCTGGTATTTATAGTATTTTTAAATTTTTTTTTTAGTTGTAGATGGATACAATATCTTTATTTTTATTTATTTATTTTTATGTGGTGCCAAGGATTGAATCCAGGATCTCACGAGTGCAAGGCAAGTGCTCTACCATTGAACTACAAATCCAGCCCTATTTATAGTATTTATAGAATACTATCTTTCAATTTCAGTGAATTTCAGTGATAGAAATAAATTGTGGAATTTATAGAAATAAATTGTGTGTGTGTGTGTGTTTTCTTCCGTACTAGAAATTGGACCCAGGGTCCATGCACTGCTGGGCAACTGCTCTACCACGAGCTATATCCCCAACCCTAAATTAAATAAGGTGCTTAGACTTATACCTGGCACATAGAAGATGCTATGTGTTAGCTATTATTGTTGTTGTAATTATTAATTGCAATCATAACTCAAATGAAATTTTATTTTAATTTTAAACATTCATTTTTCTTTTGTTTCAGGAAAGTTTGTAGGTTATTTATTAAAAAGTTATTAATAAAAGACTATGAAAAAATAAATAAATTGTGCTCTTCTACATTATAGTGTTCATAATGCAATTATTTTCTGACTTATTTCATATCAGATAAAATCTTGTCATTGTTTAAATTCACCTTATGTAAAAGATACATGAACATACATGAAACTTCTGTACTGAATTCTTGGAGTATACATTATGATACCATGCTCATACAAAATAAATCTAACTTCATTAACTCTAGGAGTTTCTTTGTAAATATAATTCTGGGCCTTCTAGAAATTTCCCTAAGAACTTCTTATCTGGTGCTGGGAAGAATGACAAAAATAGTAGGAGAAGATAGTATCATCTGTAGGTTAGAAAACGTAGATAGAGAAGGAAATGGACATTACTTTCTGAAGGAGTTAGCCTTAAAGTGTTTAGTAGTCCTAGACCTTGGAAACTTGAATATGCTGAAACGATGATAGCTAAGGTCTCTTTATCTGGAATTGTCCTTAATGCCTTTCTACCAAAAACACCCCAGACCAAACCAAACAAATAAAAATGTCCCATAATGCTCAAATTTCATCCTGATTATCAAAATTCATGAGTTTATCTTTCAGATAGGCCTTCACCAAACATTAATTGATCAGTCAAGTTCTTAGGCAGGAACTAAAAGTAAAGTCTAAAAGGTGGATGTATTACTTGTCCCCTGTCCAGCTTATGTTTTCCACTAGCCAACACCACCCTTAGCTTAGGGTGAATGTCTTTCAGAATGGCCTTGGATTTGGCTTCCTTCCATTGAGGGGTTGGTTGGTTGGTTGGTTTTGTATTGCAGATCGAACCCGGTTATGCTCTACCACTGAGTTATGCTCCCATATTTTTATTTTTTTGTTTTGAGACAGGGTTTCACAAGTTGCCCAAGTTGGGCTCAAACTTGAGATCCTTTGTTTCAACCTCTTGAGTGCCTGGGTTCAGGTGTGCACCACCGTGTCTGGCCTGGATAGTTTTTTTTTTTTTTTTCCCCTTTAATAGTACAATCAAATTTTGAGAACCCAAATAAACTCCATTACAAAGATTTTTTTCACTTCATTTCCACAAGCATTTACAGAAAACTACCAGAATAGATACTTTTGGATAAAACTATCAGAAAATAATTCAAGTTAGTTTAGGCCAAAAAAGAGGGAGATTTATCATAAGAATACAAAAATGTTTTGAAGAAACCAAGGGGAGCTGGCACCAGGAAAGAGTGGAACCAAGTTGTTCAGAGCCCAGTCTTTTCTCTTCATCTTTTTGCTTTGTTGGCTTTATTCTTTAAAACAACTTCCTTTCCTCTCCAGTTCCCATGTGCAATGCAGTTGTTCCCAGTTCATGAATTAAGCCCACAGACTCAGTGGTGCAAAGAAACCAAATTTCTCTAGAATCCTAAATCTTTTATGCTCACTTAGGTGCTATTTACTTTTTTTTTTAATCTTTATATATTTATTTATTTTTTTATTGTGGTGCTGAGGATTGAACCCAGTGCCTCATGCATGCTAGGCGAGCGCTCTACCTCTGAGCCACAACCCCAGTCCAAGTGCTATTTACTTTTACACAGAAAATATTCATTTGATTCAAAATGACCCTCCATACCTGCAAGTTCTTTTAACTGAAGATTGAAAATATTCAGGAAAAAAAGAAAAATTACTGGGTGTGGAGATGCTGGTCTGCAATCCCAGAGACTTGGGAGGCTGAGGCAGGAGTTCAAGGCTGGCCTCAGCAATTTAGTGAGACTGAGTATCAAAATAAAAATTAAAAAGGGCTGGTGATGTAGCTCAGTGATAGAGTACCCTTGAGTTGGATCCTCAGTACAAAAAAGAAAAAACAAAAACCACACATTTGGACTGAATATATACAGACTTTTCCCCTGACATATGGTTTAACAATTATTTACATAGCATTTCCATTGTATTAGGTTTTGCAGATAATCCAGAGATGATTTAAAGCACAGAGAAGGATGTGACTACATAATATGAAAATATTATGCTATTTAATACAAGGGACTTGAATGGATTTTGGTATCCACAAAGGGTCCTGAAACAATCACATGTGGGATACCAAGGGAAGACTGTATAGTGAAAAATCTCTCCATTCTCTTTCCTTTGGTCACCCAGTTTACTTTCTCAAAGACAACCAATGGAACAGTTTGTTCCATCTCCTTCCAGAAGTATTTTATGTACATGTGGTAAAATCTATCTATGTATCTAGCTATCTATTTCTCGCTATTTTTCTTTTTACACCAATGGCAGCATAACAAATACATATTTTACATAGAAAACATATCCTGGAGATTTGAAGCATCAGCACTTAGAGAATGCCATCATTCATTTATATTATAGGATTCTGTTGTTTTAGTGTAATCCTGCATTTAAACACTTCCCTATTGATGAACATTTAGGTTTCCCCAATGTTTTGCTATTACAAATCATGCTGCAATAAAAAAACTCAGGAACATATGTGATTTAAAATATGCTTAAGAACAAGTTGTATTTCTTTTGCTGTGAGAATTCCTTTTTATGTTTTGTCCACTGTTTTTTCCTATTGGGTTGTTGTTCTCTTCCTTATTTTTTATTTTTTTTTGTGGTAATTGGAATTGAATCCAGGGGTGCTCTACCACTGAGCTATACCAAACAACTACTGTTTTTTACTTTGAGACAGAGTCTTGCTAAGTTTCTGGGACTGGCCTCAAACTTGCAATCCTCCTGCCTCAGTTGCCTGCGTAGCTAGCATTACAGGCTTGTACTAGTATTTGTACTGGGTTCAGTTGTGCACCACGATGTCTGGCCTGGATAGAGGTTTCCCTATTGATTTCTAAGTGTTTATATATTTTAGAAATCAGCCTGTTGTCTGTGATGTAAATTGTGCTGGTTTTTTTTTCTTGTTTATCATTTCCATTTTGATTTTACTAATAGTCTTTGTCCCAAGCCTGATATTTTTCAGGAAGGGGCTAACTGGATAAAGATATCCAACCATGGTTAATTAACTGTGGCCATGGAGGGAGAGTAATTTCTCAAGTCCATTCTTGTAGAATGGAAGTAAGTACAACCAACAGGGAAATTGTGAGATAGGAAGGTTCCTGAAAGTGGATATACTACATTTCAACGTGTAAGAAACATTTTCTAGGGCTAGGGAAGTGGCTCAAGCAGTAACGTGCTCGTCTAGCATGCACTGGGTTCGATCCTCAGCACCACATAAAAATAAAATAAAGATCTTGTGTCCACCAAAAACTGAAATATAAATATTAAAAAAATTCTCTCTCTCTCTCTTAAAAAAAAAAAACATTTTCTAATTACTGTAGGTACATCTGCTGCTTTTTTAGGGGAAAAGAGCTCACAGTTCTAGTGAAGATGTACACCAATGAATCGTTACTATTGCGAATGAGTGAGAGAGATGTATCAAATTGCTGGGGGATTGAGGAAGAAGCAGTTCATTGTGTTTGGGACATCAGGAAAATTTTATATAAAGAAGAACATTTGAGTTGGGTTGTACAGACCCAGATAAATGAAAGAGAATGGTTATATGGGCCAATGGTTTCACCATCACTGGAAGTAGGATGTACTTGGTAGAGTGTGATTGTGTCAAATAGCAGAATGTCATGACTGACAAAACTTGTCAAATGTCAATAGGCACTGGGTTTGCTCTTTAGCAACCTGCCCCACAAATCATATCCTTTGCCGGTAAGGAAAATTTATATCCTGTAACCATACTTGTTGACTTTGTGTGTGCATGTGTGCATGTTCACCCACATGTGCACATTGGGGATTGAACGTAGGGTCTTGTGCATGTGAAGTACCTGCTCTATCACCAAGCTACACCCTCAGTCACTACGTGAAAATTTAGAGTGACATAAGCTGGAAGCTACTACAATATGCTTCCAGCCTGAGGTATGGCTTCCTATTAAAATCCCTCACAAAGATACAGAAGTGTGAATGTATCATATAGCAGAGGAGGATTATCCTAGTAATGAGGAAGCCATCCTTGGCATTATCAAGATTTTTTTCTTTTTCTTTTTTAGATACACTTTGGCAATCACATTTCCACCCTTTCAAGTTTGGAGACTGCCTCATGCCTATCCATTTACACACAGTGAAACTGGGTCAAACAAAGGTCTACTTCTCAAGAGCATCCCTCAGAAGACTTAGGTTTGAAGCCTATTTCAGGTCCATTCCTGCAGGAATAACAGGATTTGGAGGCTGGGACTGAGGGATTTAGATTTTATCTTCACATCTCAGACTTTTTTTTTTTTTTAGTTGCAGATGGATATAATAAACTTATTTTATTTTATTTATTTTTATATGGTGCTGAGGATTAAATCCAGTGCCTTATACATACTACAACCCCAGTCCTTCAGCCTTTTTAAAATGTTTTCTTTTTTCTTTTGAGATAGAGCCTGTAAATTGCTGAGGCTGGTCTTGAACTTGCAATCTTCCTGCTTTAGCCTCTCAAGTCCCTAAAATTACTGGTGTGTGAAACTGCACCCAGCCCTCTCTTAATTTTTTTTATTATGATAGACATTTATTTAAAGTAATATATATGCAGATGAAATAATTTTAAAATTGTATGCTTCAGATTTAACCGACTTCATAAAAATATTATGAGGACAGCTGTATCCACAGATTTCAACTACATGATTACTTCATTTCCCATTCTTCTCTTTCTTTTCTTTCCCAAATAACCTCTTTGAGATATGGTTCAAGATAAAATTTATCCTCCTCATATTTTGTCCACTGCTCTTCAGGCAAGATCTGTTGCCTCATGATCAGGTCTAGTGCTCTCTTAATGAGAAACATCCTGTCATCATAAGGGTTCTCAGGAAGCCTTCTTTTACATCTTCATCCTCATATATCGTATCATCTCGCATTAAGCCTAGTTTATTGAATCCTGCAGCATTGTAATACCATTTTGGAATACCGGGCCTGATGCTGCAACAGCAGCCATTCTTGACTGCCTTCTGGGTATGTCCTAGAGGACGCGCCGGGCCAGTGCCCTCTCTTCAAGTTTTATAAACACACTTATCTCATAAAAGCAGTGGGAATTTATTCAAAGGAAAGGCAATGAGAAGGCTTCCAGTTTAAAAGAAATGTATAACTTATTTATCTCTTATATATTTTTTCACAATTTTTGAGAAAAGCTAATGTAAATAGTTAAGTCTCTCAGAAGAGAAATAGTCAGATTTGGTTTTTCGTTAAGTTTGAATTCCGACTGGAGTATCTTCATTCTCCTCTGAAAAGTTACCTCTTCTTAGATATTCTTAGTACCTTATTCCTTCCCTCAGGAGATTTAATTATTTCCTTATTATTATTTTTTAACTGACTTTGTCTGTCTTTTATAGATAAGTAATTAAGTGGAGAAAATTACTTTTTGCTCATGACTAAGTACACTAGTGTATGTAATAATAACTACCATAAGTCTTTACTTTTACAGGTATTATTTTAATTCATCAGAAAGTAGATATTATGCCATTTGAGAGATAAGAAAACAGTCTTAAGCTTAAGTAATTTCCCCAAAGCCATAGAGCTAGCAGCACCTGTTGAGTGCGGTAAAGCAATTTTTGTTGTTGTTGTTGTGGTATTGGGGCTTGCATATGCTAGGCAAGCCTTCTACCATTCTACCACTAAATTACATCTCCAGTTCTTTAAAAAAAATTTTTAAATTTATTCTAATTAGGTATAGATGACAGTAGAATGCATTTTGATTCATTGTACACAATTGCAGCACAACTTTTCATTTCTCTGGTTTTCTACAATGTAGCATTGCGCCATATATATGTGCAGTCAATACATGTACCTAGGGTAATGATGTCCACCTCATTCCATCATCTTTCCTGCCCTCATTCCCCCTCCCTTCCCTTCCCTCCCCTCCCCTTCCCTCCTATTTGCCTAATCAGTTCCTCCATTTTCCCCATTGCCTACCCCTCATTTTTTTTTTTTTTGAGACAGGGATTGCCACGGTTGGCTTTGAATTTGCAATCCTCCTGCGTGGGCCTCCAGAGAAGGTGGGATTGACATGTGTGACACCTCCCTTCCCTTCAGCTTTCTTTCTTTTTTTTTTTTTTTTAATTTTTTATTTATTTTTTAGTTTTCGGCAGACACAACATTTTTGTTTGTTTGTGGTGCTGAGGATTGAACCTGGGCCACACGCATGCCAGGCGAGCGCGCTACCGCTTGAGCCACATTCCCAGCCTCAGCTTTCTTTTTTGTGTGTGGGATTGAACCCAGGGCCTCCAAGTGTTCTACCACTGAGCAACCTCCCAAGCCCTAAAGCAATCTTACGCAAATTCATTGAAACTCACTCACTTTGGATAACAGCAATATTACCTACTATTCAGCTTCCATCAGATTTGAAATTTAAAAACATAAGCATTCCAACATATGTTGGTCCTATTTTCTTTCAGTGAAGTTCTTGCAACAAATTTATCCTAAATTTAATTGGGAATGGAAACAATTTATGAACTATTATGTAAAAGAGAAAAACTTCCTGAGACAGATTTTCTTTTGATTTGCCATATATTGTGTCAAAGAGTAAATGCTTATTAATTCTTTCACTCAGCAGACATCCATGGGGTGTTTATTTTGTATGCTGAGTTTGGCAGCAAGGAATACAAGGCTGAATGGGAAACAGACCTATCTTAAAGGAATTAGTGATCTAGTGAGGGAGAGTGTAAACATGTAAATAATTATAATTAACTAGAATACTCCAAGTCAAAGCCATAAGAATATAAAGGTGGCACAGATTACTTTCAGTTGGAAGCAAATCATGTTCGACCAAACGTGGCATTAGACAAATACAAAAGGTTTATTTATAATGCCTTACCAATTTTATCTACAAAAGTTGAAGACATTTTTCAAAACATAAACTTCATTATTTAAAGGCTAGTCTTTTCATCTAAAACATTAGAACCAGCTAGGTGTCGTGGCCCATACCTGTAATCAGTCCCAGTTAACTGGGGAGGCTGATGTGGGAGGATCCCTTAATTGGAGACCAATACCTGAGCAGCAAAGTGAGATTCTTCCAAAAAAAAAAAAAAAAAAAAAAAATAGGAAAGAAAGAAAAAGCTTGAATTAAATAAGGTTGCAATGGATTATAACACAACCAGTATAATCAACTGGACTTCTACAGAGAGCAGGTTGTGAGATGGAGTAGCACCAACATAAAGATACTCAATAATTCAAAAATTTTAAAATTTCTTCTTACAAATTACAAGATACATGATCTTGAATGTGAATGAGCATAAAACAATCCATTTATTCCTTGTCAACCTAAAGCTGCCTCTCCCTTTGAAAGATGTGTTGTACTTTTCCTATTGGCTTAGAATTTGAACCAATAAGGGAGGAGGAAATCTTTACAAACATCCACAAAGGAAGGCTGGCCTTGTGAATGTTGAGTAAAGATTGCTTTGTTCTTCATTTGAGTCTGACTTTCAGAATTTTATGGTATTGACGTTTTTCTTTTTACTGGTAGAGTAAGGAAAAAAATTATTCAGCTTGGATGTTGTCTTTGTGCCTTGAAATATTCTTTCTAATGTTAAAAACACTTCATTTCTTATTGTTCAGATTTAAAATGTGATAACTCCTTAATAGATGTTCAAAGGAAAACAAAGAATTTAAATGCAAGCTTTATTATCATGTTGAACATATTTCATATGAACGAAATTAACATTAATTTGCTAGACTTGTTTGAAGTTTATAATTACTAGGGTTCTTTCATTTCAAAAGTGGCATATATTACAGTTATTAGTCTCTATTAAGGGCTGTTGAGAGGCAAAGCTAATATTAGGTTCTCAGCAATGGCTATTACATATTGAGATTCTGGATTATTACAATTTTTTGTTTTTGACATTTAGTAAAAGCATTAAGAAAGGTATTTGCATAGTAATTTCTTAACACTGGAACTCAAGAGATCTCTAAAAAAAAGAAAAGAGAAAAAAACAAAACAAAACTTCCCTTCTTCCCCTTCTCCCCTCGTGTGGGTGATTTTATCAGAAAATTTACCATCCTGAGTTCCCTGTTTACAGGTTTCTAGAAAAATCAATAGAATAGTGTTGGGGCACCAATTAGATCTAAATGAAGAAAAAAATTCACTTGCACTTTCCCCAAATTCACACTCAGTTTATAGCAAGTGTCCTAACAATATTGAAAGACCATGTCTTTTGGAAGTAAAGGAATACTTGGTCAAGAGTTTATTTCATTTCTCTGTTCTGCGAAAAAAAACATTTAAAGGTGGGATACAAAGTAACTGCAAAGAGATGGGACCGAGGAAGGAAAAAAACAAAACACCAAGCAAAACCACCACCATCAGTATCACTAGTCAGAAAGCTAAGATGGGAATTTTTCATAACCTGGAATACTTCATATCAGAACACAGAACAAATAAACCGGGGAAGACAGAGTTCAGGGGGACACATGGAGCAGGCTTGGAGCACAGGCTAATAATATAGAAATCGCAAAAGGGAAGAGAGTATTCTTGCTTTTTCTTGGCATCCGAAGGAAAAAACAAAAACAAAAACAAAAAAACCCTCAAGCTCTGCAGGGGGCAAAGGCCGGTGCCCACAGTTCCACTTGCAAATATGCCTGCACGTTTGTTTCCGCCAGTGAGTTCAGACCCACGTTGGCAGCGCGGGTAGGGAGCAGGCAGCCTCCGTCCGGCCGCCGTTTCCTTTGTCTCCGCGCTGGGCGCCGCGGCTGCGGCCCTTTGCCCAGAGTGAGCAGCCCCTGCGAGCAGTGCGGGGCCATCCGGCCCGCCCGCCGTCCCTCCCAACTTGCAGCCGGGACCCCACGCTGGCGGGCCCGCCCCAGCTGCTATTTCCTCCCTCAGCTCGGCCGGCTAGTACGACCTTGTGTTTGTTTTGATTTTCGGGCTTGTGAGAGAGAAACGAGGGCTGGAAACTGCCGTGGTTCAGCAACTGCTTATTTTGGCAGGAATTCCGGCCCCGGGTCGCTACATTCAACCGCGCGAAACGGCTCCAGCCTTCCCCCAGAACCTGATAAATGGACAGAAGCTTGCTCCTTCCGGTGCCCCTGACTAGGAAGGGGAAAGCCACAGGCTGGAGCCAGCCCGCGGGGGCTGGGGGCCCCACGCCATAGAACCGGCCAGGCCGGGGCTTGCTCTCCTGAGGGAGCGGGAGAGGTGGAGCGCCGGCGGGCTCGGGTCGCCCGGGCCGGCCCCACGGGGCGGGTCGACGCGCCCTGGCGGAGCCCCGGAACGAACCAGAGGTCGCGGCGGGGAGCCGGCGGGTGTGGGGGAGGCGGAGGGCGGCGATCCACCTGGGCGACGTGGCAGCCATTGCCTACTCCTAGAGACCCCTCCCCACGCGGCCGCCCACCCGCCCTCTCGCGGCTGGCTCCTGCGAGGCTGCTCTTCCCCGGTCGGACAGAGAGCGGCAGTGTCTCCCCGCTCCGCGCGCTCGTTGCGCGTCTCCCCCCCGCGGCCGCAGCTGCTCGCCAGCCCTGCGCGGCGCCGGAGAGCGCAGTGGCGGCGGCGGGAAAGGGCTGCGGACCCGCGGTGCCGCGTCGCACACTCGACGACGCGGCTCCGGCTTCGGTGCCCTCTGCCCGCTCCAGGAGCAGGTAAAGGCTTTGGGCGGGAGGTAGGCGGCGGGTCCGGGGAAGGGGCCGGGGAGGGAAAGGATTCCGGGGCGCCGAGCTGAAGCGGAGGGCCTGAGGCAGCGGCGGGTGGCGCTACGACTAAAAGCAAAGCTCCGAACGTGGGGGCCGACGCGGGCTGTCCGGCCCGCGGGCCCGGCCGCGGGACAGAAGGGAAGTGAGGCGTCGGCGAGAGGCGGGCCCTGGCACGTAGCCCGAGGCCGGGCGAAGGCGGGCGCCGCGGCTGCTTCCCGGCCTCCTAGTGCCTGGCGGGCCTCCAGGCCCCAGACACGCCCCTCTTGCCCCCCTGGTCACCCCCTCCGATTCCGCCGGGGCTTGACCTTGCACCCCTCCGCGCGCCTTCGGTGTTTCCCAGGCGGAGCCTTCTGGGAACTTGAGGCCACCTTCCCGAGCACGTAGTCCTAGTAGAGCTGTTTATTTACTCACTTCTCCAAATCCAAACACACAGCCACTCACTCCACACCTAAGGGTTTTGGATTCTGCAGGGAGACGTTCCCCTTCCCTAGTATTTGTGCGTCTTAGACCCGCTTCCACTTCCCACCCCCACTGCAACTTTGGGACCATTCTCGAGCTCTTCTCTGTTCGGGACCCTCTCCCAGCTCTCGGTTTGGAAATCCGACTTCGATAGAGTGAGTCATCTCACCGGGGACACTGTTTATTCTCATTCGTTTTTGGTTACCAGAGTTTTTCCCTTAAGAGAGCTAGAGGAATGAAAAATTGTAGATGTCAGATCATGGTCAGTCAGATCATGGCTTTGAAGAATCTTCCCTTCCCTTCGGCAACCCTCTTAGAACTAGTATCAGATCTTTGTAGCACCGACAGGTTTGTACACATTCTCGCCATGCAGTGGTTGTAATGTCTCCATAGCACAGTTCTGACTTGAAGGCAGGATTGGCTGGCTTTTCTACTCGACATCTTTAAGCCAATCAAGACGCGCTGCTTGCCTGGAGACTGGTTAACTCAGAAAAGGTGGGGATTGGTTGAGCTCGGAGGAGAAAATCTAGAAGATGAACCTGGCCTCTTAGAAAACAATGACTGGTTTCCACTTGCCTTTTCTTCCTCTTAAAAAACAAAAACGGTTATCTTTTGTTGCCAATATCAACCTTTTCATCCCGTTTTTATTGTTTCCTGTGTTTTCTCTCAAACCATCTCTCTTTTGTAACTCACCCCTTTAACCTCAGTTTTCCCCAGAAGAATTCTTAACACGCTTCAAGAAATGTAAACGTGTATTTTGTGTTTTGGCAAGCGTGGTTCATTTTTTTTTTTTTTTTTGTGTCTTTCCTTTTTATAGGTCAGAATTAAATCAATTTTTGGTTCCTATGCCAGAGCCTTTTAAAGTGCTATATGAGGATAGGGGCTATGCTGGAGGTGGTGGGAGAATAGGAAAGAAATGGCTGCTCTTCTGCAGGGAGGCTACAATTAAAGAAAAAATGATTAGCCTGTAGAACAACAACAACAACAATAATCATAACAACAACAACAAAAAACCCCAACTCTACAAATCATCATACAGTACTTGCGAGTATCAGTGCACCTGTTGATTTTAGTTGCTTTAAAGGGGAGAGAATGGGAGTACTGAACTGTATTGAAAAAAAATGACTTGGGCTGGGATTGTGGCTCAGCGGTAGAGCGCTCCCCTAGCATGGGCAGGACCCGGGTTCGATCTTCAGCACCACATAAAAAATAAAGGCACTGCATTGTGTCCATCTACACCTAAAAAATAAATATTAAAAAAAAAAGAAAAAAGTGACTTGAGTTATGGTAAAGGCATGTTTTTCTTCATTAAAGTAGGCACGGTGTCTTATAGAAGTTAAATAAGTATTAGTGCAGGTACATTTCTTTTAAAAAATGCTAATTATTTTCCTTATAACACTTCTCTTTCAAGCCCAGCTTGGCCTGTAGATAGATGCAATGCTTGAGACCCTGGGTAAACACCAGGTCCGGCCACACAGGGGGACCCTGTCTCAAAAACAAACAAACAAACAAACCTTCCCTTTATGATTATTCATGATTATGCATATCTTTTGATATGCAGTTTATTAGTCAATGTGAATTTTAGAAAATAACTACCTAGCTTTGCCTTCCCTTGACACTTTCCCCACCCCAGGAACTGGGTGCTTTACCACTGAGCTACATTCCTTAACCTTTTTGTTTTTTATTTTGAAACTGGGTCTTGTTAGATTGGTTACTCTGGCCTCCAACATGAAATCCTTCTGCCTCAGCTTCCTGAGTTGGTGAGATTATGTGTCCCTGTGCCATTGCACCAGGCCTTCAGCTTTTTATATACAAAATAACATTAAGATTTGGGAAGAAACTTGAGTTTGCTTTGTGAAACAGTAAATATCTATTATATGCCTTTAAAAGTAATTTACATTTGGAATTAAGAGATTGAAGCCCCGTGCTCTACCCTTCCCCCACATTCTGGGGATTGAACCCAAGAGGCACTTTACCATTGAGCTACACCCCCAGCCTTTTTTTTTTTTTTAACTTTTTTATAGTTGTAGATGGACAGTATGCCTTTATTTATTTATTTTTATGTGGTGCTGAGGATAGAACCCAGTGCCTCACACATACTAGGCAAATGCTCTTCCACTGAGCTATAGCCCCAGCCCAACCCCCAGCCATTTTTATTTTGAGACAGAGTCTGGCTAAGTATCCATTCTCCTGCCTCAGCCTCCCAAGTGGCTGGAGTTTATAGAGGTGTGGGCTACTTGGCCCATCTTAAATTAACTAGATTTTTATGACTACTAATCAATGGAATTACTGGATCAAAGAACCCACATTGTTAACACTTGGCTGAGAACAGGTCCTGGGTGTACTAGTTTCACTAAACCTCACTAGACTAATGGTGGATCCTGTTTTTCTAAATGTATATAACCTTTTTCTAAATGTTTATAACCTTTGATCATCTATTGGATCAAGCTCTTTTTTCTTAAAACTGAGCAAGTCCCCAAAATACGGTTTTTAGTGTCTTTTTTTCTTGAAAATATTTTTCTTTAATTTTGCTGTTACTTTGTAGTTAGTTTTTCCTTCCCAGGGCCTTGTGCATTCTAGACAAGTGTTCTACCACTTAGTTATGTATGTTCTTAGCTCTTCTAATGTTTATTCTCTTTCTTCTTTCACATTCCAATTGGTCATTGAACCCTATTGTATCTTTTTCTTTTATAATAGTCACTTGAATTTGTTCCTTTTCTTAATCTCTACTGCTACCATCCTATTTCATGGTTGGTATCTTTCACCTGGGTTGCTGCAGTGGCCTCTTGACTAGTCCTCCCTGTTTCTCGTCTTGTCTTGCAATCAGTTTTTTCCCCTTCACTGTAGCTAGAGTCATCTCTTTTAACACACTCTACTTAAAACCTTTTTTTTTTTTTTTTTTTTTTTTGTGGATTTTCATTGCTTTCAGTGAAAGCAATGATAAAGTCTGAACTTGATTTGGCTTTCAGAACCCTCATGACTTGGCTTTTAGTTACAGTCTTCATTTTCTTGTCACTTTCTCCCTTTGCCCTCAATATGCTAGTCCTATTCAGTTACTTGCATTCCTCCCTTAAGATACTGAGTTCATTAAATATATAGGCCTTAGTACAGAAGCTTGTCTGCCTGAATACCTATCTAGATCTCTCCTTACCTCCTCTTTTGCTTTGTTAACTCATACTTGTCTTTCAGGTTGTAGTTCTGGGCAATACCTCCATGAAAAAGTCTTCTTTGATATATATCTGGATTATTACATGACCCTCCAGTTTATTTCCCTAGGACTCTGTTCTCCTATCACATTGTGATTGATTATTTTTACTGGTTAGGTTATAACAAAGGAGGGAGGTAAATTGAGATAGGATTTCACTAAGTTGCTTAGGCTGGCCTTGAACTTGCAATCCTCATGCCTCAGCACCCATATCTCTGGTATTACAGATGTGTGCCACTGTCCCCGGTTTCCATTCTAATTTTTTTTTTTCTTTTGTTACGGGGAATTGAATCCAGGGGCATATTTAACTGCCCGGTCCCAAACCCCCTCTTTTAAGTTTTGAGACAAAGTCTTGCTAAGTTGCTTAGGGCCTCACAAAATTGCCCTGGCTTTGAACTTGCAATCCTTCTACCTCTTCCTCTATGTTGTTGGAATTATAGGCGTGCTCCAACATGCCTGGCTTTCCATTGCAATTCTTTTTTTTTTTGTTACTGGGGACTGAACTCAGGGGCATGTGACCACTGAGCCATATCCCCAGCCCTGTTTGGTATTTTATTTAGAGACAGGGTCTCACTGAGTTGCTTAGCACCTTGCTTTTACTGAGGTTGCTTTGAACTCATGATCCTCCTGCCTCAGCCTCCCGAGCCTCTGGGATTATAGGTGTGCACCACCAAGCCCAGCTCCATTGTAATTCTTTTTTTTTGGTGTAAGTTTTAAAAATTTTTTTTAAGATATTGATGGACCTTTATTCATTTGTTTATATATGGTGCTGAGACTCAAACCCAGTGACTTACATGTGCTAGGCAAGTGCTCTACCACTGAGCTACAGCCCCAGCCCTCTAATTCATAATTACTCTTCTGATTATGAATTTTATCTTTGTAGGTACTTAATTTGTAGGAAGAAGATGCTCTGTTTTATGGACCTGAGTATTCCTGGGACTGAAATGGTAAATATAATATTTTAGAGAACTAAATTGGCATTTTGGTTTGTGTTAGCGTACTATAAATGTTTGTTGAGCTCATTTGTTAAATAAGACACGTATCTGTAAGATGCTTAGGCTAGTAGTCTAAACAAATAAATATAAAGGTGCTAAGGTAAAGGTATGCATAGAATACAGTAGGAGCTTAAAGTGCTTAGTCAGATTTTGGGAGAGTAGAAAACTTTCCTAAAAGTAAAGTTAATTGAGCCAGGAGTACAACTTTGGTTGGATGAGGTATAGGGACTTCTGGACAGAGCATTTGTGAGGCAGAGATATCATTGGCCTACTTGATGAGGGAAGCAAATAATTAGGTGTAGGTGAAATAGAGAGTACCTGGGGAAATGGGGAAAAGCTCCCTAGATAGGGGGCAAGTTGAATAGGGAGAATGGATAGATATGATATTTGCATTCTTATTGAGGAATACAAAGTAACAGATGGAGTAAATTTTGCATAACATTTCCAGAGCTATCAAGATCTAGTAAAGTTATTTGTTAGGGGATCCAAAGTTGGTAATTAATTGTGCAGTTGCAATGAAATAAAATTTATTTTTCATTTTTCAGGATTTCTGCTGTGATTTTTTTTTTCTGTTTCTAACTCTACTTCTCTGAAGTGAACATTCTCTTTCCCTGCTAAACCACCACCTCTTTTTCTTTGTAGTTAACTCTTTACATTTTAATCTTTTTTGTGTGCGTGCATGTGGTACTGGGGATTAAACCCAGGGGCATTTTACCAGTGAGCTGGTGAGCTACCACCCCAGCCTTTTTTATTTTCTGTTTTGAGACAGAGTCTCACTAAATTGCTTAGGGCCTCAGTAAGCTGCTGAGGCTGGCTTTCAATTTGCAATGAGCTCCTTGCCTAGGCTCCCGAGTTGCTGGGATTACAGGTGTGTGCCACCCCATCTGGCTTATTTTAACCATTTAAAAATGTGCAGTACAGTCTTGCTAACTATATGCACATTTTCACCTTATAAAACTGGAACTCTGTATTCATTGAACAGCTTCTCTTTTTCTCCCTCCCCCGACCCTTGGCAACCATATTCTATTTTCTGTTATCATTCTAGTAAAATTATCAATAATTCCTTCATATATACTAATCATACCATATTCATGTTTCCCCAATTGTTCCAAAAATTGCTGCTTTTTTGTTTTGTTTTTTTAAATACCAGATTTCAATCAACTGTTACCAATTGCATTTGGTTGTTCGAATTGTCCTTCTTACTCTCCCACCCACTCCTATACCTTCCTTTCTTCCTCTGTGATACTGACCTGGTAACTCTGTTGAGACCATATTACATTTGTGTTGCTGGATTGTTTCCTCATGATGCAATGTGACTGCTTTCTCTGTTCCCTGTAATTCTTGTAAACTGGGAGTTAGATATAAAGGTTTTCACTTATTTGTGAAACTACAAACAAGTAGATTTAGGTAAAATGTATTGGAGAAGAGTATTTCATTTAGTAATACTGTGTACTTAATAGTCTTTCTTATTAAGAGGCATGTAATATCTTGTTGTAGTATTACAATGTTATCTGGTCATCAAGGTCAGGTAGTGACATTGATTTTTCATTGTCAAGTTATATTTCTCTCTTTGCATTGAGCAGGTAATCTGTTGTATGCTAATTTGGCACCAGATTAATTCTTTCTTTTTGTCTTTTTTTTTTTTTTTTTTTTTTTTTTGGGCCATGCTGGTGATTGAGCTCAGGGCTTCATGCATACAGGCAAATGCTTTACAACTGAGCTGCATCCCCTGCTCATCAGGTTAATTTCTATTAGCTTTTCACCTAATAATGATTTTAACATTCATTAATGATTTTTTTTTTTTTGGAGGTTCTGTTTTCACTTATTTGTGAAACTACAGACAAGTGATTAAAACAAAACAAAACAAAACAAAAACCTGGCATACAGATTTTGTTTTTTGTCTTGTTCTCATTGTTTTCATTCTCCTCTTTAACAGATGAAAAGATAACAGGTTAGACCAGTCATAGAACTAGGGGACAGTCCAGCCCTGGGTAACTGAAGTGAGGAGAAGGAGGAGCCAGAGGAGAGGCTTAGGAGCTTGGCTGATGGCCAGACACACTAACAGTTCTAACATAATACAATAAAACAGGGACTTCTTTATTCTCTTTTAATTGATGATTTTTGATCAGTGATTATGTGATCATCAGAATGATTGGTTACAAAATGGTGATTTGTTTTGGGTTTTGTTGTTCTTTTAACATTGCATTAGGCTAGCCTCTATAAAGTTTTCCCTCATCAACTAGGTCTACTTTATTACTTTGAAATTATCATTCTTCATAAAAAGGCAGAAAAAATGCCTAATTCTTTCTTTTTATATAACCATTTTCGGAGTCTAATAGACCCTTCCATTGGCGGTGAATGAAGTCTTTCTTTTTATGGCTTTCTCTTTGGAATGTCATGTATATTTACATTATAAACATTCTCTTGGATTTGATTTCATTTAAGGTTATAATTTGATATGAGTTTGCTTTTAATGTATGATATTTTATTTTATAGTAAGAAGACTTTATGTTGGATAACAGGAAGAGGTGTAGAGTTTGCAGGTATCAACTGTGGTCTTACTAAGCATGTCAATAGCATCAATGCCAGATAAACGGTAAGTATTATTAAAATTGTAGGGTATTTAACATGTAGATTTTCAAGCTTTCATTTATATAGTTGAATGATTAAAAGAACAATGTCTCATGAGAAGGAAAATAATCATGGATTTGTTTTACTAGAATTCCTAAAGGAGCTAGTGGTTGTATAAAACACCTTAGAGAATCTAAATGTGGTCCCAGTTTTTCTATTCATTGAGTGTTTTAGTTTCTCTATCTCTAAAATGCCACTCTTGCTTATTTATATTTTATATATTGTTAGCCATCCATAATTATTTGTGGCTTATTTTATGCATGGAACTATGCTAAGTGCTAGTTTGGTGTATATGTTATGATCTGTGTTCTCAAGGAATATAGCTAATTGGGGAGACAAACATATATGGATGAAATTGTAAGTTGATTCCAGTGTAGACATCCTAGGAGGTCACTCTCTCCAAGCCCTGTCTAAGTGGTGTAGGGGAGCATGGGGCTCTGCCACAGGATGTATAGTCTCTTTCCACAATGTCGGAGGTGAAGCTGGGCTTGCATCTTCCTATAACATCTCAGATTCCTTTGCGACTGAGGAGACAAACCATGTAGAAAACATGTTAGTGAAAAAAAAATGTCAGTAAAACTAATAATGGAAGGCTCTAAAATCATTAAGCAAGACTAGTGTTACAATAATTGGTAAAAAATTATAGAAAATATTGAAGGGTTATAGAGAAATCCATCTTCCTGCCTTTCTTCAAACGAAAACCACATTATTCAGCAACTGGTTTTTACCTTTAGCAACGTGTCTCAGAGCTCTGTCTGCTGTTTTTTTTTTTTTTAACTGCTGCATAATTTTTAAAAGTATTTTTTGCTATAATTTTACCATACTCATTTCCATCAGTGTTTAGGATGTTTTCAATTATCAGTTATAAGAAATAGTTCTTATGACATATAAATATCTTTTAAGGTGATTGTTTACGTTTTTTTTGTAAATATTGTCTTTGTAGTGATATGCCTTTTGTACCTTCATGAGATTTTGGTATCTGCTTTACCCTTATCATACAGTACACTTGAAATCATCTTTTAGGTAACCTAACCCTTAGTAAAGATGGATTGTGCTGGTTCTTGGTAGCCTTTGTTTTTGAGGGAGATTTCTGATCTGTCTGGAATCATGGTGTGTTTGGATCCTATATATACCTTATAGGGGAATTTTTTTTTGATGATTTTTAAAGAGCTAATTTATTATTCATATATTTGGTTGTTAGTATCAATTTTCTTAAGCCTGTTCTTCCTAAATGGCTGATAATGAGTATTAAATAGAAGTTTTTTTGGTATATGTGTGTGTGGTTTTGGGGATTGAACCCAAGGCCACGTGCGTCCTTGGCAAATGTTCTGTGTCTCCAGCCACCAGAACATCTTTCTTGTTATAGAAATATATTATTTTTTGCATGTTATTTCACAGTGACAATGGTAAGCTTATTTAAAGTTACTGGTCCTGACAATATATACATGTAACAACAGATTTATTCATAAAATTATATGGGAAACTTTTTGTGTTGATGATGAGATTTTTAGTTGGAGGTTTTTTTTAAGTGATATTATTCGTACGTCTACATTAATGACAGTATTGACCATTGCCATACCACTATAGAGTTTATGTTCACTCTAGTGTAGTTGGGCACCTTTTTTTTTTTTTTTTCTTTTTGGTGATGGGGATTAAATCCAAGGGCACTTGACCACAGCCCTTTTTCTTCCTTTTTATTTTGAAATAGGGTCTTGCTAAATTGCTGAGACTGGCCTCAAATTTATGATCCTCTTGTCTTAGCCTCCAAACATGTTAGGATTATAGGCTTGCACCACTACACTCAACCCTAGTCATTTTTATATTTGAGACAGGGTCTTGCTTAGGTGCTCAGGTGCCCAGGCTGGCTTCAAACTCACAGTCTTCCTGCCTTAGCCTCTCAAACAGCTGAGATTACAGATGTACAACACTGCACCCAGCATATTTGGACAAACTTTGCAAGAACTTGTCTCAAAATTTTAAAAGGACTGGAAGTGTAGCTTGGTGATAGAGTACTTGTTTAACATATACAAGCCCCTGGGTTTAATCCCTTGTACTACAAACAAACAAAGCTAGAATTGATAAGACCTCTGCTTACTGTGCTGGAATGCTATGATGATTATCAGGGAGTAAATATTTATCAGTTATTTTCTCTATCAGTTTAAAATTGAATATTAGAGGTAGAAGGGTTTGGAAAATGTGTATATGTGGAATTTATGTTCATAGTATTGTTATTAATAATTATCTGCTTTTAGATTCTTTATATGAGCCATTTTCTAATATGAGTATATTTCTAAAATATATCAAACCTTACTCATTCTTATTTTACATATCCTTTTAGGATAATCAATTAAGGTCAGGTTTATATGTGAAGAAACTTTATATGCTTTTTTAAACTTTTGTCTTAATATTAGACTCTCCTGGAAAAATGATATGTGAGATCAGATTGTATAAGAGTTAAACATGAACATCACTTATAGTGGAATAAGTGGGACTTAAATAAATTGGATATATAGAGCAAAAATGGTGTTTGGGAGGTAGTGCCAACTTTGTGTGTTTTGTATATCATATTTTTTTCTCTATACAAAACATTAGTTGGATACTCAGATTACCTATGTATTTAGATTTTTTTTTTTTTTAATACCAACAGACAAAATGAAAGAAAAGAGTATTAGGAGATATATAATTTGTACACTGATGAAAGTAAGCATAAAGGAAAGTCCAAAACTCATCTTTAGTTTATGATAATGATTGTTTTTTCCGTGATATGGAAAATGTATATGTTATAGATTACTTGAAAAATCCAAAAGTAGTATGTAAAAAATAAAATCACCTATAATTTTTTTTTGGGGGGTCCATTCTTGTGTAATTCAGTCCCATTTGGGTGTCTGTGAAGGTTGTATTCTAACATTGCCTTTAATAAAGTTTCCATTAAATATTGTCCAAAACATAGTCTTTTTTGTTTCTGTTTTTTAGATGGGGTTTTGCTGTATTGCCCAGGCTGTCCTCAAGCTTCTAGACTCAGCAGTCCTCTTGCCTCAGCCTCCCAAGTAGCTAGGACTAAAGGGACCCAGCTCAAAATATAGTCTTTAATGGCTGCATAAAATTCTATCTTGAATCTAAAGAGATACTGTATTTTATGGAATCTGACAAATCTTGTTTCAGATTAGCAGATTTAAAAAACAAGCAAATGATCTGAATAGACATTTCTTCAGGGAAGATATACAAGTGCCAGTAAACATCTATAATTGTGGTAGAAAACATTAGTCATTAGGGAAATACAAATAAAACCCAACTAGATAAAGCTAGATCCAATTAGAATGGCCATAATTAAACAGAAGGGTAATAACAGGTATAGGTAAGGATGTAGTGAAATTGGAATCCTTATACATTGCTAGCAGAAACTGGAATTTATGCAGTTCCTTTGGGAAAAAGTCTGGTAGTTCTGTAAAGGTTAAACATAGAACCAGGTACGGTGGTATAGGCCTATAATCCCAGCAACTTGGGAGGCTGTGAGGCAGGAGGATCATAAGTTTAAGACCAGTCTCAGCCATTTAGCAAAACCCTATATCAAACCAAAATATAAGAGGACTGGGAGAGAAGTTTAGTGGTAAAGCACACCTGGGTTCAATCCCCAACCAACTAATCAACCAAAGCTTTTGTTTATGGTGCCATATGATCTAGTAATTCCGCCTTTAGGTATGTACCTAAAAAATGAAAACATATGTCCACACAAAACTAATACATGAATATTCATAGCAACATTATTCATAATTTTCAAATATCTATTAACTAATTAATAAGTAAAATGTGGTATACAGTAGAATATTATTTAGCACTAAAAGGAATGAAGGATACAGGCTGGTTGCAACTTGGGTAAACTGAAAACATTGGACTAAGTGAAAGAAGCCACTCATAAAAGATCACATTGTATGATTCCATTTATATAAATGCCCAGAACGGTAGACAAGTCTACAGAGATTGAAAGTAAATTTGTGATTGCCAGGGTTTAGGGTATGGAGTTTCTTTTAGAAGTGATGGGAATATCCCGGAATTATGTTGTGGAGATAGTTGTACAACTCCATAAATATACTGAAAATAACTGAATTGTGTGTACCTCAGATTTGGTGAATTTTGGGCTAAGGGTAGTTCAGTGATAAAGTGCTTGCCTAATATGTGTGAGGCCTTGGGTTAATCCTCTGCAAAACAGACACACACACACACACACACACACACACACACAAACATGGAAAAAAAGAGAGAGAGAGAGAGAGCGAGAGAAACCCCAAATGGTGAATTTTATAGTTTATATATTATATTTAATAAAACTGGTATCAAAAAGATAATTGGGAGCTAATAAGCTTAAAAACAAAATCATATGAGAGATGCTGTTGCTTTTGAACCAGGTAGGTAAGGTGGAGGTAATGAGAAATGGTTGGATTCTAATTGTATTTTGAAGTTAGAACTGGCAGGATTTGCTAAGTGATGATTAGATATAAGGTGTGAAGGGAAGAGGAGGCAAGAATGACTCTTGACTTTTTGGCCTCAGCAACTGGAAACTTCTATTAGCTGAGATTTTCAAGACTAGTTAGGGCAGTTCTTTAGTGGAGGATCAGATCACTTTTTACACATGCCTAATTTGGGTTGTTTATTAGATACATAAAGTAGAAGTGTTCAGAGGGTAGTTTGATGTCTGGAGTCAGGAAAGAAGTATTATTGGAGATGTCAATTTGTTAGCAGGTTGATGTGTTTAAAACCATGAGTCTGGATCAGTGAGGGTCAGTGAGAAAGAAGAGGCTCCCAGGCTCAGTTGGAGCCTCAGAGCAGTTTTCAAATTGAGAGTTGAGAAAGCCTGAGTTGAAAAGCCTGAGAGTGGCAATGTCTTCAGGAGAGGAGAGTAAGTTCTCAGGATGGAGAAGCCGGGAGGAATATGATCCATCAGGTGTGGAAGTATTGCTGTGATAGATCTGAAAAAATAAGAATTGACCTTCAGATTTAATTTTGTTTTCTGATGTTTGTTAGTATAAACAAATACACCTTATCAGCCTTGCTAAATTATCTGATTACTAATGTATAGATTCTTTGGATTTTGTATTCACACACAAATCTATAAATAATGGTAGTTCTGTATTTTCATGTCCTATTCTTAACAACTTTTTTTTTCCTTTTCAAGTCTTAATGTGCTGGGTATGACCTCTACAACAATGGAATATGGAAGTGGTGATAGCAGAAATTCTTGTTTCATTTCTGATTATAAAGGGAAAACTTTCAGCAAGTTCGTAATTGTGAGGGTTTTTGTTTGTTTGTTTTTGATAAGTGTTTTTATCATTTCCATTTTATTTCTAGTTTGTGTAGAGTTGTCATAGGTGGAATTTGGCTTTTCAAATGCTTTTTCAGTATACATTGAGTTGATTATATGACTTTTCTTTATTGTCAGGAATTACATTGATTTCCAAATGTTAATACAATCTTGTATTTTAAAAATAAATTGATGCATTATTCTTTTTCTATGTAACTTTGATATTTGGTAACCTATCACTCATATAATTTATTCATCTCTACTTTAAAATTTTATTTAGGAAAGTTGCATGTGTTTTCATTAGTGAAACAGGACTGTAATTTTCCTTTTTCTTTCTTTGTGGTTCTGGGGATGGAATCCAGGGCCTTGAATATGCTAGGAAAGTGTTCTTTCTTTGTGGTTCTGGGGATGGAATCCAGGGCCTTGAATATGCTAGGAAAGTGTTCTTCCACTGAGCTATACCTCCTGCCTAGATATTTTTCTTTCTTTGAAAGTCTTTGTTAAGGGCTGGGGATGTGGTTCAAGTGGTAGCGCGCTCGCCTGGCATGTGTGCGGCCCGGGTTTCGATCCTCAGCACCACATACAAACAAAGATGTTGTGTCTGCCAAAAACTAAAAAAAAAAAAAAAAAATAAATAAATATTAAAAAAAAAAAAGACTTTGTTAAAGTTTTGGTATCAAGCTTAGGCTAACTTCATAAAATGAACCAAGAAGTCTTTTCCTCCCACCCTCCCTTTCTCTTGCTTTCCTTCTTCCTTCCCTTCTTTCTTTCTTTTCTTCCTTATGTTGTCCAGGTTGGTCTTAAACTCAAATTCTTGGACTTCAGCTATCTCCCCGCCTCAGCTTCTGGACATGCCTGCTTGGGCTGAGATTTATCATCCCCCTCCCCCTGCCCCATTACTCAGAATTGAACTCAGGGGGATTGTACCACTGAGCTACAGGATCCCCAGCCCTTTAAAAATTTTTTGAGACCATTTTTTTTTTTTTTTTGGATATGGAGTCTTGCTAAGTTATCCAGGCGGGCCTTAAACTTGTGGTCCTCCTGTCACAGCCTCCCAAGTAGATGGGGTTACAGGTGCATGCCCAATGTCATCTTAATTTTGATTGCCTTTTGTGTATTTTTGTTTTCTATTTGCTCTTTTGTTTTTATTCTGTATAGTTTTTTTTTTTTTTTAATTTGATTCACTGTTTTTTCCCAGTTGCTTGGGAATAAGATGCTTCTATTATTGATTTTTTTCAGTCATTTTTCTTTTCTAATATACATATTGTCTTCTATGCATGACTTTACAATATCTTAACCTGTGGTATACAACTAAAGTATTTGGTTTAAAATATTTTGTAATCAACATAGTGAATTCTTCCTTGACTCACTTATAGAGTTGTACTTAATTAACTTTCAAGCAATTGGGTTCTGATTATTATAATTATTATTTAAATTATACTTTTGCTGCTGATTTCTAGCATGATTTCATGTGCAGTTGAAAATAAAGCGTATGCTGTGGTTATTTGGGTGCAGTGTGTGTGTGTGTGTGTGTGTGTGTGTGTGTGTGTATATATATATATATATATATATATATAAATTTTTAAAAAACTTTTAAAAAATTCTTGATGGACCTTTCTTTTATTCATTTATTTATATGCAGTGCTGAGAATCAAATCAAATGTTCAAGGCAAGCGCTCTACCACTGAGCCACAACCTCAGCCCAGTTTATCTATTAGTTTATTGAATAGATATTAAGTCTAGTTATGTTTATTGCATGGCTCAACTCTATGTCCTTACTGTTTCTTCTTCTCTTTGCCCTGCCCCACTACTTCAGTTTCCCTGAATGGTATCCCTTTGTAAAAATATAGAACAAGATCACGACCAGGATATAGTCAAGATATAGTAATTCCTTAAGTGTCCCATTTATATCCATTCCTCTTTTTCCTTTTCCTTTTTTTGGTACCAGAGATTGAACCTAGGGGAGCTTAGCCACATCCCCACATCCCCACCCCTTTTCATTTATTTTTTTTTTATTTTGAGACTTAGGATCTCCTTAAGTTGCTGAGGCTGGCTTTTAACTTGTGGTCCTCTGCCTCAGCCTCCCAAATTGCTGGAATTCCAGGCATGTACCACTATGCTCTGCCCATTTCTACTTTTCCCTCCCTCTTTTACTCCTTTTTCAAGGCTTGAAATCACTAATCTATTCTCCATGTCTATAATTATGTCATTTCTAGAATATTATATAAGTGGAATCATTTAATATATGACCTTGTAGGGTTGGCTTTTTTCACTCAGTATAATTCTCTGAAATTTTATATAGGTTAATGTATGTATCAGGTCTTTTTTTTTTTTTTTATGCTGACTGGTGTTTCATGGAATAGATGTATCGTATTTGGTTTAACCAGTTACCCATTGAATGACATTATTATGAATAAAGCTGCTGTAAGCATTTGCCTAGAGTTTTGAGCTAATGTAGTTTTTCATTTCTCAGGGATATAAATCCAGAAGTGCAACTTGTATGGTAGTTGTATATTTAATTTTTTAAGAAATTGCCAAAGTTTTTAAAGTGACTATGCTATTTTACATTCCAATCAACAACATAGGAGGGATCTAGCTTAGACATTATTTGATGTTGTCAATTTGTTTTATTTTAGCCAATCTAATAGGTAAGTAAATGTCATTATAGTTTCAATTTGCATTTATTAATGGCCAATGACATCAAAGGTTGTTTATTTGGATATTTGCCATTTGTATGCTTCTTTCATATAATATTTTCTCCTTTTTTACTGATTTTCTAGTTGAATTGTTTATTTTGGCTGTTAAATTTTCATAAGTTCTTTATGTATTCTAGATATTAGTTCCTTATCATACATGTAATAAGTAAATATTCTTTCTCAAGTATGTAACTTGTCTTTTTATCCTCTTGAGTTTTTTTTCTTTTTTTAAAGGGATTTTTCATGGAGCAAATTTTTATTTTGAAGTGCAAATTATCAGTTTTTAATTAATTTTTTTTTTTTTTGTGGTGCTCAGGATTGAATCCAGGGCTCTCTACCACTGAGCTACAGTCTCCCAGCCTTTTTTATTTTTTTATTTTGATGTAAGATCTCATTAAATTACTGAGGCTGGCCTCAAACTTGTGATCCTCCTGCCTGATTCTCCCAGTAGTTGGGATTATAGGCATGCGCCACAGCACCCCAGTATTTCTTACATTTAAATCTGTGATCTATTTTGAGTTAATTATTCTGTAAAGTGTGAGACTTTGGTTAAGCTTTATATTTTTTGCCTCTAAGTGTCTGCTTGTTCCAGTATCATTTATTGAAAAGGCTGTATATTTTCCATTGAATTTCTTTTGCACCTTCATCAAAAACCAGTTGGGCATATATATGTTGGCCATTTTGGGGTTTTCTATTCTATTCCCAGATTTGTTACTCTGCTGATACCATACAGACTTGATTATTGTAGCTGTTTATGAACTCTTGAAATCAGGTTGATTGATCCCTTCCCACTCTATTCTTTTTCAAAATTGTTCTAGCTGTAGTTCCTTTTTCTTATGAATTTTAGAATAATCTTGTCTATGTTTGTAAAAAAAGTTTTGCTTGAGTTTTGATAGAAATTGTGTTAAACCTGTATATGAATATGGGAAGAATTGACATCTTTGCCATGTTGAGCATTTCAGTCCATGAACATGCTGTCTTGCCATGAATTTAGATCTTTGTTTTTTTTTTTTCATCCCTGTTTTGTAATTTTCAGCATAAAAGTTCTGCATTTCTTTTGTTAGATTTGTACTTAAGTATTTCATAGTTTTTTGGAGTGACTGTGAATATTCTGCAACCAAGTACATTGCTAGGAGAGGTAACTGTTGTATTTTTTGTGTTCTTTCTTTTTGTCTTGCATCCTTGCTAAACTTATTTGTTGGATATTTTGAAGATTCCTCAATGACCACATTATCTGTTATTAGGGACAGATTCATTCCTTCTTTTCTGATCTATATATGCTTCTTTTTTTTTATACCTTATTTTACAAACTAGAACTTCTAGCAATATATTGAATAAAAGTGGTAAGAGGGAATATTCTTACTATGTTCCTGATTTTTAGGAGGAAAGCATTTAGTATTTTATCACTAGATATAATGTTAACTCTAGGGTTTTAAATTTATTATTTTTTAAAAATTTTTTGGTGGATGATGGTATTGGGGATCAAACCCAGGACCTTGCACAAACTAGGCAATCCCTTTACCCCTGAGCTAAATCTCCAAACTTTTTAAAAAATTTATTTTGAGGTAGGGTTTTGCTAAGTTATTCAGTCTCACCTTGAACTTGCTATCCTCCTGCCTTATTTACCATAGCAGGGATTATAGGCATGGGCCACCATACTACTCGGTTGGCCACCCAGCCAACTGTAGGTTTTTTGTAGATGTTATTTATCAAGTTGAGAAAGTGCTTCTCTATTTCTGTTTTTTTTTTTTTTTTTTTTTCTGGTAGGTTTTTTAAAAATTATGAATGAGTGTTGATATTTGTCAGACTTTTTCCAATATTGATTGATATAGTTTAATTTTTATTCTTTAACCTGTTAATATTGTAGATTACACTAATTTTTAAATATTGAACCAGCTTTGCATCTTTGGAATAAACTTCATGGTATATAATTTTTTAAAACATATTGCTGAATTTTATTTGCTAATGTTTTCTTAACGATTTTGTGTCTACATTTATGAGGGAAGTTGGTATGTATTTTTTTGACTTTGTCTGGTTTTGGCTTTTTCTTTTTGATAGTGCTGGGAATCAAACCCAGGACCTCAGGTGTGCAGGGCAAGCTGTACCACCAAGTTACATCCCCAGCCTCAGGTTTTGGTATCAGGATAGTACTAACTTCATAAAATGAATTGAAAGTGTTCCTTCCTCTTATTTCCTAGGAGAGATTGTGTAGAAATCACCTTGAGTTTTCTTAAAAATGTTTGTTAGAGTTCTTCATTTAATATTGAGATAGATATATGTGTGTGTGTGTGTGTGTGTGTGTGTGTGTGTATTTAGTTTTAAAATTGTGAATTAAATTTAACTAAAAATTATAGTTTTTTTTCCCCCCCTTCTTTTTTGGTACCAGGGATTGAACCAGGACTGCTTGACCCCTGAGCCATATCCCCAGCCCATTTTTATTTTTTATTAGGAGTCAGGGTCTTACTAAATTGCTTAAGGCCTTGCTAAGTTACTGAGGCTGGATTTGAACTTGTGATCCTCCTGCCTCAGCCTCCTGAGCTCCTGGGATTATAGGCATGTGTCACCACGCCTGGTAAATTACAAGTCTTTTATCTATTGAGTGTGTTACGGTAGACTGGTCTTCTGTGTGTATGAATGTTTGTAGTTTACTAGTCTACTGATATCTTCAGGGTCTGTAATGATATTCCATTTTTAACCCTAATATTGATAATTTGTGTTTTCTCTCTTTTAGCTAGAGGATTGTGGATTGTATTTAATTAACTAGTTTGTACTTCTAAAATCTGATTTTCTCTGTTGTTCTCCTGTTTTTGTTGCTCTTTTCATTTCCTTCTATTTTTTCTAGGTTCTTGTGATGGGGGCTTATCTGTTGATTTAAGGTGTTACTTCTTTTCCAACGTATGCATTTAGCACTATACATTTCCCTTCATCACTGCTTTAGCTGTGTGCTGCAAATTTCAATATAATGTATTTTCATTTTCATTCAGTTCAGTATATTTAAAATTTTTTCTTTACACCTCATCTTTGATCCATGGATTATTTAGAAGAATATTAGTTTCCAAATTGGAGATTTTTCTGTTATCCTTTGACTTGTTGACTTCTAGTTTGATTCTATGTGGAGAACAAATTGTATGCTTTCAGTTCTTTTAAATTTGGTAAGATTTGTTATGTAGCTTAGTTATGGTTTGCCTTGGTAGATGTTCTGTGGGCATTTGAAAAGAATTTATATTCTGCTGTTGTTGGGTGGAATGTTCTAGAAATGTTGATTAGATTTCTTAATTGTTGGTATTGTTGAATTCTGTATCTTTGGGATTTTCTAATTGTGTAAATTGTTACTGGAGCAGTATTGAATCAGTGAATTTGTCTTTTTTTTTTTTTTTTTCCAGTTCTATCAGTTTTTTCTTTATCTGTTTGGTAGCTCTCTTATTAAGTACGTGGACATTTAGGCTTGCTATGTCTTCCTAGTGGATTGATCCTTTATCATTATTTACCTACTCTTTTTTCTGTCTCTGGTAATTTCTTTGCATTCTACTTATATCTAAGATATAAAAGTGTAATTTTATTTAATTTTAATTAATTTAAATTTAAATAGGCACATGTGGCTGGTGGCTGCCATATTGACAGTGCAATTCTGGAAGGTGGAGAGCCTATGACACAAATTTAATTAAAAGGTAAATTTTATAGTATGTTAGAAGGTGGCAAGGGCAATGGGTGGTCAGCAGGAAGGGAGGAGATTGGGGCAGAGGGAGTGGGGTATTGATTTTCAATTGGACAATTAGAAAAAATCATTGAATATGATACTTGAACAGAGACTTGAAGGAAGTATGGGAGTTAGTAATGCAAATGTCTGGAGAAGAGTAAATTAAGAGTCAGCAGGGAGGTAAGCCATTGAAAGAACTTTAGCTTTTACTCCAAGTGACATGGAGAACAACTTGAATTTAAAACAGATCCTGATTCAATTAGACTTAGGTTGTCTAAAGATCATTCTGGCAGGTATGTTGAAAATAGACTTTAGGGGACAAGGGTGCTAACCATTTAGGACAATAGTCCTATCTAGTTAGGAGACAAAAATGGTAGATGATGGTAGTTAGACCAGATAGTTAGAGTGGGTTTTGGGGAAAATATGTTAAATCTGAAGTGTTTATTGACTACATCCAAGCAGAGAAAACAAGTAAATTCTCTGTAGTTTTATTCCCAATACATGAGTCACTGCCCTTGTGGAGCTTACATTTTACTGGATTGTGGATAGTAAACACAATATTAATAGAACATATGCCATGTTAGAAGATAAGTCTTAGGCAAAAAAATCAACAAGAGGAAGGAATTAGAGGACTTGAGTTTCTGAGGTGGTAACATTTGAGTAATGATAAGAAGGTGGTGAGGAAATATATCTTATAAGTACCTGGGGTAAAAAGTAGTTCAGATATTAGGAACCAAGGTGTAAATGTTCCTATTTGGGAGCATGGCTGATGTGTTTGAAGAAAAGCAAGGATGCTAAGTGTGTCTGGAATGGCATGAGCAAGGGAAGGAGGATCTGGAGATGACAGTACAGAGGTAACAAGTGTTTGGGTTAAGGCCATTTGAAGGGCTTTTGCTTTCATTTTGAGACAGGAGGCTGGTGGATAGTGTAGGAGAAAAGGGGTATGATCCATCCTAGGGTTTAATTGAGCCACTCTGCCTGCTGAGCTAAGTAGACTGAAGGGACAAGAGTGGAAGCAGGGAGATTGATTTGTCTGATTAATCCAGGGGAGAGTCTGAGATAGCTGAATCTAGGGTGGTAGCAGTGGAGATGGTAAAGAATGATCACATCCTAGATACATTTTGTGGGTTGTATTTGGCAAAATTGGCTTACCAGTTGGATGTGGGATGAGAGGAGTCAAAGATGATTCCAAGATTTATGACATGAGCAATTAGAAGGATAGAGTTACATTAACAGAGATGGGAAAGACTGGGAAGAACAGGTTCAAAGGGTTTGATCAGGAACTCAGTTTTGGACATGTTTAGTTTATGATGCCTATTAGACATCTGAGTGTAGTTTCAATAGGCATCATAATTGTATTTATGGATTTAAAATGAAATAATGGTATTAAAACAGTGTAGTCACTGTGTTTCACACAGTGTATTCACTGTTCTGAAATATATTATGTTTGTTAATATCTTAATTTTTATTTAACATGTTCAATTCTGGAAAAACTGGAATATTTTGGACAGAGAAATTGTTCGACTATTTTTTGGCTTTGCTGCCAGAGTCGATGGTACTTTCTTAGCATTAAATAATAATGTCATTCCAGTTTTAGAAATATAACTACATAGCCTGAGTGTTTTTACTTGCTTTCTATTTTAGGTCCTATTACCACTGGATTGTGCAAGATTTTTAACGATATTTTCTTTGAATTATGATTTAATATCAAACATCTTAAATTTTTTTAAAAAAGGGAAAAATTTTAGTTTTGGAAGTCAGAATGCCAAGGAAAAGGAAAAATCTTGGGGGAAATCCTATTCGGAAGACTGCAAACTCTAAGGAAGTTGTCGTATCCAGTCTTGCTAGTCATGAGGAGTCAACCACTACCCTTCCTTCCGTGTGTGAGACAAACACTGATCAGGAAGAACTCTTCACCAGTATCTCAGAGATGTTTTCTGATCTGGATCCTGATGTAGTGTATTTGATGCTTTCTGAATGTGATTTCAAAGGTGAGAAAAAGTTCAGTTTGAACCCTTTGCGTCTTATAAGAAGACTTCATATATATGACATGATCAGTAGTAATATAGTAAAGTAACTGTCCTATTTCCCTTTTGTTTATCATTTTCTAAGCACCTGCCATGGGCAAGGTACTACGTTTGGTATTATGAGGAATATGAAGAAGAACAAAGCAAAATTTCTCCTCTTAAGAAATGCACAGTTCTAGATGTAAGATGCATGTATAGATATCATTCTTCATTTTATTTTTTTTATCTTTCCTTTAGAACAGGTTGGCACTGTTGACATTTTGGACTGAATAATTCTTCATTGTAAATGGTTCTGCTGTGTATTATAGGGTGTTTAGTAGCATCCCTAGCTTATACTCACTAGAAGCCAATAGCACCCCAACCCCTAGTTGTGACAATCACAAATATTTCCCTATGTTGTCATTTGTCCCCTGGGAGACAAAATTATATGTGGTTGAGAGCCAGTGTCTTAGAATGTAAGCTCCATGAAGACAGAGATTTTAAAAACTTTTTATTTTTCTTCTATATTCCTAACCCCTGAAATAGCAAATGACCCATAATAGAAGTTAGCAGATATTTATTGAGTGACTAGGTAATTGTTTATAATTACAGAAATAAGAGCTGATTAATAAGAATTGAGGCAAGTAGTGTTGTTTCAGAACATTGACTTTGGACTCAAGAGGCCTGGGTTGCATTTCAGTTCTGCTGACCTCTCTTAAGTCTTTCGTTTTCTAATCTGTTAATAAAAAAATAATAGCATGTGTCTTATAGGACTTTTTGGTTGAGGACTGAGTTTTTTTTTTTTCTTTTTTTTGGTGAAGTCTTAGTAAATTATTAATAATTTGTAATAAATTGTTTAGAAGTATGTTTACAGACTGAGGGACTGTATAAAGTTGACTGGATGAATAAATTACTTGATGATATTTAGTATTGTTATTGACCATGATTAGTATAAAATGAAGATTTGAAGGTTTTGATAATACATGATATACTTCCATTTTTAGTCATTGTGTGAACTGTGATGTGAGCATATTTTACCTATTCTGTTTTGGTATGTGTGCAGAAAACCAGGTTTCTACAACACACTTGGTGCTCAGAAATGATGGTGTGTAGTTTTGTAAGTGACTTTAACATTTATTTCCTAATTTTGGTGTCTTTAAGATTTGTTGAATATACATTAACATAGGAGCAGGAAATCATAAGAAAACTATATTATCCTATATCTTAACAAATAACTTATTTCTCTTTTTCAGGATCTTCTGAGGACCTTGTTATAAACATTTGATATTTTCAGTAGTTTGAATAATAGCATTGATGACATTTTATATTTTGCTTTTTAAACTTAATATACATAAACAGTTTTTCAGTGTTCTACAACCTTTTGTTTATTTTCAGCAGTTTTCTAGTACTCCAGTGAGGAATTGTGCTGTAACTTATTTATCTAAGTTTCTCATGAATAATTAACATTGTGAAGAACACCTTGGTAAAAATAGCCTCTTTCTTTCTTTTGGCTTTTTTTTCTTAGTCCCAAAGTTTTGTTTTCTGCGTCACAGGGTAAGAGCAGTTTTCGACCTTGGAAATACACTGCTTAAATTGCCCACCAATGAGGTATGCAGGTTTGTAATACCACTGGCACTGAATAAGTGTAGCCCTTTCACCGCAGCCTCTTCAGCATTATGTAGAATTGTTTTAAGATTTTAATAGTAATAAATTGTACCTTAATTTGTGTTTTTTAAATAAAGAGAAATAGTAAACATTTTTATAGATGACTTTTCATTAATTCTTATATTCTTATATTTATTGTCCATTCATATTTTTGTTTGTTTTTCTACTATAGTTTAAATTTTTTCCAACACTGTTTAAGACTTTTCTTTTTGTTTGATAATGATCTATATTGGTCTTGTATTTCTTTTTACTTAATGCTGTCTTTTTTGTTGTTGTTGTTATATACATGGCTAGTTTTTTAAGTTGATCTTTTCTGTTTTTTTTATCATGTAGATTTTTTTCATAGAAATACCTCTTATATTTGCTTTCTTTTTCTTTCTTTCTTTCTTTCTTTTTTTTTCCCCCTTTTTTCCATTTTTAGGGCTTCTTGCCTTTGTAGTATTAATGTGATTTCCTGATTGATCCTTCTGCCAGGTTTGCCCCCTCCAATCCCTCTTTGTTTTTCTTCTTAAGGGAACATTAATTGGGTGCTTACTAGGTGCCAGTCCTTGTGCACAGTACTTTTTCATGGATTATCTCATTTAGTCCTCACAACAACCTATGAGGTAGGTACTTTTATTATCCCAATATTACAAATGAGAAACTTGAGGCTTAGGGAAGCTAATTACTTGTTCAAAGTGATGTAGCCAGCAAGTAGGAATTTAAATGCCGGTGTTCTGACTCCAGACCAGAGCTGTTACATGCTGTGCTGTGCCATTTCCACATTAATCTTCTTTAAAACAAATCAAGGAAAAAAAAAACTTAAAAAAACAAACAACAAACCCCAAATTTTAGATGCTTAAAAGTTTTTCTTGTGGTGCTGGGAATCAAATCCAGAGTTTAATGCATCTAAACAAGTGTTCTACCATGACCTACATCCCCATTCCTAAATACTGAAAAATTCTAATGGTTGCTCATTTGTTATTACAAAAAGAGCTCAGCATTGGAGTCAGACACACCAGTCCTGGCTCTGTCACTTACTATCTGTGTGACTTGAGCCGAGTTGGTATACTTTTTTGAGCTTCATTGTCTTCATCTATTTCCATAGATGTCTTCATATACCTCATAGTATTCTTCGAGGATTCAGTGAGGTGATTTGTATAAAACTTCTAGCCCAAATGCTATGACTATCAGTTTCTTTTCAAGTTCCCTTAAAAAATAAAGTTAATATTTCTTAGCATGCCATATAAGACCCTTCTCAATTTTATCCCATCTCCCTTTGCAGTTTTCTTTTCTTTTCTTTTCCACCATACATATTGCTGAGTACTCACTCTCTCCAACTAACTTCTCTCAATACTTTAAACATGCTTTGTATTTTCAACCTTGGCTTACCTTTTCCTCCCATTTGGCAAACTGCTTTTTAATCTTCAAGGGCCAGTTCACATATCCCTTTATGTAAAATCTTTCCTTACTTTTCTGAACACTGCTGTGGCATTTGTACACTCTCAAAATGATGCATTATTTAATTTATAGTATGATATAATTATTTTTTAATGTAATTGTCCTCAATCTCCATTAAACTGCAAAATCCTTTGAAGTAGTAAAGACTCTTATTTGTTTTTTTAAAAAGTATTTCTGATATGTAGTACATGATTATAAAAATTTTTTTGTATTAAGTGAAATTTGTAGTATGGTCTTTATAAATTAGACTTACTAGAATATGTACTTAAATACGCAATACTTAAAATAACATGCAATAGGTAATTGTTGAATAAATCAACTGAATTTAGGACCTTTATAAATAACCCTAACACATACTATTCCACATATTTATACTTTTACTCAACAACTTAATTGAAGACTATATACTGGATGATAGTTTATTATTTGTCTGAAAGAACAGCATTGCATGTCTCTATTATTAAAACTTCTTCAGTAATGCAGTATTTGTTATATTAGTAAAAAATTAATTTCTAAAAGATGACTTGAATATATATAAATTTCTCTATATTCCTTTCAAGGCAAAATCCAGTATTTTCCTTGGATTTTAATAAAGTTATGTCTTACTTTTTCAACATCTATATGTATTTTTTTGTTGTTATTGTTGTTGTTCTTGTTGTACAGTTGAAAATGCCATGGATTGTCTATTAGAATTGTCTGCCTCTGATGCCAAGATAGAAGAATCATCTTCACAAAGCTTTGTTGCTTCTGAGAACCAGCCAGTTGAAACAGGAAGTGAAATAATGGAGAAGTGTCCTCTTGAAGAAGAGAGTGAAGATTCGAAGATGGATTCATTTCTGGATATGCAGCTGACTGAAGACTTGGATTCCTTAATACAGAATGCTTTTGAGAAATTGAATTCTTCTCCTGATGACCAAGTATACTCATTTTTGCCTTTGCAAGATGTTAATAGTTTTAATGACCCAAGTAAGTTTATAAATTCACATTCAAGTAGTACGACTCCTGTCCATTCTATGCAAAATATGGATTCCAACAGTGAGAATTTAGAAAATTCTGTCTCTACAGTAAGTTCAAACCCATTAACTTCACATTCAGTTTTGAATGGGTCCAAAAGTTTTATAAAGGATAACACTTTGGCTTTGGAAGATGATTACCAAGAAGATTCTCATGTCAGTAGTTCTTTAAATCCAACAAATGACTCTATCGTGGGTTGTGGCAATCTCAATCAGAGACAGAGCGAGCTTTTAGAATCTGAGCGTGTTGAGGCTCAACTTTCCAAAGCCTCTGTAAATTTGGATGCTAACGAACCTCAAGCTTCTTTAAACCTTCCTGTGCAAAATTCAGGGTGTGATTTGCCAGATACTGGTGGGAATCAGAGGTCTACTTCTGTCTCTGATATTTTTGTACCTTCTGAAGGGTTCAATTTCAAGCCACACAAACATACTGAACTACCACCAAAGGGGAAGGATATGAATTACTGCCCAGTACTTACCCCTCTCCCTTTACTGCTTCCTCCTCCTCCACCTCCACCAATGTGGAATCCAATGATTCCTGCTTTTGACCTCTTTCAAGGAAGCCATGGGTTTGTGGCTCCTGTTGTAACCACAGCTGCACACTGGAGACCTGTCAACTACACATTTCCACCCTCGATCATTTCTCACACTTCCCCAACAAAGGTATGGAGAAACAAAGAGGGAACAAGTGCTTATCAAGTACAAGAAACTCCGGTTTCTCAAGTTGTAAGAAAGAAGACAACATCATATGTTGGACTAGTTCTTGTTCTTCTCAGAGGCCTTCCGGGATCAGGAAAATCTTTTTTGGCGAGGTACGAGGTTTCAGTTGAATTCTAAGAAGTATTATGCATGATTCTGAACAGATAATCTGAATATGCAAAATGCTTTGCTTGATGGAGATGTTTAGTAACTCCTAAGGTATTTTTTTTTCCACTTGTTTTTTTGAACTTTGTAGCTAATAACACTTTTTTCTCTGGAAATTTTTATTGGAAAATTTCCTCTTAGAATACCTTTGAGAGAATAAAAGAAAAAATTAAGATGGTTACAATATATTTTTTAATAACTTTTTATTTATTTATTTTTATGTGGTGCTGAGGATCGAACCCCAGTGCCTCATGTGTTCTAGGCAAGTGCTCTACCACTGAGCCACAACCCAGCCCTGGTTCCAATATTTTGACCTTGTGAAATCAACAGGAATAACATTGTGTGGAGGAGAGTTAATTTGAGTGGGAGAAAGATGAGTTCAACTTTGATCATGGAGTTAAACAACCATAATTAATTTTGCATTCATGGAAAGGAAGTCTTAAATACATGAATTCTACTGGTAGTTGGGAGTCTGAGATTCTAGTATGTTGTTAAATTATATTTTTAGAAATGTGTGATTTCAAGGTAGAGCATAAGGGATGAACAATGGTAGTAAAAGAACTTCAAGTTTTCTGTGATTTATTTATTGCAAAACAGTACTCTCAACTATTTTCTCATATCCATTTTTGTTCATTTTGTAGTTAAGTTAGGTGGTGTGTGCCTTGGCCTGGGTGACCAGAGTCAGTGTTAGAAGTAGCCTTTTATGGTTCCAGTGGCACTCCTTCAAGAGTACTGTTTTCTCTGAGTACAATGGTGCATGCCTATAATTGATTTGGGAGGCTGAGGCAGGAGGATTGCAAGGCCCTAAGCAATTCATTGAGACCCTGTCTCAAAATAAAAAATAAAATGGGCTGCGGATGTGGCTCAGTAGTTAAGCACCGCTCAGTTCAATCCCTGGTACCAAAAAAAGTACTATTTTCTTAGTTCCTTTTCCCTTCCCTTAGCTTTTAAATGGCAAGAGATTTAATCCTAACATTTTATTTGCCTATACTTTTTTTCTTTCCAAGTTTTTCATTGTTTACCCTCTTTTCTTGGGAGGGTCTTTTCTTTTTGATCCTGGGTACATTTAGTCTTAGTGAGTATGCATAGTTATCTGTGGAATGTGTTTTATTAGCTCATTTCAGTTGTTTTTCTTTTTTTATTTTTTTAAATATTTATTTTTTAGGTGTAGATGGACACAACACAATGCCTTTATTTTATGTGGTGCTGAGGATCGAACCTGGGTCCTGCCCGTGCTAGGCGACCGCTCTACCGCTGAGCCATAATCCCAGCCCTCAGTTGTTTTTCTTTTGAAGTAAAAAATGTTTCTTTTATTGTGGGAACTATAATTACAGGCAAATATAAGCTATATAAACCTTGGAAGAGTGAAAATTAACAAAACCTGAAGTTTAAGTTGGAAAGGAATAAAAAAGAATGACAGTATTAATTACTGTTGTAACAGAACATTAAAATGGCCCGGGTTTCAGTTTCGGTGCCTGGAGAGGTCACTAAGGCTAAGAATCAAATAATGTGCCATGTCCCAAAGTTTGGCACTGGATTCCTTTTGCAGAGCTTTTTTTTTTTTTTAATTTTTATTTTTAAAGCTATCATTTATTAGATGTGTGTTATGTCCAGGCACAAGATACTTTCTACATATTATTGCTCATCCTTATAAAATATCCTCCATTTTACTACAGTTAAGACCTTGAGAGTTAGAGAGTTAAATACCTTGCAGATCAGTTAGCTAAAAACTGGCAGAGATGAGATTCATCTTGCAGAGCTTTTTGAAGGGAGTGGCACAAACCAGTTTTTTTTTTTGTATCCTGAGTACAAAAGAATGAATGATGTTGAAAGAGAAAGAGAAAATGGTTGCAGTGCTGTGACATTTTCCCTCTGTCAACTCAGGGTTGCTGAGGGGGATGATGCTTTGAGGTCAATCCATGGTTAGTGAGAAGGTTTTTCCCTTTAAAGCTTGGTGGGTGTTCGCCGGGCTGAGGGGACAGAGCGGGCCTGCAACATCTAAAGGCAGGAGGTTGTACAGGCCCTCAGCCCATTCACTTGTTTTTTGATAGCTTTTACTTGTCTAGACTTCAGTAATTTTCACTTTTTTTAAAAATATTTTTTTTAGTTGTAGGTGGACAACAATACCTTTTATTTTATGTATTCATATTTATGTGGTGCTGAGGATGGAACCCAGTGCCTCACACGTGCTAGGCGAGCGCTCTACCACTGAGCTACAACCCTGACCCTAATTTTCACATATTTTATTCATGCATTTACAAATGTATTCTTCTGTAGATAAATCATGGGCTGTTCTCATTGACCTAACAAAATTAAAGCAATTTAATAATGCATATATTGCAGAAAGTCACAGCATTGTATATTGAGAAAGAAATTAGAATGAAGGACCATATTTTAAAAGATATAGAGCTGTGAGACAGGATTGTAAAACTAGATTTCAGAGGCTTTAAAATCAGAGGCAGCTACACTTTGAGAATGGGAAGAGAAAAAAGTGCTTGTCCCAATGTAGGAATATTATTTTTTGAATGAAGAGAGAAATAAGTAGGATAGTGTGGAGACATAGAAGCTGAGTTTTTTCAGAGACAGTGGTCCACAGCATTAAACTAGTATGTGAGCTCAAGAAAAATAAGGGGAAAAACAGGGCTTTCAGATTTACTGGAAAGAGGGTTATGAAGGAATAAGTTAAACAATTTTGTGGGGTGCGGTGGTGCACGCCTATAATCCCAGCAGTTTGGGAGGCTGAGACAGGAGATCGCAAGTTCAAAGCTAGCCTCAGCAACTTAGTGAGGCTTTAAATAATTTAGTGAGACCCTGTCTAAATAAAATATAAAAAGGGTTGGGGATATGGCTCAGTGGTTATACGCCACTGGGTTCAATCCTCAGTACCAAAACAAACAAACAGACAAAAACTCTCAAGCAATTTTGTTGTCCCATGAAGGTGGAAGATGGATTTAGAAGTTTTGATAATGAATTAAGGGAAGGAGAGAAACTGGGAAATGATTGAAAGGGTTTTCAAAGTGTGGCTACAATTTTTGTTTCTTTTTTGTGTGCATCTCAAATATATAGCGTAAATTCCAGAATTAGAAGAGGTGTTAGGAATAAAAAACCTACCCACAAAGCTATCTTAAGTTTGTATAATTTTACTTAACAGATTAAATTGATAATCTATTAACATGATATTTTGGATGTTTTGGGTATACTTGTTTAATAGCAATATGCAGAGAGCTGTATCTGTTTTTCCTCCTCTTCATCCTTCTCCTCCTCTTATTGAATATTGAACCCAGAGATGCTCTACCACTGAACTACATCCCAATCCTTTTTATTTTTAATTTTTGAGACAGTTTGAATTTGTGATCCTCCTGCCTCAGCCTCCCAAGTAAGTGGGATTATAGGCAAGTGCCACCATGCCTGGTCATCTTCATCTACTTTTAAATATTAGTTCTATCTTAGTACTTGCCTGCTTTGAAATGACCTTCTTAAGGTGGGTGAAATAGATAATTGTGTATCAAGTGATCAGACAAGGGGAATGCTTGTGACTGAGCTCTGAAGCATTTTTAGTTGTCAGATATTCTTGATAATTAAAAACATACTAATCTTCAGACATTTATAGTTAATTATAATAGTTATAACAAAAATATTATAACAAAAATATTTCTGAAAATTACATAAGCAAACTGCCTTAGGCCAGTTTTATTGGGAATCAAACTTATGCTTAGAGGATTTTGGTATGATTTCTTTGGATATTATAATGTTTTCACTCTTGTAAATTGAGTAGTTAAATTTTTTATTTGAATTATGACTGTAAAAAGTAGGAGGGAGAATTTTGGAAGGAAAATTAATGAAAATAACTCCCTTTGTCATTCACAGGACTTTGCAAGAGGATAATCCAAGTGGAGTCATTCTTAGTACTGATGATTATTTTTATATAAATGGACAGTACCAGTTCGATGTAAAGTACTTAGGAGAAGCACATGAATGGAACCAGAATCGTGGTAAGAATAGACATCAGATTCTGGGTAATATTAAGAGTAATAGAAAAAGAAAATTCACTTAGTGTTTGTATTTTGAAAAACTTTAAAGAATTTATAGTTAACTTTAATTTTGTAACTATATAATATATATAGTATTATATTAACATGCTTTTGTTACATATTGCTTTAGTTAGCTTTTTTGGTCATTGTGACTAAGACACCTGACAAGAACAACTTAGTGGAGGAAATGTTTATTTGGATCTCATGGTTTTAAAAGTCTCAGTCCCAGTCCATAGATGGTCAACTCCATTGCTCTGGGCCAAGAGGAGGCAACACATTGTGGGGAAGACCCAGTGGAGGAAAGTTGCTCATCATGGCGGGGACAGGAAATGGGATGAGGGAGGTTCACAGGAAGAATAACACTTTCAGGACATTCCTCCAGTGACCCACCTCCTCCAGCCATGCCCCATCTGCTACAGTTACCATCTAGTCATTCCATTTAAACTAGGATGGACTGATTAGGTCACAGATCCCATAAGGCAAGCATTTTACCTCTGAACATTCCTGAATTGATAGGAGCTTTTGGGTGGACATCGCATATCAAAAACATAGTATGTAGTAAGAGTTAAACAAGATAGTTTTATTTCACAGGATTAAAATACCTTTCATAAATGCTTGAAATATTGTATGGCACATTTAAGTTGTATTTAATCCATAGGGATCTTGTCAGAAGTAAATCTACTTTTCTGCTTGAATCTCAGTAGCTCAAGGAGGTTACAGTATCTGGTATGCTTTGGTTCCTGTTTTTATTTATTTATTTATTTATTTATTTTTTTGTTTTAGGTGGACACAATATCTTTATTTATTTTTATGTGGCGCTGAGGATCAAACCCAGTGCCTTGCGCATACCAGGCCAGCGCGCTACCACTTGAGCCATATCCCCAGCCCCTGGTTCCTGTTTTCTAAAATGGAATTTGCCTTGTAACCATTGATCTTCCCTATAGTGATTTAATTTTTATAGAGGATAGTCTAACAATGGCTCTCTTCAAACAATCTAAAAGATGATCATAGGAGAAACTTTAGTTTCCTTTTTAGTACAGCAGCCAATTCACTGAAGGTGACTTTATTATTAAATGTTTAATGACTTGCATAATTTGAATTATGTGTGGGAATTTCTATTAAAACATGCAGATGGTATTTTAGTTAGTTTTTCTTTTATAATAAATGCACTCTGAAGGCGATACTTGAGTTTGGCATCCTTGGGCATTGTGAAGTTTTTACATATTCTTTCTTGAGCTAAAAATTAAAGTGAGAACTCAGGAATATGAAATTATGAACACAGCTAAAAGTAAAAGAGGCAGTATAATGTACTGGGAATCAAGTCTGGATTTGCCAGTTACTAGCTGTGTAACCTTGTACAGATTATTTATTTACTCCAAGGCCTAGTATTTTTGTCTATAAAAGAGGATGTTACTGGGTCAACATAGCCTTATTACAGCAACAACCACAGCAATAATGATGATGATGAAGATGATGAAATAACACATTTATAACACAGGCTAAATTCTTTTTTTGGTGGGGGAATACCAGGGATTGAATTCAGGGGGACTTGGCCACTTAGCCACATCCCCAGCTCTATTTTGTATTTTATTTAGAGACAGGGTCTCACTGAGTTGCTTAGTGCCTCTCTTTTGCTGAGGCTGGCTTTGAACTCATGATCCTTCTGTCTTGGCCTCCTGAGCCCCTGGGATTACAGGTGTATGCCACTGCATCCAGCTACCCAAATTCTTTTAATATTTTTTAGTTGTAAGTGGACACAATACCTTTATTTTATTTATTTATTTTTATATGATGCTGAGGATCAAACCCATTGCCTCATGCGTGCTGGGCTAGCACTCTACCACTGAGCTACAGCCCCAGCCCCCAAATTCTTTTAAGCAACTTTATTGGGATAAAAATCTGGGTCTTACAATTCACTTATTTAAATTGGACTGTTTTAGTTAGCTTTTTTGCTGCTGCAACTAAAAGACCTGATCAGCACAATTGTAGAGGAGGAAAAGTTTACTTGGGGGCTCATGGTTTCAGTGGTCTTAATCCATAAACATTAGACTCCATTCTTTGGAACTCTCAGGTGAGGCAGAACATCATGGTGGAAGAGTGTGGCAGAGGGAAGCAGCTCACATGAGGTTTCATTGTGGTTTGATTTTCATTTCCCTGGTGGCTAAAGATCAGGAAGCAGAGAGAGGTCTTCACTTGTCAGATACAAATATATACCCCAAAGCCACACTTCCAATTCCTACCTCCTCTAGCTATACCCTACCACTTCAGTTAGCACTCGGTGGTAATCCTGTGGGGATTAATTCACTGATTGGGTTAATACTCTCACAACCCAATCGTTTCTCCTTTGAATATTCTTGCAATGTCTCACACATGAGCTTTTGGGCAACACCTCACATCCAAACCATAACATGGACAATTTAATTGTTTTTAGTAGAATTTAATATTCAAAGTTGTGTACCCATTACCACAATCAATTTTAGAGCATATTTATTACCTCAAAAAGATTCTGTACCCATTAGCAGTCATTCCTTATTTTTTCTGTTTACCTTTTTTTTTTTTAAAGTGTGTCTCATTCTTGAGCACCGACGTTCTTTTTTTTTTTTTTTAAACTTTGTTTTATTTATTTATTTTTATGTGGTGCTGAGGATGGAACCTAGTGCCCCTCACAGGTGCTAGGTAAGCACTCTACCAATGAGCCACAACTCTAAGCCTTCCATTTTCTAACTTGATAGATTTGCCTATTCTGAATATTTCATATAAATTGAGTCATTTTTTGTATGTGGTCTTTTGTGATTGGCTTCTTTTAGTTAGCATAATGTTTTCAAGATTCATCTACACTGTAGCACGTGTTAGTACTTTTTTTTTTTTAGTACTTCATTCTTTATAGCTAAGTTTCCATTATATGAATATGTCACATTTTATTCATCATTTTGTCAATTGATGGACATTTGTTTGTTGCTTCCTTTTGGCTATATTAACAATGCTGTTGTAAACATGCATGTCTGTGTCAAAGCTTTTTAGGAATTTCTAACCTGTTTTCCAAAGTAGCTGTTTCATTTCCATTGCCACTAATAGTTTTCCTCACTAACAATGATTATTTGTCTTTAAAAAAATTTTTTTTGTAGTTTTAGATGGACAGAATGCCTTTATTTTATTTGTTTATTTTTTTATGTGGTGCTAAGGAACGAACCCAGTGCCTCACGCATGCTAGGCCAGCGCTCTGCCACTAGCTACAGCCCCAGTCCTATTATCTGTTTTTTTGATGATAGTTATTTTGGTGATTGTGAAGGTATTTCATTGTGGTTTGATTTTCATTTCCCTGGTGGCTAAAGATGTTGAACATCCTTTTGTGTATTTATTGGCCATTTGTAGTTTTGATTGGAGAAATGTCTGTTAATAGCCTTTGCCCATTTTAAAGTATTTGTATTTGTCTTTTCATTATTGAATTGTAAGAGACTTGGCAGAACATTTAAACTTTACAAATAATTTTCTTGTAGATTTTCTTGTTGTGGTGCAGTGTTAATTTCCTGAATGGTCTAATTCTTTGAGAAAAAAGTTAGTTTCATAAAAAAATCCTTTACAATAGTATGTGATAGCTAGGCGTGGTGGCACATGCCTGTGATCCCAGAGCATTGCAAGTTCAAAGCCAATCCCAGCAATGCAGCCTGGCCCTAAGCAACTTAGTGCGATCCTGTCTCAAAATAAAAAATAAAAAGTGCTGGGAATGTAGCTCAGTTGTTAAGCATCCTTTGGTTCAATCCTCAGTAAACAACCCCCCCAATAGTATATCATAATGTTTTCTTTATTTCAAATCATTACATATTTTATGTGTATTTATGGAGTTTAAAAAATATTTATTTTTTAGTTTTAGGTTGACACAACACCTTTTTTTTTAGTTTTATTGATTTTATTTATTTTTTAAATACATGACAGTGGAATGCATTACAGTTCTTATTACACATATAGAGTATGTTCACACCAATTCATGCCTTTATACATGCACTTTTGTTTTTTTTTTCTGCATTATAATTCTTATTACATATATATACCACAATTTTTCTTATCTGTTTATATATAAAGTATGTTGACACCCAGTCATACATGTACTTTGGATAATGATGTCCATCACATTCTACCACCCTTGCTAGTCCCCTGCCCCCTCCTTTTCCCCTCCCACCCCTCTTCCCTATCTAGAATTCATCTAATCCTCCCATGTTCCCCCTCACTACCCCAATATGAGTCAGCCTCCTTATATCAGAGAAAACATTCGGCATTTGTTTTGCGGGGATTGGCTAACTTCGCTTAGCATTATCTTCTCCACCATCATCCATTTACCTGCAAATGCCATGATTTTATTCTTTTGACACAATATCTTTATTTGTATTTTTATGTGGTACGGAGGATTGAACCCAGTGCCTCACGCGTGCTAGGCGACTAAGCCACAACCCCACTAAGCCACAACCCCAGCCTGTATTTATGGGTTTTTTGGTACTTTTTAGAGACATACATGATTTTTTTGGTTTGTTTTAGAATAATTTTAGATTTATCAAAAAGATGGAAGGTTAGTAGAGAGCTTCTATATATCCTTCAACCATTTCTGCTTGATGTTAACATCTTATATATAACTATGGTATGTTCATCAAAACAAATTAATATTGGTACATTACTATTAATTAAACTCCAGACTTTATTTGGATTTTAACATTTCCACTAAAGTCCTTTTTTGTTCCCAAATCTAATATAGCGTACCATGTAGTTTTTGTCTATTTATTTATTTATTTTAGTACCATAGATTGAACCCAGGGGCGTTTAACCACTGAGTCATATTTCCAGCCCTTTCTATTTTTTATTTTAGACAGGATCTTGTTAAATGGCTTAGGTCCTTGCTAAGTTGCTGAGGCTGTCTTTTTTTGAACTTTCAATCCTTCTGCCTCAGCCTCCCGAGCTGCTGGGATCATGGATGTGTGCCACTGTGTCCAGTCCATGTGTTTTTTTAGCATAATATAATTTTTTCTGATTACATAGCTTCAGTATTTATTATTCAACGTTGATCTGTACTTTAGCTTTGCATGTCCTCAAAAGTGGTATTTAGAAGTCAAGTAGTGAGTAAAATTATGTTATGTCTATGGTTTTCAAATTATGTAAACAAGATCAGATTTTTAAAAAATCAAGATAATACTTAGTATTATTAAAGGCGATTTGTCATTTTCTATTGTATTTTTCAGCTAAAGAAGCATTTGAGAAGAAGATATCACCAATAATAATAGACAATACAAACCTACAGGCCTGGGAAATGAAGCCATATGTTGCTTTGGTTTGTACCATAAGTTATCTTAAGTTTAAAATAGTGTGTTTGGAAACATTGGAGGATATTAATTACCCAAGTAAATCTCAAGCCCTTGAGAATCTCAGGTTGTTCTTTCTCTAACTGAGCTTTCTGGTTATTGGTAAAATAAGAAAAATAGCACGATCAATTCAGCTGGGTTTTTCCATAAGCTAGTAAATTTATTTAATTTTTAAATTCTGTAATTCAGATGTTAATTTCTGAGATTGTTTTTTGTTTTGATATATTTTATGAAAAGATCATGTTTATTAAATTACAAATTAACTAAAAACTTTTTTAACTATTCTGAGAAATTCAGAATTCTATAAACTTTATTATCTATTTGCCAAATTTGCCAAATTCCCCTTAATGCCTAGCCCTTCTTCCTTTGCCTGAAGCACACCTACGTCACCTTCCTACCTCATTTGCCTGGTTTACATTTACTTGTTCTTTTTTGCCCATCTTTGGGGTCATCTCTTCTGTAGCTGTCATTAACTTGTTAAAAGCCATTTAGATACTTTTTCTACTCCCATAGTACCCCGACTTACTTCTTTTTTTATTGATTTAAAAAAAAAATGACAGTAGAATGCATTACAATCTTATTACATGTATATAGCACAATTTTTCATATTTTTGGTTGTATATAAAGTATGTTGAGACTTCTTTTGTAACATGAAGCATACAGTTTTTATCAGTAGGCCATGGATTACAATCTTATTACATGTATATAGCACAATTTTTCATATTTTTGGTTGTATATAAAGTATGTTGAGACTTCTTTTGTAACATGAAGCATACAGTTTTTATCAGTAGGCCATGGATCAGACTAACTTTTTCTATAAAGTAACAGTAAATATTTTAGGTTTTGAGGACCATAAATAATCTCTGTTTCTTCCTCTCCTGTCTTTTCTACTCCTTTTTCCTTTAAGGATGTAAAGAACTATTCTGAGTTTCCAAGCTGTACAAATATTGGCTTTTGTGCTGGATTTGGCTTTAAGCCATCAATTTATTCTCATGGGTAGAACCATTGTTTTATTTGTCATTGAATCTTTAGGGCATAGCACTCACTATACTTGGCATATATTAATTATGTATTAATTGAGTAAATCCATAAATGAAGCTTTTGTGAACGTGGGGTAATTTTTTGGTTTATTTCTCCATCATTAGCACATGCAATTTCTACTGTAGTGAATGAGTGTTGTGTTTCCTCTTTTATATTCTTAACACATCCAGACTCTGTTTGTCTCCTTTGCTGTACCTAGTGCACTTGTACTATTTTGAAGGTATGATTCTTTACCCTTCTGAAGAAAATTGTTGTGTCTTTTGAAAGCAAATGAGATTTTTTTTGTGTGTAGGGGCAGTAGAGGAAACAGATTTGATTTTAGGGTACTGGGAGCTGAAATTTGGTTTACTTTTGGGCCCCAGGTGTTCTAATATGTTTATCATTGGAGTATACTGTCTCCCTTGACCTTACATGATTTCTCCATAGGGCTTCCTTTGCTTCCTGCTGTCTTCTTAGACATCTCAGCTCCTTGGGAGGTTGAGGCAGGAAGATCCCAAGTTTGAGGCCAGCCTTGGCAACCTTTGAATGATTCTATCTTAAAATGAAATGGTCTGGGGATGTAGAGCTCAGTGGTAGAATGCTTGCCTAGCATTCCTGAGGCCCTGGGTTCAATCCCCAGGAGTGGGAAAACCCCAAGGTTTAAACACTTTATTTTCCTATGTAGAAAATAGAGAAGGCTTCTCTCCTTGCTGAATTTCTGATTTTTTTTTTTTTTTAGGCCTCAGGCTTTTATAATTTTTTCTTTTTCCTTTGTTCTTATATAATAATTGAAAATATAGAAACTATTTTTCTGTATTGATTGCTTGGCTCTTCCCAGTTGCACTTTGATGTATATAAAAGATGCCACCTTATCATGGAGTGCCACACTCATATTTTCTTCAAAAAGTAGATACAGCAATTACTGTAGAGAAGGGGATCACTTTGTGGTAAGAGAGCTGTCAGGAAGTAGAATAGAGCAGAGAGAACAATCTGTTACCACTTTGCCTGTTCCTTCACAAAAGGTAACTAAGTAATGAGTTGAGCATAACTAGGGAGCAGTCAAGTAGTCTTATTGACAACTGCCACAACTTATTACTTTGCTTTAAACATATATATATATTACTTCTCTTTGGGAAGCTTGATGTAAGGCAGCCAGAATGCTCCCAAATAATATAACATTTACCTGATCATATAAGAGTTGAAAAGATTTTAAAATTCACATTCTCTCTTATGTGTTGCTACATGACACCCCTTTAGGTAATAAGACACCCAACCTATTGCCAGACATAGAATAAGTTGTTTGAAATTTGGTGCTGAGGTGAGGAGATAGGAGTAGGCACATTATAGGACATTATATTACTTCCTTGTTTCATGTCTGGGTTGACTTTTGTGCTTTTCTGTTTGGAATGGAAGAAAATAGCAATGACCACTTTGGGTATCTTGTCATAAAATTGAAGGGATGGATATTGGGAGATGTAATGAAATTGGGGTGATGGCAGGGCCGATTATTAAGGACTCAATCACTATAAGGATTTTGCATTTTTTTACTTTGAGTGATCTGTAGGGTGTCTCAGTTTGCTGGGGCTTCCATAACAAAATACCATAGACCAATTAGATTAAACAACAGAGATTTATTTTCTCACAGTTCTGCAGGTTAGAAGTCCTAGATTAAGCTCCTATAAGTTTGGTTTCTAATAAGGGCTGTCTTCTTGACTTGAAGATAGTTATCTTCTCATTGTACTTTCACATGATGGAGGGAGAGAGCACTTTGGTGTCTTATATTCCTGTTGGATGAGGGCCACACCTTTCTGGCCCTATTTAACCTTAATTACCTCTTTAAAGGTCCTATCTCCACTGTCACATTGGGTGCGGTTCTTTGATTCAACAGATGATTTCTGGGGATAGACAAACATTCAGTCCATAATAGAGAGCTCTGAACAGAGTAGTGATATCTGAATATTATAGGGTCTCTGTAATGCACTAATGAAAATAGATTTGGGGAGTAAGGTTGAAAGCAAGGAGACTAGTAGAAGGCTGCTGTAGTGGAATTAAGATTAGACATTGTGTGGTTTTTATCAACATAGTGACAGTGAAGATAGTAAGTAGTGATTAGATTCTGGATATGTTTTGAAAGTAGAGCAAACTGAATTTTTTATTGGATTGATGTATGATAGAAAGAGGAGTGCTGCTGAACATGTGACACACACCTGCAATCCCAGCTACTTGGGAGGCTGAGGTGGATCTTGAGGTCAACTTGGGCCACTTAGTGATATTCTGTCTTCCCCGTCCTCCACCCAAAAAAGACTGGGGATATAACTTTGTGGTAGAAAGCTTGCCTAGCATATGCAAGTTCCTGGGTTCAATTCCTAGTACTGGTGGGATAGAGGAGAAGGAGGAGTCAAATCAATTGTGACATTAAGGTTAGTCTTTGTCTGGTATAACTGGAGATTATCATTAGCTGAAAAGAAAGTGCTAGCATAGAAAAGATGGAGAAGAGTATGAAATAGAAGAGTGTGTCATAAAGTAAGTGTGTTAGATGTGGCTTAGAGTCAAGTGAGAGAGGACTGAGAATCATAGCATTTTTTCAATGTGGAAGTTATTTGCTTGTTTGATGCCTATTGGTGAGGCCTGAAGTGAGGCTAGAATAGAGTAATTAGAGAAAGAAAAGATGGTAATAATTTTGAGACTTTTTTTTTTAAACAAAAGGGAGCAGGAAAGTAGGGATATAGCTGACAGTGGAAGTAGAGACAAAAGTAAAATGGGAGAAATAACTGGATGGAGTTTCATATACTTATGGGATTGATTAAGGAGGGAAGGAAGATTTATTGATGGCACAAGAGGGAGAATTGCCCTTCTCAGTTATTTTTGGTTAGGAAAGAGGGGCTGGATGTTGTGTACAAGTATAGAGGTTGACTGTTAGTCTATACCTATATTAGCGCTTTGAAAATGTTATAAACTATTACTTAAAGGAGTTTCAAAATTATAAAAGTTATGCACGTATATGATAAATATTCAAATTGCAAAAAACAGTGCCTGAAGTTTTCCTTAGAGTTAACTGCTCTATATATTTTGACACTCTTTCTAGAAGTTTCAGTGCACATACAAATATGTGAATAATTCTTTTGTAACCAAGTGAAAAATTCTTTGTCTTAATTTTCTTAGCAATTTATATTAAGGACTTCTTTTATTAACACGTGAAATTTTAGAAAATACTGCATAATATCTTTATTTTATGGTTATACCTTCATTTACTTAGCCAAATCCAAGTTAATATTCACTGAGTTATTTGTATTTTTCTACTAGTACAAATGATAGTGCTGGATATCCTAACATGTGTATGTGGGGTGTGTGTGAGTGTGTGTGTGTGTGTGTTTATCTATCCTTCTTTGTTCTCTTATATTGGATATCAGTAACATAAATTTCTGTAAGTTAATTGCTGGGTCAAATAAATTGTGCATTTTATCAGTTTAACATACCCATCAGATAATCCTTGGGGTTCTTCCATTTTTTAACATGCTATGAGTTTAGAAACAATGTATATAATAATTTCATAGAAATAATTGTTTTAAAGTGTTCTTGTCTTTTCATTTGTAGTCTCAAAAACATAAATATAAGGTCCTCTTCCGGGAACCGGACACATGGTGGAAATTCAAACCGAAGGAGCTTGCAAGGTAAAACTTAGAGGCTACCTAAAATGTTTGTTATTTCATTTCATGACAGTAACAGAGAAATCCATGTAGATTTATTTTTTCTCTTATGGAAGATAAATGAAGTAAAATTGACTAGATTTTAGCTTTGCTACTTAGAAACTGATAACAAATTTTGTATTGTTTATGGGGTTTTTCCATTTTTAATAAAGGTTTTTTGTTTCTAAAATTGTGTTTATATTCAAAAAAATTTCAATTGTTTTATGTAGTAGTATTTCATTTCCTTTTAATAGTAACATTAATATCTAAAATGAGAACTGACTAGGATTTGGCACAGCTGAAGTTCTTACATTGCAGTTAGAATGTTGAAGGGTGGTAAGGATTGAAAAGGTAGTAAATGTCACATCCAAGTATTTTCACTCTTTCACCTCTTAGGATAATACTTTTTTATTTGGTTGCTTGATGAGTAAAAATGTTACTTAGGACATGGACATACAATGTGTTTTGCTTTATTCTCTGTATTTCTGTAGAGATAGACCTAACTTAATTTTGGTCATGCTGTTTTCTCTTGGTAGTTTTAACTAACTTTAATACTAACTAAAGGACAACCTAACTTTACTATTTACAATGTTATATGACCATTACCACTAATTCCTCCATTTCCTCAAAAAGAAACCCTGTAACTGCTAGCAATTACTAGCAGTTACCCCCTCCATCTGACAACCATTAATCTGTTTTCTGTCTCTATGGATTTTCCTGTTTGGATATCATATAAAAATAGTTGTACAACTATAGCCTTTTGTGTCTGGCATCTTTTATTTAGCATAATATTTACAAGGATCATCCATGTTGTAGCACATATCTGTATTTTTCTTTTTAATTATCTTTTTGATACTGTACTGGATTTAGTTATCTGTAGTCCATTTAGGATTTTTGCATCTGGATAAATGAGTGAGATTGACCTGCATTTTTTCCTTCTTTGGCTGGCCTTGGCTGCTATCAATAGTTTTGGGTCCACAAAATTAATTGGGAAGTATTGTCTCTTTTTCTCATTCTAGTTTATCTAAGTTCAGGCATTTGATAAAATTTACTTATAAAACTGTCTGGATCTGGTGTTTTCTTTGTGAGAAGGTTCAATTAAAATTTTTCCATCACACCAAAATTATTAAGACTTTTACATCTCTGCTGCATTAACAATTAAGTTTCTCCTTTCAACCCTAGTATGTTTAAAGTATCTTCCTTCTTTTTTTTTCTTGATTATTCTCACTAGAGATCAGATTTCTTTTTTGTTACATTTTATTTTATTAGCCTTTCAAATAAACAACTCTTGGGGTTGGTTGATCTTTTCTATTGTAAATTGTTTTATGTTTAATTAATTTCTGATTCTCTTTATTCTACCTTCTTTGCTTTTTAAAAAATCTGTTTTCTTTGCTTTTTCTGTTATTTTTAAACTTCATTACCTGAACATACAAGTCATTTTCTGATAGGAGCATTTGATGCCATATATTTCCCTTTGTGTTACTTTATCTGGTATCAGAATTTTAATATATAATGCTTTCTTTTTTCTTATTTGTTTTCTAAATTGCATATGGTTAATTTTATTCTCTAATTCTTGGGTTTTTAAATTTCTGGATAGTTGTTATCCTTTTTAAAAAATTGATTTCCAATTTACATATAGGAGATCAGATTACATGGTTTGTATCATATTAATTCTTTGATATTTTAAAATGTGTTATGGCCCAGTTGTCATTATTTAATAAATATTCCATGTTTGATAAGAATGTATACTGGTTATAGTATGTTAGCATATCCATTAATTATGCTTATTACTTAATGTTGCTTAACATCACCTATAGCTTGCTATCTTTTTTTTCCTGCCTGATAGATTAGTATTTGGGAAAGTGATGGTGAAATCTCCCAGTGTGAGAGAGGTGTGTTGATATATTCCTCTATTATGTTGAACATGTCAGTTTCTCTTTATCCTTCTTCCTAAGTTTACTGTATATGTATTGAGAGTATTTGTTCATAGGTGCTTAAGATTTTGGTATCACCCTAATGAAAGAAACTTTTATTCCTTTCTAGTGATTTTTTTCTTTCATTTTTAGTAGTAATTGTGCTGTGAAGTTTAATTTGTCTAATATTAATAGAGCTATGATAGCTTCCTCTTAGTATTTTAGTGTTTCTTTTTTTCATACTTGTGCTTTCAACCCTTCAGTGTCTTTATGTTTAGATGTATCTCTCGTAACTGCTATGGTCAGGTTTTAAAAATTCTATTCCGTCCATCTTGGCTTTTAACTCATAAACTTAGTTATTTTTGTGGTTTTGTTATTCATATAATTGATCATCCTTCTTACTGTCTCACTGTGCTTTCTCTTTATCTTACCTTTTCTGTGACTGTTCTGTCACAAGAAATTATATAGTTTTTTTTTTCTCCTATCATGCTTTATTTTGGAATTTTTTGATTGAATCTACATTTTGTATTCATTTTTTTACTTTACCAATTTGTAGATTATATACACTATATCTATTCTTTTGATGGTTACTTGATATGTTTTATCATACAAACTTTAAAACCATTTTCTTAGCCTTCTACTTCACAAGAACTTTAAGACATTGTAACTATGATACTTACTTCCCATCCAACTTACATGGTATCATTGTTCAGTATATATTGGCAGCATTTGTTTTTACTTATTCACGTAGTTATTGCTTTGGGCTTCATTTTTTTCTTGCATTGTAGACCTTTCATCTGGGAATTTCCCTCTGTCTGAATTTTTTTTCTTTAAAAATTTTCTTTACAATGAAGGTATGCTTGGTGTCAAACTCTTTTTTTTAAATTTTAATTTGAAAATCCTTTTATTGTCTTCATTCTTGTAAGATACTTTTGCTGTATATTCTAGGTTGATAGTTATTTTCTGTTTTTGAAGACATTTAACTCTCTTCTCATTTCTATTTTTGTTAACTTAGCTGTCTGTCATTCTAGTTGTTGGTTCCTTTGTAGATGACTACCTTAAAATTTTTTTAAAAAAACATTCTGGCTGCTTTTTAATATCATCTCTTTGTCTTTGGTATATGACAGTTTCAGTTCTGGTTTTCTAGTTATGGATTTCTTATTTTTATCTTGTTTGGAATTTGGCTCCTGAAATCAGGGGATTGGTATCTTTCATCAGTTCTGAAAAATTTTCGGCATTTTTCTTTAAGTTGATTTTGTCCCATGCACTCTCTTCTCTTCCTGGGACTTGAATTAGATATGTACTAGACCTTTTTGCTCTGTCCTCTATGTTTCTTAACCTGTCTTTCATATTTTCTATCTCTTTGCTTCTCTGTGATCTGAAACCAGACAAGATCGAGGTAGGTAAATATGAAAGCCAGATTCATCCAAGAGGCAAACAATAATATTAGCCCTGGGATTCAGATGTGAAACCTTGACTCTAACCTAGGATAGAAGAGATGTAGCTGACATGTTTTCATTAAGACAAGACACTTGAGTGACTAAAGCATAACCATCTCACCTCCTGGGCAGATGCAGATCCAGATGCCATATGAATGAAAGCTCCTTTAGTTTAAGGGCTAAGGATTTCCATGTTTTAGTTTCAACTAAATATGAGCTCACTAACAAAGATACATGAAGAAATAAGCCACCATGAGTGAAAACACAAATAACTTCATATTTGGATATCCAGAGTCTCTTCTTTGCTTGAACTTAAAATTTAATAAAACATGTTCATTTTAATTTACTTGGGATCTAGTTTTATTATAGTAGGAGGGCAGTTTGGGGCATCTGGTCTGTCATACTGGCACAAGGGAAAACTTTTATAATGTGATGTCTGTTACTTACTAGTTAATAGTTCGTTAATACCTTGAAATGACAGTCACATGCTTATGAGATTTTTTGCAGACTTGAGAACAACTTCTTTTAAAGTTATTGGAACCTCCTTTTTCACAAATTGATAAAGGGTATTTGGAAAAGATTGTATGGGATGATTAAGAAAATGGCAGTTTATGAAAAAGTCTGACAAAAATGAAAATTAGAATCAAATAGCATATATTACATCATAATAAACAGTTTAAGATTATATGTTAGAAATGTATCATTAATGGGGATAATAGCCCAGTGGTAGAATTCTTGCCTAGCCTGCTCAAGGCCCTGAGTTCCATCTCCAGTAGTGAAGGGAAAAAAAAAAAAAGGAAAAAAAGAGAAATGTATATGTATCATTGTTTTCCTAGACATTATATTTATTAAAAAAAATCAACTACCAATATCCTTTGCACCTTTTCTTTCCTGGAATTTTTAGGCGTAATATTCATGGGATAAGCAAAGAAAAAATAACAAGAATGTTAGACCACTATCAACGTTTTGTTTCAGTGCCAATAATCATGAGTTCTTCAGTTCCAGAGAAAATTGAACGTATTGAATTATGTGCATATTCTTGTGAGGATAGAAGTTCCAGGTAGGTTAAAATGCCTTATGTAAAAAAATTCAATTTGAAACATAATATTTTTTGAAACCGGTTACTTTTGGAGCTTGTAAAATTACTGCTGATTAACTTTAAAAATGAGGTAGACTTTTGTTATTTTTAAGGGTTTAGGTACAGTCTCCTCTGGAGTTAGCTGAGGTTAAGTTAGAGAAGTGAAAGTTCACGTGAAAGATAATATAAAAGTTTTTTCATTGTATTTAGAGTTTTGTGAATTTGTGATTGTACTATGAATACATCTGTCTTCTTTATGTAATGTGCTCTACTATTCCAGTGTTTCCCTATCTCTTCACTGTTGTTATTTTATGTATATCCAAATCACATCTTAATTTTCTAATATTTTACTGAAAATATTCTTTCAAGCTAGTCTCATAAAAGTTATTCATGATCTACTTTTACTGAGTTATATATGTTGTAACCCTTTGGAAGTTTACTATCTGGGATATACTTGTGTTAGTCAGCTTCCTTTTCACTATAACAGAATATGTGAGACAATCATCTAATGAACAGAAAAGGTTTACTTTTGGTTTGGTTGCCCTATTGCTTTTGCCCTGGGTGAGGCAGTTTATCATGGTGGGATTGTGTGGAGGAGCAAAACTGATTACCTTATAGCCAGGAAGCAAAAGAGGAACAAGAGTCAAGGATGGGGTCGGGGGCTGTCCCACAATCTCATTCAAGTACATATTCTGGTGTGTACTTGAAATATCCCGTTAAACTTACCTTCTCGGCAGCAGAATAGAATAGACAGTATGACTGATGTATGTACATTCCATGTATGTATTATATGTCAAAATACATTCTGGTGTCATGTATGACTAAAAAAAAATAAAAATAAATCGTATGGTTAAAAAATAAATAAATAAATAAATAAATAAATAAAATAAAAACAACAACAACAAAAAAAAACCCTTGCCTTCTCACCTCTGAATGTTCCATATTACTTAGTAGTGCCACTCAGAGAACTCATGGCCTTTGGGGAACACTTAGCCAAACCATATCAGTACTGATTCTACTAAGTATTTATAGTACATGAATATTTGATAAATAAGTGAGTAAAGAAGAACCTAGATATATGTAGAAGTCTTAATTATGAAATTTTATGATGATAAAAGATGGAGAGGCTCTGTTGAAAGGAAGTTGGAGCTAGGCGCTGTGGTGCACACCTGTAATCCCAGCGGCACAGGAAGCTGAGACAGGAGAATCAAAGTCAGCCTCAGCAACAGCGAGATGCTAAGCAACTCAGTGAGACCCTGTCTTTAAATAAAATACAAAATAGGGATGGGAATGTGGCTCAGTGGTCGGTGGTTGAGTGCCCTTGAATTCAATCCCTGGTACTCCCCCGCCCCCCCCCAAAAAAGGGAGTTGGGAATGGAGAAGAGAAAACTCATAAATGATTTTTAATTGAGAAATGGTATTGCAAAGTGGTTGGTTAAGAGCATGGACTTGAGCTATATTTCCTAGGCCCAAATCCTAAAGCTCTAATCTTTGATAAATCACAAACTCTACTTTATCTCATTATTACTAAATGACAGTAACAACACTCTCCTCATATGATACTGTAAAGAATAGAATCCGGCACATAGAAAATTCAATGAATGTCTGGTATGATTCCACTTTGGAAGCTTCATGGGAGAGTTGGGACTTTGAGGGTTCCTAGAATAAAGAAAGAAAGGAGGATAAATGGACAAATTAAATAAGGAAAAATCACTGAAGTTGAAAGTGTAAGATTAGGCAAAAGTGTTCTGAGTCTGAAATTAACATCAAGCATGATTTTAAAACATTTAACAGATGACATCTCAAATGAAATCTCTTCCCCTTTCTCTAATTTCTTTAATCATGTAAATCATCTTGGTTGGCTCTTTGTGACTCTGTAAATGAGGCTGCTCTAGTAATGCATGACAGATATAGATATAGAGGTAGACCTAGTTTTACATATGCTAAGTTTAAATAGGTTTGAAAGAAGCTGGGGAGGTGGTATGCTCTCCTGGGAACAAATTTACATCCTTGACTTTAATATTAATATTTAGTGCATAATGAATACCTTTACTGAAAAATCTCGTGTTTATTATTCAGTTCAAAGAATTTGCTTCAGATGTGTTAGGCCTCATGCTAGCTAAGTGTTTGAGGCTACAACAAATGAATGAGTTCATAGTATATTAGGGAAGATCAACATTAGCTTTTGTTTTAAAGAAAAAAAAATTTTTTTTTGGTGTTACACAGGGGATTAAATGCAGGAATTGCTGTATGTTAGGCAAGCACTTCATCACTGAACTATATCCCTAGCATGGCTTTTATAATTTTAATGTAGTTTATTTTTAGAATTTTTTAGAATAAGTGGTAAGTGCTCTGTCTTTCAGTCAAATACTTCTTAAATCATGGTATTAATGCCAACACTAAGAAACTTCCTTATAATACTTTTAAAAAACATCTTACAGCCCAAGAGACAATGAAGGTATTACCTCTGAAAAAGAAGAAAATGTTTTATCCTCATCACTGAAGCATCTAGAATTAATTGAAGAAAAGAATCCTGAAGTGACCAAAGAAACGGTGTTGCCTGAGAATATTACATATCTCCCCCATGCAGATATAAGCAAAGGAAGGAAAGAAATAAGTGGTATACATCATAACACTCAGAGTCAGTTCATTCAGGAAGCTGCACACATCTATCTTTCAGACTCTGGAAGCAAAGTTCAAGTAGCAGACAAGAGAGAAAAAGAAGAGCAAGTAGAAATGACATCTGAAAAACAGTGTATTAAAACTGATGCAGATAGAGTATCATCAAGTATTTGTTCTGGTGAAAATAATCAAGACTGCGATCTGGCAAATACTGTACCACTTCAAAATGAAAAATCTTCACCTGGTGAAATATTAGAAGAAAGAACAACAGTAAAGAAAAAAGCCTTTGGGAAACAAAAAAGCAAATCACCTTCAGAAAAGTTTCCAAGACATGAGCTATCGAATTTTGTTGGTGATTGGCCAGTTGATAAGACTATTGGTCAGAGAACAAAAAGGAACCGAAAATCTGAAAAAGCTTCATCTATACAAAGCGACAAAAAGTATAGTCGCCCTCAGTCACGCAAAGTATCAGATAATAGTGTGTCCATGATTACAGATCATATCCAACAACAAGGATCTCCATATGAAAGTGTAGATGATGACAGGAAGTCACAGTGTGATGATTCTTCAGAATTTCTCAATAGCTGTAAATATGATACTTATAAAAATCCTGAAAAAAACTCATTTAATATTGTGGGTGACTGGCCTTCATCTGATTCTTTAACTCAGAGAGAGCATAGATCAAAAATGCCAAAGGCTGGTTTAAGTGAACCCAACCTAGAATTTGGAACTAATGATAATATGAATGAAATATCCTTATATACAACACAAGACTGTTGGGGCACATGCCCTAAAGAACTAAAATTGTTGGGGAGCTCCACTCTACAAAGTGCTGACATGATTCCCAGTGAAATGACCCAGGAGAATCAAACTTATCTAGGTAAAATGATTCATGGGCAGCACACATTGCCTCTAACTTTCACTAGTAATACAGCAACCATTACTGGAGTGGTAGGGCCACAAATTCTAGCTGAATTTCCAGGGGAAATACCTAGAGGAGTCCCCGGAATAGAAGTAGGCACATGTACTCAGACTGAACCACAGGATTTTGCTCTCTTATGGAAAATAGAAAAGAATAAAATCAGTGTTTCAGATTCTATCAAAGTTTTAATAGGAAGATTAGATGGATTTAAACCAAAATCTTTCAATATTAACACAAAGTCAAATGTTCAAGAGACAATTCCATATAGGGTAATGTATGATAAAAGCACGTACGTTGAAGAAAGTGAACTTACCAGTGCTGATGAATCTGAAAATCTTAACATCCTTTGTAAGCTGTTTGGATCTTTTTCATTAGAAGCCTTAAAAGATTTATATGAAAGGTGTAATAAAGATATTATTTGGGCCACAAGTCTTCTGTTGGATTCTGAAACTAAATTATGTGAGGATACTGAATTAGACAATTTCCAAAAATCATATGATGAATCACAAGTTGGACCATTTTCTATGGGATTGAATTTGAAGGAAATTATTAGCCAAAGAGAAACAGTAGAGGATTCTAATTCTTTTGTGCCAGAAATTAGTCCTGGAATCTGTATCGGTAATATTAATTCACAATCTAGCTATAATGCTGAAAAGTTAAACTCAGAGCAGGCAGAAATAAGAGCCATAACTCCTGAAAAGCTTGGATCAATAACAAATGTATTTCCTAATGCTGCTGTAGATCTGAAGAGTAATAGTGAAATACTTCCTAACAGCCAGGTAGAACTATCAGGTTTATGTAGCTTCAAGCAGTCTCTTCCAGTTATTCTAAAATCCACTACCCCTAAAGATGTGAGTGAAATAAAGAACAGTCTAGTAGCGGCAGAGACTGAAGATAGTATGCGTTCTTCTTTAAATTTATCAGATATTTTAAACTCTGTATCAAGTACTTCAAATCTTGAATTAAATGAAGAAGTTTACTTTACTGACTCTTTGGAAATAAAGAAAAATGAAAATCTTCCAAAAGATTATGTGAAATTTGTGAACTCTGAAGATTTTATGAATGTAGATGAACAGGAAATGGAGAAAATTCTAATGGCGGGAAATAGCTTGTCAGTTGGAGTTAATGAAGAAGATAAAACTGAGATATTGAATCCCATGCCAGGGATGGCCAAATCTCTGACCATAGACTGTCTGGAATTGGCATTACCCCCAGAACTGGCTTTTCAGCTCAATGAATTATTTGGCCCAGTTGGTGTTGATTCAGGTAAGGAAAAACTAAGTTACCTATATTATTTTGTCTTTGTGTGAAAGAAATACAGAGGTTCTATTTAATTGCAAAACTATTTCATATGCTAACTGAAAAGTAAAAGTAATTTATGGTGTCTGACTGCGCATAGTGCCTTAATTTTTGCTCAGCATGTTTCTTAGAGGATTTAATAAAAAGAGATTTGAAGAAGTAGAGAACATTTATATTGTAGTTTGTATCCATCCCATGTGTGAATTGAATATTTACTGTGGTATTAATCTCACACTTACACAAATGAACTTCTTTGAGTCTTCTGGTGCTATTCCAGATACATTTAAAGCAAGAATTAATCCTTTAGAACACACTTACTGAAAAATCTGAACTAATGGAAATGAATCAATTACATGTATTGAAACTAAGGAAAGTGAATAACTTAGATTCTTTATGAAACTTTGTATAATTGTACCAATTAAGAAGTGTGAAAACAATGACAACAGAAAAATATTCCAAGAGGCTAAGTAAATAGATGAGCATAAGTTACTAATTAATAATACAAATCAGCTTTATAATGCATATGATAGTTGAGTACATATTTTGCAAATATATAATGAGTAATGAATGTATTTTCTTTTCTTTTTCTCCCCTTTACAAGGGTCTCTAACAGTTGAGGATTGTGTGGTTCATATAGATCTGAATCTGGCGAAAGTGATTCATGAGAAATGGAAAGAATCTGTAATGGTTGGTAGGCTTCTTTATATGAAGAACTCCTTTTGTGTCTTATTTTGTTACCTTTGTTTTCAATAAAATCTACCATACTATATAAAAGTTTTATTGAATTTTGACTTTGAGAGAATGAACTTTTACCAGTTAACAGATTACTGATTGTTTTTCTCTTTTCAGTATTTGAGCTATTTCCAGACTGGCCGATTATATAATTAGCAATGGAGCTCAATGTGATTGTTGATTTTTTTTTTTAAAGAAAAAAAATAAACAGTGAGGTTTTTATTCCCTAAAACACTGCAATGTGAATTGATTAAATTTCAAAAACATTTTTTTTTAGAAAATGCAACGTAAGAGCTCTGTAAGTGGAACAGTATGTAAATATAGCCATATTTATACTTTCATTTATCTAGTTTTATTGTTTTCCTTACAGTTAGTAAGAACAATTTACAATTATATAAAAATAAATGATTTTTAGAGAAAAATAATATAGCCTGTGAGCTTGGTCACCAGTGCACTCCTTTGTTAATCCCCTGCTCTGCATTCGTTTTTAGGAGCGACAAAGACAAGAGGAAGTATCTTGTGGCAAGGTTATTCAAGGTAAAGCATGTATTTTTATTTTTGATGTTCTTGTCTTAATGTTGTAACGTGTGTGTGTGTGTGTGTGTGTGTGTGTGTGTGTGTGAACTCATTCTAAATATCCTTCCAAAAATATGTTACTCAAATTTTGATTTGTAAATGAAAGTTCTTTAAAAGTATTTAATATTTAATCTCTTTCTTCCTTCCTTTCTTTTCTTTTTTTGTACTGGGGATTTAACCCAGGGGTGGTTTACCACTGAGCTATATCCCTAGAATCTTTTATTTTGATACTTTGAGATAGGGTCTAAGTGAGTGGTTTAGGGCCTTGATGACCTTGAATTTGTGATCCCCCTACCTCAGCTTCTCCAGCCTATGGAATTACAGGCATACCCTACCTTGCTGAGCTTTAACATTGAAACTTGATATAAAATAAAAAAGGAGAATAAAACTTCTATACTATATCTTTATCATGAGTGCTGTGAAACACCTAAAGTATGCTCTAATAAATATAGTCAAAGTGTTCCTATTAGGTTTTGCTCTGCATGAATGAAAAGTATTTTGGTTTGAGAACAGTAAAATATAATATCTGAGAGCATTGTTGAATAATTACATGGTTATTCAAAGTTTTTACTGATGTTAAAATATTAGAGCCCAAAGGCCAGCCTCCTTTTTGGAACATCCTACCAGCTTGAATACTTGATTACAGATGATTCCTTTAAGGCAGCATTGTCTTTATTGATTTCTGCTGAGGGGTAGAAGAGTGTTGATAAGGGTACTTCTTTGTTCATGAAATCCTCCAGGCATCTCTTTTGTCCACTCCCAGCTGTGACCAAGGCATAGAGCTCTAGGTTGGGATTCAGACCTATGCTCACATCATAGTTTCCACAGTTAGAGTGGTATGAGGGGTAGAAGAGCCTGGAGTGTATGGTGGTTGTGGGAATGCCAGTGTTTGCTGTTTCTTCTCTCCCTGGGAAAACAAAGCAATATGTCAGCATGTGTCTGTAGAGATGCTGAAATTTTACACATTAAATTCTGTTACTGTGAACTTCTTAGAATGTTCAGTTCTTTATTTTGAATATCATTAGCTCAATATTTATTGTGTGCCCCCAGTGAGTTACAGATTTGCCAAAATATTGATCCTCTCAGTCCTTGCAGTAGCTGGGAAGAACTGACCAATGGGTTCAGTTGCTCAATTCATTGGCTGCAACTTCCTCTATTTATTAGTGTCCTAAATACATATCACCATTATATGCTAAGTTGATTAATAGTTTTATTCAGATCAATGCTCTCATTTGAAATATTCCTACACTTACACATTTTATTTCTTGTTTGCAATTATGTTTAGATGTATTTTGAAATTTCAGAGCTATTATATATTTAAAAGCTGAAAAGTAAAACAGTAGCACATTTCCTTGACCTCTGTTGGATTTTGTACATTAATTGTTGAAGATTTGACAGTACTTATATTGCTCTTGTAGATTCTTCCCTGGTTGGACATATTGGTCTTGATAATCCTGAACAAAAATCATCTCAGAGAACAGGCAAAAAATTGCTGAAGACTTTAGCAGCACCCGAAATGCTCCCCTTGTTGGATCATTGGAATACTCAAACTAAAAAAGTATCACTCAGAGAAATAATGTCGGAAGAAATTGCCTTACAGGAAAAACATGATTTGGTATGAGTTAGTACAAATACTAAGCTATTGTTTCTGACTCAGTCAATTGTGCTTGTTTGTGATTTTCATTTAATTCTGTTTCCTAGACTGGACCCCATGCTTAACCTTTTATTTATTTATATATAGTCATATATCAATTAACAACAGGGATAATGATCTTAGAAATGTGACATTAGGCAATATGTTCAGTGAACATCATAGAGTGTATTTGCTTGAGCCAAAAGAGTGTAGGCTACACACTTAGGCTGTGGTACACCATGGTATGTGTGGTCTGTCATTGACTGAAATGGTGTTATGTGGTGCATGACTGTATATATATATATATATATATATATTCTTTTATTAATATGATTGAATGTATTGGATATGTATATATGAGTGTGTGTGTACATATTTATACACCCATACACATCTGTGTGATTATATATGTAGTTATATATTTATGAGCAACTTCAAATACTTTCTTTTTTTTTGCATCATCAGATGATATAATGTCTTTTTTATTGATTTTTTTAAAAAATAAATGACAGTGGAATGCATTACGATTCTTATTACACATATACAGCACAATTTTTCATATCTCTGGTTGTATATAAAGTATGTTGACACCAATTTGTGTCTTCATACAGTTACTTTGGATAATGATGTTCATCACATTCCACCACCCTTGCTAACCCCCTGCTCCTTCCTTTTCTCTCCCACCCCTCTGCCCTATCTAGAGTTCTATTTCTCCCATGCTCCCCCTCCCTACCCTACTATGAGTCAGCCTCCTTATCTCAGAGAAAACATTCAGCATTTGGTTTTTGGGGGTTGGCTAACTACACTTAGCATTATCTTCTGCAACACCATCCATTTACCTGCAAATGCCATGATTTTATTCTCTTTTATTGCTGAGAAAATTCCATTATATACATAATATGGAATATATGCCACATTTTTTTAATCCATTCATCTACTGAAGGGCATCTAGGTTGACTCTACAGTTTAGCTATTGTGAATTGTGCTGCTACAAACATTGATGTGGCTGTGTCCCTGTAATATGCTGATTTTAAGTCCTTTGGGTTTCAAATACTTTCTAAAAATGGGATATAAATAAATAGTGCAATGATACACTACTAACTTCAACTGTTAATCAGTGAAGAAATTCTGTGATTGCTTGTAAATTCTTAGTTTTTTTTGCAACAAAATAATTATTCTTTTGGTTAGCATTGCTTGTGTTATAAATTTCATCTTAAAAGGTGATTTTTATGTTTTTGTTTTAGAAAAGGGAAACATTTATGTTTGAAAAAGATTGTGCCACTAAACTAAAGGAGAAGCAGCTCTTTAAGATATTTCCAGCCATCAACCAAAATTTTCTGGTGGACATTTTCAAGGATCACAAGTGAGTGCTAGAAGGAGTATCTAGTTTCTACTCTAATGTCACTGAAAGCATATGCCAAATAATCTTTTTTTTAAATTTTTTCTCATTAAAAAATAATATATAAACAAATTTAAATGCAATGTATATAATGTAGAAGGCTAACAGTTCCTGGGAATTCATATTCTTCAATGTTTTTCTTACATATGTGCTAATGATATGTGCCTATTTGCTTTCGTGTGTGTGTGTGTGTGTGTGTGTGTGTGTGTACTTCACTTAAATAAGAGATTGTATTTTATGTACTGATTTTGTAGTTTTGCTAGTGTTTATTTTTCTGTCCTTGTGATCTGCTCTTTTCTTGTTCAAGCCTGCAGATTAATCCAAAGTGCCATAATTATTTAAATATACCTCTGTTTGTGGTAAGAAAATTCTGTAAGAATATTCTAACCATGTTACAGTGAGCATCCCTGAACATACATCTTTGTGTACATGGGTGAATGCTATTGTAGGATAATTCCTAAAATTGAAATTGCTGCTTTATAGTGTGTGTCATTGAAAAATTTTATAGCTAATGCTAATTTCCTTTAATAAAGACTGGCTGTATTAATTATATTTACAGAGAGTATAACCTCCCTGGATATTAGGAACTTTAAGTTTCTGCCAATCTGATAGGAAAAAAGATATTTCATTATTGTTGAAATTTTATTTTCCTGGGCTGGGGATGTGGCTCAAGCGGTAGCACGCTTGCCTGGCATGCATGCAGCCTGGGTTCGATCCTCAGCACCACATACAAACAAAGATGTTGTGTCTGCCGAAAACTAAAAAATAAATATTAAAATTCTCTCTTTATTCTCTCTCTCTCTCTATATCTCTCTCTCTCTCTCTCTCTCTCTCTCTCTCTCTCTCTCTCTCTCTGTTTTCCTAATTACTAGTAAGGTTGACCCTTTTAAAATTTTTTTCTTGCCAGGCATGATGGTAGACACCTGTAAACACATCGACTCAGGTGGCTAAGGCAAGAGGATCCAAGTTTGAGGCCAGCCTCAGCAATTTAGCCAGACCCTGACTAAAAATAAAAAGGGCTGGGGATATAATTTAGCTGTAGAGGGCCCTAAGGTTCAACCCCTAGTACTGCATGCATAGATAAATAAATAAGAAAGAAAATGGCCAAAAAGAGTTCTATTTTTTGGAATTTGAGATTTTCTTTGTGGTTTAATACATGATCACTTTTTATAAATATTTTATAGAGTACTTTTGAAAAGAATGTTATTCTGTTGAGTATGCAAAGTTCTAAGTAAGTCATTTAAATTAGTTTTTAAATAATATTATTTCAATCCATAATTTTTAAATTTATTTTTACTACCAATCTACTGTTTTCTTAAAATTATGCATTAAGATCTCTGAAGGTTCCGGGATAGGGAGGTGTTGCTGGCATCTGGTAGCTCTCTTCTGTTGGGGCAGGGGCCAGAGGATTTGAGGTGAAACAATTCAGAGTTGTGTTCCCCAGGCAAGGTGAGGGGGTTCCATGAGTCCTTTCTAGGGATGGTCAGAGTGATTGGTTAGTCAGGCTCTTGGAGTGGGTGGTTATCTGCCAACAGCTGATTCTTTTAGCAAACAGTAGCTTCAGCTTCATTATGATAAGGAGGGTAGGTGGGCTAAGTTACTTCTATACTTGAACTATAATCTTACAATCTATACTTATGAATGAAGTATAATCTTCTAGGGCCATAACCCTCAAAACAATACCAGTGGTGGGGACTAACTTCCAGCCCCATGAGTGGGCAGATGATTTTTTATTTGTTTTTGTGATCCTTGGGATTGAACCCAGGAGTGCTCTACCATGAGCTACATTCCCAGCTTTTTAAATTTTGAGATAGGGTCTTATTATGATCCTCCTATCTCAGCCTCCCAAGCCTCTGGGATTACAGGTGTGGACCACCATGTCCAGCTGGTAGGTGATTTTAAGGGCTCAAAAAGATTGGATAGTTGTTAGTAGCATTCAGCCCCTAGAAACCCCTCTGTGTTGAGCTTTTCTAAGGCAGCATCATGAGAGGATTAAAGCGAAATTGCAAGTCCCAAATGGCTTCCCTTCACAAGTCATCTATGATAAATTGAATAGTACTAATACATACTATTTTAGATAACTGCCTGTCACATTTCAAAAATATTCAGATATGTCAGCACTTCATTATCTGGCCAATGGAAGAAATGAGAGGCATAAATAGTCTGAAATAATGAGTAGTGTGAAATAATTTATAATTTTCTTTGGAATTAATTTTTTAGATATTAGAACATGAGGGTATCCAATGTGGTTTAATGTTATATAGATGTAGATAATATAGATAATATAATCACCCTTCTATATAATAATACATTAGAACATCTTGCTGTTATCTAACTGTAACTTAGTACCCATTGATCAACCTTTCTCCATCCCTCCCTTCCTCCAATGTTACCTTTTGGAAATTTTTTAAGAATTTTAAAGTTAGTTTTTGTGAGCCTGTTCCTGATCAGCTTCCTGCAGATCATTCTTGATTCTTTGAAATACACAATAAACATTTTGTTTCAGGGTTGAAAATTTATTTCTTACAAAATACTTGATGATTGCTTATGCTAATGTCTCCACGTATCTTATTTTTAATATTGACATTGTATTTGTACTTAAACTTTCTACAGCTATTCGTTAGAACACACAGTGCAGTTTTTAAACTGTGTTCTCGAAGGAGATCCTGTAAAAACAGTTGTAGCTCAAGAGTTTGTTCACCAAAATGAGAATGTCACTTCTCATACTGCACAGAAGACTAAAGAGAAAAAGGTATACCATTACTTACTTTTTCACTATAATGGTAGATAATTATATATAAATTAAGATTTGTTCATTAAGCATAATAATTTTAAGGATTATTTCTCACCATTGACTATGGGAAATTTAATGACCAATAGCATATTTGGTTTAGAATTCCATGTGCACCCCCAAAATTGAATAGCAGTGGGGTTTTATGGATCTAGAGTGTAAATATGTGGGCTGAAACATAGCTGTTTGAGAAAGTACCCTGCTCTTTTTCCAAAGTTGTTGCACATTTTACATTGGAATTATTTTCTTAATTTTATTTTTGTATTGTTCACTGTAAATGCATAAAAAAATTTTGTATATTAATCTTATATAAGTAGACATTTTTACATAACTTTATCATATTGCTCTTTTTATCTTCCTTTCTTCTTCCTTCCTTCCTTCCTTCCTTCCCGCCCTTCCTCCCCGCCCTTCCTCCCTTCCTCCCTTCCTCCCTTCCTTCCTTCCTTTCTTCCTTCTTTCTGGCATGCTAGGTAAGAGCTCTACCAGGCTAGGGATATAGCTCAGTGGTAAAGCACTTGTTTGGATTCAATCCCTAGCATCAAAAAATAAAAAATAAAGCACTACCCTTGAGCTGTATTTCCAGCCCTATATTATTGTTATTTCTAAGAATTCTCAGGGATAAATTACTTGTTCCTTTTTTTCTTTGAATATTTCACCATGACATAGTTGATATATTGGACTTGGGTAATTTTGTTATTCATGTGACCTATTATTGCTGTTCTTGGAACAGAATCTAAATGATATCCTTGATGCCTCTGAGCATATGGAAAATAAGGTACCATGATAGATAGATGCCATTTATTATAAGATGCAGATAGTGTACAGAATGATCATGCGGCCTTGTAGGCCAGACTAGAAATGAAGATTATTTCTCTGTCCTAATGGTATTCAAGGCACTGTGGGTCATTCTGATGATGGGGGAAATGATAGGGAGGAGGTGTATTGTTTGAAGTGGGAGATAACTGGAAAATCAGAAAAGGGAGTTTGTGTGAATTATATAAACCTTGACCAAAATGTTAACCTTTAAGTTATTCTGGAGATTAGTCTTGCTCACAAAATATGGGTAGGTGTCACAAAACTGGTAAAGATCTTTTAGGATTCTTTTACAAGCCTGATGCACTCTAATGCCAAAATCATTTCCTATGGATAACAAATCTGTACATTTTAATATTACTGCTTATTTCTTTATTAAAATGTACAGGTTTGTTATCCATAGGAAATGATTTTGGCATTAGAGTGCATCAATCAGGCTTATAAGAGAATAAGTGATACTTATTAGGTGGATTTTTAGGAAAGAAATAATATCTCACTTGGCTCTTGTTAATGAAATTATAGTATAGCACATTCGTATGAAATGGATATAAAAGTAAATGCCAGCTGCATTTTAAAAGAGTACCTGAGAAAGTATCTTTTATCATTTACTGTTTTTTCTTCTTTGAAAATAGGCAATGAAAGATCTCTTATTAGAGAACCAAATATGATTTGCATTGTTTAGTAAAAAGAGACCCTTGCTGTAAGAGACTTATGATGTCCATAGTGTTAGGCACTGTGCAAATTTCAAACACTGTAGAAAGTATTATTTTTGGGGGGTACTGAGGATTGAACTCAGGGACACTCAACCACTGAGCCACATCCCCAGCCCTATTTTGTGTTTTATTTAGAGACAGGGTCTCGCCAAGTTGCTTAGTGCCTCGACTTTGCTGAGGCTGCCTTTGAACTTGCCATCTTCCTGTCTCAGCCTCCCAGGTCGCTGGGATTACAGGCATGCACCACTGCACCAGGCTGTAGAAAGTATTTTTATTAAACTGCCTCCCTGAAGTCTTTGATTTTATTAGGAAGGTAAGCCAGGCACTCAGAATATTTGAACTTTAATATAAACTGGTCTGTGCTTAAGCACTAGCAAAAGTGAATAAAAAGATAGGGTCTGTGAATATTCTTAAAAAAGAGACATCCTTGCGTTGTTTTTTCATAAAATAAGTTGGGTATTTGTTGCAAAAATTGATTGATTTACATATTTTAGGTCTGGTAATGAGTTAGAAGCATGGTAATGTTATTATTCTTTCAAGCCTCTATAGTTCTAGGATCCAAATAAGCTAAAATATAATAGTGGAGAAATTATATAATCATCTACTAGTATATATTATACCAGTTGTTTTCTAGTCTTTCTTGGCTTCTGAACTCTGTTCACAGACAAGAAATGTGAAAAAAAAATTTTAATGAATTAGTATGATACATGTACATTACATAATACATTATAATTTTTACACAATAGTTACTATACATTAAAGATTACAGAAAAATTTTAAGCCAGAGTTATTAAGGATTGTTTTATGACTTTATAATTTATCTCTTGATAATATTTCTTTCTTTCTTTTTTTTTTTTTTAAAGAGAGAGGGAGAGAGAGAATTTTTTTTTTTTTTTTTTTTTTTTAAAGAGAGAGTGGGGGAGAGAGAGAGCGAATTTTCATATTTATCTTTTAGTTATCGGCGGACACAACATCCTTGTTTGTATGTGGTGCTGAGGATCGAACCCGGGCCGCACGCACGCCAGGCGAGCGCGCCACCACTTGAGCCACATCCCCAGCCCCTGTTTATGATATTTAAAATTTATAATTTGTTTTGGTTTTGGTATTGAATGCCTATAAATGTTTATTAAATTACTTGGTGTGGCACTTATTGCTTAGAATTCTTTTATTACTTTTTAAGGAAGTAAATTTAAGTAGTATTAATTAATTCCCTCCCCTATAATAAGCTAGGAGAGACGAAATTGCTGTTTGCAGGCAGTTCTTTGCAAACACCAAATTAACACTGGTTTTTGATATTCTAGAGATATTTGGATGCACCATGTGACAATATTATTTTAAAAATGTAATTTTCCTTTTTGGTGGAGAGCACTGAGGCAATTTACATAATGGTTAATTTTCATTATCTTTATAGTACAGTGACTTTTCCTTTAAGGGTCTGTTTTATACATTATTATTATCACAGGATAATTTTAATATGATAATATTATCACATGATAATTTTTTTAAAAAGATCTTTGAAATTGAGTAATAGCTAATAATAGCTAATTGACCTCAGTGGCTGGTGTCTGACCTCATCTAATTAGCTGGTTGAAACTGCCCCATGAACAAAGTTACAATCTTTATTAACTACCAGCCATGATAACTCCTCAAGCTCTTTTTTTAGTTTTGTTTTTTTGTTACTAGGCATTGAACTTAGGGGCAATGGACCACTGAGCCACATTCTCAGCCCTATTTTGTATTTTTTATTTAGAGACAAAGTCTCACTGAGTTGCTTAGTGTCTTGCTTTTTGCTGAGACTGGCTTTTGAACTTTTGATACTCCTGCCTAGTTGCTGGGATTACAGGAATGGGCCACTACGACTGACTCTTCTGTTTTAAAGAGAAGATTGTTCAGTTTATTGTATCAGTTCGCCCCCTGCAGTGCTGGGGATTGAACTCAGGGCCCTTGTACATGTTAGGCAAGTGCTCTACTACTGATATACCACCAGTTCTCAGTTGGATTTTTAAAAAGATAAATTGAAATATGCCATTTCTACCTTTAATGAACTTGGAATTCCTCCATTGGATAAATGAGTTTTATTCTTTCAATATCTCATATTCTGTTTTTTGGCTTGTATGTGACCTAATTATATTTCATAACTTTTGGGAACTCTTCATCATCTCCTGAGGTAAAAATGGTTAAAAAAGGAGGGGAGGGGGTAACATTAATGACATGAAAAAGTTACTGATAGTCAATAAATGCCTGACTTAAAAGGTAGAATCTGTTTTTTGAGAAGAAAGATGATAAATGAGAGAGCCCAAGTTTTGTATGTGTTTTCTGAAGATATGTGTTTTTTACTGTCTTTGAATGTTACTTACTATGTAATATCTTATAGGCAAAGAAATTGAAGGAGACTGAAGATACCCCAAGTGAACCATCTTTCCAGGATTTTGAGTACCCTGAGTATGATGACTACAGGGCAGAGGCTTTCCTGCACCAGCAGAAGAGGATGGAATGCTATAGCAAAGCTAAGGAAGCTTACCGAATGGGGAAGAAAAATGTTGCCACCTTTTATGCCCAGCAGGTAAAGTAGAAAACTGATTATAATTCATCTCTTTGTCAGTTATGGTATCTAAATAATCTTAAAGCAGATAACACCTGTACTGTGTTGTGATTGTATTATACTGGGTAGGGGGCGTGGTTTGGAGATTATATAAATGATATCAATAAGGCATTCTCATGTAAACAAAATGTGGTTGTGTGAATTTCATCTCCTTTGAATGCTCAATTGTTTTATATATTTTTAAACACTTTTTTAGTTGTTGATAAATCTTTATTTATTTATATGTCGTGCTGAGAAATGATCCCAGTGCCTCACACATGGCCAGGCAAGTGCACTACCCTGAGCCCCAGCCACTCAGTTGTTTTATATTTATAGCCTGTGTGAATTACGTATTATTCTGACAGTCCATATTTTCTTTAAGATTAGATTCGATCATTCAGTGCCACTTCTAAATGGGTAAGTTTTCTGGAGGAAAGGAAGCAGAATATATCTCAGTGGAATTAGTGGGTATTGGGCTTTCTGTAATGTATCACTTTTATGGTCAGAAAAAGAAAATGACATTAATATTTTTTAGGGAAATTAAATTTCCACCAGGGCTCATTTTGCATGGTATTTTAAGAAATCCTCTGGATTTACTTTTCATTTTGTGGTTCCACAATGGCTGTTTTGTGGTTGAGCAGAGAAAGGTGTCAAGCTGGCATAGCTCTGTGAGCCCTGATAACAGGGCCCTGTCGATGACTGTAGAAGGTAATTGTGGGATGGTGAGAGGAAATGACCCTGAAACCAAGATTATCAAAGGGCACACCTTGTTATTAATATTGAATGAGTGGGCTCTTTCATGAGATGGCTAGTGTTTAGTTTCCTTCTTTTATGATTTTTGGTTCAAAAAATTTGGTAGAAACCATGATTGAATATTTTAAAACTACATTATTAATCTGCAGAAATTTACCTAAATTTTGGTGCAGTTCTTGTACTTTAGCCCATTGGATTATTTGAGATTTTAGGCTTATCGTTCTGCCTTTTATTTAGAGCAGAGGAAATGTTAGTTTCGTCTTCATTTAAGTAGAAAATATCTGAAATATCCTTTGGTGATTTGTTGACAATTAAAGGGCAGTCTTCATGAGCAGAAAATGAAAGAAGCCAACCACCTTGCTGCTGTGGAGATCTTTGAGAAAGTTAATGCCTCCCTGCTGCCACAGAATGTCTTAGACCTCCATGGGCTGCATGTGGATGAAGCAATAGAACATTTGATGACAGTTTTACAGCAGAAAACTGAAGGTAGGAGTGAGGTGATGAACCATTTTTCTATTGTGAATAGAAATTGTCTTTTGATATAACTTGCAAATTCAGGAGCAACTGAACATGCAGGCTGGGGATATCTGTGCCACACGTATATGAGTGTCTTGTTGGCTTAGCATAGCTATATTCGTCATTCTTCCATAGAGCCTTCTTGTAGACAGTTCTCATTGGAATGACCATTATTCACATTGTTTCCCTTTATATCTCAGTGTTGGTTATTTGCTAATTTTATTGAAGGGAGGTGTAGTGTAGTCTGAGAATCTTTTGTGACTTATAAATGAGACATTTCAGTAATATTGTATATTTTTGTTCAGTTGATATTTGTTAAGCAATAGATATTTATAGGATATAAATTGTTTAATTGATATTTAATAAAATATAAAAGTAAATAAGGTGATAGATTTTTGCAGAATTGTCAAGTCAGTACACCCAATACCTCCTGGAGTTACCACTTTTTTTCTATGTGTGTGTGTGGTGAGAATACTTGTGATCTAGTCCTAGCATATTTCAAGTATATAATACAGTGTTATTTGTAATAGCTGCCATTGTTACACAAGCTCCTTGGAACTTACGGTTAAAATTGAAAGTTTGTACCACTTAACCAATATCTCCTAGCTACCACTACTGTCTTCTCCTGGGCTTTCCTTTTCAGATTCTATATATAAGTGAAATTATATAGTATTTGTCTTTCTCTGCTTGGCTTATTTTAACTGATATAATGCACTCTAGGTTTATCCATATTTGAAAATGATAACATTTCCTTCTTTTTACATCATTGAATAATCTCTCTGTGTGTGTATACACAAACAAAATGTAGTAGATCCATAAAATGGAATTTTATTGTATGATTCCATTTATCCAAATGTCTTAATAGGTAATCCATAAAGACAGAAAATAGATTCATGGTGTCTGGGGCTGGAAAGGAGTGGGAGTGGAGGTGACTGCTAATAGGCACAGAATTTCTTTTGGAGATGATAAATGTTCTCTGTTCTGGAATTAGGGGGATTGGTTGTAAAATGTAAATATACTAAAAATCACTGAATTATACATTTAAAATGATATTTTGTTATGTGAATTTTATCTCAATTAAAAAAATTGTAAGAAAAAAGAAATACTTTGCCCATGGTAACACCTCTTCATAGCTAAGATACAAATTTTTTCTGGAAGCCAAAGCCCATCTTGTTATGAGGTGACCTATAGTAGCCTGTAGTTACTGCAAATCACCACCAGATGGTAGTATTGTTGAATAGAAACGTTTTCAGGGGAAAAACCGTGGCTCTGCCCTGCATTGCTTTTTGTCACAGCATAAAAGGATTGTCAAAATTGTAGATTTGTAAAAAAAAAATAGAGACATCTGGGCCTTGTGTTTTGTGACTTAAGTTCACATCACTACCTACAGAGTATTTTTGCCCTCAAATCCAACCAGAAGCTGATCAAGCCTTTAGCTCTGATTACATATTGTAGAGATTTATGCGGGATAGAGGAACATGTTAAACAACACGAATGGGGATGCATCAGCAAATCCAGATTGTCAAAAATCTAGGATAAATGAATCATTTTTTCCTCAATATTTTTTAAAGAAAAACACAAAAGGAGGGAAAAACCTTTAGATTAAAAGTTACTTAAAAATATACCAAGCTGACCAGTAGTGCTGGTGCATGGCCCATTATCCCTCTGGAGGCTGAAGTAGAAAGTTTGCAAATTTGAGGCCAGCCTGGGCAGCTTAGTGAGACCCTGTGTCAAAATAAGAAATAAAAGGGCTTGGGATGTAGCTCAGTGTCCACCCGAGCCCAATCCTTATTCCCCAGGACCACAAATAAACAAACACTAAGTTGGGCATGGTGGCATCTGCCTATAATCCTAGCTTTTCAGGAGGCCAAGGCAGAAGGATTGTAAGTTTGAGGGCAACCTGAGCAACTTAGTGACACCCTATCTCAAAACAAAAAAGGGAGGGGATGTAGCTCAGGATAGAGCATTCCTAATTCAATCCCAGTATTGAAAACAAAATGCATGTGTATGTGTATGCATACGTGTACATATATACACATATTAGCCATGCAGTCTCCATTCAGTCCTCAGCATCACTGTGTGTGTGTGTGTATTATGTGTACAAACATATACACATCAACCAAATGTAATATGTGAACTTATTTAAATCCTGATTGGAGGGTGGGAGGAAGTGCTGGGGAAATTTATTGACCAAATTATATTGTTAAATTGTGTGCATGTAGGAAAATGTAGCAACAAATCATCAAGTCCCATCATCATGTATACACCAGTGAAAATGTGGAAAAAATAAATCCTGATTCAAACAAATCACTTAAAAGTATTTTTAAAAAATAACTGGGAGAGAAATTTTTAGAAACTGATGATATTAAGGAGTTATTAATTTTGTAAGATGGTGATGTTGCTGTTTTGTTTTTTGTTTTTTTGAGATGGGGGCTCACTGTTGCCCAGGCTGTTCTCTGATCAAGCCCAGGCTTGTTCTCTGTTCAAGTGATCCTCCTCCTTAGCTTTCTAAGTAGCTGTGACTACTGGCACATAACCAGTGTGTCTGACTTGTAGTGACATTTTTTAAAAGAGTGCTTTTTTGAGATACATATCGATATATTTGCAGTTGAAATAGTAAGCAGTCTGGAATGTGCTGAAAAGTGAGTTAAAGAGTTTTTTCAAAAGTGTTAAATAGCAGGAACAGCCTGTAATTTGGGAAGTTAAACATACACTTTAATTAATTAATGAAGCAAATATCCTTTGAACTCCCACTTTGAGGCATGTGAATCAACTGGACAATACCTTCAGGGCAGCATGTGAACTTTGAAAGGTGAGGTGGTATAAATGACCTAACCTATAAGAGGAACAATAATGAAGAGTATGTGAGAGTGAATTATGGTCAGTTAAGAGATTTAAGGTGTTTTTGGTAAGTAAACTTTTGGGATATAACATACCTAAACAACAGTTCCCTTATTTACAGGTGTGTAATATAAAGCCTTTTTATAAAGTGGAAACCTAACTATAGGTAGCACCCAGAAAGAGATGAGTTTTAACAACATTGCTTGAAATAATGGCTATGGATTAGAGTAGAAATGGGAAATTTAGGCAAATATAAGGAATTAAAAATGCAAGAGCAATGTGTTCTTTTAAAATTCTAAGCCTAGCCAGGTGCAGTGGCAGATACCTGTAATCCCAGTGACTTGGGAGTCTGAGGCAGGAGGATCGAAAGTTTAAGGTTAGCCTCAGAAATTTTGCAAGAACATCATCAACTTAGTAAGATCCTGTCTCAAAAAAAAAAAAAAAGGAATGGGAATGTAACTAAATAGTAAAGCATCCCAGGGTTCAATCCCCAGTATCAATCAATCAATCAATAAAAATAAAATACAAAATTCTTTTTTTCCTAAGCCTAACATTGCTCTGGAGATGATAAAACTTGAAAAACCATATGATGGGGTTTTCTTGGTGTATTAGGACAACTTAATGAGCAGAAGATGAAACGCTATGTTATGTTTCTATGTATTTTATGCTAAGAGCAAAACTTGGGCTATTTATGAATGAAGATATTTATTGAGTTCATTAAATCAACTTTGTATCATGAGCAGGTTTTGTTTTTTGTGCTTTTACAGCTGTCATTAACTTCAAGATTTATATACTGGCTTTCCCAAGGTCATTTCTAAAGCAGGAACTTTAGTTGTTCAAAAATCTTAGGCTCATTCAGTATTTTAACTGTTATCTATCAGGAAGAATTTCTTAACAATCATCTTTAACAGTAGGACTACACTTCATGGTATAATTAGTGAGTTTGCTAATAGCTATCCCTGGGAGGTAGTCTATAAAGTAATCCTGTTATCTTATTTTCCTGATGAGGAAAACAGACACAGGGGAAGCTAAGTAACTTGTGCACAGTCATACAGTCATTTGTTGGCAAAATTGTGATTCGGAAAAAAATATAAGTCATTTAAAGCATGCCCAACCCTCTGTGTATAGTAATTGTTAGATGTAATTAATATTGTTGCTGTCACCATCATTTCAGAGAGAACTTGCAGTAATACATGGAAACCTCCTTTCCCATAGGAGAAGTTCCACTTAAGTTTTTCAGGTAGAGAAATTGCTGTGAGGCAATGTATTTTTTTTTTAATATATTTTTTTGGTGTTGATGGACCTTTATTTTATTTATTTATATGTGGTGCTGAGAATCTAACTCAGTGCCTCATGCATGCTAGGCAAGCACTGTACCACTGAGCCACAACCCCAGCCCAGCAGTGTATGTTTTAAAACATATTTTTAATTTGGGGGCTTTCTGAGGTAATGAGCCTCTAAATCATCATGAAAATTTCATATGCATTTGAGTAGTTAAGGCATGTTTTCTGTTGAGAATGTAAGAAATGATTTTATCTGTTCCAATTCCTGTTGTAACAGAGTTTAAACAGAATGGTGGTAAGCCCTATCTTTCTGTGATTACTGGGAGAGGAAACCACAGCCAGGGAGGAGTTGCTCGCATCAAACCAGCTGTCATTAAATACCTCACAAGCCATAGCTTCAGGTGGGTACAGATTTCTGGTATTAATCATGACAATTGCCCATATGTAGTTAGGTAAACAGTAACAGTATGCTCAGACTGTTTATCATAATAGTTAACTGAATTGAACTTCATGGTTTAGGCCTGGGTTCATACTTGGACTAGGGTGTAACTTCCCTGCTACATTTATGTGGTGCGATAAACCAGCAATAAAAAAGCCATATTTATTTTCAGTAATTGTCTGATAAAACTTTATCATAACTTTGAAATTCTAAAAAATAATATAGAATATATTAAATATATTTGTGTTCCTTTGATAATATATTATGTAATTAGATTATATGTATACATACCATAGATTAAGCTTTGCTGTTAAGTTATTCTTTTGAAAGAAAAAATATTTTTAAATGGAATTGGACTTTTGCTAAAATATAGTTTACTTTGACACTGTGGAAACTTTTTAGCAGAAACTCTCCAGTTAATATGAATTTATATGTCTTCATAAGTTCCATTAATGATTTTTGCTGACATACATTAAAATGTCCTTTTTTATTGTGACCATTATTCAACAACAGAAAATGCCAAGTCCAAGATTAAAGATCTGTTGATAGATAAATTTCCTGAGGATATATGCTCTTAAGTCATGCCTCCCATCCAATTTTAGTTAGGGTAACCACTTATTTCATTTTTGCCATTTTGTGTATGGCATGTAATAAAATGTTTCTTGGCTACAGTGTAGAAAAAGGTAGCTTTTTTTCTGAGCATGAAAACAAGTGACATTTCAGATATTTTTACAAAGGAGTAGTTAGACCAGAAATGTTGAGATTAATGATCTGTTTTATTGCCTAATGTTCCTTGAAATTTTACCATGAGACAATTGAAAATATTGCATGGCCAGAATCAGACTTCCCTGCTTTATCAGAGATTTTTTGATGCTTTATGCACAAAAACAGTGTAATACAGACCCCATCTTATCCTCCATGTAGCAGACTCTTCTTCATGAAGGCCAAATTCATAAAGGCTTTTGAGAGGTTTTGAAAAAATCTTAAATTGTGTTGACTATTGAGTTAGGGTTACTCCTTTGTTTTGATAATAGATTAAAAGAAACATAAACATAGACAAAGGAGAGCACTTTGATAGTAAATATCACTAAGCATAAATACTTTAAAAAGATACATTTCTTAGCCAATTTGAAAATTTTATCTTTAAAACATCTCTTTTCTCATTTCTGCAGGTTCTCTGAAATTAAACCAGGGTGCTTGAAAGTCATGCTAAAGTAAAATAAATGTCCTTTGTCCTTGACTTAGAAGTATGAAGGTTTGTAGGTTAAAATTAATTTTATTTTAAATAATTCAATCAATTCTGCTGTAAACATGTGTTTTATTAGGAACAATGTTCACTTATAAGAAAAAAAATTGTTTTTCAAAATTGAAGAGAAGTTTAATTTTTTTACTGAATCAAATTCCAAGTAATGTTAACTGTTAAAAATATTAAAGAGAATTTTTATGGATTACAAAATGTCTAAGAAAATTATCAGCTGCAATTTTAAAGTCTGAAGTGCTCTGATTCTTTCTCAAAGAGAAAATGCTACCTTTGTATTAATTGTTGTTTGACATTTAGCAAAGTCCTAAAGGCTTCTGTGAGAGGTAATGTGCTTTGAGAACTGGTTCAAACCAGTTCAGAGGTGTGTATTAATATTAGTAAAGAAAGAAAGGCTATTTAACAACAACACTTGAATTCTTTTTGCTTTCGAAGCCAAATACATAAAATCATTTCATTTTATCATGTCCTGCAGAAGGGAACTCGTTGTCATACTTTTTTCTGCTTTGTATGTGACTCATCTCTTTCCTTTTGTTCTGTTCTTCTGTGTATGCATTTTCTATGAGGAAAGTTGGGTCTGAGATTATCTTGCAGTCTTATCCTTTCCATAGGCTGAAAGGTCTTCAGAGGTGAGATGGTGGGCTGTCTGCCACTCGTTACTGCCTTCTAGGACTCCCAGAAACAACCATTTGCCCGAGTGGCAGCAGAGACAGCACTAAAGAACTATATTATATTGGGGGCATGTAACTGCTAAACTAATAGGTCACAATCCTGTTGATTTAAATCAGAAGACATTTTTAATATCATCATAAAAGGAATCTGTCCAGTTTAAAAGATTTTTACGTTTATTTTGAAAAAGAGCCAACTTTCGGAAACTTTCATTGACTCCTCTTGTTTCATTAGCTAACAAGTCCTGTAAGTATGTAAATTATAATTTCTTTTATACAGGTTTAGTGTGGTAATGTATAATTTTTTAGTATGAGATAGTGACTAAAATAAATTTGATTTTGAATATATAGAATACTTTCAACATATAATTTTCACAAACAATTGTGTTGCTTTTTATTTAGTTTAAAAAATCATTTGGACAGGAATAATAGGATTGTTACCAAAAATATCCTGGAAAGACAGAATGATTTCCCAGATCGGCAAACATTTTAATGAAAATAACACTCAAAAAATGTGTTTTCATAAATCATCCATGCATGCTTTTAAAAGAAAAAGCCTATCTTTGAATTTATTTCCACAAAAAGGAAAATATGTTTATTATTTAGAAATGCTAATGACTGGTGAAGTATTATTCACTTTCTTACATTTGTAATAATTCATGGGAAAACATGCCAATAAACTAAACTGCACACTTTTGTAATGTTTAGAAGTGTTGTATACATTAAAATAGGCAATTCCTTTTGACAATTTATTATAAAATTATATTGTTAATGAAATAAAAATATCCCTATGTATAAATTAATATGATTTAAAAGAGATTAAAAACAACACTTAAAATGAGGAGTATTGGAGTATATGCAGTTGCATACTCACTTTTTGTGTCTATATTTTCTCACCTGGTTAAAAAAATATCACTTTTGAGCCCTTTGGCCAGCTTTACTTCAATATTATGATGATAATGATTGTTAATAGGGGAGCAGTCAAAAATAGTTATGGTAGTCTATGAGTAAAACCTAAATGAAAGAAGCTATGTTCTATACTGGTATCAACTTCAATTTTATGTCTTATTTTGGTAAATCTGGTAATATTTCTTCATTACCATTGATAAATTTGCAAGCAGAGTTTGTGCATCATAAATATTTTTATGAAGTTGTTTAAACCTATACTGCCTCCTGCCCTCCTACCTAGTATAGCTTAAGTAACATGTAATTTGGGAAAGAAAATTTATGATCCCTCTTCTTTTGCCCATTTTCAAATTCTATATGCCAGAAGGGAAGATAGCTTGGGCATTATTGAAGTTTTTGTGTGATGATATATTAGAAGAGCTCTTTGTAAACTTTAAAATATTTGAAAAGCATAGCACTTCTGTGGTTTGGAAGGTTTTAGTATCAAATCCATTCGTATTCTCTTACTGGTATCTTCCAGAGGAAAGAGAAAAAGAGAACTAATGTAGAAACCACAGAGTGCATGTCTCTGGGCCAGAGGATTCTTAACAGTGTTTGCAATCTGTCTATCTCCTTTGTCCAATGTGAGAAATTAGAAGCATGTTTTCATACACTTATTGGCTGTTCATATATCTCTATTGTTATTTTCAAGTTGAAGTTTCTTCTAATAGTATTTCAATACTATCTGCAATTCTGTGGCCTTTAAATATGGTTCATATTAGATAGTAGATATTGTGACTCTAAAATGTTTTGCATATTTTAACATTTTGAAAGGAAAAACAGTTTTTTTTGGATGGTTTTCTGTCTTTTTATTATAGCCTTTTTCTTTTTAAATTCAAGTGTTTTTGTATGCTTAGGAAAAGGATACATGTAATAACATGATTAGTTAGTTAGTTCTGAGCTGGAAATTGGAAACTTTTGAAACTCAGGAAATTGCTCTGACAATGTTTTAACTGCTCTCAATGTAAGAAAATGGCAAAATGCATAAAAAAAAAAGATAAAAATAACGTGTGCTGTTTTTTCCAGTGCTTTTTCTCAATGCTTTTTCATTGTGCAATGAGGTGAAGTTTGATGATATTTTTGTGTAGTGATTAAATATTGCTTATTTTTATTTACATGTAAAGAACAGATTTAAAAGTTTGTGTGGCCAAAAAAGTGTCATTTAAAAGGCAAAGTAAGTTTATGTAGAATGTATGTTAATGGTGCTTATTTTTGAAGTGTAATTCAAGTTTACAGTATTACTTAATGCCTCTTTACAGAATTTAATAGAGAAAAAAGGTCAGGACACATCTGCGTCCTGAAGAGCCTTTTGCAACTTCATGTTATAATATGACAAGGTTTATTATTTTCCTTAAAGTTGAGCAATTGACTTTTATGGTCCAAATGATGAACCTGTTATTAATAAATGATTGAATTAACCATGAGATTTTTCCTTAAAATATAACATTGCAGCTATCAGTTGGAGAATATAAGATCTTCAGATGGTATATCAGAAACAAAATGTTTTTATTTGTACTATAAAGAAAATGTAATTTTGCTGTTAACTCTGTACTTTTTTATTGAAAATGTTTATAACTTTGCTTTTAAATTTTCTTATGAAACCATTTGCAAATTTCACACTTAATTTAATAAAATGCTTTAGCTACAGTCCAGTGTGAGGAAATCCTTCGTTTGATGTGGTAGGTTTAGTAACTTAAATATTACAGAATATTTTTGTGTGTAACTTTGTAATTTCAGGGGTAAAGGGTCATAAAAGTTTCATCTCTGTACCACAGTTTTTCTTCTAGTTGATTTTGGTATAATAAGTAGGGATCCACTTTTGAACCAGATAAATGGATTAGGTAAGGCTTTTTTTCTTCACACCCTTGTATCTTTTGATTGACATCAAATGAAGAATTATGTCTGTTAGGAACTCGAATAATACTTTAAATAGCAGAAAGGACTTTTGAACTTCAGGAAAGCAGAATAATTTACTAATTAACAAGGACTTACAATATTTATTCAATAAATATTTATTGAGCACTTATTACTGAGAATATAGTGTAAGACAGCTGCTCTTCACAGGAATCTTACAATTATTCTCACCAACAATTATGTGTATAGTGATTTATACTCTGAAACACTTTCATATGTTATATTTTAAATCTCAAGAGAATCTTATTACATAGATGGTGCTATCCCAATTTAATGGATAAAGAGATAGGATTAGAGAAGTTAACTGATTAGCCAGTTAATGACAGAGATATAACTCCAGCCTCAGTTCTCTGATTCCTAGGATAGAGCAGCTGTATCTATCATAAGTGTAAGGATAATTACTTCAAAAGATATAATACCCCCTCCTGAGAGAGATGTAGCTACACAGTATAGGTCTGTAACCTGCCATTTATGAAACTGCCTTCTTCCTTTATCCAAAGAAAGCTGGTATTTTGTGAAAAGCCCAATATCAATGGCAAAAGAAAGGTTTACTTCTCCCTTAATAGAAAATCCCAGAGTCCAAGGACTGATGGAAGTGCTCTTTTCCATGAAGTTTGGGGATCTAGGGCCCTTATAGCTCACTATGCTGCCATAGTCAGGATATGGCACTCATTTTCCTAGGCCAGGATGGTGGCTGAACCCCAACTATCCTAACTATATTCTATTAAAGAATGGACAAAGAAGGAGGGAGCAAAGAGAAAGTACCAGTGGTCTTAAAGATTTTTCGAAGCTGCCATAGGACACTTATACTTCCATCCTGTTGGCTGGAGGTTAGTGATGTGGTTACATCTAGCTGCAAGGAAAGCTGGGAAATGGTCTATTTCAAACTGCCACATGTTCAGCTATATGTCGGGCGTCCTTGAAAGAAAGAAAACGGAAAAGAAGAATGAATAACAGTGTCTGCCTTATTAGTTTTTTTTATCATGTTATGCAAATAATGTGAAAATTAGTTTTTTGGGTTTGGTTTTTAATATTTTTTTTCTTTACTTGTAGATGGAGACATACATTTACTTTATTTATTTTTTTATGTGGTGCTGAGGATCATACCCAGTGTCTCACTTGTGCCAGTTGAGTGCTCTAACACTGAGCCACAACTCCAGCCCCTTTTTCCTTCCTTCCTTCCTTCCTTCCTTCCTTCCTTTCTCTCTCTCTCTCTCTCTCTCTCTTTTTTTTTTTTTTTTTTTTGTGGTGCTGGGGATTGAACCCCGGGCAAGCACTCTATCAACTGAGCTATATCTGTAGGCACCCTTTTTTGTTTTTTATTTTGAGACAGGGTCCCTGTAAGTTGCTGAGGGTGGCCTTAAATTTGTGATCCTCCTGCCTCAGCCTCCTGAGTCACTGGAATTACAAGTGTGTGCCACCATGCTTGACTGAAAATTAGTTCTTGTTGCATTTCTTCAATAGATCTTTGTTGATGACTTCCATATATGAGGAATAATGACAAGGAAATCACAGCTGTATATGTTTTGACTTTAAATATTCAAACAATCTTAACAAACAATGGGATTGATGAAATGGGCTTTCAGTTGATGACTTAATTGCAGGTGGGTTCACCTTTGATGTGATAATTTAATTGTGGCAACTAGATGAGGCTTTTAAGTTATTGCTGGTGATACTCCTTGGAAAATGTGTTTGCATATTGGCTTGTTTTCCTTTAAAACTCTTGTTTTAAAGTGACTATGTCCAAAAGCTTAGTACTTGGTGCATGATATTTAAAGCTAGTAAAATGGACTAGAATTGAATACATTTATGTCTATGAGTCAGAACTGTCATGCACTAAGTGAGGAGGAATAATTCTTTTGGAGGTGGTGAATCTGAACTTTTTTCTCCTGCTTAAAGTATTCAAATGACTTTCTGTAGGAAAAAGATTAAACACTTCAAGTCCATGGCTTTTGTGCATCACTAAAGGTATAATCTTGGTAGTTTTCATAGGTTCTGGAGCACTCTTCATGCTAATCTTGACTTATTCTGTTAGAGGTTATTCAGTTTGAATTAAACTAATGAAATATTAGCATTTTAATACTAGTGAAGTCAAAATGTAAACAAATTCCTCAACTTTGGGACTGACTACATTTTGGGGTAGAGAAATGTCAGAGTATGTGACCCATCAATAGTTTATCTCTGGTCATATGCAGAAGAGGCTGCAGGGTGTGAAAACGGGACAAAGAAATGGGGTGATGAAGTTGAGCGCTTATCCACAGGTCTCACAATGCAGAACTGAATATGCTTTCTTTCCTGTGGATTTAAAGTCATTTGGTGAAAATATTCTTTTAACAGGAAGGTATGAAAATATTTCTAAATAATTTTAAACCTGGCTTAGGCTTATAGGTTGTGTTTTGTTATACTAGTGGTAGAATAAATGAAGTTTTATTTAAAACGAGGTTCTAAAACGTTGTCCTTACTTGTGAAATTATTATGCCCTCTAAGGAAAACAGCATTGCCAATATCTAATGACTTGAGGCAAGTCTACTCACAGCATGAGAACTTTATCTGGGGAGGATCATAGCCTTGATCTAGTCATAGATCTTAGATTCTTAGGAAAGGAAGTAGTGACATAAGAGGCTGAACCTGGAAGGAGGTATGTAAGTCAAAGCGTGTTTCTGGCACTGTTGTCTCTATTTAGTATAGGATATGTGTATTTCATGTGTGTTTCATAGTTACATACTAAGGCTGACCCTCCCACTAAGAAAATTGGGGGAAAAATTAAAAACACCTTAAAAACATTGCATAGTTGGCCAGTTAATAGGGGCTTATGGGAGAAGTCTAAGTGAAAGCCCTTAAAGGTGCTGTGCAACTTGTATACTAGTAAGAGACACCCCACAAAGCTAGTACACTAAAAGGCTTTGCCTTTGTGGTGATGGGGATGGATCAGATAATTTTGCCCTCCTTTCTGTTCCCAGAAGACTCCAAGGAAGATAAACAAAGAGACCAATAAATTAATAAAATGATCCTGAAAAGTTGTAACATAACTAGTCCTCACAGATTAACAGCTTAAAGTCATATCACTAGGGAAGACCAAAAAACCCTGCAAGCCATGAAATGCATTTAAAGAGGGTCCCAGCCTGATAGAGTCACCATTAGCAGCCTGATAGAGACAGATGCAAGTCTTCTCAGAGATAATGCACCTTTGTCTTGGAGAATTAAATCTGATCAAGACTCCAGATTAACAACCACTTTGTAGAAATTCCAGAAGACAGAAGTATGGAAAATGTCAGACAAACACTGTCATCAGGATACAGTCACAGACTGGGAAACTAGACAACTTGCTTTCTTCAAAAACAATTGCGAAGAAAATAAAATCACACAGATGAAGGAAGAACTTGCACATTAAGACTTGAGAAGCATATCAACCATTTGCGATTTGTGGATCTTATTTGGGTATTGCCTCAGCAAAACCAAAACCAAAACCCCTGTGTATCAATAAAAGATAATTGGCAATGTGAACATTGACTGGATGCTTTATTATATTAAAGAACTATTGCTTTTTTTCCCCATTTTTTTTTTAGGAATGATGATGTGGTTTTCTATTTTTTAAAGAATTTACTTTTAAAAAAGGAGATGCTGAAACATGTCCATAAAATGACATTGTTGGGATTTACTTCAAAATAAGATGGCTGAAGTAGATGGTGCTACTTACTGAAACAAGACTGGCCATACTTATGGTAGATGCTGAAGATGGTTATTAAGAAAAACCTAAAATCTCCACAGTGTGACTTATTAGCAGAGTGAGTCATAGCCCTAGGTAGATGACCTTCACTTACTGCTGCCTCCTACCTCTCCTGAGGGTGTATCTAATTGGTGAAATCTATCTTTTATATAAATCATACCTGCAGGAGGGGCCTGGGAAATGTAGTTTTATACTTTCTACCCTCTGCAGTACAGAAAGGCTCATTAAGGCATTTGCCTAGACTTAGAATTTATTAAAGAAAATCAAGGCACATTTTACTCGGATTGTCTGAGGAAGCTATAAAATTTTACTGGTTTTCCTGGCAGTTTTCTCAAAGACTGACATAAACAGTCCCTTCAGGGCCTTCCCATTTTCACTAATTCTTCCAAGTTTTTACAGCTTCTCAGTTCCAAACCTCCCACATTAATTTTTTTTCAAGTAGCAGAACCCTCTGTTTGGCATCAAATCTGTTGTATCTATTGCTGTATGAAGAGTTACCCAAAAATTTGTTGGCTTAAAAATATAAATATATATTTCCTCAGAGTTTCCGGGGATTCTGGGAGTGACCTTACTGAGAGGTTCTCACTTGAATCTCATGAGGATCTGTCAAGATGTTGCATGGAGATCAATCATGTAAAGGGTTTTGTGGGGCTGGAGAATTCATTTTCAAGGTGACAGCTCACTCACCTGGCTTGGAAGTTGGTGCTGGTTGCTGGTGGGAATCCTAATTTCCCCCTATGTGGGCCCCTACAAAGGCTGTCCTTAAAACTGTTATGTTTGAATTTGGGACCCCCAAAGACCACCAGAGACCAAGATCGATGTAAGCAGCAAAGAGGTGTTTATTGAGAGCTAGCTCGGTCCTCTGTGCACATAGCAACTGGTGACACTGAGAGGCCCCGAGCCCAGGGTTTGCAGCAGTTTTATTCTCTCTTTGGGGAAGGCAGGGACTTCACATACATCATAGCATCTCTTAGCAAATCATCACACACCGCGGGAAAATCATAAAACAACTCTAAAACATGATTAGCACATTCACTGGTGGGAACAAGTTGGGTAGGGGTGATTGGTTAGTACAAGAGGGGGATTCATTTGAACTGATTGGTTTAAGCCATGAGGGGAGTACATGCTGAACTACATGGTTTCCCAACATGTTATCGACCACCATAAACTACTGAGGGGTCATCTGGCATCCCAGGTATTTCCCTGTCTCGTGCTGATTGGTGGTTGCTAGGGGGTTGCTATGGGTCCCCACCTAGCCTGACTGAGTCAGGGACACCTGACTCTGCAGATCTCTCCTGTTATTTGTAGATAAACAACTCAGCAGGGTGGGTATGTGCCTAGGAGTGCTCTGTGGGTCTTTCCAAGGACAAGGGTCACGCCCCCTTCCTTGGACAGGCTTTGCTCTGAGGTAGGGGCTGATTTTTCAAAAACATGTTTGTTCTCTTTCCTGAGTGGGCCATCTAGGAGAGGAAAACAAGCTCAAATCTTTTATGACTTGATGGTGGTGGTCTCACACCATTATATGCCTAATTAGTTTTGTTAGAAGTAAGTCATTAAGTTTGGCCCATATTCAAGGGTAAGGGCATTAGCTTTACCCTTGTGTTTTGTTTCAGTAGTGGGGACTGAACCCAGTGGCACTGTACCACTGAGCTACATCTCCAACACTTTTTTGATTGTTACATTTTTTAAAATTTTGAGACAGAGCCTTACTGAATTGCCCAGGCTTGTCTCAAACTTGTGATCCTTCTGCCTCAGCCTCCTGAGTTACTGGAATTACAGGCATGTGCCACTTAGCAGGGCTAGCTTTACATATTTGAAGGAGAGAGTATGAAAGAATTTGTAAGCATATTTGAAAGTCACTGCCTACTGTGTGCCAGGGAGCACCAAGTAAACTTTGCAAATGTATTCAATATAATCTTCATAACTGCCCATTGGAGTGTGTGTTATTGCTCACGTGGCAGAAAGTGTTGGCCTATTCGACAGATTTTTTCGAGTATAGTGATAAGTGTGTTCAGGGAAGATGCACCCTGCTTAGCCCCAGAGAGTGAATTATGATTAGTTACAAGCCAACTGTGGCAATCCTATTTCCCTTTGCTAGTGAATGGCTAAAGGGTAGATACCTAACCTTGCCAAAGAATTCTAATAGAATGGTTTTCTTCCCTAGGATAGAGAAGCACAGGGCGGGAAATGCAGTCTTTGTTGGGTGCAGAGCAGGCTGAACTGTGTTGTCTGCAGGGCAGGCTGAACAGATGTTGGCTGCAAGATAGCCCACGCACTCAAACCCCCCTCTATCTGGTCCTTTATCACCTGTTTGCCTCAAGTCTGAACATTCAACCCTGCTCAAGGCTGAACACTTAACCCCCCCCCTTGGGCCAACAAGGCAGCTTGCAGACCCAGAGGCCCCATTAGATTTGGGCTATAAAAACTCCCTCCTGCCAGGCCCCTCTCTCTCTCTCTCTCTCTCTCTCTCCCTCTCCTCTCTCTTGCTCTCTCTCTCTCTCTCTCTCTCTCTCTCTCTCTCTCTCTCCCTCTTTCTTGCTATCTCTCTTGCTTTCTCTCTCCTGCGTGCGCTTCCTCCCCCCCCCCCTCTTTCTCTCTCTTTCCTTCTTTCTTTTCTCTTTGTTGCACTGCTGCAATAAAGATCTTTTGGTTGCTCGAGTGTTGTGGTCACTTTCCTTTCAGTCTTCAGCTATGCTTCAGGGCTATGTGTGAAGCCTGGAATTGTAGTCACCATGTTGAAATCATGAAGAAACAAATCAAAGGTCCAAATCAATGGACCGAGGAATGAGGAACATAAGAAGAAAAATATTTCTGTTCTTGGTGACAGAGAGAGACCTCTAGAACCAATCTTGAGCTGCCTTGTTTTGGGAGACAATAAGCTACTTTTGTGAACTGAAAATATTATAAAGGATATACCCTATTTTACAAATTAGGAAACATGTTCAGAGAGGTTATATAATTTTGTTCCAATTTTCCTGGCTAATAAATAGCAAGAGTCAGATACAGACTGAAATCTGTGTGTCCTAAACTCTTGGGACTTGCTTGTTATATCAAGTGGCTTTTCTCCAGCAATTTTCAGGAGTCAGGGAGGAGGAACAGAGACATCACTGAGTTTATTAGGGACATAGACTGGCAACCAAGTATGGACAGGGTCAATGTGGGAGGGGAGGAGGAATTCAGGGTGCTCTGTGTATGAGGGTGAAGTGATTGTCAGTGAGATATGGCCTGGGTAAGGACTCAAGTGGAATCTGTCTGAAGAGGACTGATAGACTGGGAAAATGAAGGTGAACTGTGACAGTATAGTTGAAGGAAAAAACAGATTCAGAAAATTTGAGGCAGAAGGAAAGTGGAAAGAGGTGTAACAGAAGGAGTTCAAAATATTAGAGATGATGGTCATCAGAGTGAAGAAGGTCGCCAAATGATATAAAATTTCTGGATCATTCACTTTGTATACACATTACCCAGGAAGGTGACAGACAATGGAAGAGAGAGGAAGATTGAGAGCCAGTCACTGGTAGTGTGGGTGAATTAAAATTGTTTTCTTTATTTGCATGGTCCCCATCCTTCACACTGATAGGATCTGACTCAGTGCAGCCACACTTTAAGGAAAGATTTATAAGGATTATTATTCTTTAGTCTGCTGTTTTGTACAACCTGGAGAGATGAGATGGATAACGTTACTAGAGGAACCCACAGGATGGTGAGATAGTGAGTTTCCCAGGTCTTTTTGGATCAGTTCTTTGTCATGGGACATCACTGTTTTTTCTGAAGTTTCCTCTTTCCTGTTTATTCATCTGAATTTATAAAAGCCAACAAAATATACTCTAAAATTATCCTCTATCTTGGATTGTTGCAGTTTCATTATTTAGAGAAAGGCCTGAGGATTGATGGGAACTCTTCTGCATCTTTTTGCTAAAACTTTGACGTGGATGAGACTGTAAAGCAACAAGAGATGTATAACTATAAAGCTCTAATGTTAAAAAAGCAAGAACAGTTCACTGTCTTTTTAAGCTCTAGACTGTTTTTCTTTTCATTACTGTGTCTCTTCTTAGGTAAAATTAATTTTTTCCCTTCAAAAATAACTTCTGGCCATTGGTTACTTAGGAGTCTATTTTTAAAACACCTTATTAATTTTGTATTATATTCAATGAAATTGTTAGCTATAATTTCTGAATATAGTTTCTCCCTTGGCTCCTGTATTTTTTGGCTTCTGTCCTTGAGTCATGTTAACAATTTTAAGTCTTGTGCCTGTGATTTTATTTAAGCTAATTCAGTCCTTTTTTGGAAGTAGGCAGGGTAAAAATCAATCTATTCTTAAGGGAAAAAGAAGTAAGACACAAAAGAACTCTCATGAGATGACATCATTCATGATTTTTAAAAGGAAAGGATATAGGTAGGTAGATTAATGGTGTTGGTTCAGGATTAAGGTGTATTTCTTGACTCTTGTGTTCTTGCAGGAGAAAATTTCAGGCAAGACATGAAAAGTGGTAAAGGTAATAGCAAAGTTTATTAGGAAAGAAAGCACCTTACAGAGGGAGGGAGGGAGGGAGGGAGGGAGAGCAGGTTGTTTGTAAGAGTAACGTGGTACCCTTTGTCCCAAGCTACCCTGAAACGAGAACTTCAGGGTAGCTTGGGACAAGAGAGTTCTGACTCAGTGCAGCCACTATAAGGTCCTTGCTTAGCATCTGGACACCCATCTTAAGTGACAGTCACCATTTTAAGGAAAAAGTTTCATCATCCCTCCCAAGGGCCTTTCTGAGAAAGGCTCACCACTCTCTCATACCAACCCAACCCTTAACTGCCCACATTAAGTCTCTGATTCCTGAGCCTGCCCCATCAAAGTCCTGAACCCCAAGCTGTTTTGCCTCTCTCCATCTATGGAGAGATGTGCCTTTATTTGTCAGCTCTGAAAAATAAACTCTAGTGTGTATCTCAGCCTGGTCTCCATCTTTGATTTCTCACTTATCCGTCTCTTGGTCCTCACTTTCTCTTCAACCACATCACAACTTTTGACTGACAGTAAGATTGCATCATATTTTTAAAGTCCTTACTGGGCAAGATCTTAACCACAGATACCCAAATGAAACCCATGGAGGGGGTTTCAGACCTATTTTGTATTTTATTTAGAGACAGGGTCTCGCTGAGTTGCTTAGCACTTCACCATTGCTGAGGCTGGCTTTGAACCTGCGATCCTCCTGTCTCAGCATTCAGAGCTTCTGGGTTAAAGGCATGTGCCACTGTGCCTGGCTGCACTCTTTTCTAATTGGAAATTGTTCTTACGGATTTTATGGTTGGAGGGGCTTTGCTTTTAATTATCTGGTCTTCCTGAGTCCTGGAATCTTGGGTCTGTATAAAGGTCACAGAAGTTCTCCCTTCAGGGTAGCTTGTATTCTTAGCAGAGAAGAGTCTTAGGCCTGCATTTCTCCAACATCACAAGTAACATATCCTGTTGACTTAAGCAATAGCAGGGCCAAATGGCCTTAGTTAAGTTACTTCTTAAAAGAAAGCATATGACAGAGCCAGCACAGAATCATCCCGTTAACTTCATGTTCCCACTGCTCATGTCTGTTTGCCTATACTGTAAATCTTAAGTACAAATATATAAATACTATGTGTGTTTATGTATCTATAGATATGTGCACACATATGTATCTATCTGTACATACAAATAGTACAGACTTTCACAGAGAGTGAATAGATTCTGGGTCCCTAATGATTTGGCTTTAGAGAGTGTCATGTTCAGAAGACCATAAAAGTAATTGTAATCTTTATTTGTGTTCCTCAAAGAACTTGAATGAAACCCCTGTGTTTTATGTAACAAGTTATATAGATGTAACTTGTATGAACACTTACTGTAAGTCTGTCTTTCCTGGTATTTTTCTGTCTCTCCCTCTCTCATATCCTGTGGATACCCCAAAGCCTCTGACTCCATATTTCCTTCTCTGTCCCTTTCACCAAAACTCTCTTTGATACCTTTGCCAGTGCTAGGGCTCAACTATTATTCTTCCTTTTTTCTTTCTTTCTTTCTTTTTTTTTTTCTTGTAGTGAATAGCTCTGGGCCTTGTGGATGTAAATTTCTCATATCAATGTCTTTGATACTTCTAATATCCTTTCTCCCTCCCCATTTATCCCATCTGTATAATAAGACAACGGGGAGGTAGGGACTAGTGGGTAGGAAGTGGTCAGGGTGCAAATGTCAGAAGTTTTTAGTAAGGGGAAGAAGGAAGCCATGAATACTCCCACAGTAATAATTTTTGTTCCTGTTACACATGAAGAATTTCTGAAAGATTCTATGAGAAACATAAGAGCAGATTATCATGGGGATAGGCTTGGGGAGTCAGAGGGAGGAGTGGGAGATTTTACTTTCTTTGTCTTAAAATTTTTTTTAACTATCACTTTTAGAAAACATTAAAAAAAGAGACAATAAATGCATATTTTTAAATATAATAAAAAATCATACTTGATAACTAGCATTATCTAGTCTGCAAATTATATGTATTTTTCTTTTAAATATATTTTTATTTTTTTAATTTTTTTTTTTTAGTTTTAGGTGAACATAATATTTTTATTTTATTTTTATGTGGTGCTAAGAATCGAACTCAGTGTCTCATGTGTGCTAGGCGAGCGCACTACCACTTGAGCTACAACCCCAGCCCTTAATATATTTTTATTTTTAATTGGCATATAGTACAGTGACATTTCAATACATGTATACAATGTGTAGTGATCAGATTGTTATCTAGGATGGGGAGAAAGGTACTTCTGTCTCCCACACTCAGATAAGGGAGGGGAAAATTGGAGAGGGGGAGGGAAAGACTAAGAGAAATAAACATGCCTGTTTTAAAAATAAGTCACAATTGGCAGAACAGTAAGGGCTATATTCAAAGCATAAAGTGGACCACTCTTACAAGGTCAGAATAAATTAAGATATTATATTTCGTGTAGGTTGTTTTTAGTACTGTTGCTGAAAGCTTGGTCCTTGTCTCCGTTGCCAATCAAATAATGAGAACATGGTTTTGAGAAAAGGAAAAAGAAGTTTATTGCTTTCCTAGCAAAGAACACAGAGGACTCCTGTCCCAAAGGCTGTGATCCTGCCCATCAGCAGGAACAGGGGGCTTTTAAAGAGGTGACTCAAAGGCTACATTCCATGTGTTTTCTGTTGGAGTTGTAATTCACTTGTTAATTTGGGAGACAGACATTTCTGAGATCTTCTGGTACTGTTATGCTCGAATTCGGGACCCCCAAAAGACCACCAGAGACCAAGATCGATGTAAGCAGCAAAAAGATGTTTATTGCGAGCTAGCTCGGTCCTCTGTGCACACAGCAACTGGTGACACTGAGAGGCCCCGAGCCCAGGGTTTGCAGCAGTTTTATTCTCTCTTTGGGGAAGGCAGGGACTTCACATACATCATAGCATCTCTTAGCAAATCATCACACACCGCGGGAAAATCATAAAACAACTCTAAAACATGATTAGCACATTCACTGGTGGGAACAAATTGGGTAAGGGTGATTGGTTAGTACAAGAGGGAGATTCATTTGAACTGATTGGTTTAAGCCACAAGGGGAGTACATGCTGAACTACATGGTTTCCCAACATGTTATCAACCACCATAAACTACTGAGGGGTCATCTGGCATCCCAGGTATTTTCCCTGTTTCATGCTGATTGGTGGTTGATAGGGGGGGTTGCTATGGGTCCCCACCTAGCCTGACTGAGTTAGGGACACCTGACTCTGCAGATCTCTCCTGTTATTTGTAGATAAACAACTCAGCAGGGTGGGTATGTGCTTAGGAGTGCTCTGTGGGTCTTTCCAAGGACAAGGGTCACGCCCCCTTCCTTGGACAGGCTTTGCTCTGAGGTAGAGAGGCTGGTTTTTCAGTACCATCCCCAAAGTCTGGATTTCTTCATTGCTATGGTGGGTGTGTACTCAGAGACAGATAACTCTGCCTAGGATGGGGAAGAAAGGTAATCACATTTCCCCTGTGATTACAGACAGGGAGAGATTAGGGAGGAGTGGGGGAGAAGAAGAGAAAGAAACATGCCCATTTTAAAATTCAGTTGCTGTGGCAGATCAGCAAGGGCTACAGTAGCAAATTGAGCTGGTATCTGTGATGGTCCAATACTTTTAGGAAAGGCATTAATCCACCTTTTCAAAATCTTCCCTGGACACTGTAACTACTGGAAGAGGGAGGACAGATCCAGGAGATCTAATATGTGAGTAATAACAGTGAAAAAGGGAAAAGTCAAATTTAATAGAAGCAAATTTTCTGAGCTGACTGAAGTCTTACATTTGCAGGCCGAAAGTGCTCAATAAATTCTAGGCAGGATTGATGAAAAAAGGCACATGCCTAAACATACTCTGACAGAATTCCTGCAACTCAAAGTTAAAGAGAAAGGCCTTACATGCTTCCAGACAGAAATAAATCATTTACAAGTGGAAAAGAATTGAGCTGTGGATACTATTCACTGGCCAGAGTGAAAGAAGTGGAACCATTGTAATTTCAAGAAAATCTCATTCACATAATCCCATCAGTAGAAATGAAAATAGGACTCAACAAATGAATGACAAGAGAGATTGCAAGAAAGGAAAAAAAAATGATGAGTGAACAATGACACTTATTGTAAATGTGAATGAAGATGGACTCTGGAAATATGCACTCTACATGATAATTAAGACTAAAGAGAAAGGAGACGTGCTTGATGAGAAGGGAGTCAATGCTGCAAAATTTCTCAGAAAACCCAGGAGATGGGGTTGGGGGAGTGGTTAAGATCTACATGAAGACACACATCAAACAACCTAATGACCAAAGATAAATAAATCAAAAGGGAATTGTAAATGTAAGTTTAACTTCATAAAAAGGAAATTAAAGTAGATTTCACTATACATCTTTCAGAACTAGATAGATCTAGTAGACAAAAAAATAGAAGTGTAACAGTGGTCCACTTTATGCTTTATATAGAGAGCCCTGCTGCTCTGCCACTGTGACTTATTTTTTAAGTGGACATGTTTGTTTATTCCCTCCCTCTCCTTCCTAATGGCTTCCCCTCCATAATCTTCCTCTCCCTAATCTGGGGGACAGGATTACCTTTCTTACCTTTCTTCCCAGCATAGGCAGAGTAATTTGTCCTTGAGCACACACCCACCACAGGAACAAAGTAATTCAGACTTTGAGGATGGCAGCAAAAGATCTAAGAAATGACTATCTCCCCAATTCACAAGTGCGTTACCACCCTGGACAGACAGAGAACACGTGGAATATAGCCTTTGAATCACTTCTTTAACAGCTCCATGTCCCCTCCAATGAGCAGAATCGCAGCCTCTGGGACAGGAGTCCCGTGTGTTTCTCCTTTGCTAGCAAAGTGATAAAACTTCTTTTTCTTCTTTCTCAAAATGGGGTCCTCATTATTAGATTGGCATTGAGGACAAGAACTGAGCTTTTGGCAACAGAAGTATACTGTTACAGAAGTATAATCCGTGCATTTGCTTTAACAAATATGTATAGAATAATACATCCTTCAAACAGAATAGACAGGTTTTTCTTTTTTTTTATTAGTTATACATGTCAGTACAATGATCTTTTTTTTATTAGTTGTTCAAAACATTACAAAGTTCTTGACATATCATATTTCATACATTTGATTCAAGCGGATTATGAACTCCCATTTTTACCCTATATACGTAATGCAGATTCACATCGGTTACACATCCACTTTTTTACCTACTGCCATACTAGTGTATGTTGTATTCTGCTGTCTTTCCTAATCTCTACTATCCCAGCTCCCCTCCCCTTCCCTCCCCTCCATCCCCTCCCTTCCCATCTTCTCTCCCCACCCAATCTACTGTAATTCATTTCTCTCTCTTGTATTTTCCCCCTTTCCCCTCACTTCCTCTTATATGTAATTATGTATAACAATGAGGGTCTCCTTCCTTTACCATGCAATTTCCCTTCTCTCTCTCTTTCCCTCCCCCCTCTCATCCCTGTTTAGTGGTGATCTTCTCATGCTCTTCCTCTCTATTCTGTTCTTAGTTGCTCTCCTTATAGTACAATGATCTTGACAATTCATACATTTGAATCAAATGGGGTATGATTTCTCATTTTTTCTGATGGTACAGGTTGCAGAATCACATTGGTCATACTGTCACTTACATACATACAGCCATAGTAATGTCTATTTTATTCTGCTGCCCTTCCTACCCCCCTCCCCCACCCTCCCCTCCCATCACATCTCTCTACCCAATCTAATGTGACAAATTTCTTCTTCTTTTTTTTTCTCCTCACAACATCATATGTGTATTCTGTATAATGATGAGGGTCTCCTTCCATCTTCCCTGCAATTCCCCTTCTCCCTCCTTTTCCCTCTGATCTCTCTTCCATATTTAGTGGTAGTCTTCTTCTCATGCTCTTCCTCCCTATCCCATTTTGAGTCACCCCCCTTATTTCAGAGAAGACATTCGGCATTTGTTTTTTAGGGATTGGCTAACTTCACTTAGCATAATCTGCTCTAATGCTATCCATTTCCCTGAAAATGCCACGATCTCGTTATTTTTTAGTGCTGAGTAATATTCCATTGTGTATTAATGCCACATTTTTTTATCCATTCATCTATTGAAGGGCATCTAGGTTGTTCCACAATCTAGCTATTGTGCATTGTGCTGCTATAAACATTGAGGTGGCTGTGTCCCTGTAGTATGCTTTTTTTAGGTCTTTTGGGTATAGTCTGAGAAGGGGAATAGCTGGGTCAAATGGTGGTTCCATTCCCAGCTTTCCAAGGAATCTCCATACTGCTTTCCAAATTGGCTGCACCAATTTGCAGTCCCACCAGCAGTGTATGAGTGTACCTTTTTCTCGCATCCTCGCCAGCACTTATTGTTGTTTGACTTCATAATGGTTGCTATTCTTATTGGAGTGAGATGGTATCTTAGAGTAGTTTTAATTTGCATTTCTCTGATTGCTAGAGATGGTGAGCATTTTTTCATGTATTTGTTGATTGATTATATATCCTCTTCTGAGAAGTGCAGAATAGACAGGTTTTTCTAATTGGCCATTGGCTATTTATAAAAACATCATGAACTTGGAGACACACACACACATACACATGCAAACAGTTTTTTTAAAAAAAGGTAAATGATATATTTGCAGGTCACATTATCTGATGAAATTTGAGGTAAATCAATGAAATTGTTGCCGAAAGCTTGGTCCTTGTCCCTATTAACAATCCAATAACAAGGACACGATTTTGAGAAAAAGGAAAAATGAGGTTTATTGCTTTGCTAGCAAAGGAGAAACACAGGAGACTGCTGTTCCCAAAGGCTATGATTTTGCCCATCAGCAGGAACGGGGTGGGGGGCGGGCATTTAAAGAGGTGATTCAGAGAAAATGAGATTAGGGAGAAGAGAACAGGAAGGAGAAGGTTAGGGAAAAGAAGATAAGGGAGAAGAAGTTTGGGAAAAAGAAAAAAAAAACGTAAGTTTCAAAGCAACAAGGGATATATAAAGCCATTACAAAATTAGAAATAAATGTTTAAAAAATTAATTACTAATTATAATGTAATATCAACCTTCTAAATAATACTTGGATCAAACTAGAAACAGAATTGAAATTGTAAACCCTGTAAAAGAAAAAATGGAAAGCCCAATATACCCAAACTACAAGAGCCAGCAAAAGATGTTCACAAGAAGTCAGTGCTCCTCCCAAACAGTCAGAAAAAGAGCCAGAAGAGAAAATAGTGGAAGGAATCAATAAAAACAAAGACTTATATTAATGACGTGTAAACACAGTGAGAAAGACAAATCAAAAAGCTCCTCTCCCAAGAAAGATAAAGCCCTTACAAACCTCAGGGCTGAAAAAAAAAATCATTGAAAAATAATAACACACCTTAAACTCAGCAATTCTACTTTATGATTCTCATGAAATAAGACTTAAGTCTCAACATACAAGGTTGTTTACTGCAGTTCTGTTTAGTGGCAAAAACTGGAAATAAACTAATATGCCCTCAAAGAGAATGGAAGGATGCGGGAGTCAACGACCCCCAGGAGGAGAAGGAGAAAGATGGGTCCCAGGGAGAGAAGGAAAACCACAGGCTCTGGACTTCCACCATTTCCCAGCAACAAGGAGTTTTGAACTTTCCAAACTGTTCTCCCTGACTGCTCAGCCAACACATTCAAGCCTAACAGAACCATATAAATCTCAGATCACTATTGTAACCAGTTGCCATTTTTCCTCCTGAAAATGTGCCCCTCAGCTGCTTAATATAACATCACTAATCCATCGAGGTCTGCAGTTTCCTTTACTTTAGCGTTCACGAAAAATTGATAATGGGTGGCAAGGGAAGAATGGAGGAACTTTGGATGGGATGAAGGGGAGTGAGGGGAGGGCTGGGGGTGCGAGGGTGGGAAAGATGGTGGAATGAGACAGACATCATTACCCTAGGCACGTATGTGATTGCACGAATGGTGTGACTCTACATGGAGTGCAGCCAGAGAGATGAAAAGTTGTGCTCCATTTGTGTACAATGAATCGAGATGCATTCTGGTGTCACGGATAACTAGTTACAACAACGACTAAAGGGTAATCGAGCAGGTTGCTGCAGCCATTCTGTGAAAGTTAGCCCCTAGGAAGCAGGAGGTGATCTGGTTCCAGTCACCTATCACCATGTGACAAAGTTCCCTCGCAGCTTACTGACATCAAACAAAAAGCTCAGCATGCTCATGGATCCTGTGGGTCGGGAATTTGGACAAGGCACCACAGAGACACTGAAAGCACAATGGAAGTGGCTTCTTCCTGGTGGTGTCTTGGGGCTTGAGAAGGAATCGGTGGTAGGTGCTAGAATCATCGTGTCTGGCAGCTTGGCCTCACACTATGGCATCTGGGAGGAGAGGGAAGAGGAGGACTGTCTTTCTCAACCTGCTCACACAGTATCACGGCTGTCACAGTCTGTTTGTCAGGACAGAGACAGGTCCTCCTGTGGGAAACATGCTCACCTATCCAAACCCAAAGAATGGACTGAGAGGCAAAGGTACAGAGAAAGCCCGGCTCTACTTTTATGATGGTTTTGCCAGAGGGGTGTCTGGGAGAGAAGGCACATGCGGCTGTCACGATCAGCCTTTTATCCCCTCAGGAGAAAGCTCCCTCCTTTGGTTCCTCATTGCCTGAGTATTAGGTGGTGCACAATCTCCCCAAATGTCACCTAGGTTTCACTGTCTCCTATTAGGTTGTTTGAAGAACTATACTTTAAGGTGGGTGCAGTGGTACATGCCTGTAATCGCATGGAGGTTGAGGCAGAAGGATTCCAAGTTTAAGGTCAGCCTCAGCAAGTTAGCAAGGCCCCAAGCAACTTAGTGAGACCCTGTCTCAAAATTTAAAAAAAAATTAAAAATTAAAAAAAGGGCTGGGGATGTGGCTCAGTAGTAAAGTATCACTGGGTTAGATCCCCAATGTCAAGGGGGAAAAAAATAGACCTTTAGTTGTTTCTGCCTCCCTTTGTCCTCTGGTGGCAGAAAGCATTTTGACACCCCTTCCTCCTCACCTCCTGTTTGTCAAGGGGCTGTGAAGCTGTCACACTCAGGTGTAAACTGCTGGTAAACATTGTTCTATTTCCTTTTCTGCTGATTTTCTTATATCCTCCATAAGTCTACACTGAAGACTAAATAGCATCTTCTGAAATTGGGCCACCGGACTCTGTATTTCTCACACTCCCAGGTTCAAGAAAAGGGGAAATAGATTCTATATTTTTTCAGGAACGTGGCAGGTTCTAGAAAAGCATGTGGAACAAGATATATTTTGGCTATTTGGGGTAATACAATCTACCACAGATCCATACCAGTTAACTCGGAGGACACGCATGATGTTTTATTTTTCAATAAGCCAACAAACAGACAAAAAACTCCAAAGTGTATCTAATTCTATTTTGTAACACAGCCAATGTAAATAGGTGTCTATGTGATTACATAAAGGCAGAAGGCTGTGTAAAAAATAACCAGCAGGTAACTCGCTTTCATCAAGAGTGTTTTGGGTGAAGGGTGGAGGAAAACAAGAAGATAAAAACACTCATGTCCAGCATCTTCCATGCAATGAAAGAAGATACCGGGCTGGGGATGGGGCTCAAGCGGTAACATGCTCACCTGGCATGTGCGGGGCGCTGGGTTCGATCCTCAGCACCACATAAAAATAAAAATAAAGATGTGTCCACGAAAACTGAAAAATAAATATTAAAAAATTTTCTCTCTCTCTGTCTCGTAAAAAAAAAAAAAAAAAGACACCGGTGTGAGAAAAACACAGGGAATGCATGTGACCGTGTTGCATATCGTGTGAATTCTAAAGGACAAAACTGGGCCAATGTCTCAGTGGGTTACATCCATTCTGTGAATTCCAAGTTTTAAGTCTGACAAGTTATAAATGATAGTGGGAAGATTACTTTCTGAGGTCTAAATGTTACACTCCTCTTGATGTATTAATATTGCTTATGCTTTTGGAAACTATTATGAGTGATAAAGTAACATCTCTGCACTCCCTGGCACTTACATGGGGACCAATTATCCATATTTTCTCTTCCTTGCTTTGATTGCTTTTGGGTTTTCTACTGATCACTAGTACTCTTTGAGATGGGGGCAAAGGAGAGGTAGCTGAGTATCAAAGAAAAGGAAATGGGTAGATAGCACTTCTTGGTCACATGGGCAAGATAAGAGGAGGAGGGGGCAGGAGAAGAAAGGAAACGTGAAATCTATAAAGGGGCAAGACCGCTCCACTCCCTCAGGAACCAGCTGTGAACCCCCTCCTCTCCAGAGGAGTCTCTTTCTCTCTCTGTCTCTGTTCTATTTCTTAAATAAATTTGTTTTGCTCTTGCCTTGGTGTTTCTTGGGTGTTTAATCTCCAACACCCAGAAAACAAGGACCCGATCCTGATTTTCAAGACTGATTTCACTATGATGAATTTGGGGAAAGGAGCAGAAGGGAGTCTGAAAACTATCCCAAGGATTATTAATTTGGAGGTTTTGGACAAGAATTGCTCACATGATGCTTGAATTTAGTGTTAAAGATATTCCCATGAATACTCTCCTTTGTAAAAGGAGCCCGAAAACAAAGAGGCTGGCATCAGTGGGGATATAGACTTACGAGGTAGACCAGTTAGTCACATTTGCACAATGTGCTCACGGTGTGGTCACAGAATTCACTAATGTCCCCAGAACCAGCAAGGGTTGACGAGACCAGTTTTCTCTGGATGACTCTTTTCTTTGTAATCCATTGTTCTTTTCCCATTGACAGCAATAATTTAGACTTGAGTATATGTATTTGGGAACCTCATAACTTTGCCAGAGGTCAGAGATTAGCCAGTGAATGCTGTGTGGCTTGGAGGTGAGGAGAGGGTTATCTTTTCATTTTTGCTGTGTGACTAGATGCTTTATGATTTTTTTAAATTTGGTTCATACTTCTGATGAGGTTCAGATAATTTACCAGTTGGCTTTGAGAATTAGGATTCTCTATAGCGTTTTTTTTTTTTTGGAGTGGGAGGTACCAGGGATTGAACCCAGGGCACTCGACCATTAAGTCACATCCCAGCCCTATTTTGTATTTTATTTAGAGACAGGGTCTCACAGAGTTGCTTAGCACCTCGCTGTGCTGAGGCTGGCTTTGAACTCGTGATCCTCCTGCCTCGGCCTCCCAAGCCACTGAGATTATAGGTGTGCACCGCTCACCCAGCTCCCTGTAGCTTTTTTATACCACAATTTAGAACTGGATTACTTGGAGTTTGCCCTGCGTCCATCCCTCATCATAAACCTCCATGTTTGTGTTTTGCCTCTTCACTCCACTTCCCAGCCTAAGTGTTCATGTGACAATTTCTCTAAAGATTACAAATACAAAAGGAAATGAACTGGTAGATGTCTCCTAAGAACATCTGCATAAACTCAGCAAACTTGATCCATTTTTGTGTTCTAATTAGAAATTGTTGACGATATATATTTTTTCCAGCTGTGTCTTTTTGGCCAGATGCTGCAAAATGAGATAATCTCTTGTTCAATATCTGTATCAGGTTGCACATTAACTTAAATAATTGGGTTAGTATGTCATGGGCCATTTAAGAGTGCAGTTGTATTGCCAATACCCCCAGATTGCTCAAGGGTCTTTTCTGCCTTAGTCCCTCTTGGTGTGATTGAAACTGGGGCAAGAAGCTGGTGATCTGAAATGCATTTTCTAGATGCTTACAATTGGAAGATCTATTTGCTTTCTTGGCAACCTGTTTAAGAATTCAGCTTTAGTATTTCAGTGAAAGCAGATTGGCGTGTTTTAGTTAGTCCCCAGTGTTGTCAGTATACTAGAATTTGGAAGAAGCATTTAGATGTTTTTAGCCCATCTTGCTGGGTTGCAGATTTAAAGGACGAGGCTTCTACTTTTCTCGGGCTGCCTTCCGCCCTTGGCAAATTCCTCCAAACTGAAATGGCAGGGCATGCTATCCCCTTAGCTGTTTGCCATGCGCCCATTCCCTCTGGCAGGAGTGAGATAGAAAAGCAGGGGCCAAGCTCCAGGGAAGACTGCCAGGTCTCTTCCAGCTGCTGACCTTCCACTGCCCTGCTCCCTCCCCACTGCTTTTGCTCCCAGGGACGATGGGGGCAGTAGTTCATGTGCAACCTGGTCAGGGAAGCTGTTTAATGTGATCTGATGACATTTGGGTTTAGCTTTGGATTATCCCCTAAGATGCTGGTGGGTGTTTTCAGTAGAATTATGCCCCCCCACACACATAAATTCATATGTTAAAGTTCTAACTCAATTCAATTCTGCAATGTGGGTTTCAATCTGTGAGAGTATTTCACTATAACTTTCCTAACAATATGTTTTATTGTTTCTTAAAATCTCCTGATATCTAGCACATTTCTAGCTGAAGAAGTATTAATGTTTGCTGAATGATTGATTATATTGCCTCTACGAGCTTTTTTTTTTTTTTTTTTTTTTTTTTTTTTTTGTCTTTTGCAAAACACCACCTAGTATTCCCTGTAGGTATCTCTGAGAACATGTTCAGTTGACACCCCCTCGATGCTGACAGTTTGCTCCTCTATTCCCCTCCCCATTCTCCTCATCCTCTCATCCTCCAGCCCAGAAAAAAAAAGGAAGGTCTTTACCTACATCTAACTCTACTCTTGCCATCAGTAGAGGGCATTGCATGCACATCAGGCCAACTTCCCCTAGAACCTCTTGTCTCCACAGAGGAGCTGGGTTTGGAAACCTCTGTTTTCACACCGCACTCCATTGCTCAGAACTGTGAGCTAACTGGCAACTCAAAGTTGCAAAAGCCAACTGACTGCCCTAACCCCAGGGGCTTTCTGGAAAGCACCCTACGATGACAAAGAATACTCTGGATGAGGATTTCAGTGTGAAACTCTGCTGTGGGGGGGACACAGTCCCTGCCCTCCAGGACATATGCAATAGCAGCAGAGACAAAGAACATACATGGCTATCCTACAAGACAGCATTGATGATAAATCCTATAGTAGAGATGTGGGGGAAACAGGAAGAAGACGGTCTTGACTGGGGCAGTCAGGAAAGACTTCACAGTGAAAAATTATGGAAGGAGATGGAGGGAAATGTACCCTGTAGAAGGAGACAGTGTACAGAAAACGTAAAGCTGTGGTCCAGATATTCCCACTAGCATTCTCCTTCACCCAGGAAGCCTGGAAAGAAGCAGGCTGACATTGGTAGGGAATACACCAGGGCAGTCAACCAGCTGGTCACATTTCCACTGTGTGCTTGCTGTGCGGAGCCTGGGCTGGTCAACTAATTAGTTTGTGTGTCGCCCCTGCTGGCAAACCAGCTATATTTGTTTTCTTTGCATTGCAACTCTCTCTCTCCTCACCTATCCTCTCCTCTCTTTCCTCTCTTTTTTCTTCTCTTGTTTCTTTCTTTCTTTCTTTTTTTTTTTTTCCTGTCTCCAGAAGTAAGTACAAGTGTAAGAAAAAAATAACCAATACAATTTTGGTACCATTGTGAAAACACAAATAACCGAGATGGAAGCAGACCTCAATGGATCAGCAGCGGAGTCAATCAATCTAACACTGTGGGGCTCATTTTTGGAGTGGAAAATGGCCCCCGATTACAGAAGGGGCCTGAGTGTTATAGTTTACAATGAGAGTGAATTAGTTATTGAGGCAGAATGTATTGGTTTGAGCAGTCAGGAAAAATGTTGTAAAAAGTCTGAAACTCATTGTCACTGGGAAAAGCACAGAACTCAATGTTCATTACTATCTCCTTCCTTTGGGACCCACTGTTACCCAGAGCTTCACTATTTGCTATTCTCCTTCCAGGACTCATCTGCAATGGGAACGAAAGGGTAAAAGTTCAGGGCCCAGCATTTTGTTATCCACCTCCTCCCTTCAGGACCCATTGTGGTTAGGAAGGGATGGATGTTGCTTTTGGTGGAGATTCTGGGGATGAACCCCAGGAAAGGATGAAAGTTTGCTTTTTCCCCTGGAGGCCATTTTTCTGGGAAAGGATTTACTGGGAGAGGATTAATGATTGCCTTTCTCCTCCATCTTCCTCCAGGTCAGACAATTTCAGGGGGTGGTGTGGGGGGTTGTTGTCATTTCCTTGTCCTGGGGTTTGTCATTTTCTATATCCTTCAGCAAGAACAGAGAGTTTGGATTTTAGGTTTTGAACCAAAACTTTCCTTGACTTATTTCTGATGATAAAAACAATGCTTGTGAGAAAACACTGAAAATACAAAAAGAAGTATAAAGAAGAAGTGGGCTGGGGTTATGGCTCAGTGGTAGACAGCTTGCCTATCATGTATGAGGCGCTGGGTTCGATCCTCAGAACCACATAAAATAAATAAATAAAATAAAGGTATTGTGTCCAACTGCAACTAAAATAAAAAAAAAAAGAAGAAAAGAAGTATTCATTAACCTCATTCAAAACAAGTCCAGTTATTATCAAGAAGCAAGGGGTGACAAGAGTTGAGGAGGGTGTGGAGAAGAGGCCAGCTGTGCACCCGCCAGAGAGCTTTTACGTTGGTGCAGCCACAACAGAAGACTTCTGGAGGCTCCTAGAGAAATTACACTCATTACTAATGGATGCCTCAGGGACCCTCTTCTGAGGATTTGCCCAAAGGAAATGAAATCACTACTTCATAAAGATCTCTGCACCCCCACGTTCACTGCAGTGTTCTCTACTATAGCCAAGACATAGAAATAATCCTCAACAGACAAGTGCATAAAGAAACGATGGTATGTTGTGTATATACCATGGAATATTATATAGCATTTAAAAACAGAGGCTCCGCCATTTGTTACAACCTGGATGAGCCTGGAGGTCCTTATGCTAAGTGAAATAAACCAGATACAGAAAGAACAATATTGCATGATATTGCCTATATGTGAAATTTATTAAAAAAAAAAGAAAAAGAAAAAAATTAAGTTTATAGAGATGAAGAATTAAACAGTGTTATTAGGATGAGTTGAGGGAGGGGTGAGGAGGAAATAGGGAGATACAGACCAAAGGATGCAAAGCAATAGATATTATAGGAAGAAGCTAAAGAGCTTAATCTATGGCATGTTTATGAGTTGACATTTTGGTAATTTTCCTGTCCAGCCTTTCTGTATATATAAAACTTGAAATAAAAAATAATCAAAATGGGGGTCCAACATCAACAGGTCAGCTATGCTTTTTATTAAGCAAGGAAAAGGTATATTTTCAGGAGAAAAAATTGCGATGGGCTACGACAAGGGTCTGAGTTTTATAGGATTTAGCAGAGCCGGGTTGGGACAGTTGGTCAGCTACTTTTGGCGTGCTCATTTAGGGTGGGAGAGGAGGACAGGTAGGGAATTTTCTGGGGCCTATTGCAGTGGGGACCGTCAGTTCAGTCAGGAGTGAGTTGCTTTTGTCTTCTCCCCATTTTCCCTTCCTGCCTTCCCTCTGGCTGAGGCCTAGGCCTCTAAATGATAAAAGCTCCAATTTACCACATGTAAGCAAACATATCCAAACAGGAGCAGGCCTCCAGCATCAGCTGGCTGTCTTTATTAGTCAACGGTGGAAGGGCACATTTTCAGGGGAGAAAATAGTGACTGGTTACAAGAGGGGTCTGTTTTTCATAGGTCTTAATGAGAGTTAATCATAGCAGAATGTTTAGTGTGACTTAATCATTAGAGACTGAGGACAAAGTGCCAGTTAGGCCATTAGGAAACAAGTTGTGCAGGTTAAAAATCTAACTCAGGAAAACAGTTGTAAAAGCTTGAAACCCATTGTTACTGGATGAAAGGCCAGAGCCAGGACCTGTTGTTTGCCTTCCCCTCCTCCCCTCCCGGATCACAGGGTCCTCCTTTTCTCCCTGGGTGCTGTTCCTCTTTCTTGGGGGATGTTATTTTCCCTATCCTTCACAATAGACATCTCCACACAAGTGGCAGGAAGGTGGGTGGGGGAGCAGCTGCAGATAGGGGAAATGCCCTGGGGTTTATTCTCCATGTCCTTCAAAATTAATAGAGGTGGGATCGTATTTTACATGTGTTTAAAATTAATCATAATTGTTACAAACATACTCCGTAATACGTAACATATGATTTGTTTTTCTATTGTTGGACATTCAGGCTGATCAGTCTTCATCACTGATAATATGATGAACATCTATCCTTATTTCTCATTATTTCCAAAAGCAAATTCTTAGATTCCTAATTTGAAAGCAGGCAAATTGATACCAGAGACTAGAATCTAAGCTGTTGTGTCATTGCTGGGTAATTTTGAAAGAATGATAAAACATAATTGTAGGAAAATATTGTTTGCATTTTGGAGAGGTAAGGTCTTTCTAAGCAACCTCTACCATTACAAACTAGGGCATAGCATATGTAAATATATTATCAAAAAATGCAAATATATGTAACATACTGACTCTGAACTGCATTTCATCTTGACTGGCCAATATAGCATTTCTACTCATTTTTTTCCCCTAGGGGTTGTGGGAAATGAAGAATGTTCAGACAATAGGCCCCAAAGAGATTACATTCCTGTTCCCCTACCTGCCCTCTTCCCCTACCCTAAATGATCCTGCCACCAAAACCCCTCCCATGACCTGGCTCTGTCCCTTGCCCATCAAAAGGGCCCACCAAAGTCACTAACTCCTCCCATGACCTTGTTCTGCTGTAAAACCCAGACCTTTGTGGTGTCCTGCCGCCATTTTGCCCCTAAAGATGTGCCCCTCCAGTGCTGAATAAAGCATCACTGGTCCATGAGCTCTGCCTCATTTTTCTTCTTCTTTTTGTATTCCCTTCCATGTGCCTTCAGGGAAGCTCTTGTTTATTAGAAGCTGTGATTTCCTGCTTCCCCAAAATGTGCAGCTTTTTTATGTTTCACTTCTCTTATTGTCTCACTCTGCCTTTTCCTTGATTTTCTAAAACCGCCCGCTCACTCTAGCCAGACTACTGTGTGTATTAGAGTTCTGCTGGGAACTTGAGGATAAACTAGGGAATTACACTATAGTAGAGTTCAACAGATCAGAATATTTAACATTGCCTTCTCATTCTTTTTTTTTTTTTTAGTATTTATTTTTTAGTTGTAGTTGGGCACAATACGCTTATTTTATTTATTTATATGTGGTGCTGAGAATTGAACCCAGGGCCTCACACGTGCTAGGCGAGCACTCTACCACTGAACCACAACCCCAGCTCTAGCTTTCTCATTCTTAAAAATCTTCTGACAAATCTTTGCCTCCATCCTCCAATCCTCCAATACTCCTCCGGGCCCTGGCTTCTCACTGCGTTGCCAGCCCTTCCTCTTCAGCCTCTGTATTCCTTTGCAAGCTAGTCCCAAGGCTAGTTCATGTCTCCTCAACAGCAGTTCAGGGATACGGTTGTCACCCCTCTTCTAAAAGCACTTTTGCAATTAGTTCATCTCGTAAATTAATATTTCAATTAGGACTGCATTGTGTGTAACAGATACCCCAAACCAATGGTGGGCCAAGCAAGCAGGAAGCTGATTTCTCTTCTCTATGCAAATGGAGCCCAGAGGTAGATGTCCAAGGCGGGTATGGCAGCAACACCTGCATCAGGGGCTCACCGTTCTTCTTTCTTGTTCCTCTAAGCTGAACTCATGGCTTTTACTTCATGGTCCAAGATGGCTGCTCAGACTTGAACTTCAAGAAGGAGAGACAAAGGAGAAAGCAACTGCTCTCATCAGGAACATTCCTGAAGGGTGCTGGGGGTTTTGCTTTATATCCCATTAGCCAGAACTCAGCCATAGGGTAACAGCCAGCTGAAAGGAAGATAAGCTACCATGTACTCAGTTAAAAAATTACGTGTTATGTCTAAGGAGTGGGATTTGGGGGCATAACTTAGCATCTCCACCATATCAAATTATGTTTTCTTTCTTTCTTTTCTTTTTTTTGAGTACTGGGGATGGAACTCAGAGGCACCTTACCACTAAGCCACATCCACAGTTCTATTTTGTATTTTATTCAGAAACAGGGTCTCACTGAGTTGTTTAGTGCCTTGCTTTTGCGGAGGCTGGCTTTGAACTCTTGATCCTCCTGGATCAGCCTCCCCAGCCACTGAGATCACATGCATGTGCCATCTCACCTAGCCTCAAACTGTTTTCTAACTTTTCAAAATTTTAACTTCAATTGTACATATTAATGTGGTAATGTTTCAATACAGAGATATACATTGTATTCTACATGTTCATTTTCTCAAGACTTTATTGATGGATATGGAAAATGACAAACCCTAAGTGTGGCCTGGGGAGAGGGAGTGAGAAAGAATGCAATACATTGATAGCATTGATCCCTTTCCCAATACATTCTTTCCCAGTGACAAGATAGGCCCTGGGAGGAGATATCCATCAAGTCTGGAATGACAGTCTCTGGGAAGAGGCCGAAGCATTGCTCCTTCCCCAAACAAATCCTTTTCCAGATACTGACTGCTAACCCCAGACCCTCCATCTGGCCTGGGAAAACAGACCCCAAATTCCTGTGTGCCCAAACTGACACGCTCATTAATTAAGTCACCTCTCAGTGTGACCTACATAAGCACAGACTCCCCCTTTGGCCAGTGGCTACTTTTCTACCAGGAAAATGGAGTGATTCTGTTGGTGAATAAAAGCTTTTGCTGATCTGTGAAGTTTGTGCCTGGCTCCGTCCTTTTGTAATAACATTTATTATTTCTTCTCTTTTCTTTTTCTCCATGCTGGGGATTGAACCCAGAGGCGCTCTACAGCGACATCCCCAGCCCTTTATATTTTTTTATTTTTAGACGGAGTTTCACTAAGTTGCTGAGGCTGGCCTTGAGCTTGTGATCCCCCTGCCTCAGCACCCCGTGCCCTCCATTAGTGGGATCACAAGCATGAACCATCGTGCCTGGCTATCATTTCTTTATGGTGAAAAATTTCAAAATCCCTCTAGCTTTTGAGTTTTGCAGATAAGGTAAGGCTTTTTAAGTTGTGGCAAGAACACGCACAGAGACACAAGAATGTTCACTGTTTACAGTGAGGTTTGTGGTGGGAGAGGAGCCTGAAAAGACAGGCAGAGGCCATGTTAGGAAGGCTCTGAATGTCGGTCTGAGAAATGTGATTTTGCCCTGTAGGCAGTAGGAAGCCAAATGTATTCTTATATTTGATACACACTCTTCCAGAGATTTAAGCTGATGGCCTATTTGAACTACTTTGATTTTTTATTTGGTGTTATAGTGCTGGGGATTGAACCCAGGGCCTCTGTATGCTGGGCGCGCACCCTACCATGGAACTACATCCCCAGCTCTTATTTTATTTTGACAGAGTCTTACTAAATTTCCAGGCTGGCCTCGAACTTGAGATTCTTCTGCCTCAGCCTCCCTAGTCACTGCCATTATAGGTATGTGCCACTGTGCCCTGCTGTTAGGTATTTTTTGTAATATAAAAGTGGTAACGCACAAAGGCTAAGATTTAGAAAAGAGAGGAAAGGATTAAAGCACCCATGGACCATCCTGTTGCCTAAGACAGTTCCTGTTTGGGGCTTGGCATGGATGTCATTGTAGTGTACACCATCCTAAGTTCTGTTCTTCTTTTCCTTTTTTTCCTTACATCATTGGTATCTGCTCTTATGGCCACAGGATCTTCCTAGATGTTATTTTTTAAATGCCTGTGAAATTTCCCAATAAAACCATCTATCAGTCATTTCTATATATCATTCTACATTGCTGGCTGTTTAGGTGGCGTGTTAATGAAGTTCTTTTATATTGTACAAGATATTGATAGCTTTGGCTTCAGATTTTCATTATTCGTTGCTGCATCATTAAAAAACCCTCAGTTTCAAGTTTTAGAACAATGAATTGTGACTTAGATAATGAAGGCATTTTATTATCTCACTAAAATACTAAAATTGAGGTGGAAGTGGGTCAGCATGGTTGGGCTTCTGGCTCTGTCTCTGCAGTTTTCTTGGTGTTCTTCCTGAGGTAGCTGCTGGAAGCCCTCAGAGCAAAGCAGGAAGGGAAGGCTGGAGTTTCTGCCTGGGCCCCACGGCCACTCACAGCTGCAGGGGAAGGTAGGAAGCCAAGAAACAGAAGATTCTTTATCTCTGTCTTCCACCAGTCATCATGATTCATCCTCTGGTACAGGACATTCTGTCCATCTCCAAATAGATGTTCTTTTAGCAAAAGAAGAAGAAGAAATGACTCTTATGCAGGTAGTTATTTATATTAAATCTAGAGACTTATTGAGGAGACAATGAAAAAAAACCACAGAAATGGGTTTTCAGGTTGAGTTCTCAAAGCCTGCCCTACATGCTGCATGGGCCAGAATGGAGAAACAGGTCCCCCAAATACAGCACTGTGATTCCACATTGCTTTTTAAACACTGAAACCACATCAGCCTTTTTGTTATATTAAAAAAAAAAAAAATTCCCAGTAAACCAAAAAAAAAAAAAAAAACAAAAAAAAAACTGAAGTGAAACCAAATGCATTAGAGAATCACAGAAGAAAATAGAGAATAAGCTGAACATATAAAACACTTAAACACTTTTTAAAACACAAATTGTCAGTTGAATTAAACTTAGTAAACCTGTACTTAAAAAAAAAAAGAAACAGAACAAAATAAAAAACAACCAACACTGATTATAATGTTTACCCTTCTGATTACAGAGTTAATTTTTATTGACTATCAAAAATCTGCTTAGTAAAAACATTAAATGAAAAATATATTTTCTACTACACTATTCAAAGACATTGTTACTGTTTGGGATAATTATTTTTGGTCTTTCAGATATGAATATTTTTTCACATAAAATTGGGATTTTACTGTATAAGTAGTTTAGTTTTATAACTTATCCTTAATACTACTAATCAGTCTATGGTTATTTAAAAGTAAGGCATTGGGCTGGGGTTGTGGCTCAGTGGTAGAGCACTTGCCTAGCATGTATGAGGCACTGGGTTCGATTCTCAGCACCACATATAAATAAATGAGTAAAATAAAAGTCCATCAACATGTAAAAAAAAAATGTCCAGGGGATTAAAAAAAAAAAAAAAAGTAAGACATTTTCTCCACTTTTTTACATCTTCCTCTTTCATTCTATATGTAATTCTTGAACTATAAATAATTAATTTGGAAAAGTCATTTGTTTCCTGGGAGGAAAAATGCTACAGAACTAAACTGATCCAGAGAGTTCTCTCATTCATTAGCTTTGTGCCCTTATGTAAGTTGTTTAAATTTTGGAGTTTCATTTATAAAATGAAGATTCTGATAATAATAATAATAATAATAATAATACTGGGTTTTGCTATGTTATAGTGATCTTTTGGACATCAAATTTTAAAATTGAATATAAATTCAAAGTTAAAATAAATCTTAGTAATGTTAACATTCTTTCAAAATATTTTTAAAAATTTCAAAGCATTTTGTATTTAGAAGACTAATATAAAAGACAGGAATTAGGGAGCAAAAATTCTATATTTTGCATAACAAATATTTTCTGTAGAGATAGGTTTGCTAAAAATTGTAAAAATTGATGTTTTTGATAAACATGAGAAATCAAAATTTTATTTAGAAAAAAGTGTCTTAATAGAAAATTTGCTTTTTAAAAGATTTGTGTGGTAAAACAGTAAAAAGAACATACATTTGTTTATAACTAATATTGAATTTATTTATCTTTTAAAAATATTTATTTTTTAGTTGTAGTTGAACATAATGCCTTTATTTTATTTATTTTTATGTAGTGCTGAGGATCAAACCCAGGGCCTCTCACATACTAGGCGAATGCTCTACCACTGAGCCCCTAATATTGAAATTTTATGTGTAATTTTAAATGAATTTAAGCAGAAAGTGCTCATTAAGGAGAATATACAAGACTACTTCCTTTTCTTCTAAATGATTAAAAATATGCCCAGGCACAATAATTTAGGTAATAACAATAAGAAGAAAACAGCAGGTTTAGTTTGAAACCAGATCTTGTAATCGTTGGCTGCACTTGTCGCAAACATGTTTTCTTCAAATAAGCATCAAGCATTTCCCACTACCTCTTTCTTTTTGAGTTCAGACACTGAATTAATTTCACGGAAACCTCACTGCCTTATTTCTGAATACTTCTTTATCTTCCATTGAGAAAATTCAGCTACAAGATAGTACAGGATATCTTTTCCAGCTACGATTTCTATTTTAAGGGAAAGTTAAGACAGGTCTTCTATGTGGTTTAATGCAAAAACCTGTGGAATCCCTGTTTTAGGAGTCTTTACAGAGGTTGGAATTTGCGCCTGGTTGGGATCATCTACATGTGACCCTGTAGAGGCTGAATAATGAGGAAGATAGTTTTGCTGTACTTGGCTGTGGTCCAGTGAGTCTCCTCTGAGAAGTGCTATAAATCACTGGTTGTTATGTAAAATGTTGCAACTGAAGCAATGACTAAGCTTTATAGAGAAAACTTAGGTAAACTTGCTCAATGCAGTTAGAAGGGAAAAAAAAAAGAACAATGAATTTTTTCATCTGGTTCAGATAAATAATAGATGCTATAATAAAAAAAAAAAATTGGGAAATACAGAAAAACAGAAAGAAAAACATAAAAATCACTTATGACCCGACACGTAGGGGTACTTGTATGTAATAACAACTTAAATTCAAATTTTGTTTTTATTTATTTATTTAGGTATGTATGTTATATATGCACATATGTTTTGTGCTACTGGGGGTTGAATCCAAGAGTTCTCTACCACTGAGCTATGTCCCCAGCCCTTCTTATTTTATTTTGAGACAGGATCTTGCTAAAGCTGCCTGGGCTGGCCTAAAACTTCTGATCCTCCTGTTTCAGCCTCTGTAATAGCTGTTATTATGCACCACAATTCCCAGCCAAATTCAAGCTTTATAACAGGCTTCTCCCTACCCCCACTTAATAGCAAATTGTAAACATACTCTGTGTCATCAAGGATTCTTTGATTTATAGTGAGAGCCAATATGCCTGCTTCTTAGGACTGAGCCACCAGAAGTAGAGACTTGGGCCTCTTAGTGAACAGTGGTAGCCTCTACTGCCCACATCTATATCTTTTCCATTGAGTCCATAACTATTTCTGATATGCAATGCCAAATGGTACCAGGTCTCAGCTGGATGACATGATATTTTTTATTATCTATTTACTTATTCTATCTATGGGCCTAATTAGAAATTACAAATAAACACAAACTTTCACACAGGTATTTCAAACTGATAGTTTCCATGAAATTTGCTTCAGTGATAAAGTGAATGGAATTCATATTTTTACTTAGATGATTTGACATTTTTCACTTATATTGAATAAGGGAACATTTCCAAGACAAAAAGTTAATTTATAAAAAAGAAGGGGGAATACTGATTTGAATTTGGTTTCCCAAAGCTCTAGTCAAATTGTTGCAGATTTTGAAGTGAAGAAAGCTTGCTACTTTTTGGTAAACCATTTTTTGGGGGGGAGGTAAGTACGGGGATCGAACTCAGGGGCACTCAACCACTGAGCCACATCCCAGCGCTATTTTGTAGTTTAGTTAAGAGACAGGGTCTCACTGAGTTGCTTAGCACTTTGCTTTCGCTGAGGCTGGCTTTGAACTTGTAATTCTTCTGCCTTCGCAAGCCTCTAGGATTACAAGGTGTGAGCCACCACACCCGATCTGGTAAACAATTTGTTGTTGTTGCTGTTTTTTATTTAATTTGATGCAGTGTTTTAAAATGTTTATTTTTTGCTTTTTAAATTTTTGGGGGGACTAGTGACTAAACCCAGGGCCTTGCACATGCTACGTAAATACACTCCCATTGAACTACAGCCCCAGCCCTTCTCAACCATTTTTAACACTATAAAAGGAATTTTTAAAACAAGCAAAATCTGCATCCATTCAAAGCCAAAAATCTATATATATTCTGGGCATTTGGGTAAAAAAAAAAAAATTTTTTTTAAAGAGCTACATGTAATTAAAACCACTGGTCTCTCTATTTTCAACTCAGAATGTACCCTGATTTCCTTGTGCTGGTTTTATGTTTCCATAAGATGCATTTTATTCACTTAAGAGACCTTCCTGTTCAAATCATGAACTGACAATCCATAGTAATTCTATCTAGAGTTGTGTGGCTTTCAGACAAGAGTGACACACCTAACCCAGGAATCAATGCGTGTCTATAGCAGCTTCCAGAGCTTTTTCAGGAGAGCAAACACAATTTATTTTCACAAGTCCTTCTCATTGCCAGCAGAACTGTTTAGTAGTACATGTTTATTTATATCATGGTAATAATTAATAAAATACGGTGTCTAAAAATGAATGTGACTGAAAATTGTGCCCTAGATACCAAAGCAGGAAACGAGAGGCTTCTTAGGAAAATAAACAAAACGAAAAGAGCCAAAGAATTATTCTTTAAAAGTGCAAGGAACAGAGAGATAACAAAGGAAAATGCTTCTCTTTTCTTGATGAGAAAAATTGTAAATTTTAAAAAATAATGTTTAGTTGTAGATGGACACAATAACTTTATTTATTTATTTTTTATGTGGTGCTTAGGATTGAACCCAGTGCCTCACACGTGCTAAACAAACTCTCTACCATTGAGCTACAACCCCAGCCCCAATAGTGGTAATTTTTGAAGTTTAAAATAGATGTTTACCAAATAAGCTATTTGGAATCAGGATGGAGGAAAACAACTTGAGAGGTTGACTACCCACCTGTGTGAAAGTACTTGCAAATAATATTTAAATGGTTTAGATCTGTCCTATATTCAAGGGTACCAAAAATACTAGTTAAATTCAATTGGCTACTATCAGAAAGAAGCATAAAGAGGTACTAAGGAATCAGGCTGTGTCATTTGTTGCGTTTGAAGCCCTAAGCATAATATTTAAGCTCTCTGCGCCTCAATTTCCTTCTTTGCAAAGAGAGATAGGTCTGATCTGGTACCTTCCTCATAATTTTGGGGATCATTAAGTGAGGAAATGCCTAGACACTGCTTAACTGGCACATGTTAAGTATACAATAAATGGTAAACCAGTCTGATCATTATTATGCATTTATTCTTAGGATTTGGTTAAAAAGATGAACAGAGCAGAGACCAGCAAACTGAGGAAGAAAGCAGCACTGTGGAACTAGGGGGAATTTTCCACTCAGTCCCTGAGCTCTGGCTGTATTTTTCTGTAGATGTCAGTTAGCAATCCAATATGAAAACAGGTACAGGGATTTGGAGGAGAGACCCAAAGGACCAGAAAAGTGAAGGGGTGAGCAGTTCAGTGGAGGTTTGGGGTTGAGAGGTGAGCATGAACTTGGTCCCCTGCCCATTGGGGAAGAGCTACCATATAGAGCTGTGTGGTCTTCATCTCTCTCTTCTAGGTACATCCAGAGAGGAGGCAGGGCTCCCATGACCCAGGGGAAGGTCGATCATGGTGATGAACATGATCATGAAACCTAGGGATTCATGCCAATGGTAAGAACCATTAACCTTTAAAATGATCATTGGATGATTTTAAAAAAGACCTTACCTTTTTCTTCCACCAAGACCTTGTTTATTATTTAAAAATTCTTTTTATTTTGGTACTGAAGATTGAACTCAGAGGGGCTTAACCACTGAGCAACACCCTCATCCCTTTTTAATATTTTATTTAGAGACAGGGTCTTGCTGAGTTTCTTAAGACCTCATTAATATGCTGAGGCTGGCTTTGAACTCCCGATCCTCCTGCCTTGGCCTCCAGAACTGCTGGGATTACAGGTGTGCCCCAGCATGCCCAGCATGACCACCCTATTTAAACATGTACATCTTCAAGCTTCCTATCTCCCTTCTCTGCTTTATTTTCCTTGAGTACATTGGAACACAATGCATTACTAAATTGTGTATATGTTTCTTATCTTCCTGGAAAGTGCAAACTAATAAAAGTAGACTATTCTTGTTCTTGTTTTTCCTGCTATCTTTTAGTATCTACCACAATGCTTAGTAAATAGTATTGTAACTGTTTAATATTTGCAAAATGAAAAGAAAGGATAAATTCTCAGTTATCTTAAGGTATTTATAGTATGATAGTAGATGAGCTCAGGAGGCATTTCTGAAGTTTGTGTGGTGCTCAGATTATGCATAAGAAACAGTGTCATAAACAATTTGACTTAAAAAATTCTGGATCCTTTTAACCCATTGAGGCAGCACATAACATTAGAATCCAGTGCATGGGGTTTAAACTTTCTTCCCACCAGAATTTAGAAACTGGAAAAAGCTTCTCAAATCTTCCAGTTCAACTGTTGTTATTTAAAGAAGGGAAAGAGATAGAGGAGAAAAATTCCAGAAGTCAAAACCTAAAACATCAGTGACAATAATACATTAAATGTCTACTACATCTGAGGTAACTATAGAGCCTTTTGTTCTTTTCTTTTTTCCCTCATAAAACTCTTCCAAGATAGATATTATTATACCTATTTTGCAGATAGGAAGATCAGGGCCTCATTCTTTTTTTTTTTTTTTTTTTTAAAGAGAGAGAGAGAGTGTTTTAATATTTATTTTTATTTTTTTTTTTTAGTTTTTTTTTTCGGCGGACACAACATCTTTGTTTGTATGTGGTGCTGAGGATCGAACCCGGGCCGCACGCATGCCAGGCGAGCGCGCTACCTTGAGCAGGGCCTCATTCTTAGGAGTAAGTAGAGCAGGGATTTGAATCTTGCTTTGTCTGAATCCAGACTTCTACTTTCTCCAAGGGTTCAGCTTGCCTTTGTGTGTAAGCTTCAATCTGCTCCCTCCAGAACTGTGCAGGAGACCTGTTAATTTGAAAAGATGTCGAGTTAGCGCCCCATGGGCCTTAAAACTGAAATGTTTGCAACGCCTGCTCTGAGCAGATGTGCTGGGTTGCAGTCACCCTGTGATGTCTGTACCCAGACCGAAGATCCCTATCAAGACAACGAGCAAACCGTAACTGTGAGAAGAAGCTGCGATGGCTTTCCTCATTCTCTTCTTTTTTAAACAAACCAGACTGTCAGCATTGGTGTGAATGTTGAGCGCTTCGCAGTAGTGACCCAGGAGCTAGTGCACTTGACCCAATTCAAACTCTTCTGCTTTTGTTCTCAGAGGCTGCCTCACCTTCTTAAAAGAAAAAAGAAAAAAAAAAAAAATCAATGCTGGCCAATCTATGTCTTTGTAGAGTGCATTTGATTTAGGAGACAGCCCTTTGGAGCTACATCCCGTGAATAAGGTGGGTGAACAAGCTGGATAATATTTTGAGTCATAAGTAAGCCGGGAATAGGGTGCAGTGATACTGATTTTGTCTTGAAGTTTATTAAACAGTCTCTGAAGGACTTTGTCAAGAGCTTCTAAAAGTGCTTTAACGAATGTCTGCAATGTTGGAAAAGCACATCAGCCAGCAAGGGTCTGCTTTGAAGGGTAATGGTCACTTGACTACATCAGCTCTGTCTGAGGACTTTAAGAAGATGTTGAACCCTAACTATAGAGTCCAGTCTTGAATTATGACTTCGGGTGCTATCACCTTCTGCAATAAGACTCTGTCTGCATTGTTATGAATTGTAGTTCTGCAATAAAAAGAACCAGGATGTGAATGTTTGCTCAGTAAACATGGTTCTACAAGGCAAAGAAACCAGGATGCCAATAGCACCTCAGAATCCTGAGAAGCTAATATTCACAGGAACAAAAAGTAATATGCCGAGTTACACTAAAAACTTAAAGAGAAAATAGACAATGAGAAAAGCGGCAAAGCGGCAGGTGGGGTGGGGTGGGGTGGGGTGGGGTGAAAGATGTTTTTATGGTTCTGGCTCTAAGAGGGAAACTAGGAGATGTTTGAAATGATATTGTTATCTGGTTAGGGAGCCTGTTGTTTATAATGAATTAGAGGCACAAAGAGGAAGTCAGTCATGATATGTCTAGTCTGTGGCCTTTCTAAGATATTTCAATATTTAGAATTTTAAAGTGAACTTTGCATGAATGTCACTTTACACTGAAAGTGACACATCAGAATTGAGATATTTCTCGTAAGAAGAGTTAACATTTTATAATCCCCATCATGAAATCTCTCAATCAGAAGGAATTGGTGTTTTCATAGTCTTTTATCATTTAGAGGGGAGCTGGGTAAGAATAATTTCAATATGTTTTAATGATCTGAGTAGGAAACTCAAAGCATTCAGACCAGATTTTAGTACATATTTCCCATCTTCTGAAACCACTGAAAATGTTTTATTAGGTGGCATATTACAAATGAAGGCCTCTGTAAACATTCAAAGTTACCCTAAATCTAAATAATTTTGGTTAATATGATAAAAGTGAGAAGAAGAGGAAAGTATTGTACAAACCCAGGGTAGAAACAATGTAGTGAACGAGTCTTGTCTCGGGATTACAAAGATTAATCCTTCATTACAATTGTTATTAAGAGTTCTCTCTGGCCTAAGTGGCAGAGAACCTTTCCAACTCACCACCTCTGCGTGAGTTCAGGGTTCATAAGTCAGCAGATTGTTTAAAAATCTTCCATAAAAGAGGTCCTTGTTTTCAGGAGAATCTGAGAGGAAAATTGAGCTCTTCTTTGGCCATATCATTTAACATTTCAAAAGAATGTGTTTTGAGAAAGCCTTTGCCTTTTAACCTTGTCCTGTTGATTGCGTTTGTGGGAATCTCAAAGAAGGGCTCTTCAGAAAAGACACACAATTGGCCTTGGGCCTCTGACCGCCTGTGCTTCCCCACAGTGGTCCTGTTCCCTTCCCCTGGAGGCAGTGGGGTGAAAAGTCAGGACAGATGGAGGGGGAAACCTTGCTTCTGTTTTTCACAGGTTTTACAATTTCATGCAAATCATTTACCCAGCTGAGTTCTCTCTTTCCTGGTCGGTTAAAATAGGTTTTAAAATGTTTACCACATGGGATGGTTGGGAGGGTCAGATGGGAGAATCAGTCTGTTCATCAGAAAGTGGTTTTTCAGGGAATATTCATGCCTGGCTACCTGAGTGGGCAAAGCTGGGCCTCCAGCCTCCAGGGCCTCTGAGGGCACTCTGCAGGGCTGATTGATGGGTGGACTATGGTTCTTAAGGAGGGTTTGCTTCCCACTACATATGTTATACCCAGAAATTCCTTCCTGTCTGCCACTCTGAAGTCCTGAGATTGCCCCCATCTCTGTCCCAAGGCTGGACTACAGAGTATCAGAAGGGACACACTGAGAAGTTGGGTGCGTGCAGGTGTGTGCGTTAGTGCGTGAATGTATTTTAAGTCCTTTACTTCTTTCCTCTGTTGCTACCCCTTTTAAACCCTGTTAAGAGACTGAGAGGGGCTCCCAGTGACAGAGCACTTGCCTAGTTGTGCAAGGCCTTGAGTTCAATTTATAAAGGAAAAAAAAATGTGAGAGAGGAAAGGAGGGAAAAAAGGAGAAAGAGTGAGAGCACACAAGCACACTAGAAAAAAAAAAAAGGCATTTTCAGGAAAGGAAGAGGCATAGTTGTTTCTTCCCCTCCACCTAAGAAGCCCCCTCTGGGATTCAACTATATGTGAAGATGAGAAGAACGTGAGAGACAGCTGGGAAAACTTTCTCACAGCCAGGAGCAGGAGGAAGCACGAAGCCTGGCCGTCTGAGACCGTCGGAAACCCACACTTCCACACCCAGAGCAAGAGCGGGTCCTTCAGCTGAGGAGGGTGGTCAGCCAGGGAGCGGGGCAGGGAGAGGAGTCTTGCAGTGAAGGTGGCAGTGTCCTTCCAGGATGGGGTGGGAGTACCCAGGCCTGTGGACACACCAATCCATCCTGACCCCAGAGTATGTCCACCCTTTTGTGCAGAAAATGTGCAGGGGCGGGGTCCATGTAGGCAGCTGCCCTGGTTCTGGTCCAATTCCTCTGCTTTTCCAAAGGAAGGCAGTATCCACCTGGGACCCTGAAAAGAAAAAACAAAACAAAACAAAACAAAAAAAACAAAAAAAAAACCAAACACTGGATCTCTTGCTAGAAGTATGACATCCCCCACCCCCTTGTTGGCGATTGGACCCAGGAGTGCTCCACCACTGAGCTACATCCTCAGCCTTTTAAAAATCTTTTTTTTTTTCTTAATTTTTAAATTTTGTAAAATTTTGAGACAGGGTCTTGCTAAATTGCTCAGGCTGGCCTCAAACTTATGATCCTCCTGCCTCAGACCCCCAGATTGCTGGGATTATACACGTGGGCCACTTTGCTCTGCTATGACCCACTTTGGGGTCTTTTAGAAGCTTGAGTGAGAAACATTTTATGCTGAATTTTATGACACACATCTGAAGTCCACCGTCATCTCTGGGTTGAACTGGAATGAAGGAGCCCCATGGTGGTGCAGCACACACTATATTAACACCCCGCCACACTTTGCCCTAGGCCCTTTCTAGATTTGCTTTCAGTAAGCTTTTTGGTGAGAGGAAATCAGTTTAACATTGAGGGAAAAAAATATAAGGAACCACTTCACAAATCTTGTTGCTGACCATGGTTAGTCTAAGGCTCGGGCCATGGTGTCTTCTCCATGGGACCGCAGTGGCAATGCTTCTCTTTAGTGTCAGCACTGGAGAGCTAGGAAGACTCTAGTGCCCTGGTGACAAGTTTGTTTCTGTCCAGTGAGCACTGAATTTTCTATGCACTTTGTTTCCTGCTTGGTTTCCGAAAAGCTTAGAATTACATAGCAGACATTTTCTGTATTAGCCTCACCTCTCGTTTTAGCTTGATTTTTGTCTTCATTTCTCTGGCTTTGTTTTTAGATTCTTTTTTGTTTTTAACTTGCTGTACTGACTAAGGTGCATGTATCTTTATCATCTGCCCTAAATCCTCTGATAAAGCCAGAGGCAAAGAAAATGTCCAACAAGTCGTATGCTCTGCTCCTGTACTAACATCACAATGGTAATCTGACAGTCCACTGAGAATGTTCTGGAAGGAGATAATGTGCCCATCAGAAGGCTCCTGGGTCTTAGATGGCAGTTTGAGTTCCTGCTGCATTTTAATAAGCTGATACTTGAGTTCCTGTAAGAGGCTCTTGTGAGTTTGATAACTGTGTGTCCATCTACAAGAAAGTTCATCTTTGAACCAATTATTTCCTTCATCTCTACCCCAGGTACATTATTCTTCTTTCATATCCTCGAACATGCCAAGCTCTTTCCTACTTCAGGGCCTCTGCACGTACCATTTATCTCTGTTTAGACTGTTCTTCTCCTCTCCCAGGCTGCCTGCTTCTCATTCATTAGAGCACAGTGGCCTGTGCTCTAACCAGAATAACTGGGGGAGTTTAAAACAAAATTGCTGTCCATGTCCTTTGGCAGCTCAATTCAATTACAGTCTTTGTGGGTGGGACCCAGGCATTGATATTTTCTGAAAATCTTCTCAGACGATTCTAATTTTCAACCAGGGTGAGAAATACAATTTTGAGTCTCAGCTTAAATGTCAGCTGCTCAAAGACGCCATCTTTGACCACCTCTAGAATATAGCTATTATGGTCTTGCCATCTGTGCAGCACGTTTTCTGATTCCTTTGTAATGGTTACCATAATTTGTTTTTGTTACCTGTGTTTGACTATTTGTTTGTGTCCCCCATTCTTCCCTAGGATTTAGGTGCTGGGAGGCAGGGAGTTTATCTGTCCTGGTCTTTTTTTCTGTACATGGTATCAGGCCCATAACAGGGTTCTGAATCTGCCTGTGTCCCTAGGCCCTTCCTGTAACTATATACTGTCTCATGACAGACACAGGGACTGTATAAATCCTTGCATACTTGAATGGACTTTATTCTTATGGCAGGTAGTTTTTAACCAAGGTATCACCCTCAGCAATAAGATTGACAGTTATTTGGGGATTTGGGGCATGGTGGGTTGTGACCACATCATGCAAGTTAAAAAGCTGGTTTAGGTAATTCAGCCATAATCTGAATAATTACAGATGGCCTCCACACCTGGATTGCAGAGAGAGACAAGAAAAGCAAACGAATGTTTTTAGGCAAATAACGAAACTTGGAGGAGTCTGAAAACAACTCAGAGTCCAGTACCTCCCTTCACAGGTGCAGGGCCACCCAAGTGAGGGTCGCTGCATGGGGCCACAGGAGCTTTTGCTATGGCTGTATCTGTTCTTTCCAAATTATTATTTGGTAGTTACTAAAGCAAAGCAGATAGCTCACCTCCTGTCTTCATACCATCAAGCTGACCGTGTGTAAGCTCTAAGGTGTTTTTCCCTAAGTTTAAATTAACCAAGACCAGTCCATGTGGGGTGTGTGTGTGTGTGTGTGTGTGTGTGTGCGCGTGTGCGTGTGTGCGCGCTTTATTTCACTTCCTTAAGGAATCATCTTGGTTTCTCACACCTCCTTTCTCCAGTTGCATGTGGTGATTGATTCGTTGAAGGAAAATAGAGGCATGGGGGGAGAAGTGGTCCAGGGAGGGATCAATGAAACACAGACCCAGCTGTGCAGTAGGGGCCTCCCTCTGCCTCTTGGCGGGGAGGTTTCACCGTCTCATGGAGAGAAGTGCACGTGTACACCCCCAAACCCACACAAACGAAACCCCCTCTGCGGAGAAGCGGGCCACAGGAAATTGACTTGAGCACAGGAACTTGCTAATCGCTTTTGTCACATTCAGATTGTCCCTGCTCCCTCAGTCACCTCTGCGCGCTGAGCCCGACCAGCTCGGGTTGGATTCTCTATCAGCCCAACTTCATGTTTTAAGTTCTTCCAACATGAAGCAGTTGTAATCTTGGGGAGGAGAGAAGCACCAATCCTCAAAGTAAATCACCAGGATGATGAGGCTTCGCTTGCTTTTGTTTTGACAGACCTGTGCCCAGTAAATTTGATTTCCGGAGTCAGTCATCTTGGCGTCTTCTTCTACGACAGGTAAGAGTTTGTTTCTTTAAAAATATTTCTTCAGCGTCTACAGGAATCTTTCTCATTCTATTTAGCTTTAGTTTAGGCTGAGCATCATGGTTCCCTTGTTCCACTTGTTAGAAGGAGGGAGAATGGTTCTACTGTCTCCCCTCCAAAGTCCTAACAAAATGCATCTCATTTTTTGAAAACATTAAAAATGATAATACGCAGCTTTTTGGTTTTCCAGATGTTCTCCTAGAAAATGCACTGTTTGTAACTGACTAGGACTGAGCTCAACAAGCTAGGTGGTTTGAATATCACCCCGTGTGTGATGAAGTAAATCTAAAGATCCTCTAACGAGTATAAACATCAATTTAAAATTTTTCTAGTTTGGAAACAGAACCAAAATCAAAATGATGTAGATTTGGATCCAGTGTTTTTAGCTTGTTTGTTTCCCCTATTGGCAATGCTACTATCGACTTTCTAAAAGTAGTACATAGTGTCTATGTTTTGAAGTTAAAATTGGCTTTTGAGCTGGTTTCATTTGGAGACAAGTTGTGAAGTACCAACTAGTTGCCTGGGTTGTAAATAAGAAAGTCTGGGAAATCACCAGTTTTAGGTGCGTTATTAAGTCACAGCTGCCAGTGAAGAATTCAAACAAGCAACCAGTAATCAATGTTCACTTATGGGTTCTAAGCTGGTGCTTCGGAGGAGATGAGAGAAATATAAAGAAATATTTCCTTTGAAGGACCCCAAAGTCTAGTAGTTGCAATGAGACATAAAACCCAGGAAGCAGTGCAAGATGGGACTTAAGTGACAAAGGGGGTGGCATGGGCTGTCACAGTTACAGGAGTTCCAAGGAGGGGCTCTGGGAGTAAGCTGGAGGAGTTGGGAAGGTAAGGGCTTGGGAAGGATGTGAAGTTGGAGCAGATGGAGAAGGGGAAGGTTATTTTAGACAGGGAGGACGGCATGGGTCTTTGCACAAGTGTGAGACTGACTTGGAGATGACTCCAGTTGAAGAGATGGCCCAAGAAGACAAGAAAGTTTGTTTTGCACATTACAGAAAATAGGATTAGAAAGCTCCGGAGGGACCTTAAGGGGAAACTAAGGAGCACAGACTCCACTGGAAGGAGTCTTCTTATGGCGCTAGGTTCCACCTATCAGTTCTCTCTGCTCTAACGGAATTCCACTTGAGTGGAATTTGGGGATCTTTGCCATTCTTAGGGTTGCTTTCTTGTCCCTGCATCTGTCTGTGGCCCTCCATTTGTCCCCTACTGTCTTCCCCTTAGAATGTCATTTATGCAGAGAAGGGATTGTGTGGATTGGGGTGACCTCCATCTCCCGTTTCAACATTCTCAGGAGGCCCTTCAGGGCTCTGGTAATTGAAGTGGCCTTCCTCATGGGAGAGCGACTGGTGGATGGATAGGCTTGTCTCTGGTTCTCAAAGACCAGTCCTGGGCTAGGCTGGGCTTTGTGATACAGCACTTGCCTAGCACGTGTGAGGCACTGGTTTCTATCCTTAGCGCCGCGCGCCGCGTAAAAATAAATAAATAAAACAAAGGTATTGTATCCATCTACTACTAAAAATTAAAATAATAATTATAAAACACCAGTCCAAAAGTTTCATGAACTATGTGTTCCCTTGCATATTGGAATGAGATGTTATGGATACTCTGCTGTTCTTTCCCTGGGTGTTCCTTTAGGGAGTAAGTATATCATAATGATTCTTGGACCACGAAATATCTGAATCCATATAATAACAAACTTATAGTATGGTGAATAAGAACCCTGACACTGGAGCCATATTGGCTTGTGCTAAATCTTGGTTCTATCATTTTTGGTCTGTGGGAACCTCAGACAAATTAAGTTCTTTGATGTTCCTATTTTTAAAAAATCTGTAAAATGGCTCTAATGGTAATAATAACTGAAGATACCTACCTCAGAGAGTTGTTGTGGTCATAAAATGGTTATTATATACATATATCATATATATTTATAATAAAATGGTGTTATATATAATACACACATAAATACATATGTGTGTACATATGTACTGAACCTAGTACCCAACATTAAATACACACTCAAAGATGTAGCTATTATGATTCTTATAAAAACTTGGATATGGACAAATGACAACAATATGATCCATCTTGGGAGAAAGCTACCTGCCGACTAGCTTTTTAAATACCAATATTCCTTTCAAAGGAAATTGGTGGCAGAGACTGAGAATTGACATTTTTTTAGGCACCAAGTACAAACTAGACACAGGAGTTGGGTGTTTTATAAAGATATATAAAAAAAAGAAAATCAGATTAGAGACTGATTTTTCAAGTCTTTCTCTATCACTTTCTCAGGTTCCTCTGACTATGCACTGCCTCATTTGTGGGCATCTGTGGTTGATGTTGCTCTCTGAATGCTTTGGGTAGAATTATTGAGGTGCTCGGAGTCAGAGGCAGAGTGAGAGGAAGACATTTCTTCCTTGGCCAGATTAGATTAATTTTTAATTTTTTACAGTATTTCAATTTCAGGACTTGGGACCGTTTTGAGAGAAGTGTTGAAAGTACTTATTTGGGCTCTAGATGCTTGGGTCTGGGTGAAGGCCAGACAGAATGAAAAAGATCCTGTTTCCCCTTCTACTCCCTAGATTAGAGATTCTCTTGGATTAGAAAGCCCCTCCTTAAAAATGCAAGTACAGCTGGTACGTTAATTATGCAAGAGATTCTCAAATATGTGTGTAGATTACTTTAGTCAGAGAGTAATATTGTTTTCTTTCTAGTGAGAACATAGGGAGGAAATCTGGGCCTTCATGTGTGGAAAGGGATGGACAGGAGTCAGGATGGGGTGCCTGGTGGAGGCTGGAAGACAGCATGACAGTAGGGGGGGAGGGGTGGGCAATGAGAGAAGCAAGGTGTCACAGAAGGAAGGGGTGAACAGAGGGAAAGGCTGGGTTCAGAAGCACACAGCCCTTTCATGGTTCAGTCATTTGATTCCAGCAGCTGTGTGAATGCCCTGAGCAACTTCTTAATGACTTGCATAAAATATTGCCCAGCTATTCTCAGAGATTTGTCTGATTCTAGGCTGGAATAGTTGCTCCTAAGGCTGACTGGACATCAAAACCACAGGAAGAGCTTTTAAGAATTAGAAATTCTCAGGAGCAATGGTGCACTCCTGTAATCCCAGCAATTTGGGAGGCTTGAGGTAGGATTGCAAATTTGAGGCCAGTCTCAGCAACTTAGTGAGACCCTCAGCAATTTAGTGAGGCCCTGTCTCAAAAAAAAAAAAAAAAAAAAAAAAAAAAAAAATAGGACTAAGGATGTAGTTCAGTAGTAAAGCACCCCTGGGTTCAATCTCTAATACTAAAAAACAAAACAAAACCCCCAAACCCCATAAACCAAGCTCTAATTTGACTTGGAAGCAGTGATTTTATGGATGGGGGTTTGGGAGTCATTAATCCAGAACCTTCCCACCGGGGCCATACACACTGAGATGGTAAATTGAGTTAGTGCTCAAATGAGCCAAACTGTCTTCTCTCTCGTGTGTTGCATATCTTCACACAGAAAGCATTTTCTTTTATTTGAATTTATTCCTTGGAATGAGTTCGTGGGAGTGGGATGACTTGGTCAAGAGTGTGAACATACTTAGCTTAATCATATTTACATTTTAATATGCAAACATAGAGTGCCACTTCTTTAAAAACATGCAGAGGCTATATGTTATTATTCTGATCTCAGAGAAAGAAGTTGGCTTTCAAGGGAGAAAGTGCCAAATCACTTCTCTCACAAAATAGAATACAAATGAATTGCTTTTGGAAGAAATTTCCAGAGAATTGCTGAATGTTCAATGACTTCTTGGAGCTTAAATTGGAACAGTCTTATCTGTGCACTTAGTTTCTCGTAAAACGGATGTCAGCAGTGACCTCTTCCCCATTTCATAGAAAAGAAAGCCAAGGAACCAAGGCGGTGAAGTAATATGCAGGATAATTCTCATCACATTGGCCACATAACCTATTTGGCTTACTGTTAAAATAAACAAATGACTGAGTAGTTTGTATGCATGACCTCATGGGGATAAAGCACTGTAAAATAAATGCATGGGGGAGGGGTAGGCACGTAATTGACCAAGATATGAGATAGACTTCCCACCCTTTTTTTTTTCCTGCATCATTATTATTCATTATTTGTATAATCTGCTCCCCTAAAAGCATGGTCATCATTTGGGAATAAGATGAATTTTAAGTAGTTTCAGTGGAAAAAAAAATGCTATTGCAAAATACCAAGTGACAGAAGACAGTGGTGTTCCAGAACCAGCCTGCACTTGCTTGGAAGAAATGATTGTAATAGTTTTGTACATTTTGTAAGCCAGTGTTTACTTCTATTTCTCTGTGTAGTCAAAATACTTTATGATGGTGTGCTTGATCATCTCTCTTCCTTCTTCATTCAGTGAGATCATGTTGTAAACTACAAATTGGCTGAAATAGAAGTATTTATGCCACAGAAATCAGAAAACACAATAAATCAGGCTCTCCACCTTCCCCCACCACCCAAGACCCTGTCTTAAAATATTTTGCAGCATACCACCAAGGAACTGTGGGAAATGCAAATATGGCAATTTGACAGTACATGTCAAGATGTTCATATGCTTTATCCATTCATTCCATCCCTGGAAATTTATTCCAAACAATTCAAAGAAGAAAGAAACACCATGCAGGAACACATGCATTGTATTATCATTTATAACAGTGAAATCTGCTAAACACTAAGCAACAGGGGTTTTGGCAGCTTTAGCTCCATGGAATATTTTGTAGTCATTAAAAGTCCTAGTTAAAATTAGTTATGAAAATATGTTTGATGAAATGTTAAGTTAGAAAAGCAGGATTAATATTTTTACTTACATCTAATTTTATGATGATGAAAATTAAATGTGAGCCATTTAATTAAAAAAATGAAAACATTCTGTGTTAGAATGGTGAAATAGCTGAATTTGCTTTTTACTTCATTTATTGTAGTAGTGGTGTACGTGCATTTAAAAATTTTGGAGAAGTTCTGTAAAGAAGTGGCCTTGAGTAGTTTTAATATTTAAGAGGGTTTTGTGGACAAGATGAAGATGCTTGCTGTTAATCCCTGGGCAGGATTTTTTTTTTTTTTTTTTTTTTTTTTTGTACCAGGGATTGAAGCCCAGGGGTGCTTAACCACTGAGATACATCCCCAGCCCCTTTTGTATTTTATTGAGAGACGGGGTCTTGCTGAGTTGCTCAGGATCTTGCTAAGTTGCTGAGGCTGGCTTTGAACTTGAGATCCCCCTGCCTCAGCCTCCTGAGACACTGGGATTACAGGTGTGTGCCACAGGGCACGGCTGGGCAGGATATTTTAAAGGGCGTTTCAGTCCAAGCAGCCCAGAGTGGAAGATGCTAAGGGGGTTCCATAGAGCAGCTGAGAAAGGAGAGGAAGTGCCTGGGCCTTGAGGACTTGCAAAAATAGACGGCAGGAATAGAGACCAGTGTCCTCACATATACGCTAGGGCCCAGGGGTTTTCTGGACACAGCTCTCTGAGAAATAGCCCAGAGAAAAGCTACCCTCAAAGGCCAGAGGGAGCAAGAAGAGAACATTTCTCAGTAAAGGACAAAGAGATGCAGATCTCAGAAGTAAACAAGATGTATGTGAATAGCTCCATTTTAATCAGGGGGAAAATAAAAATAAAAAGAGGACTCAGACCAGAAAGCATACAATTCTTCTAAATCATGGGTTCTCAAATCTTAATAGGCTCAAGAATCACCTGGAGTTGGGGTTGGCTCAATGGTAGAACGCTTGCGTGGCATGTAAGGGCATTAGGTTCAATTCTCAGCACCACGTATAAATAATAAAATAAGGGTCCAACAATAACTAAAAAAAATATTAAAAAGAAAAAAAAAAAGAATCACTTGGATGGGTGAGGAAGGTGTTAAAGAATGCGGTATTTGAGGGGCCACCCTAAGCATTCTGATACAGTTGGTGTGGGAGCTGGCAGGAATGTGCATTTTTAGCAAGTCTTTGGATGTGAATGGTCTGCAGGTCAGGGTTTGAGAAAAACACTAACAGACTGAAGGAAATAGTCTGGTTTGGTCCAGGGAATGTATCTGTGTGCACACGTGTGCGTGCCTCTGGGTGTTTGTGGGTTTTGCAGGTGAGGCTGTTCTGTGGAGGCTCAGAATATCCGAGTGGCCGTAGAAGAGGTCGTGATACTAAGATCAACTACTTGGAACTTTAGCGATTGTCATAACTCACAAATAGCCTTTAATGTTTTCTGTTCTTCTTACACTGAAAATTATTCTTTTACTTTATTTGTGCTCCCCATTATCAAGCTTCTAATCTCTGTGGTAAATCAAGAGCCCATCTTCACAAAGTTGGAGGCCCATTTCAGGGCCTATTGGACGTGTGAGGGTCTGACCTCTGGAGTCCTCCTTCACAAGCACCTGACAGACACCTTGGTCTCTATGTAACTGGGTTTTTCATTGTAGAGAGTTGTTTCCTAATCACTTTTGGTCACAAATTCCTTTGAGCTTTGATGAGAACCAAAGACCTTTGAGAAAAAGCAAAAATTCAGGTAGGTGTACACATTTGCCATAGGGTTTCAGGGGATTTAGGAACCTGCTAAAGCCCATCTCTAGACTCCCAGTGATCCAGAGCCTTCACATTAATAATCGCTGCCTCAGAAGTTATTAGTGCAGGGGAGGAAGCCTTACAGAAGCTGAGAAAATCAAACCTCTGGGTATGCAATGTCAGATTAAGGCATAAATGCTGCCTCTCCAGTTAATGGCTGAAAGGAGGACAAGATGGCGGATAAGCGTATAGTTTTCGAGCATTGGATTCTTAAATCAAGTAGTACAGGGGGGCTCAAGTTGGTTCCTTTCAGAGAATATAGGATTAGTGTTCTAAGCCCTCCATTCTAAGCCCTGAATTCTTTTATGGGAAGCCAAGATCAGCTCTCATTTGGGAAGCAGTTTCTCAAGTCTAGCGTTAGGATCCTACTTACTGTCATATGTGATCTTGGACAGCACAAGAGATGCAGGCAGGCTGTAAATGCCAGGCTGGCCAACCCCAGAGTGCAGTGAGTGGTGAGGGACCAACTGATAGCTTCCTGGACACCTAGCCAGGCTGCTTTCCGAGTGAAGCCACTAACTGGTATATAATGTGCTTACTTCTAAGTTGTAGCTTTTCCTGGCTGAAGCTGAACATCTGGTGGGGCCCTGATGACTTTGGAGATACTCCTTTTGCAGTGTGGACTTTTGACCACTGAAACCCAGTTGGCCATCTTCTGTTAGTGGGGAACTGACTTGCCATTTGGGGAATTGTATGTTTGGGGTGAAAGCTCATGCCTTTGTTAATCTCACATCCACTTGGCCTGTGATATCAGGCAGGGTATGGAGACTTACTCCAAACCTTTTGTTTCAGTAAGCCAATTCTGCTGAAGGTGATGAGATGAAGACTGTGTTGTTATGTCATGGTTACAGAGGGGGCTGACACAGGGTGGGGAGGGCAACACACCCATCTCTAGTCCTCCAAAATAAAGTCTACGAAATTGGCCAACCATTTATGAAATACAAGTCTGGATTATCTACAAGGGATAAATGATAATCGTACATCTGTCTTTGGGGTAGAAAATGAAAATTTATAACATATACTCATTTAGTAAATATACTTAATTTTTTTATAACCACTTAAATTATTGCACAACCATTGTAAGGTTTCTTGCCAACTTTAATATTCAAATCATATGGCATCATATAACCCCTAGTTACAGCCCTCAAAAGACAAATAAAGGAGTGGGGGTGTAATTTGCCTAGTGTGTACAAACCCTGGGTTTGATCCCCAGCATGGCTAATAAAAAAACAAAAAATCCAAAACCCAAAGCAAAAATAAAACAAAACAATAACAACAGCAAACACATACGAATGTTCCTTAATTTATAATGGTTTGACTGATCGTTTTTTGACTTCATGATAGTGTCTATACAGCCCTTTGTTTCTTTCAGTGCAGTATTCAATAAATTACATGAGGTATTCAATACTTTGTTAAAAATAGGCTTTGTATTAGATAATTTCCTCCAACTCTATGTTAATGCAAGTGTTCTGAGCACCTTTTGAGGTAGGCTGGGCTAAGCTGTGATGTTCAGTAGGTTAAGTGTTTTAAATGAATTTTCACTTTGATGCAATTTTCAATTTAGAATAGTTTATGGGATATAATCCATTCTAAGTCAAGGAGCATCTGTTTTCTGTGTCCATTAAAGGTCAGCTGCAAACTTGTACCCCTGTTACCTCGTGGAGGTGGCTTCCCCTGCTTTGTCATGATGCCCAGCATCCTAGTTGCTGATGCAAGCAACTGACTGGAATATTCTCACCTTAATGCTTTTACTTCTTTCAGGTGGGATTCATACTTTTCCTCTGTCTCCTCCAATTCCTGGTCCAGCTCCCACCTTTTGCAGAAATTCCAAATACACATCCCTCACCATGAACTTTTTCCTCCCTTTCTTATACTTTTTTTTTCAGTTGCCACAAAAGTTTCTACTGATGTTTGTTCTAGTTGAGCTGAAAATGATCCCAAACAAGTGTGAGGATGCTTGTAATTATTCCTTCTAGCAAGGAAAAAGAAAGCCATATATTTAGATTCAAATTTAAGTGATGTAAAGCTATTGCCATCATCTGCAAAAACCTGGAAGAGGTCTACAAATCTCCTTTGGTATACTTTCTCTTGATAAAATCTGATTTTCCTTAAGCTCCAATATCTTCAGGTAGTAACTTGTTCGGACTTATATTGATGGCTTTTCTCTTTCTCTTCCTCTGGTTGTGATGAGGGAGTAGAAGAGGGTGTTGGACATATATACAGGAAATAGGAGGGGAAAGGCCAGAAAAATCTTACATATTTGCAGTACTACAATTTCCTACATCTGCTAAAACAATACTGTCACTATATTCCAGTACACACACTATCTGGAAGTGTCAAAGAAGTTTCTGAAATAATGTTAACTTTAAAAATATAATAGCAGTTGGTTTTAGTGATGCACACCTATAATTCCAGCTACATGGGAGGCTGAGGAAGGAGGATGGCAAGTTTGAGGCCAGTCTTGGCAACTTAACAAGACCCTGTTAAATCCCCAGCACTGCAAAAATAAAATAATAAAAATACAAAACAAAACAATAGTGTGGGTATACATAATAAATTATATATGCAAAATATATATTAGTTTAATGGTATGAATCTCATTTAATTTTTTAGTAATTTGAATCTCACTTATTTAATTAAAAAATATATTATATATGTATAATGCATGTTTATTGTAGCAAATGTGTATTTTTTTATACCTTTATTTTATTTATTTATTTTTATGTGGTGGTGAGGATTGAACCCAGTGTCTCATACATGCTAGGCAAGTGCTCTATCACTGAGCCACAACCCTAACCTTTTTAAAAAATTTTTTTAAATTGTAGATGGACACAATACCTTCATTTTATTTTTATTATTATTTTTTTTAATGTGGTATGGGAGATCAAACCCAGTGCCTCATGCATGCTAGGCAAGCGCTCTACCACTGAGCTACAGCCCCAGCCCCCTGTCTTTTATCTTAAGTATACTTTTTTTGTTTTATTTGTAAGTCTTTAAGTTTTTATTTATTCAAAGTGCCATAATCCTGGTGTTTTTCCTTTAAGATGTATGAAATCTATAACAAAAAAGCTTGAACGTTGTATCCTAACGTAATAGAAATACAACTAATGCTTAAAAGGATCATTTGAATTAACAAAGGCAATGATGGTAATCTTTGCTGAGTCTCTATCTTTCTTTTCATCCTCTACATCTCAGGGAAAAACAATTAAAATGTAGATTGTGGTAATATTTCTATTAAATTTTAGATGCATGAAAATACATGGATAATTTTCACATGGCAGCGGTGGGGTAAACCTATGTAAACCTTGTCTCAAAAACTCAAAAACCAAACTAGTAGTTTTGGATTTCCCCAAGGGCCACCCATTTGACATGTCATACAGGAAAGAACCATCGCACATATAGGGCAGGAAAAATTAGTTTCTCTTCCAACAGGGGTTAGATACCTGTGGTTTCAGTTTTAAAGCTAGATTGTGCAACTGTACTCAGGGGGCAGGAAAATAGTTTTCAGCTGAAGTTCATGTTTTTTTTTTTTTTTTTTTTTGTTGTTGTTTGTTTGTTTTTAACCTGTGCCAGTCAATCTTATAGAAGTTATAGTATCTTAAAGCTCCATCTGATTTACTATCCCTTTCTTTGGTGGACTGAAATGATCATACTTTCACAATTTTTCTACATTCATTCATTCATGCTATTTGGAGTTTACATGTTTGTGCTCCTTCCTTTATAAATTGATAATGGTTGGTTTTATTTCTCAATAGGTATTTAGTTTATTTTATCATTTTTCTCACCAATTGTAATTATTTTTTCTTTTTTGCCAATTGCGAGAGTGCTTAAAGACTTTTATATACTGTATCATTAACACAGCAAATGACCAGGGAAAAATGCAGAATAAATAAGTTTAGTCTCCTTTAAGTCTTTAAGGTTGTATTAGAACCTTTAGATTATTACCGAATTTTTCCTTTTTGTATAAAATATTGGCACAAGTACAATATATAAATAATATTATCAGTAAGTTGAGGAAGAGAGTCAAATGATCCCTTCTTCTCTCCACTCCATGTGCCCTGTCCTGAATTATGATTTGGAATTATTTTAGGTGGCTTTAGAAAGCCTCTTCTTAGGGTTGGGCTATGGCTCAGTTGGTAGAGTCCTTGCCTCACATGCACAAGCCCTGGGTTCAACCTGAGCACTATATATACACAGGAAAAAAAAAAAAAGGAGAAAGCCTCTTCTCAGAAAAATTATAAATTGGGCATTATAGATGATTCATCTTTAAATATTGATAGCCTTTGACCACTTCTAAGATGTATTCCTAAGAAAACAATCAGAAATTCATTAAAAAATCAAAACTTCTCAATACAATTTTTTTAAAATAATAGAGAAAACTAAAAAGAACCAAAAATATTCAGTAGAAAGATATGGCTAAATAATCTTTTATTTTATTAAACATTCATTATGATATTTTTTGAAAAATATTTAACAAGTGAAAAATTTTAGAATATGAAATTATATATTTTGTATATTTAAAAAGACCTATATGCATATTTTTACTCATGAATTCAGAATATGGAGATTAATAAACCAGTATGTTAAAAGTTATGGTCTAGTGTGTGATGTGGATACACATGACTTTAAAATATTCTTCATTTTTTCCTGTCTTTTCTGTGTTTAGCATGTATTATTTTTATACAAAGAGACCAGTGATTCTCAAGACACGTTGGCACAAGCCTTTAATCCCAGAGACTCAGGAGGCTGCAGCAGGAGGGTCACAGCTTTGAGACTAGACTGGGCAACTAGTGAGAATCTGTCTCAAAATAAAAAAATTAAAATTAAAAAAAAAGAAAAATTTTAAAAGGCTGGGCATGTATCTCGGTGGCAGAGTATTTACCCAGCATGCCAAGGCTGTGGGCTTGATCCCCATATCACAAATAAAACAAACCCAGAAAATTTAATGACCGTTATTAAAAGAAAGTCAGAATTTGGTGTGAGATTAAGAATGAAACCAATAAAATGATTCTGACATGAGAATTGAAGGAAACCTAATATTTTGAAGACCCAGAATATAACTATATTTTATCCTTTAAAATTGAGAGGATCTTTAGATTTAGGGGGTTTCAGTTTTCTTAGTTCTCAAACCTTGATAAGCACAGAAATTTTAATTTTTTGGTACTTGGCCTCATACATGCTAGGCAAGTGCTTTACTACTGAGCTACATCCCCACCCCAGAAACCACTTTTAATGAGAGCTGTTGGAGTTATTAAAAAGTTTGTGTATGGTTTATGCTTTTAAAATATGAGAGAATTAGCTTTATAGCTGGTTGTAGAATATAGGCAAAACATAAAACATTGATGAGTATAGATATTTCTAAATTTTTAATATGTAAAGAGATTCTCAAAGGGATCCTCTAAGAAGCACATTTTCTTTATGCATCTTAAATATTCAGTTTGGGAATAATTGTCTTTCAAATACTCTTTCAAAGACCTACTAGATGAATCATAAAAAAATCCATTTCATTATGAAATAGGAAAATTACCTTGTATCTTTTCATGATCATTTTTCTACACAGTGATATCAAATATCTAAAAGTTTGCTCATGTCAAATGCTAAATATTAATTAGAATATTATAAAATTCTTTGAAAAGTTGATTCGTTTAGCAAAGGAGGGAGTTTCCATTTAAACATAAATCTCGGGTTTCACTTGTGCAGTATTATCAATTGATGCTTTGGTTTAATAGTAATTCATTATTAAATGAATAATAGTAATTCATTATTATTATCAATTGATGCTTTGGTTTAATAGTAATTCATGTCACCTTAGAACAGCTATTATTTGAGAGACACACAGTGTATCAGTTAGCAATGCTTTTTGACTACAAGTTTTACAATACCTGACTCAATACCAGTAGCTTAAAACAACCAGGATTCATTCCTCCACGGGACAAGAGGTCCAGAGGCTGCGTTTCTGGCCTTGGTTTCTGGACTCCTCAAGACCATTTCTGCCATTCCCTCATCTTTCCTCACGGCTGTAAGATGAACTCTGTATCTTGAGCATTTGCCTCCATTCTAGAGGTTTAAGACTGCATGGGGATGGAAAGGAGGGTGAGTTGGCAGTGGCTGTCTCTTTTGCCAGGGAAAGAATTTCCCCAGAGTTCAAAGAATGTTCTCCAAATATCTCAGCTGCTGTGTCACTGGCCAGAATGGTGACAGAGCCTCTCTCAAATTCTAGGAAGAGGAGAACCAGGGAATGGGCTTTTTGTAATTCCCTTAGACCATGTGTTCTTCACTGGGAGGTAGGTGAAGGACACAATGAGGGTGGGAGAAGTGGAGGGGTGAAATGGGCAGTGTTGTTGATATAATCCCTATCCTCATTATCATCTTCATCATCATCATCATGATTTTTTTTTTTGTACCAGAGATTGAACCTAGGGGTGCTTAACCACTGAACCACATCCCCAACCCTTTTTATTTTTATTTTTAGATTTTGAGACAGGGTTTTGCTAAGTTGCTGAGGTTGTCCTTGAACTTGGAATCCTGGATTATAGGCCTGAGCTACCATGCCTGGCTCTCATCATTATTTTTTGTAGGATGAGAAAGACAGAAAAAAAAAACTTACCCTTTATACATATAAAGCACAGAAATACACAAAAGATGTATAGTATATCTATGGTGTTAAATTTCCATTAATTTGGGGAGAGATAACAAAAAAAAAAGAATGGTAAGAACTATCTTAGATCAAATATAACCCACTGTTCAAGGCTTTGCATTCTCTCTATCTCTCTCTTTCAGTACTGAGGATTGAACCCAGGAAATTACCAGTCCTTTTTTATTTTGAGACAGAGTCTCTCTAAGGTGCCAAGACTGGCCTTGAACTTTCGATCCTCTTTCTTCAGCCTCCCATAGTTTTGCATATTGTCTTACAAACAAAATTATATTCTATTTCTAATAAAAAAAAAAGAGGCTCAGATATTGAGCAGAAAACTAACAATTCTTGCCATGGATCATCTCATTAATTAATGGATAGGTGATACTACCTTCTCATTGTTGGCCACCTCACGGTTCTGCACACTTCTTAAGAAGAACTATGTCTTCTCTGGACTTATTATAATTGTGTATTAGTGTCTCCGGCTCTCAATAAGTGTGTTTTGTAGGTTGAATAGAACAAACAACATTTTATCGAACAGACATTTTACAGCTTGATGAACCATCTCCTAATCTCAATCTACACATATTCCCCTACCTGAAAGCCTTCGGCAGCTTCCAGTACCTGCAGACACCAGGTCCAAGGCCCAACATGCCCGTCTCCTTTCCTACCATTTCCTCAGGCGGTGTCGGGTGTGGGCACATGGAGGGAAACATGTCTCTGCTCTAGTCCTCTGTGCTGAGCACTGGGGGGTCCCCTCTTCTTGCTGTCAAACTCCTTTTTCCTTCCAGATTCTGTTTGGTGTCACTTCCTCTGTGGGGTTTTCTTAAGTGGTTCAACCACCTGGAATACTCCTTGCCTCCTCCCCAACCTTTTCAATTCCTCCCTTCACAGCCTGGCTGAAGTCCTCCTTCCTCAACGGACTCTTTACAGGGGCCCCAGCCTGGGCACAGCCCTTTCCTCTTTAAATCCTATTCTGTTTCCAGTCTGTTTTGTTTTTTGGGTGCACCTGATGAAGTAATTAGTGTACCCAATGTTGTCACTTGTCACTTCCCTGGTTTTAGCGTTTGCATCTTGTCTCCAGAGTAAATCCTAGGAGAGTTGGACTCTCCCACAATGCCCAGTGTGTATAGGAAGTAATTAATAAAAGCTGGTTAAATAATAGACAAAATGGAGAAATAGCAATAGAGAAATGAGAGCCAACAAGTTGTTGGAAATTCTCTTTTGTTTGCAGTTCTAAAGCCCATGGTTTCTATGTTTTCACTCAATATACCCAACACCTCCGTAAGTCATGTTGCAGTGCCTTGGCTTATTTGCCTGATGTTTTGGGGGCAAAGTCCTTTTGTTTCACAGAGTGTGCCTTAAAACAGTCCCTTGGAGAAAGGAGGTCTCCTAAGTGTTCTTGTTTGAAAGGCACAGTTGTGCATCACTTAATGGCAGGGATAAGTTCTAAGAAGTGCATCACTTAGGTGACTTCATTGCTGTGCAAACACCATTAGCTACCCTTTCACAGTGGGGACACCTGTGCCATCACCAGGAGATACAGTATTATGGAACCACTGTTGTATATGTGACCTGTCATTGACTGAAATATCACGATACAGCACACAAATGTATTTCCATAGAAGGAATTGCAATAAGAGTGATATTCACATCTCATAGCATTGTTAGCTGTAATTGTTTTATGGGCAATAAAGTTAAGGCCCAGAGGAAGTGAGTAACTTGCTCCTGGTTACAAAGCCAGTGACAGAGATGAAAAATCCAAATAGTAATAATAATAATAATATATTTAATTTAAAAAGCTTTAATAAATATCCTGAGTAGAGTCAAGGGCTGCTGGATCTCACGAAAACACCAGGCGCCAGTTAAATTTTGAATTTCAGATAAACAACAAGTAAGTTTTTAGAATAAGTACCTTCCATGGCCATTAGTTAATGAAAAATAATTCTTGTTTGGAGAATAAATTAGAAAAATGAATAAATGTATAGGGGCTACTGAATGTGCAATGATGCTATTGGCAAGCTGTTTCAACAGGCATCGAGAACTCACCTTTAAATGGAAAAATTGCCACTTCGGGGAAGTGAAAAAAAATTTGAACACATCCAAAAGAAAAGCAAGTAGTAAAGTGGGTCCCTCCCTATGTGCCCATCAGCAATTGTCAAGATATCGCACGTTTGCTTCACCTTTCTTTTTCCCTCTTGCTCAAGCAGTTTGAAACCCAGGCATCATGTCACCCACCTCTGTGTCCTTCACTCTGCATCTCTAAATCAAGCATATTTTTCTTACACTACCATGATGCCGTTAGCCTACCAAACAGTAGGCTAACGGCATCCAGTATTTCTCTGGAATCTTCTAATATCCACTCCAGAGTCATATTTCCCCGATTGTTTCAAAAATCCCTTTTTACAGTCTATTCAGTTTATCCAACATCCCCGCTACCCCAAAGTCTATATAGATGGTACAAAGACCAAAGAAGTTTTGCAAAGACATTTTGCAAATGGAGGAGTCATAAATGCTTGTTCATGAGATCAATGGTTCTGATAGTCCCATTGAAAAGGAAAGAAAATAGAGAGAAAAGGTTTTTGTTTGATTTTTGGCCAGATTCCTTTTTCTGTGCCTATGCTGTTTCATTGGTAAAACGAGGACAATGATGCAATGATCCTTACTTCTGAGATTATGGTGGTCCCAGGAGAAATACCTTGGCTGAGTATCAGCATCGTCTCTCCCACCTGACTCTCCCTTCTGAGCCAACAGAACTTTGATGATCAAATGTGGGGACCACTGACCTCACCCCTCTGAGTGTGAGTAATCACACTTCCAGGGCTGTGGATTGGGAAAGCATGCAGTGAATAAACTGCCAAATGCCTCCTGCACACCTTACTTATGGTCAGTATCATGAAAACTCTCCCTCATCCATGGATTGGGCCCTGGACTCCAGAGTGGATTAGAATTCTTCAATTCTTGCCCTCTGTGTGATGCCTACGGTGTTGCCCAGCACATCATCAGAGTGCAGAACACCTCTGAAGAATGAAGCACATGGTTGATTCTATTGAGAGTTCAGATTAGTGGCATTTCAGGTGATCAATCCACATGTGACTATTCTTATTCAGGAGGACCCCAGACTTAACTGGATAGCCCAGAGAATGTGATCAATACCCAATAAAATATGTCATCTGATGCCTCACTTTTGTATCCAGGTGTTTTTTTTTTTGTTTGTTTGTTTTTGATTGATTTTGAAACTAATTTATTCTTCAATCAAAAGTAGGTTTGAGGAAAGAAGGGGACTGGAAGCACATTCATGTAAATGTGGAAATGGTAAAACACAAACACAAACAAAACAAAGCCACCACCACAACAAAAACCCTGTGACCATCTAAGAATATTTGCATCTCAACAAATAGAGAGAGAGAGAGAGAGAGAGAGAGAGAGAGTGAGAGCGAGCTGTACAGTAATAGAAAGCATATTTGGTAGGGAGGGGCCTTCTTATTGCCCTCGGTGTTGCTCCAGGCAGGCATGTACCTTCTGGTAAGGCTGCCCCTGCCACACTTGTACAGTGCCCACTGGCTCCAAACCCTAGGAAAGAGACTTTCTTGAGCTTTAGCCATGGGTGGCAGCTACTGCTGATAGAATGGGGGCTCCTTCCTCTGCCCTCTGTCCTTGGTAGCATCCCCCATACTGGGCCCCTTCACAATCCCAGAGCAAGAAGCCTGCTGTGGGGATCTTATCAAGGGTTTCTGACTATCTTCAAAACAAGCGGTCAGGAACACTGCTCAAACAGCAGTGATGACTCAGATGAAAAGACACTGGAATTCAGCCAGGAGCAGCTCATGAAAAGGAGAAGAGATAACAGACTTTTCATGTGAGGCAGAACAGAAGCCCTCAGGAAACCACGCACAGCCTGGTGGTGCACACCTTTAATCCCAGAGACTTGGGATGCAGAGACAGGAGGATCAGGGGCTTGAGGTCAGCCTTAGCAACTGAGCAAGACCCCATCTCAAAATAAACTATTAAAATGAGCTAGGGATGTTGTTCAGTGATGAAACTACTGAGTTCAATCCTTAGTAGCCAAGGTGGGCGGAGAGTCTGTGGGGAGAAATCATGTGCACAATGTATAAAGAGGATGGGGTGCAGTTTACCTACATATTTGACCCCATGAAGTTTCATTGGACGTTGTTTTCTTATTTTAGAAAAATGCCAAATGTGTGTCTCACTTTTTAAATTTCTGATTTCACTCCTTCTCACTCTCTTTCTGTCTCTTACACACACACACACACACACACACACACACACACAAACACACACACCATGGACCAGGTTAGTAAAGCTCCTTGGGAAATGGACCACAGCAGAAAATCTGTGAGATTTTCAAAGATAATATTACTGGGTAAGGGGCTGGGGATGTGGCTCAAGCGGTAGCGCGCTCGCCTGGCATGCGGGAGGCGCTGGGTTCGATCCTCAGCACCACATACAAATAAGATAAAGATGTTGTGTTCACCGAAAACTAAAACATAAATATTAAAAAAATCTCTCTCTCTCTCTCTCTTTAAAAAAAATATTACTGGGTAAGATTTATTAATACAAAACATACCAAAAATTCTCTAAAGTAAATAAACCCTTGTTGGGATCTGATTGAGGGAACAATAAGATGTCAAGGTATAGTTCCAAAGAATCACACCCATCAGAGAGGTGGCAAGAATTCAGATGGTACCTGGGGAGAACAATTGCTTTCAGCTATGTAAGGTTGGAACAACTGCCCTCTACAACTGCCCCTACACCTCTCTGTTGTAATGTCCCTTCCTCTAGTTCCTTTGTTTTAAAAGTCAAATGCACAACGTGGGATAATGTGGAAGGTTGGTTGATATGATGCAAGTTCTTTAATTTCATTGGATGTTTGGACAGTGGGCTGTGGTACATGTGGCACTTAATAGTCTGTTTTCTGGTGCTATAATAAAATACCTGAGGCTATATATTTTATAAAAATGGAAACCGTAGGGGCACTCTACCAATCAGCTCTGTCCCCAGTTTTGTTTTGTTTTGTTAGATTTTGAGACAGGGTCTTGCAAAATTGCTGAGGCTGGCCTCCAACTTGCTGTGATCCTCTTGCTTTAGTCTCCCCACTGGCTGGGATTACAGGAGTGCACCACTGGGTCCCAAAAAATCTCCTTCTACTTCGGTCACTCCTACTTTAGCTGGTGACCTACAGTTGCCTTAAGATGATTAAAATGGTGGCTCTGTGCATTCCACGCTGCCCTTGAAAAGTTATTTGTGTAGATTTCCCAAGGCCTAGGATGGAAGTATTTTTCCTCAGAGAGGATTAGGAAACTGTGGGGTAACAAACGAACGGCATGGAGCACCATCTTTCAAGTGCACCTTCCTTCCTCTCTGCTGGGGTTCCTCAGGGGGGAGGAGGGGCAGGTTTACTCTGGTTCATGTTCCCAGGTTTGTGCCCTTGGAGGTTCCAGCTGAAAAGAAAAGTTCAAGTTCAGGTGGGGGGCATTTGTTTCTCCACCTCAGGAGTCTCTGCCCCTTGACTTCATCACCCCTGCCCCAAGAGGCCATCAGCATGGCGGTCACTTTTCACCTGTTTCTTCCATCTTACAAATGTCACTTGCCTGAATGCTCCTCTTAGTGTGACAGCTCCTTGCTATGTTTTCAGTTTTTTTGACACTCTTGAGGAGATGGTTCTTATGTTTCCAAGAGCATTTTTAGGTTTTCATTTTCTTCAGAAAGAAGAGTGGGGGAAAATGTGTGTATGCATCTCTCTTGCTGGTCTGAGCTGGTCACTTTGAGTCTTACCTAATAAAAACTTTAAGAAGTTCTTTAAACGGGATTCTGTATAAATTTAGTTAGAGTCGTCTTTTCTTAGTTAGATGATAGGCTAGTTTATTGCTACCAAAATGGCCCTGGAATCAAATCGTTCTGTTATTTCTTACTAAATAATGAAGAAAATGTCCATGAGCCGTGTTGGTGGGATTTTTAAAGATTGATGAGATTGGATCGTTTCAAGTTTCTTCAGTAAAGTTTTTATTTATTCCAAATATAGGTAAATATTAAACATGCAGTGGAAACAAGGCATGAAAGTGCCTTACTTGACTAAATGATGACTACACCAAGGGCCACAACTCAGCAGAACGCTGCCCTATGAAACCATGACTCATTGCTCCCATTGCTTCCTCTCATCAGGAGAGCTCAGAAGATGACAATCACCTCCTTGTGTTTTTCCCCCATCAACAAATGAGAACCTGAATGTGCCACTATAATGCACCAGGGAAAAATATGGGGAAAAAAAGCAACAAAACAAAACAAATGAGAACCAGATTAGCCTACTCCAGGAATGATTTGTCTGCTTGCCTAGCTAAATTACTATTTTGGAGAGGCCAATGTACAAAATACAAAAGAGAAAATGAACCAACCAACCAAAGACTAGAAACACAAGACCTTCCCACACAAAGCCGAGGGCTTGGGGAAGAGGTCCACTTTTCTGGGTCTTGGCTTTCTCACCTGCATCCCCTCTCTCCCTCCCCAGCACATGGACACACCATGGTGGAAAGCAGGATCATTTTAGGGCAAACATTTAAGAAAATTTTAAATATTCATGTATTTCTTTTAATGTTTTTAGGAAAAATATAATTGATGATCTAATACAGGATTTCATACATTTGATTGCTTAGGACAGGCCTCCTCAGTTCACTGAGAGTTGATTTTTTAAAAAATATCAAGTGTATGACAGTCCAGGCAGTATGGAGACAGGACGAAAATGACCAGTACGGTAGCTAAATGACGGAGCTTTGGAGGAAGAGATAGATGATCCTTAAGATTGCAACCAACATGCCCATCTGGTACCCAGTGACCAGATGCCGACCGTGGGATCCATCCCCATCACATAAGAAACTTTTTTTTCTAGGATCTTAGTACCCCCAAGAATTTTTTTTGGGGGGGGGGCATTCTGAGCAGGATGATCTGAGCACAATCCAAATCACTGGAATATTCCAAGGTCATTTTTATTTATTTATTTATTTTTCCTGTTTTTAATTTATTATTGGAATGGAAGTTAAAATAGGGTGCTTTACCACTGAGCCACATTCCCAGCCCTTTTAAATTTTTAGTTTAATTTTATTTTTATTTATTTTAAATATATATATATATATTTAAAATATATATATTTAGTTGTAGATGGACATAATACCTTTATTTTATTTTTAAATGGTGCTGAGGTGAGCACTCTACCACTGAGCTACAACCCCAGCCCTTTATTTTTTATTTTGAGACACGGTCTCATTAAGCTGCATAGGGCCTTACTAAGTTGTGGAGGCTGGCCTCAAACTTGAGATCCTCATGCTTCAGCCTCCTGAATTGCTGAGTTTTTTTGTTTTGTTTTGTTTTGTTAATTTAAGTGGAGTCTGAAAGAACCCTGCTGGGAGGAGTTCCAGACTGCATATGAGGAAAACTTACAAACCTAGTGAGACCGACCTGCTATGACAAAGGGGATAATTATAGTGGGAGAGTGGGCAGTGGGTGGGGGCCTGGAGAGCACTGGACTTGTTTATCTCTTTTATCACACTGTCTTGAAAGTGACCATCCAGTGATACTAGCAAATGTTACTTTTTCTCGGGAAGGAACTACAGGATATATTTACATTTTCTTTTACAAAGGAATACAAATTTTTTTTGTTTGTTTTTAACCACTCTTTATTTATTTATTTTTAGTAGAAGTAGTATACATTTATGAAGAAAATTCTGATAAGCATAAAAAATTGTAATCATACCAGTATGAGAGTTGTCAACATCTTGGTATACAGTTCCTTACTTTTTTCCTCTCTCTACTTATTTTTTATTTAAAAAAAAAAAAAAAATCAGGATCTTGTCTTGTACCACACACACACACACAAAAAAAAAAAAATCAATAACAACCAGGATTATGCGGCACATGCTGTTTTACATTTGCTTTTTGTTGTAACAGAGTTTTCATATACTTTTCTCTACATCATTAAATACTTTTCTACAATGTAGAAAAAGCAATGTTAACTGGCAGCTTCTGGAAGTCCTCATGCTATTTGGGATGGGCTCTTGGTCAGGTGGCAAGAGCAGGGAAGGTCACCCGCCAGGAGATGAGAGCAGCAGATTAAGGTCATGGGGAGGGGAGGTGTGGGGTGGGGGTGAGGTCGCATTTTTGGTGTAGCAGGGACAAGGCAGAGGAGAAGGACAGGCTAGATGGAAGTTAGTTCATACTTAATGTGGCACAAAGGGCCCTTTACAAATTGGCCCCAGTGTCTCTTTCTAATGTCACCCCTACCTGTGCTTCAGTTGCAAGAGCCAACTCTCTACCCCAATACACTGAGGTTTCCTGCGCCACATCTGGCCACAGCCACTTCCTCTGCCTGGATGTGGCCCACCCTTCAACTTATTCTCTCCTCCAAGGCCTAGTTCAAAGGTCACTGCTCTCTGCCCCTCCACCCCCACCGGCTCAGCAGTGCTCAGCCCTCCGTCCTCAGTGTCCTCTTGGCATTTTGCATTCACCTCCATTGGAGCACTATCCACTCACATTTTAATTTTTTGTGGGATGAAGCTGAAAAGGAGCTCATTTATATGCAGAAGCTGCTTCTCCTCTTGTTTAAGATTTTTTTTCCTCTAAGGTTCTGACTATATGGGACCCTGTTATGATGAAGTACAGCCTTTGTGTGGCCATTGTGTTCCTTCTCCCCACAAGTAATCAGAAGAAATCACTTCTGTTGAGAGAGAGGAGGGAAAAAGAAAGTGAGGGTCAGAGACATTATTAACCAAATTAAAAAAAATTTTTTTCTTTTTTCAAACCTCTAGGCCCAGTCTAAACTCTATTAACATTTTCTTTATTATCTTCTGTCCCCATCAGGCTCTTTAAAAGTAGACCTACTTTAAAGCCAATTAAAGGCAGTTATTCTTTTTTTTTTTTTTCCTCTAGACTTCTATGAATTGGTAATTTAATGTTAATGGAACATTATATATGCATAAGCAATGAATTAAACCATTAAAAAAGAATGTTACTCTGGAGTATCTGGGTAGTTTCAGGAACATTATAAATTTGTTTCTACTAGTTTCTTGATCTTTCTGATCAAGAACTGAATCAGAAACTGAGCATCTAGGGAAATATTTCATCTCAGGGCTGCATATTTTATTCTGTCATATAATCTCTATAGAAAGTCCATATGTCTGTATTCCAGAGGTGTATTTAAAAAGTCTTTGAAAATTCGTGCAAACTTTGTGTTCTTAGTTTATTCCTCTTTGTGCCTTTTTTCCCTTAGATGACTCAGGGAGTAGTGCTTTCCTCTGTGGAGGGGCTTGGGTAAGGGGAGCTGAGAATCCCTGGGGAGCCTGGGGTTGCCCATCACTGTGCTGACACTTTTTTTTGGCCTGGACTAATGCCCTTCTGGGCAATGGCAGATGGCACTCACCAAGGGCACCAGATTAGCTTTGTACATTTATGTTTCTATGTAAATGGGGTCCTTTTCTAAACCATTCAATTACTCGCTTTTTTCAACTACTAATATATCAAACCCTTCCTGGGCAATACATATAGGCTGACCTAATTATTTTTAGTGCTATATCAGGTTCCATTGTATGGATATGGCATAATTAATTTGACTACTGCCTCTTAATGGATTATTTAGTTATTTCTAGTTGTTGTTGTTTTTCTTCTTCTTCTTCTTCTTCTTCTTCTTTTTTTTTTTTTTTGCTGTAAGGAATATTGCAACAATGAAAATTCTTGTGCATCTTGACTACATGCATGGTCAGGACAGTGTGTTCAATGAATTGGAATTGGTGGATTAAGTAGTATACACTAGGTTGGGCATAGTGGCACATGCTTGTAATCCCAGTGGCTGGGGTGGAGGGCAAAACAGGAGTATCACGAGTTCAAAACCAGCATCAGCAATGTCAAGGCATTAAGCAACTCAGTGAGACCCTGTCTCTAAATAAAATACAAAATAGGGCTGGGCATGTGGCTCAGTGGTTGAGTGCTTATCTAGGAAGTGCAAGGCTTGGGTTTAATTCCCAGCACTGAAAAAAAAAAAAGTGTATGTAATTAGAATTTCAGTAGATATAGGCAAGGATATAAAGGATGGGGTGATGCAAAGCAATAAGGCGATTTATCATTTGTAGAGAATTTAAATACGATAATACAATCAATATAGGCCTACCTTTTATTATTACCATGCACTGGCAGTGATAAAATTGGAGTAAGTTCTTAATTGTGTGTACAGATTCTTCTAGAGCTTTGGGAGCAAATTACACCTCCAACCTTACACATTCCTGAGTTTGTATAGTAGGTTATAAAGATAATAATGATAGTTCAATGACCATAGAGACCATGAAACAGAACTCCAATTACTTTAATCCTATTATTCTGTGTGACCTTTTGGAGTTTGAATGAATGAATGAATGAATGAATGATTTTTTATAGTACTGGGGATTGAACCCAAGGACACTCACTCTACTGAACTACATCTTCAGTCCTTTTTATTTTTTTTTTCATCAGGATCTTGCTAAGTTGCTTAGGCTGACTTTGAACTTGTGATCCTCCTACCTCAGCTTCCAAAGTCACTGGGATTGTATATGTGTGCCACCATACCTGGCTCTGTATTTAAATTTAAAACAGTGAAGCAGAGTAAAAAGTCCAAGGTGTTTTTGTTTTTGATTCATAGAAGCAAACTTTAATTCATCTATGAAATATTTTGTTGAATACGAATAACACTTTTAAAATCAAAATGTATTTTTCTAGGGAATTATAACTTGTCTGTTTTAAAACCTAAAGATTGAGTCAAAGAAATAATGATTGCTATTGAAAATAATTTGTTCATATAAGAAGGGAGGTTTAAAAATGATCAACTCCAGGTGTCAAATATAGTCATTGGATTCTGTCCAGTTGCCCTTTACAAAGATGGCGGTCTTTTGTACATTGACTGACAGCATGTGAAGTATTGAAGGAAGAAATCTACCACGCTCTTAGAAATCAGACCTTGTTCTCATCAGGCCTTGAAAGAAATTGCCCAACAGATGGGAAGTGTCTTTTCAGATCTGCCTTCTCACTGCTGCCTGAATTTTAGGATCACTTGGTTTCTTCCGGGTTGCAAGGGTAGTCCCATTTCCCCGCAGGGAGGACGGGAGCAGGGAGTTAGTAGAGATGGGCAATGGGCTCCCAGGTGTCCTCCAGAGTTTCAACCACACCCTCCTCACTAGCTGGTCATCTTGGCTAAGTTGCTTTGACTCTCCATTCCTAATTTTCCCCAGTTGTAGAATAAGACATAAATGGTACTGACTATATAGTGTTGTGGTCATAATAAATAAGACAATTTTCATAAAGCACTTAAAACAAGGTCCGGCACACGTGTTTATTATTTTCCTTATTTACCAAGGATTAGGCACTCCTTGAGGCATAGGAGACAAGTCTTTCTAAATTGCTTATGGACTATGCACATTATGCAAATTTTGCATTTCCAGTTATACCACTTGCTCAAGATGATATTGTTAATCAGCAGGGGAGGTGAGACTCAAACCGAGAATTCCAACTCCATACTTGGACTCTTTGCAAATCGACACTCTTACATATTGAAACTAAATCACTCACTCCTGTCAATCCATCAAGCTAAATATACAGAATGAAATCAACTTGATTTTTTTTTTTAAGCATTTACACAACTTATAAGCTAAGGGCTCATCTTAATTCTAAGAGAATGTTGGACAGCTTCATGATTGACCCTAAAGAGAGATGACAAATCTGGAAGAAGTCAATGAGAAAGGGAACAGCTGTTTGAAGAGCATTTTTATATTAAAACTGGGAGCTACTTTTGAATAAAAAGCCACCAGCTCACACAATAGCCTCTTTCTTTGGGAAAAAGGCAAAACCAGTTGCTACGGTGTGAATCATTTGGAATATCTAGGTAGCTAGCTACAAGGGCCCTGTGCTTCAAATAGTAAAGCAATACAGTATATGATAGAAAATGTAGACTTAAGATGTATTTGAAAAAGTCTGTTGGGCTGGGGCTGGGGCTCAGTGGTAGAGCCCCTGCCTAGCATGTGTGAGGCTTTGGGTTTGATCCTTAGCATCACATACAATAAAAATAAATTTAAAAAAGGTATTTTGTCCATCTATAACTTTAAAAAAAATTACTGTGTAGAGAGTAAGAGGACTGCTGACTCAGCTGGTTGCATTTCTGGGCCCCCAGTTGGCCCCCAGCTGCTAAACCTCTAGTCCTTGGTTCCCTCCTGGAGGAGTTGAGTGGGTCGAATGAGATGACCTTTGGAGCATCTCACCTTGCCGTTTCTTTCCACAGCTGCGGACATGCTACTGTAAAGACGATTGAGGGCTTGCTCAGTGACGGGGGAGTGCCCAGAATTAGGGGAATTCCCATAACACTTGGGCACAGTATACATGTTAAAAAGAAATTATAGCACATTTAACCCCAAAAGGGATTCATTCATATCTTTAACCTCTAAAAGATGTTAGAGTCATTAAGAAATGATGACTACCTTGTTATTAAAGTAGGTAAAAAAAATATGATTTACAAAAAGAAAAACAAATACGGGTTGTCAAAAAACAGATTGAGCCTGACGTGCATGCCTGTAATCCTAGTGACCCGGGAGGCTGATGCAGGAGGGTGGCAAGTTCGAGCAATTTAGTGAGGCCCTAAGCAACTTTGAGAACCTATCTCAAAATTAAAAAAAATAAAATAAAATGGCCTGGGGATGTGGTTCAGTGGTAAAGCACCCCTGGGTTCAATTCCCAGGACCACAAACAACAATGACAATAAAAGCAGATGGAATTTTAATGTACATCAATTGTAAATATTCACCCCCACTGGGGATGAGGTATGTGGAGCCCCTGCAATATGATGGTTTTCTTAGTCATAGAAGGTTCTTTAGAGCTGGGACTCGGTAGAGATCTATCCAGATTTCTTATTTCTGCAACAAGTAAAGATTAGACAAGGACTAATCTTAAGCTACCTTAAGTTTAAGAGGAAAACATTAAATCCTAAAGCAGAAATCCTCATGGCTCCCTCACATTTTCAGACAAATAAGACCCCTAGAGCAGACGTTCTCCTTTACTCTCTGGGTTACTTTAATTTGTCATCCGGTTTTGAGTGATTGATACATTTTCACTCTTGAGTTTCTCCTCTTTTAAAGTTATTTTCACTATGACTTTTTGCTCTTTTGCAAACAGCCAATTCTGCAGAATTAGGGCAGAAAAGCCAAAGGGAGTTAGTGAACAGTTAGGAAGTCAGGAGTTTGGGTAATTGCAAAGTAACTTTCAGAGCGTCTTTGGCTAGAATACATTCTGGGGTTAGTCCTTCCTCCCTGAGAACAAATGTGAATTCTTATTGAAATGCAAGTAGGGTGTACTTGAAGCACCAGGTTTTCCTTTATGATTCTTAACCGTGGCTGTGTCTTGTCCTCCATAGCCTTCCCCCAGGAGGCAGGCTCTCAGACGCGCACTGGCAATTCTTTTGTCACTTGTCATTCAATCTTAAGGACATTCCTTCAAATACTTGAAGAAGTCACTATGGCATAAAATCTACTTTTCCCTTTGCTAACACTTGTCTGCATTTTCTCTGCAACTCGAGAGTGAGACTAAAACTCCAACGTGGACAAAATGTTATAGAAAATAAAAGACACCCCCCCCCCCGCCGCCTTTCACATGAGAAGTGTTGAATATATACAAAAATAGAGACCAGACTAATATGCTCCTGGGTGCCTATCACTCAAATTCAACAGGGCTCCACACTTTCCCAATCGTATTCATTTTTTGCCCTTACTGCTGTTGTTTTCTCTAATAATATCAAACACATCCCACCATCATATTCATTTCACTTATAAATACATCAACATTACTGTCAGATTATGATTAAAGAAAAGTCTTGTGGGTTGAACCCAGGCACACTTCACCACTGAGCCACATCCCCAGTCTTTTTTTATTTTTTATTTTGAGACAGGGTCTCACAAAGTTGTGTAGGTTTCACTAAGTTGCTGAGGCTGACCTGGAACTTGTGATCTTTCTACCTCAGGCATCCCAAGCAGCTGGGATTTCTTAGATAAAGTTTTATTGTTATAAAGAACATAGAAGAGAACACTTTGCTAGCTCAACGTTTCATGTCAACATTTGTAGATGGGCGAGACTCCTTTCTGTCACTTGTCTTCCCTTCCCACTTGTTGAGTTAGGGATAACCTTGCCATCAGGCAGCAGCCCCCTGGCTCACCAGCAGGCATTGATCTAAGAGACAGTAAGCTATTTTTTCTGTTAAGCTGCTTAAGACATTTTGAATCGCTTCCCTTTCTCTCAAGAAAAGAAATGAAAACCAAGCACCCAGACCCCTTGCTGGTCCAAGGGCTCCCTGTGGGTTCACCCATTCCAGGCAAGGCCTGATGTAGCTTTAGTGGCCCTGCTCAGCTGTGGTGGGCCACCGATGAAGGGCACAGGGTGAGATGAGTTGCTGAACAGCATGCTGACTGCCTGGTCACCTAAGATGATTTGATTCCTTGCAGAATCAATTTCCTTAATGAATGAATTGGCTACTGTCAGTTAGCGTGGGTCCTTGGTTCAAAGCTCTTTGAAGAAGGTGCCATTTAGATGTATTCTCTGTAACTGACAGGCCATCCCTGGTTGATGGCTGCTGTGGGTTCCTGTTTTTTGAAAAGGATACCCGAGGGGCCTGGAGATGTGGCTCGGTGGTAGAGTTCTTATCAGGCATGCATTAGGCCCTGAGTTCAGTCCTTAGTGCTGAAAACAAAAAAACAAAAACAAAGCAAAAAACCAAACAAACAAACAAACAAAAAACCCCCCAAAAAACCAAAAATAACCCCACTGCCATGGACAACCAGTTACCCTAAAACCTGCAATAATGGTAGCAATGATCATACTTTCACTTTGAACCATGATATATTATGCTCTGTAATTCTCCTAAAACAAACTCCCTGTGTAGAGTAGGGCAGATCTTATTCCAGTTTTACAAGTGAGAATTAAACAGGAGAAAACCAACCGTTTCAGCAGAGTGTGATGTTTTTGATGCCTTTTTAAAAAATGAGGTACTGGGGTTGAACCTAGGACTTCACACATACTCGGCAAGTGATCTGTCCCTGAACTACATCCCCAGCCCAAGTACGATGATTATGATGCCAAGGCACACAGGGAATTATGGGGACACAGTGGGAGCATCTGGCGTAGTGGAGGATGGTTAAGGAAGACTTTGGAGAAGAGGTGGAAGTTGGGGGTGAATGGGGTGCAGGGTTTTTTTGGTGAATACCACAGAGTGGCTGTGGGGAAGGGTGGTGTCTGTCAGCATGGGATGAGAACTGAGGCTAAAGTGAGGCCAGGGTTTCCTCCTGGATAGTTCTCAGAGTAAGTGGACTGGGACCCCTCATTCCCTAAGCCCTTCCTCTGGCCTGTCTTTGTCCCTTTGCCAGAGTGGACAGAGGGCCCGTGCCTTGGTTTGGTGATGGAAAGCCCCCCTTCCGTGTCTGTCTGAACCGTCTAGCCTGATGAAGGTGTCCTTTGTGTGAAAACGGTGGAAAAAGGAGAAAGGGCAAGAAGAATCCAGTCCTTAGGGCTCAGAGGTGCTTGGGTCCAAGGTTCGTTGATTCCAGTCTGACTGGAGCCCTGGGAGGAACAGCCTAGAGGGCCACTCTGTGTACTACTCTAATGCTATCCGACACCCAATAAGGGCCATGTGGAGAGAGGTACGGCTGGGCTCTGCCAGGCCACTGCTTGTGAGACACCACCAGAAACCACTCACTGAAGGCAGAATTGCTCCCTTGAGGAGAGAGTTCACTTCGGTCCAGCCCCTTGACCTCACACTGATGGTGTGGTCTGCAGTGGCTCACCTGAGGGTACTCATGGTGCTCTGAAGAGCCGATTCCAAGCCTCTGTAGAGTGTTGAGTGTGAGCTGCAACGTCCCCCTCCACCCCCAGCTCCGTGTGGGCCATCTGCTGAAGGCTGTGCTTGTCATCAAGGCTTAGCATTCATCTTCCTGCAACCAAAACACAGTGGCTTAAGTTCTCATGGTCACCGTGGCAGGCTTCTGTGGCTGCAGTCTTAATAGAACCTCCAAGAAAGCTAATGTCATCTAAAGGACTTAACAGTGTGGGAAACTGAGGCCCTCAAAACTGACTCGGTGTGCCACTCGGTGTCACTAGGCTAATGTGTGAAGGCCCTTTGACTGAACAGAGCCTTTTTTCCCGTTTGGTGCTTTGGAGTCTCTGGGTGGCAAAGCTCAGACAGGAATCTCTTGGTTCACATAGTGTTTTATTTTTATGCTATAAGAAGAAACTTCTCTCTCTTTTGTAGTCAGGTCTGGGAAGAAGGTACACCGAGCACCCTTTGCTGGAGAAGCATTTCTAGTGCTGCTTCAAGTTTCACATTTTAATTAGTAATTGTTTACATTTAGTAATCATTATTTAACAATGTTGCTAATAGTGACACTTAGCGTTTGCTGTGTGTTTACTATGTACACACAGGTGTTTGCATGATATGCTGCACTAAGATTTTATTATACCTTTAGGCATGCTGAATACTCTCGACAACCCTGTGATGTGGATATTTCTGCACTGCTTTTACAGAGGAGGAAACCGAGGCTAGGAAACTCTTCTGAGGTTGCCACACACGTGGCAGCTCAGGTTCAATTCCAAGGCTACCTGACTTTTAAGCCCCTATAATTAATATTATGCCTCCTTAACATCCTTTCACAGGTAGTCACTCAGGAAATCTGGCTTTAGCTTAATTAACCTATTAAGAAGATTTTATTTAAATAACCAGAAGTTTGACACGTGCACGTTTAAAAAAAAAAAAATTCCAGTCTGCTGCATTGGGGTCAAAGGAAAATTTAAAATGCGCCCCCCTCCCCCCTTTCAGTGCTGGTCACAGAACCCAGGGCCTCACACATGCTAGGCAAGCACTGTACCACTGAGCCACATCCGCAGCCCCTAAAGATGTCTCAAGATGTCTGGCTCTGGACTAAGTCACATGTGTATATTTAAGTTGTTCTGAGGTCTAAGGAGCTAACGTCTGAGACCTTGGAACCCATACCTCAAAAGTCTGGTGACAAATGGGTATTCAGGACCACTGTGCATAAAAGCCACCCATGAACGTCTTCAGAAAGGGCCCAGCTGAACATGTGGTATCCCAGCTCCTATACTGTGGCCATTCAAGAGTTGACATTTCAAGTGAATAGTTTAAAAAAACATGAATTCAGGAAAATCATGTGTATTATGTATTTGTCTAACTCATTTGCAAATTCTATTATGTATAATTAAACAGATAGAAACTGAATTGACAAGGATAAAAGTATCTTGGAAGGGAACTTCAGGGTTTCAAGGAATGATTTTTGAATATTATGTCTTGCTGTGAAGATGACTGATGGGGAGGGTTGTAAGGCCAGATTGCAACTGCAACCTTACCTCTGAATTGTGATCTGTGAGACCTTTCCTTTGTCTGAAATGCTGGTCTGGCCTTGTGATAATGTGCCTGGCAGATGGGACACTGTCTCCAAGACTGAGCTCATTGCTAGGAGCTTTCTCACCTGCAAGCAAATGAGAGTTTATTTGGCCCTTTCATAAAATTCAGAGTGTGTCCTTCACTTTCGCAGCCCTGTTTGACAGGCACTAAATAAGGTAATTTTGTTTAACCAGGGACGACATGGAATTCCTAATGGCTGTCAAAAAAGATTGGAGTGGGGGAGGAGGGGGAAAGGTCTGTAGAAATCTGAAAACATGAGAATGTTGAAGAAAGAACTAATTTAATTCTCACAACATCTCTGAGAAATGGTTCCTAAATTTATCACATTCTTACAGACATGTAAACTGAGGCTCAGAGTTCAGGCAACGTGCTAAAAAAGTCATGTCCTTGTGGAGATAATGGAGTCTGATTTCTGGTGCAGAAAACTCCAGCAATATTTTATTCCATCTGCAGCCAGTTTTGGGGAAAGTCTCAAGGGGAAAACTACAGCAAATTGTTAGATTTCTAGTGATTTTTTTTTTGGGGGGGGATACTGGGGATTGAACCCAAGAGCACTTAACTACTGAACCACATCCTCACCCCCACCCTTTTTTGGGGGTGGAGTTGGGGGGACAGGGTCTTGCTAAGTTGCTTAGGGCCTCACTAAATTGCTGAGGCTGGCTTTGAACTTGCAATACTCCTGCCTCAGCCTCCGGAACCGCTGAGATTACAGGTGTACGCCACCACACCCAGCTTCTAGTGATTTATTTTTTCTTGCCTCAACTTGAACTCCCACCTAGCCAAGGACTGGATGATTAACCAATGAAGCAAATGCACTTAGCATCCATTGCTCATCACAGTTCTCTTTCTTGCAGTTCCCAAAGGGTCTGGAATCCACCAGAAACCGAAGCCGGGGAGAGCGTGCTTGCCTTGGTCACTGTGCGGAGCAGCCACCTGCTTGGGAGCGCGGCATTCACACACCAGGTTGCTACTGAGGCTTTTACATGTGGTGCTCAGAGCAGTTGCTTGGGCTTCCATCACTAGGCTGATGTTAAAGATACAATCAGCTTCTGCTTCTTGATCAGGAGGCCTTGTGGGTGCCAGTGTAGAGGGAGAACAGGTCTTATCTGACTTAGCTGAGGGGGAAGTGGGGTTGGATGGTGGGGTTGGACGGTGGGGTTGGGAAGTTGCCCTGAGATGAGCGCCCCCATTCCATCAGCTTGCCATTCAGAAAGCTCCCTGTCATCATAACACACAGAAAGACTCAATTTCCCCCCTTCTCTTTCTGTTCTAGTTGGAGACTAGGCTTGGGAAGTTTTCCAAGTAGATGGTGCCTCTCCCTTGGATGGACAGGGAGAAATAACAGATTGCTGCCAGACACCCTGAGAACACAACCCCACCTGGTCTTTGGTCCCCTTGCTGAATGGCATTCGCTGCGGCAGCCCACTGAGGGCTACTTTCTTGGGGGATTCAGGGTTTGAGCGCGGGACTCCAGTCTGGGAAGATGCTGAGCTCCATCAAGTGCGTGTTGGTGGGCGACAGCGCTGTGGGGAAAACCTCCCTGTTGGTGCGTTTCACCTCCGAGACCTTCCCCGAGGCCTATAAGCCCACGGTGTACGAGAACACGGGTGTGGACGTCTTCATGGATGGCATCCAGATCAGCCTGGGCCTCTGGGACACTGCCGGCAATGATGCCTTCAGAAGCATCCGCCCCCTGTCCTACCAGCAGGCCGACGTGGTGCTGATGTGCTATTCCGTGGCCAACCATAACTCGTTCCTGAACTTGAAGAACAAGTGGATTGGTGAAATCAGGAGCAATCTACCCTGTACCCCGGTGTTGGTGGTGGCCACCCAGACCGACCAGCGGGAAGTGGGGCCCCACAGGGCCTCCTGCATCAATGCCATAGAAGGGAAGAAACTGGCCCAGGATGTGCGAGCCAAGGGCTACCTGGAGTGCTCAGCCCTCAGCAACCGGGGAGTGCAGCAGGTGTTTGAGTGTGCTGTCCGGACTGCCGTCAACCAGGCCAGGCGACGAAACAGAAGGAGGCTCTTCTCCATCGAGTGCAAGATCTTCTAATCCCCAGGACACTTCACCCAACACTCAGGAACACATGCCAAAGAACGATGGGAAGCAGGGAAGCAGGCAAGATGGGAAGGTCGGTGCTGATTCCAGGCACCCCCCAGCAGCCCTTCCTGTTGGATACAGCTGTTGAGACTGGGCCCGTGGATGTTTTCACTAACTACAAAGAACACCTCGCACAATATGATCAGATAAACAAACCCCTTGGGAAGCTATAATGGATAGTTCATCTTCAATTAAAAAAACTAAAATGTCCTTCATAATTTTGGACAATGAAGTGAGTTTTCCAAGCATTTCATAATTAAAGACACACTTTATTTAAGTAATGACAAACCATGCAGCTCTTGAATATAATTAGTTTTCACACTTGGGAAGTCTTTTCCTACTTACTTACAAACTGCTGTATGAATGAAATAACCTCATGGGGCTTCGCCATATGTTTATAGTGTTATTATTTTTAACACTATAACCTGAATCAGTAGTTCCGTCAAAACCACTTGCCTGCTGGATTTTCCTAGGTAATTGAATTTTAAAATGACCATTAACTGATTCTTGCAATCCATTTTCCACTTACCTGTTATTTAGAGTTGTATATAGAATACGGTTCCATAAACATAAGATATGTCCCTACTCGCCTAATGATTTTCCACAGTTACCACCGTCACTGTAATTGTAAAAAAGCATTTCTTATATGCCGTCCTACCTTCCACCCAAAGAACTCCAGTTGTGCACTAGGTTTCCCTCAGTCGTTCTTTCCCCAGGTCCCTTGGAAGGGAAGTGCTTGGGGCAGGGAATCACACTGCTCCAGACAATGGCAGCAGGACGTGGAACAGGAGTGAGAGCTCATGCTCACTTCAGGGACCTCGGCTCTTTGCCTGTCACTTCTGACATGGTGGCTCTGAGTGGCTGAAGGTCTTGTGAAAGGAGGCAGGCATGGAGTTCTGCTTGGTGGTTCATTTGACAAACTTGTTTTCCAACTCTAAACGGCCTGGCATGACAACCTACTTTATGAATTTTAGGATTTAATTCTGAATAGTTGAGAAAGTGCCTGTATAGGTGTGTGCAAGGAGAAAAGGTAGAATTCATACCTTTTACTATTTCATGAATATAAATTCTTGAGTGAAAAAGGAAAACCAATAAATCCCAAGCACAGCTGTGAAGAAATCGCTCAGGTAATTACTCTTTGTTAAGAGTTACTGGGGATAATACTAAATAAATAGGGATGAACACACACACACCCCTAAACCCCTATTCTATCTAATAGCTTAAAAGCAGGATGTTGTTTATCTGTTAAAACTTTGAATAGAATTCTATGTAACTTGAAGAAATTGTGAAGATATATAATTCACTATACCCAGATATGTTGTTTTCTGCCTCAATCAAATAAAACTGAGAGTCCCCTGAACCACATTTTGGGTAGTACTTATTTATGTGCAGTACCTCATTATTCTGGTGCCACAGGCTATTACACATAACAGGTAAGGCCGCAGCTGGGGGAGTGACTATTATTATAGTCACGTTGGCATAGCATTCAGTTGCCCTATTTGGCCAATTCTGCATAGCTATAATCAGAGTTGAAAATCAAATCTGTTCTCACCCCACACTGCTTTCTCCTCCTCTCTCTCCTCTCACTCACATGCAGTAAAAGGCTGGGACCTGCGTCTTAGTCTCTGGTGGGTGGGTTGCCTCGATTCTTTGGGATCAAGGATCTGCCTTCAACCCATGTCTCATCCCTCCAGTCCTGCGGCTTATCCTTGCCTCTGCATCACCTTTGTGTGGTTCCTCCAGCAGAGGAGGAAGGGCAGGCTAGGGAGGGCACAAATGGCTTTGCTGTTATCTAGGCTAGGACACACAGACCAGGCCTGCACCTACTGCTTGGAGAAGACTCTACCCTCCTCAGTGGGAACCTGTTAGAAATTGAGCCAGGCAGTGTCTGTCGTCCCTGCTGGGTTACATGTTCGTGAAGGCATGTAACCTCCTATCATCTCTGTGTCCCCAAGGCCTAGCACAGGAAAGGAACAGGAGTTAAATATAGTTGTGTTGAATTGAACTGGAGAAATACAGAATTTGGGCTTTGGTACTATGAAGTAGTTATGAGAAGGAAGCAGACCCTCACCAGCTCGAAGGGGTGAGAGGTAAAAACAGTTCATTTGGGTGGAATCCAGGTGAATGTATGTTCTACATGAGCATATATTTATTTTTGCTGGCCTGCATGAAGGCATGTGTTTCTTACATTTCAATACTTGTGGTACCTTTCTGTAGACTATTGTTATGTCTATTCCAAATCGGAAAATTGAATATGCTCTTGTTTACATTAAAGAAGTGATTTGAGTGGTCAAGAAACTCATCCTTGTCTCATTCAGTCAGGGCTGCTATCATGAAATACCACATGTGGTGTGACTTAAACTACAGAAGTTTTTTTTTTTTTTTTTTTTTTTTTTTTTTTTTTAAAGAAAGAGTGAGAGAGAGGAGAGAGAGGGAGAAAGAATTTTAATATTTATTTTTTAGTATTTGGCGGACACAACATCTTTGTCTGTATGTGGTGCTGAGGATCAAACCCGGGCCGCACGCATGCCAGGCGAGCGCGCTACCGCTTGAGCCACATCCCCAGCCCAACTACAGAAGTTTTTGTGTTATAGTTTGGAGGTGGGGAGTCCGAGATCAGGTGCCTGTGTGGCTGGGTTCTGGTGAGGCCCATATTCCTGGTTTGCAGATGGTGATCTTCTTGCTGTGTTCCCACATGGAGAGGAGAGAGATCATCTCTCCTGCCTCTTCTTATAAGAGCACTAAGGATCCACCCCCTAATGCTATCACATTGGGGATTGGGCTTCCACACATGGATTTGGGGGGAACATAAACATTCCATCCACAGCAATGCCATTCTATCTTACTTTATAACTGACTAGTTAAATGGGGGCAGTAGAATCTTCTGTGATGGAATGAGACTGAGTGACGAGAAAACCGGGAGCATCCTAATAGTTCAAGTTTCTGGATTGTTTTGGATGTGCTGGGTGCTGTGTTTAACATTTGAATGTCATGATCACACCACATGAGCGTAGATGGCTCACATCATAATGAATCTCCTCTTATACAAGGAAGCGGAGGCTCAGCATATTAATGAAACAAATCTAAGCCACACTGCAGGTGAGTGGCAGTACCAGGAGTCTCGATCAGGTCTGTGTGACTCCAAAGCTCTGCTCAAAACCACTGTGCCCCACTTCCTCCCAGAGCAGCCTGACTGAATGACTTTGCCACATCCTATCTCACATAGCTTGAGGCTCCAGCCCCACCAGTCAAGGGGCCTGCATTTAAAACATTATTTTTAACTTCTGCAGTGCTGGCAATTGAACCTAGGGCCCCACGCATCCTAGACAAGCTACAGGCCTAGCTCTAAAGCATTATCTTTCAATAACATATTCCAAGTCTGGTCCCCTTTTATTTCTTTTTTCTGGTAGTGAGAATAAGACCCATTTAAGTCACAGAGCACCATTATTTGCAAGGGCCCTTATTCCAACCATTGGCTTTTCAGTGTAAATTCATACATAGATGGTGTGTGAATTGGCAGAGATAAATACACTATAATTTAATGCTTTAAAAAGCTTGGGAAATATTTGCTTTTTCTTATCTCACTTCCCCACCCCTCAGATTTCATTTAATTTCTTTGAGGGAGCAACAGGGGAGAAGAGAGCATGTGGTTCTTTCCTTTCAAGAATTTCATGCCCAGGAAGGTCCTTTTATCTAGAATGAGACACGATGGAAGGATTCCAGTTTGGCACATCTGTAGGGTAACGATATGATAGAAGGGACAGGAGATTCATGAGTGTCCCCAGAGCCGAGAAGGCAGTATTTTGGGTTGCGTGAGATTGGCACAACTCCACGGAGAGACTTATTTGTCCTGAGACTGTATCTCTCCTGATAAAACAAAGAAACAATCATGGGCCAAGATCTCAACAGTTTTTTTTTTTTTTTTTCAATAAAAGATAAAATAAGCCATGGAAATGACTTGTGATATGAGTTCATGAAGAGAACTTGATTAAGCCTAAAGTCAGCATTAACTTTCTGATAGACTCTAAAATATGTCCTGACATGGAACTTAATGGTAGATAAAAAGCTAGACAATTATGATGTATGTAGAGTAAAAAAAAAAAAAAAAAAACCCTGAGCTCTATGTCTTTCAGTCTCAATTCTTTTTCTTAAAACATAGGTATTCTATAAGTATTGTTAATAATAACAATTGTGAAAGTACTTTATATCTGTAAACTATCATGCAGCCAGGAGTGTTATTAGATTCTTATGCTGAAACAGAAGCTGAATATTCTAGATGAGGTTTTTCTAGAACTGGCCAATTGTGGGCCACATGATGGGAAACCCAGCAGAAGCAAGTTTATTGTAACATTGTTAACAGTGAGATGACCCATAGGATCATAAAAATAGCAACAAATTGTGTTCAGATGCCTGTTGGCTCTGGGCCCTGTGTTAGGTGCTCTACAGAGTCTCCTCATGTAGAGTTCATAACAAGTTGACAAGGTAGAGATTCTCTTTCTGTTAGTAAGAAACTGAGGATTCCAGTTTTGCTATCTAATTTTGGTATAATTAAACTTGGCCAGCTAAAAATTATATGTTAATTATATTTAGTGTTCACTATACTTGCTAATTTAGCCACGATGGGCACACTGTAGGCCAGCCTTCCTGTGTGACCTTCCTTTTGTCATTCTTCTCCCAATAGTGTCTATTGGGAGAATAGATAGTGGTTCTATCCCGTTGTCTTGGCTGGTTTTGGTTTGCTGTTCCCACTCCCCATTTCCCTTGTTCACTCTTTGCTGCCCTCCTGTGTGCCTGAAGGTTCACCCCGTGGACTGAGTGACCCAGGATCTCTTCCTGGCATCCACATTGTATAGCTAACGGGACACTCTGGTCAGAAGTGGGTAAATAGGAGCAAAGAATGGCGGAGTGTTTTTCCCTACACCTCTCCTGCTCTGGTGCTGCTTTGGCAATGTGTCTCTCTGCAACTCCAGCTCCTGCTGGGCAGCTTCTATTCCACACCTCCAGCTGGTGCTTGTTTTTGATGCAGCAACATTCCTGATGTAGCTCCTTAGTGGAGACCTCAATAAGTAGGGCTTTCATTCAGATCTCTTCATTTGAACCACCTAGAACAAATTTGGTTTCTTCCTGAGTGATACACTCGATACATATTAAAAGTCTTCTATATGCTTTGGCATTAAGTGATTTCTAAGCCCTATTGAAAGTGTTGGGGTTAACAGTGTGGGTAACTGCTCTTTCCTGTGCCACAAAACCCAAGAAATATCATCACTCTTTACATCTATTTTCTTGGAAGAAAAAGGAGGAAGGGGTTGATTAAGTCTATACTGAATAAGCAAAAGAATAGATGTATTTAGAGTAAAAAAAAATCTGAGATGTATGTCTTTCAGTCTCAAATTCTTTTTCTTAAAACATAGGTACTCTATAAGAATTGTTAATAATAATGATTGTGAAAGATGTTCCGAAATAGCAATGTTCAAAAATTTCAGGTCTTCTAATGACACAATTATACTCAAGAAGCTCTGTTGTTATCCATAATATATAAAGAATGACTACAAATCAACAAGAAAAAAGCCCAATTTTAAGACTGATATTTCTAAGAAGAGAAAATATGCATGACCAATGAACAATAGAAAATATGTTTAAACTGGATGTGGTGGTGCACCCCTATAATCCCAGTGACTCAGGAGGCTGAGGCAGGAGGATTGCAAGTTCTAGCCTAGCTTGGATAACTTAGTGAGACCCTGTCTCAAAAATAAAAAGGGCTAATGATGTAGCTCAGAGGTAGAGCCCACCCTTGGATTTAATCCCCAATACAAAACACACACACACACACACACACACACACACACAAACACACACAATGTGTTTAATCATTTTCAAATGACCATATTGGGAAAAGAAATACTAAGTATGACAATACCAAGCATCGATAAGGATATGACATAATAGGAACTCTTATAAACTACTTGTGGGAGCTTAAATTGGTATAACATTTAAGTGTTACTTAGTAGTACTTACTATTCTATACCTCTGACCCAGAATTTCATGCTCTAGAGATACCCTTACATAGATTTCCTGGGAGACATGGGTGAGAATGCTCTTTGTAACATTATAAATAATAGCAAAAACTAGGAACGATGTAATGCCATAAACTAAAATTAATTCAGAACAGCTAAGTGAATTTTGGTGTCTTTGCACAAACTTTGTAACAATGAAAATGAATAAAATATACAATACATAATCAATGTGAATGAGTACAGATAATATTGTGGACAAAAAAGTAAGTGGCAAAAATAATACATTAGTCTTATTCCATTTATGTGACGTTCAAATGTGAACAAATCTTAAAGACATAATATTTAGGGTTAAAAAAGGTTTTAAAAGTCCAGGAACAATTAAAAGTCCAGCATTCAAATGAGTAGTTACCTTCTCTGGGGTAGGGTTAGTGTGATGGGCACGGTCACCAATCTTGTGACAGGTATTGGTAATGTTCTACTTCTTGAGTTTGAGAAGTCAGTAATTGGTGTTCATCAACTTTTTCTGTTATTATTTACTACTCAAAAGCATTCTTATATATTTTATATATTTTTAAGTGTATAATGAAGTTCATAACTTAAAACATTTTTTAAAATTCAGGTTCTACCATCTAATGGTCTGAATTTGAATCCCAACTCTGTCACACACTGACTCAGATACATATGTGTGTGTGTGTGTGTGTGTGTGTAGGGGGAGAGAGAGAGAGAGAGAGAGAGAGAGAGAGAGAGAGAGAGAATTCTTTTACAACTAGTTTTTGAAATGTCCCAATTTTACTGATTTTGGTATAATTAAACTTGACTAGTTAAAAATTATATATAATATAAACTATTAACTAATTTAATGTTCATTATATTTGATAATTTAGCCAAGATGGTGAGATTGACCTTTCAACCTTGTGTAAGCTAATTAAACTCTAGACCTTTTCCTCTGGTGTAAAATGGAGAGAATATTATCAGAGTAGTGAGCTTTAAAGAGCTAGTTTAGGTAGATGCTGTACTATGTCTGGTACACAGTAAGTGCTTAATAAATGGTGCCAAATATTGAATTGCTATCTTCAGCTCCTCAGAGCTAGGAGGATCCTGCAGTTTCGTGGATGATGACACTTGGGGTCTTGAGACTGTTAACTGACTTGTCCAAAGCCTCAAGGGTTGGTGGCAGATCTGGACCACTTTGCTCTTCCTACGGCCTTTTTTGATGCTCTTTTCTCTAAGAATCATAAGTAGAAAGGGACTTGGGATTTTCACTTGTCCACTTTTCATAAATTGCTATTGAATCCATGTTTCTTATACATTATCATTTCCAGTATTGCTTCTTAGCACAGTCAGGTGAATTTTGGTGACAGGAGGGATTGACAGAGGCTCAGTTCCTTATTGTAAGTGGCAACAGATCTCTACTCTCTTCTTTATTTGTTCAGCGTTTCCAAGCTCTTTGGTTTTCTGTGAGATTGATTTAGAAAAAACAGAGAGGTCATTACTGGAGAGAATGACCCCTGCTTACCTTTATGACTGGGGTACACAGAGCCTGGTGCTTGTGTGTCCTGCTGCACCGGGACCCTCTTAGCTTCAAACTATGCTTATTGTCTAAATTCCTGCTCTCATGAGGTTCAGGATCTAGTTAGGCTTGAGTGTACAGCCAATAACCATAAAAACAAGCAAATAAGATCAATGGGGATGAATGATGGGTACTAGGAATAAAATAAATAGGGAAGAAGAGAAAATAATTGGTAATTGAGTAGGAGAGGGAGGCCTAACAGAGCAACAGCCTGGTTGAGGTTCACACAGCCCATCCATGGCCTGGTTTTAACACAAATAATCCCTGTGAAAAAGAAGCAAGTGTCAGGGATGACGGTGCACCTTGGCAATCCCAGCTGCTTGGGAGGGAGGCAGGAGGATCGCAAGTTCAAAACCAGCCTCGGCATCTTTTTGAGGTCCTAAGCAAATTAGTGAGATCCAGTCTCAAAATAAAAAATAAAAAAGGGGCCGGTGATGTGGCTCAGTGGTTCAGGGCTGCTGGGTTCAAAAAAAAAAAAAAAGAAAAAGAAAGAAGGAAGCTTCAATTCTTCCTTCTTGGCCGAAAGGGACAGTTTCCACACTGATTGGTATTTGATATTGCGCAGCCTCCTCCAGAAGTGACTGCCTTCACTGGGGATTCTATCCTGTCTGTTGACCTCCTACCCAGACTGAGGCTGCTTCAGCAGCTGGATTAGCAAATATCCCAGAAGAGAAAACTGACAGGATTCACAAAGACTGAGGGCTCACATAGCCAAGCGGTTTCCAGCAGATTCTGAACAAAAGGAAGGAAATGACTAGGACTCAGAGTCAAGAGCTTGTCTGGTGGGCATTGCAGAGCAAATGCAAGAATCTGCAGGCTGTGCAAGCACGTGGCAGCCTGGGCTTGGGAAGTAGCAAGGTCCCAGCATGCTAGTGCACACCCTTCAAAACAGCTAGATGCACTAGCCCCCCATGGAGGTGATATTTAAAAAGAACATAACAAGGCACTCCAATACACCGTAGAACTTTCACACTGATTGCAATTGACAGGGTGTAATTCAAGGGAGTCACCAGAAGTGACCTGAGGGTAGCTGTTGCATGGTGATCCTCTTGTCTCAGGGCATTGAAGAGTTCCTGAGGATCTGGATAGGAGATACCTTTCTAAAAAGTTTACAGAGAGCCCCAGATAAATCACCATATCTGTGCACTCCTGTAATACATTTCCCTTCCCCTTTCACCTCCTTCTATCACTTCTTTATGCAGCCAGGCACCCCTCTCACCCATCTTTAATGGCTCCAGCATCTGAAACTATGCTGTGCCCATTGTACACGCTGAACCATATTTCATACATGAATAACCTTCATGATCGTCATCCCCACACATTATATGGCACTTCAAGAATTTACAAAGTGCTTTTCCCTCTTTTATTGTAATGATTGCCAATATTTGGCCAGCATGCTACAGGTCCTTCGGTACTTTGTGTATGCTGTCTCCCATGATGTTACAACAATGCTGTGGTTTGTTATTATTAAAATTAGCCCAAGCTAATTTCCAGACCAGGAAGCTAAGATTCAGGAAGGCAAACGGACTTGTCTACGTGCATGTAACAGATGCGTGGAGAATCAAGACTTGTACTTAGATCTCTTGATTCCAAATTCCTCTTTCTCCACTCCACCATGCTTTCATTTGAGGCTCAGGATGACTGTGGGGGAAGAAATGCAGTCTAGGACATTTATTATCTAAATCAACACATAATAGGAACATAATACGGCTCAGCCAGTCAGATGCAGTTACTGACCAAAAGTTACTGACCTATTCCCAGCCCTGGAGGTCACTATTATTTTTAATCACGGGAACACTTAGAGAAAAATTGAAGCCATTACTATGGGGTTGTCTGCTAAGCACTTGCTATGATCTGAATGAAGGTGTTTCTCCAAATCATGTTAGGTCCTAAACATGACAGCACTAAAGGATGTGACTTTCAGGAGGTGAATGGGATTAGCACCCTATGAGGATGAGGACCTCATCAGACACTGAGTCTGCTGGAGACTTGATCTTGGCCTTCTCAGCCTCCAGAACGGAGAGAAATAAAGTTCAACTACTTCTGAATCCCCCAGTCTAAAATACCTTGTTATAGTTGTCCCAATGGACTAAGATAGAACTCATTGAGTTAAACAGATATGGATTATATCTCTGTTCAACAAATGTAAAAATCTGAAAGAAAAAAAAAAAGTATCTGTAAACCCAGGCCCTCAGCCACATTTACCCCAACTCTATGGACACTGCAGGCAAAACCATCCTCACTTTCTTCTCCCCTTCTGTTAATGTAGATATTTCCATCAAGGATTTAGTATCTAAATCAACACAGCCAGAACATTTCCTTTTGCTTACCTATTATTTACTAGATTCACATTTTTTAAGTTGGAAGGTATGTTAGGGAGGATTTAGCCTAAACCTGGTCACTTTACAGATGAAGAAGCTGACTCTCTAATTGCCCCAGGCCGCACAGCTGGAAGCAGGCAAAGCTGGGCTTGAGGCCAGGCCTGGATCCCAGGTGCTCTTGCCTTCCCTGCAGGCCTGGGTCCTTCTGGTCTCTACCCTAGAGCTTTGGACTCTGAGACTTTTTAATTCAGCTTTCAATAATGGAAGTTTAAAGGTCTACCCTTTCCTTAAAATGTTAAGGGCATTGGCAGGTGATTAAAAAAAGAGGATGGAAATGTCAGATGCAAAGACCAGCACCTGGAGCCAGCAAGAGAAGAGAAGCAGGAGGACAAGGACATGCTAGTCAGCAGCACTGCCTTGTCTGTTATTAACAAGCTCAACACAGAGCTGTGAGCCTGCAGCAACTCAGGCTGGGACTTCAAGGGTACCAGGGAACCTGGGGGATGCTCCCTATCACTTTGCCCCAAAGCAGCCTATTCTTGTTAGAAAAATGTAAAGGAACATAATAGACAATGATTCTTCTTATTTTCCTTCTTTTTTTTAATCGAAACCAGGGGCACTTTACCACCAACATCTCTACATCCCAGCCCTTTTTTTTTTTTTTGAGACAGGGTCTAAGTAGCCCAGGCTGACCTTGAACCTGCCATCCTCCTTCCTCTGCCTCTGGAGTTGCTGTGATTACAGATGTGCACCACCATGCCCAGCTCAAAGATTATTTATACAGATGTTTTGTCTATCTGTCCATCCAAGTTGCATGCTGATTTTTCCAAAGATGAGAAAAGGCAGTGACACACAAAAAAAGACAATACAAAAACTCACTTCAAATACCATTGTTAACCTCATTTTTTTTCTACACTCTTCCAGGTCTTTTCTCATCTACACATGTGTGTATTTTCACAGAAATAGGATCTTGTTCTGCAATCTGAGTTGCAATCCGTTTTCTTCACTTATTACACTGTGAACAGCTTTCAGTGTCAGCGTGTTAATAAATGGACATACTCCTACCTTGTTGTGTAATGGAGTGTGTACACTGTTGTGCAATGGCAGTGTGTGTATTGTGTTTGTTAATTGCACCTATGGCTTCAATTGAACTTTGACGTGGAAAGTGTGCATGTGTATGTGTGCTTATACATGTGTATATATAATGCATATACATGTCTATATCTATACATAGGTTTAGAGCCATAGTAATAGCCACAGATATTCATCATCATGATATGTATACACATGTATGTATATATACATATATACATAAATATATGTGTGTGTGTGTGTGTGTGTGTGTGTGTGTACTTCCTGCAATTGGGAAGATCAAGATGAAGGTACTATTATCATCCCCATTTTACAGATGAGGAAACTTAAAAGGTCAGGAGCTTAGCCTGGGGCAGAATCAAGACTCTATCCAGGCCATCTAGCCCCCAGCCTTAGCTCCTGACCATCTGGTTCATTACATAAACTGGAACAGCCTTCAGGGAACATCCAGTCCCAGGAAGAAAAATCTCGGTTTGATAGATGTGGAGTCCAGAGGTTGCTTGAGCTTCTGGCCAAGTCACTGAGGTTCCTGACGAGCTGGATGACCTCCGCTGTCTTTCCTCCTTCTCTTCCACCTCGTGGGCCGCTCTCTGGCTCCGCTCCCTGGGGCTGGGGCGCTGAAGGGCGGTCTCAGATTCCCTTCGCCCTGCAGGAGGCTCATGCCCTCCCGCAAAGCAGCGGGGAAACTGCCCCCTCTCTTGCTGACACCTCTCAGAAGGCTCCAGTTCACCAGACTTCCTTCCAGGAAGGGCTGGGAGGGGCCCCTGGGGAGGAAGGAAAGGGGGGCCGGGGAAGAACACCCCATCCTGCCACAACACAGAGCCTCCATCTGGCTCTGCTTGATGCCAACGTCTCTCTGACACTCCCCGCTGCGAAGGGCGGGTCGGGTGGGGCCAGGTGAGCGAGCCCAGGAGCCCTGGCCCGCGGACGCCCGCCCTGCGCGAGGCCGGCCTCCCAGCTGGACTGTCCTGCGCTGACCGCGGAGGGTTGTGTAGCCCGATGCTGGGCGCTTTCTATGCAGGCTGTTTTCTTAGAAATGGGACTTCTTCTCCTGAGACAAAGTCTGGCCTTTCCAATGGCTTTGTGATCGCCTGATTAATCGGCTACAGCGAAGGACCTTTTTCCTCTTGATCTCCAGCCATGGCGATCAATACCTGAAAAACACAACGAATTCTGAAAAGGAGAATAAGAAAACGAAGAATTAACAGAAGAAAAGGGGAGGCCGGGGTGGAGGAGGAAACCAAACTAAACAAGGACACGTGAAAGTTCAGTGCCAGGTTCTGTGGCAGGCCTGTAATCACAGCTGCTGGAGGGGTGGGGTGGGCTGAGGCAGAAGATCGCCAAGTTCAAGCAAGTTCAAGGCCAGCCTGGGCAGCTTAGTGAGACTCCTCTCCACAAAACACAAACAAAGACCTGGTCTGGTGGTGCCCTCTGGTAATCCCAGCTAAGCAGAAGGTAGAAGGACCGATGGTTCGGGGCCAGGCTACGCAATTTAGTGAAATTCTGTTTCAAAATCATATATATATATATAACATAAATAACATATGTGTGTGTAATATGTGTATTTATTTATGACTGGGGATGTAATTCAGTGGCAAAGTGCCCCCTTCGTTCAATCCACAATACCAAAAAAAGAAAAAAAACTTTAGTTTAAAAAAAAAGTGATTTTTTTTTTTTTAATTGTCATTAGAGGGGCTGGGGATGTAGCTCAAGCGGTAGCGCACTCCCCTGGCATGCATGTGGCCCGGGTTGGATCCTCAGCACCACATACAAACAAAGATGTTGTGTCCGTGGAGAACTAAAAAAAATAAATAAATATTAGAATTCTCTCTCTCTCTCTCTCTCTCTCTGTCTCTCTTAAAAAAAAATTGTCATTAGATTTCATAGACATTGTCTAATTGCTTCGGAACTTTCTGAAGGCATCGTACTCTGTTTCTGTGCTTACCTTCTGTGGTCCCAGTCCCCGTTTATAGAACCCACCTGGACTGTGGGTTGTACTTTGAGCAGTGATCTCATTCACTCACTTTTCTGTTTAGGAAAGTTCATTCAATTCACTGAATCAACATTCAGTAAGTACCAACAGAGGATTCCCTACTTTTTCTGTCCTGCGGGTGACTGTTGTGACACCATGATTGTCCTAATTACATAATTAAATTGCAACAGCCATGTAGCTCATCAATCACAGGTGATGTCCACCATGATAGCACTGAAAGGAAAAATCGTCCTAGGCCTAGTCTTGGGAGAGACCTTTTTTTTTTTTTTTTTTTTTTTTGTATATAATGTAATTTTTCAACCTCATTCTGGGAAGAAAATCAGTGCTCCTGATAAAATGCCTGAGCCATTTTCTGACAGGCAATAATGGGATCAAGACTTGTTCTGGGAAACCAGCCTCCTCCTCCGGCAGACTGTCAGGACGCATCTGCTTGACCTTTAAGCAGACATTCTTTTTTTTTTTTCTGTATTTAATCGAACAACAAAAATCTGCCCATTCCTTTTCTTATAAAATACCCTGTCGAGTGTGACTCTTTGAAATGGACTCCCAGAGGCCCTTTCCGTGAAGGACAGCTGCAGTAGAACATGACCCAGAACGGTCCGCTCTGGTGGGTTGGTGGAGGAGTGAGTGGGAACGTGGACCCCAAGCAAGCTTGATAATATTTCGGAGCTTGTTTTCTCATCTATGAACTGGAGACAGCAATACCTCAGGAAGTGGTTCTGAGAATTAAAGGCTGTAAGTACTGGGTGGTGTGCCAGGCACATATTTCTGTACCCTGGGTCCCTGGTCTCTGAAGAGACTCAGGATATGCCACCAAAATACATCCCTCTAGTGTATTGATTGTTCAAATTAAAGGCTTTTAAAAACAGCACACATGAGATGATCAGCCCTGACCCGAGCGCAATTTCTTAAAAGCTGGAAATAAAATTCCCAATCGATAGATGCAACATCCTTGTTCTCAAGGTCAAGAAGTTGAAACAGAGAATTCCATTTAGGTCTTGTTTAAGTAATTCTCTTGTTACCAGAGCCCAAGACCTGACTCCCATGGACCCAACAAACCAGGCCCAACCACTCATCCCAAAGACCAAGCAGGAAAGGAAAATTGAATCAACAGGGGAAGTCAGCGTGAGGTTCAGCATCCCCCTAGCTGGCACTGTTGACAGAAGCTTTAGGTTTAAACAGAGGGAGAAGCAGGGCAGCGGGGAGATGGCTGCCAAGTCAGCAGTCTTGGTCATACTGTGGTCTGGTTCTGGGAGGTGGCTTAAGAAGTCCTTATCTTGAGCTTATCTTGAGGGGGCTCTCCCAAGATGCAGAATGTTATCTATTAGACCTGTGATCCTGGAAGGCGGCAATTCCGTTCCCACGAGATGCTTGTGATGGGGACAGACGAATGTAAGTGGTCGGAACAGAACAGGAGGTTAAGGCCCACTATGCTAACCCTCACATGATTTCTTTTTCAAGAAGCAGTTTACCTGCAGCCCTGCCTGTCTTAAGTGGACAGGATATGTCCAATTCCTCAGCAAACTACCTGTTATCAGCAGGAGAAATGCAGGCCTCGAATAATGTTAACCAGACGAACCCAAGGTACCCTGAAGAGGGGACTTTTGTGATTCTTTTCACAGACCAGCTCCTGGGACTCAGGGAGATAAGAATAATTCCTCCTAACCATAAACTCTGTAAGAATGTACGGTGAAGAATCCAATTAGAACTGGTCAGCACGGGCCTAGAGTTTTGGGGCACTTAAAAGTCTGATATCACCCTGCTATCAGTCAAAGTCAAGAAGTAGACCTCGAGAGACCCTCTGGAAACTTCTCTGGATCCCCCAATAAAACTGGAGTGCAGGAGAAGCACGCTGTCCTTCTCTCTCTGCAGAGTGACCCCTTTTCCTTTTCCTATCCCTTCAATAAACTCATGCCTATTGCTCTGAGTGACACGTGTGAAATCTTTCTGACTTGATTGCAAGAATTGGGGGGTTCTTCACACTGCCTCAATTTCCCGAAAGTCCCCAGCCCTGTAACACTATCAGTCTCCTCCCAAGCGGTGGGAGTTCTGTCCCGTCTCCAAAAGATCTTACTCTGTTCACTCCTCTTCCCTTTCCTTCTTGTCCGCGAATTTTATTCTTCCCATTTGCGAGACAAGAACCCAGAAGGAAGTTGGTGAGGCCTGCAGCTGCCCAAACCCCATCAACCAGCAGAAGTGGGGAATCCAGTTTCATCTCACAGCTTGGTTTCAGTTGCTCCTGCTGGTCCTGGAAGGTGTAGGACAATGAAGGAAGACTTCTGGACACCACTCCAGGGGTCTGAAAAAGTACGCTCTAGATCTTTCCTCAGTGTTCATGATTTACCTAAGGGTTAGATAAATTTAGGGCTAACAAACCTTTTACGGTTCTTCAATAAACATTCCTTAAATGGCTAAATGGCCCAGGTGCAGAGCTGACAGGACCTGAAGACAAATACAAAACGAAGGCAGAGATGCCAGGCTTTATCCTGCTTTCAGTCACCCGCCAGGCATCTGCAGGCCTAGGAGTCAGGGCTTTGAGCAAAGGCAGCCTGATTAAGTCCCTGTTATGTCACCTTTTAGGCCTTCCCATGTCATTTAGTTGCTGCCTCACAACTTAGTACTCTTTGTTCAACTCAGTGTGCCACATACTGACTTATGTCAACCCAACTCCAGGGTTCAGCTGGGACCCTAAGAGCACTAAGGGAGAGGTTTGCTGCTCCTTCCTGGAGTTCCAGACGGAGCTCTGCACCTCTGCCTGTCCTCTCAGGCAGCAGAGTAGAAGGAGCAGACCCACCACGAGGTGCAGAGAGGGGCCAAGGTGACAGGAGCCCATTCCCTGTGGGGAGGGTATCTGCTGCAGGAAGGTCAGCCTCGCTTGCCTTGGGGGGAGTGTGGGAGTGATCCCCACACTCTCAAAGTTGGCTGCTCCAAAGGCCGAGGGTGAAGGAAGCCACATTGAGCTGGGGGCCCCTCCTGGAGGAAGGACTTGGCGGGGACCTGGCGGCTGCAGGTGTGCCCTCTGGGAGCCCGCCAAGCCTGCTCCGCGCCAGCTGTGGGGAGGGCAGAGCCCTCCTGTGGTTTTGACTGGTTGATCCTCAGGTACCTCAAGGGCTGTCCTTTGAGCTTGAGGTTTGGGCTGTGTTCTCTCTGGGTCTGTTTTCTTCTTTCTGCGATTGGTAGAAACACGTTTGTCACATTTGTAGTAATTTTTCTCCTTCAGCCTCAGTCTACTTTCTCTGAGGAAGTGCAGTCACTGTGTCAGAGGCTGTGGACAGGGAGGAGGGAGACAGGGCAGAGCCGTGAAAGGCCAGGAGGGGGAGGGGAGTCCGGCCTACACGGTAACTGTGGACACTCACAAGCACAACTCTCTGCCATGGCCCCTGTGGTGAAGAGAAGAGGAGGAGGCAGGAGAGGAGAAAGAACAGGGCATTCGGCAGGTGGTAGAGCGCTGATAGCCTGAAGAGTACCTTTGTGAAAATTAGAAAATGGCACTTGCTCTGTGTGCACTCCACCCTGTGTCAGCCCTCGGAGCTGGGCAAGCTCAGGACAGGCTGTTTCAGGGTCTACTGTGTCTTCCACCTAGAACCTCGCTCAGTGAGCAGCCTATACAACTGTGACCAGCAGTCCTGGCGTGGGGGAAGACTGGCCCAAGTGCTGTGGAAGATGAGGGCTCATGAAGAACTGAGATAAGTGAAGTCAAAGCTGCCCTTGGTATGGCTACCTGATGGGTATGAAGGTACAGTCCATTTCCAGAAAGCCTTCCTGCTAGGCAATCACTCCTACTCATTGAGCAGAGCTCTTTATTTTCTCCATTGAGTCATCCATCAAAATCTACATAATCTGGTTCATCTGTCCCCCTCATTTCCCACCAAATTTAGACTCGGTCCCTCTTTCCTCCTCAGCATTGTTTCCTTTTGGTTTCCTGGAAAGAGGCTTCTTGGAATTCAGAGGGAAATTTCTACCTCCAAAGTTTCTGCAGCTAATGTTCTGCCTCTTACAGGACACCAGTGCTTAATTCTGCTAAAATCACCTTTTTCTCTACCCCCCCTTCTTTTATTAGATGACACCTCTTTCAGAAAGAAGAAGGACAAGAGGAGGGAGGGAGGGAGGGAGAGAGAGAGAGAGAGAGAGAGAGAGAGAGAGAGAGAGAGAGAGAGAGAATATAAGGTAAGGCAATACAAAAGTGGACAAAATCCTGCCTAGCCACACAGTTTTTTGCTTTAATTAATTTGTATCCCTTGATGAGAATATCTAAAGTTTTCATCAGATTCTCGAAAGCGTCTATGACCCCAGAATTTCAAGAGCTGCTCCTATAAAAGGATGCATGAAATCCCCCAAGAAAAGGGCATAGGAAGTTCAGGGAGAGTTGATTAAATTTATTTTACCCCACTGTCTGACTGTTAGCAGGTTATCTGATTTATTCTACACCAGGGGGCCTGAGCATTTTTGCTATTGTCCTGCCTGGCCCCTGGCTTCCAAAATCATTTTATTCTAATTACCAAGGAGCAGTCTTCCCATCCTTCAGCCCGAGGGCCTGCTACCTCTCCTGTGTCTCCAGAGTTGTACCCTGAGCATGGCTTTTGATCTTGTCTCCACCAAGCTCCAAGGGACTCCTCTCCAGCCTGCCTGACCCGACCTTGCTCTGCTCTCCAGCGGGCCTTCCTGCCAGCCAGGCCGGTCAAAGTGCTGCCCATCACACAGGCATCCTGGCCATCGCACCTAGGTCCATATCAACTTTTCTCCTTTGTGTGTATGTGGATTCTGGATATTCAGAAATACTCAGAAAGAATTGGCTTCTATACTGAGCATGGATAGATTTTTTTTTTTTTGATCATTATGAAACAATAGTTTAACTACTATGTATATAGCATTTATATTGTATTGGGCATTATAAATAATCTTATCTTCGGTTGATTTAAAGTATATAGGGAGATGTGCATAGGTTATATGCAAATGCCTTGCCATTTCATATAAGGGATTTGAGCATCTGCAGATTCTGCTTTCCTTGGAGGCTGGAACAGTCTTTCAAGGGATGACTGCAGTGTTGCTAAATGTTTGTTTAATGATCAAAGACTTTTCTGACAATGGCAGTGCATTTTGATACTGTATTTCCCAAAGTTTTATCATATTTATTATTTCTACCAACGACAATCAGAATTCTGGGGGGATTTGTATTATAAAATACAAATTCTCAGTCTTCTTTTGCAGCTCTAGAGAGCCAGGGCCCAGAATCTATTTTCATGAAGTCCTCAGTGAGTTGAATTTAATCTAATTTGTTTTGTATCTGCTGTTCTCAAACTTTTTGGTTTGGGGACCATTTTATACTCTTAAAAATCATTGCAAAGCAAAGAGTTTTTGTTGATGTGAGTTGTGGCTATTGATATTAATTTTATTAAAATTTCACTGGATACATTATAAACTATTTATTTATTATTTCATTTACAGCAATCAAAAACCCATTAAAGTATGAAAGATGATATGTCAAGAGCTCTGTAATGTTTTGAACAACCAATAAAAAAAATATACACTTAAAAAAAAACATTAAATGTTAACATAAGTAGCACATTCTTGAATACAAGCAACTATTTTCCTGAAAAAAAAAAATAGTAAAAAGGGTTTTATATTTTTGCACTAGCTTTAATTTCTAACTTAATAGATGGTGGTTGGATTTCATATCTACCTCGGTAGTTAATATGATACCATTTGCAATTTGTTGTTTTAGATGCGATATATAAAGAAAATCCATTTTCAAACATACATCCAGTTAGAACAAAGAGAGGTATAATTCTCAGATATCTGTGGGTATTTCTCTTTGATATTCCAAAAGCTGATATTAATGTTTTTTTAAAATCTAGTTGCAATGCAGCATATTCAACTGTTTCAACAAATTTTGAGCCCTGTATACTTGTGAAGAATGCAAGTGAAATAGACAGGAAAGATCTTTGTATTATTAGGAATATGATTTTGATCTCATGTTTTCCTCAGAGTCTTGGGAAGACCCAGAGGCTCCCGGACCACACACTGAGAAACACCGCTCTATTCCACAACATTGGGCACCTGTATCTTATTCTCAGATTGTTTTATGCTTATTAATTAATTCAACATGTATTTATAGAGTATGGCTCTGTGCCGGGTGCTGGGTTCTAAAGGTAATTGACCCTACAGTCAAATTCCACTGAAGACAGAGGGCCCTATTTCAGGATCGCCTCTTGACAAAAGGTTTCAGAGTTGCTGGTTAGCCCTTCAGCACCTCTGTATAAGCTAGAAGTCACCCCTTCTGGAGACACAGCTCTACAAGCAAAGCAAACTGGACACAGCTTGGTGAGAAGAGCCTGGGCGGAACTGTGGTTTCCCTTACTCCTTAGAGAAGCACCTTTCTGCAACTGCTCGTGAGAACCCTCCTTTTTAAATATATTTTTCTTAGTCTTTAAGCCGATAAGCCTCCGTGTCAGGTAGTGAGGTTTCAGAAGGTTCCAGTAAGTCTGTGACATTAATCGCTAGATTATGCAGTTTCTGAGTCACAGTGGAGGGGTGTGGTTAGTAGGTGACAATATTACATCTTGTTAGGCTTAACTCATCTGTGGAGGGATTTGCTATAATAATTAATTAAAATAATAAAAAGCTTGATTGAGAATGGACTTCTTTTGTAGATGGACCTGTGCAGTAGATCCCACCATCTGAGGTCTCACTTCTGTGGTTTCAGTGACTTGAGGTCAGCAGAGGTCTGCAAATAGGGTGAATTGCAATAAGGTATTTGGAGAGAGGGGGAGCAAACACTTTCACATGATTTTTACTACAGCATATTGTTATAGTTATTCTATTTTATTATTGTTGATAATCTCTTATAGTGCAGTCCAGTCGTGTGCCCCACCATGATCTTCAGTCAAGGATGGAGAGCATGTGGCAGGCTACAACTGGGTGTAGCCTGGGTGGGTACTATGTTGTCCACACAATGATGGAATCTCCTAAAGACGAGCTTCTTGGAACATATCCCGTCATTAAGCAACGCATGTCTGTATCAAGTTCAGTACTATCGGTGGTTTCAGGTATTTACTGGAGGTCTTGGGCTATATCTCTTGCAGATAAGGGGGGACTACTGTATACAGTTAACTTAAGCCAAGTATATATTCACCAAATGCAAAGAATACTGCCCCATCCATTTTCCATTGGGGGCATGGATGAACCTCATGGCCAGGTGACCTCATTATCTAGGGACTGATGCTGTCTTTAATTTTGTCAAATGCTTCTGATGATTTAAGTAGGAAAAAACCGGATGTGTCCACTGGATTCTTCAATGTCATAATGAGCTCCTCAGTAGCAGTTCCAGCAGAAGGAGAAAGGCAGAAGCTTGGGTGGGGGGTGTTCCGCAGAGACTTTTCAGTTTGGGTCTCCCTTCAGTGTTAAAGCCAAGGCCTGCCTTAGCGGTATTTCTGTGTTCGCCTTCGTTCTGGTTCATTTCTCTGCTACTGCATGAATCTGTGTGCAGATTGGAGATGTCGTTCTCCATTGGCTCTGCAAACATCTTGGCTGCACTTGCCTTCAAATGGACAAGGTAGGGGGCATCGGAGACTAGAGTGTGGTGGGCTGAGAGTAGCTTGGGTCTGGGGGAGGCTCTCACACCTGCAGACCTCCCCCTGTAGGGCTGGGGAGCTCTGGGAGAGCAGACACCCAGCATGCAGGAGAGCCTCTTGGTGTCTAAGGATGTAGTTGGTGCAGGTGGCGAGGGAAGGAGAGAAGGGAAGGAACAGAGAAATAAAGGAGGCCTGGCAACGTCAGGCTGGGACTGGCTCTCCGTATGGCCTTGCCATTACCCACAATCGGTTTCAGTAACAAAGGTCTCTGTGACTGTGGCTGTGAAGGTCCCTTCCGGTGCTGAGCTGGGACCACATGACTGCAAGTTCATGGGTTCAGAGCAATTTTAAAAATCTCCTTGTTGTTCTCAGATGCTGCACCGCAAGTAGAGAAGAGTGCTTTTCAGAAATGGATTTTTTTGGAACCCAGTATTGCTTACAAAGAATAAATACTAGGACGCAACGGTCCCTTCGGCTCATCACTCTTCTAATGTGTGTCTCTGAGATTTTTATATATATATATTTAACTCGTGTTAAGAGGTTTTCTAAATCTACATGAAGGGCATGTGGTATGAAGGCAAAAGCCAGCTTTTAGCCTTATCAGCAAGACCTGAGTTTCGATTGATTCGCATCATTGTTTGTTAGTCGTGTGACCAAGGACCAGGAGTTACACAATGGGGACAACACAAATACTTTTGTTGGGGCTTCTGTGGGGACTAAGTGAGATAGGTGGATATCAAGAGCTTGGCATGGGGCCTGGCCCATTAGCTGCTATCATGCCGACCCCCACCCCCATGAACTAGGAGAAAGGGTGAAAAGAATCAGCCCATTTTACAGCCCTGGAAACAGGAGTCTGTACTGAACTGACAACCATACAGGAGGAGAATCGAGTCCCACTTGGCCGGCCAATTAAGATGTCTTCGTTCAATAGCCCCCTTCATTGTTAACATAAGCCACGTTAATCCATCGTGGGTCCCAGTTAATCCACCGTGCTCTCTGTAGGGAAGAATGATGGAGCAGCGGGAGCCCAGCTCAGTGGTAGCGTGGGGGCGGGGGGGACGACAGTCCCTTCCACACGCAGCCTCGGGGACATGTTGAAAGCTGAGAATGATTGAAACATTCCTGTTGCAGGGTTTCAGGCCAGGGGCAGTTGGGATCCCGTGGTCCTGCACCCCACCTGGGTGGCTGAGCACCCCGACCAGCCGCCATTGGGGAGGATGGCCTCTTTCATTTCTCCTGACGCTGTGATCTGGAGCTAGAGGTGTTGGACTTTTGTTTCTTTCTGTTCTTTTTTTAACCACAAGGAGGAACCAGTGTAGGAATGGTGGTGAGTGAAAGGCCTGAGTGTGAGCATTCCAATTCCAGGCTTTAAGGGAGCAAAAATGAGTGACATAACTGCTTGTTCTTGTGTCTCCCAGTGAATGCTCTGAATTAAACATATTGATAAGTGCCAATAAAATAATATATTGTGAGACACTTTAAGCAATGTCCTGCAAATGCTTCTACTTTTTAAAAAATATATCTTTATTTTGTTTATTTATTTTTATGTGGTGTTGAGATTGGAACCCAGCCCCTCACATGTGTGAGGCAAGCGCTCTGCCACTGAGCCACCACCCCAGCCCAAATGCTTATACTTTTTACGATAGTATAATATGATCTATGTTTTCCAAATTTTAAAATTATGGTATTCTTGTTAAAATTTTATGACCTTGAGATGGCAGCTATTTATGCCATATTCTCTTCCAATCATTTTTAATGTGTAGTCATATTTTGGTAGCATTGCTAATTAATGTACAAGTACTATTTTGTATGCGTATTCTTTTTGCTTAGCACTGTTTTCTGAACAAATTTCCATGTTTTCCCATGTGATACTTATTTTGTGGTTAAATATTTTATGGAGTAAATGAATGCTGTAAATAGGCTCTGGGTTTTGTCCTGTAGTTCAAAGAGGTCCCTTTAGAGAATGTTTGTACTTTGACCAGAATGGGTTGTTCTGTTCCTATGAGTTCTTAGAACATTTATAAAATAATAATCTCCTTTAAACTTAACTTTGATAATAACTGCCTGGAACAATGTAAGGATCGGGAAGAAATCTTAAGACTAAAGTGGCTGTACTGGACATCTAGCAGGGGCTGTGGTTTGCATGACATATAGATTTAATTAGTAAGTGACAAACCTGGGATTTAAATCTGGGCAATCTTGTGTCAGAGTTTATGGACTAAACCACTATGCTGTCCTGCTAAACTTTACCCAATTCTTTTTTTTTTTGGACCAGGGATTGAACCCAGGAGTGCTTACCCACTGAGCCACATCTCCAGCCCCTTTCTGTATTTTATTTAGAGACAGGGTCTCGCTGAGTTGTTAAGTACCTTGCTAAGTTGCTGAGCCTAGCTTTGAATTTGCAATCCTCCTGCCTCAGGCTCCTGAATTGCTGGGATTACAGGTAGATGCCATAGTGCTCAGCTTTAATTCTTAAAGAATTCTCTGAGGCACGCAAATTTAACTCCACTTTATAGGATTAAAAAAAAAAAAACACAAAAAAACAAGACCAACAGGGATTAAAACAAATGCTTAAACTGAAGTGCGTATGGAGCTCAAGTTGTTACAGGAGATTACTTTTAGAAGACTTTTCCAACCCTTTCTCTTTCCCATTTTTCTTAGATCACATAGCTCTCCCAATCTCTTTTGACATGTAAGTCTTGATAGTTAGTAGAACCATTTAAGGTTACTGTTAACCCAATGGTGAGAAAAACAAAACCCAAGAATGACAATTAATGGAAACTGTTATTCAGTTGCTGTGACAGAGAAACAATAGACAGTGGTAGGAAGAATGTCTTGGCTCAAGAGACTGCCCAGCCCCAGCTAAGGGTTGCCCAACATGGCCATGTGTATCAGTTAGCTGTTGCTATGTAACAAATGACTCTGAAACTGTAGTTGAAAACAATAAGCATTTATTATTGTTCACAACCTATGAATAGTTCTTCCAGTCTTGGCTGCATGTGTGATCAGGTTAGCTGTAGGTTGGTTTTGCTGAAGTTAGATGGGTTGTTTCGCATGTCTTGGGCCTGGGCTGGGCTAGCTGAAACTACTTGTCTTTGATATGATCTCTCAAGTCCAGCAGTTTAGCTTCAGCTTGTTCACATGGCTACATCATAGGTTTCCGAGAAAGAGAGAGAAAGTGTATTAGCTCTCTTAGGCCCAACCCCAGAATTGTTAAACCGTCCTTTCTGTCACATTCTATTGGCCAAGGAAAGTCATAAGGCCAGTCTAGACAGAGTGGAGACACAGTATCCGACCCTTTGTGGGAGGAAGTGTGGAGTCATTGCAGAGTGTGTGGGCAAAGGGAGGGGGTGAGGAATTGAAGCCACTCTTGCTTCAATCTACCACATCAAGTTTTCAGAAAACAGAAACAGATATATTTTTTTTTAAATTTTGTACTTGTTCTTTTTAGTTATACATGACAGTTGAATGTGTTTTGACATATTATATATACATGCAGTATAACTTCCCGTTCCTGAGGTTGTACATGATGTGGAGTTTACTCTGGTCATGTACTCATATATGAATATGGCAAAGTTATGGCTGATTCATTCTACTGTCTTTCCTATTTCCACCCACCCTCCCTTCCCTTCATTCCCCTCTGTCTAATCCAATGGACTTCTATTCTCTCCACCCACCTTATTGTGTGTTAGCACCCACATATCAGAGAGAACATTTAGCCTTTGGTGTTTTTGGGATTTGCATATTTCACTTCGCATGATAGTCTCCAATTCCATCCATATACTGGCAAATGCCATACTTTCATTCTTCTTTATGGATGAGTAATATTTCACTGAGTGTATGTACTGCATTTTTCTTTATCCATTCATTTGCTGAAGGGCACATAGATTGGTTCTATAGTGTAGCTATTGTGAATCAAGCTGCTATAAACATTGATGTGGCTGCATCACTATAGTATGCTGATTTTAAGTCCTTTGGGTACATACCAAGGAGTGGGATAACTGGGTCAAATGGTGGTTCCATTCCAAGTTTTCTGGAAAATCTCCATACTGCTTTCCAGAGTGGTTGTACCAATTTGTAGTCCCACCAATATTGTATGAGTGTACCTTTCCTCCCACCTCCTCACCAACATTTATTGTTACTTGTAATCTTGATAATTGCCATTCTGACTGGAGTGAGATGAAATCTCGGTGTAGTTTTAATTTATGTTTCTCTAATTGCTAGTGATGTTGAACATTTTTTCATATATCTATTGACCTTTCGTATTTCTTCTTCTGTGAAGTATCTGTTCAGTTCCTTTGCCCATTTATTGATTGGGTTATTTTATTTTATTTTTTTGGTGTTAAGGTTTTTGAGTTTTTAAAAAATACATTCTGGAGACTAATGCTCTATCTGAGATGCAGGTGATAAAGATTTTCTCCCATTCTGTGGGCTCTTTGTTCATGTCTGAGAAACCTAAATTTTTATGTAAAATCTCTTGAGCTTTAATGCTGTCCGTTAAGTTATGGACTTTTAAGACTCTTGTGGGCCAGTACCATGTGGGCCAAAAAGATCATGTCTGGGCTGGATGTGGTTTGTGGGCCACGGGTTTACAAGCTCTAGGTAAATAATTTGCTCAAGTTTCCACAGTAATTGAGAAGATTTGCACCTGTGTCTGTCTGGACTGCTGATCTGTATTCCTTCTGCAAACATTTCTGTGTCTTCAGAGTACAAGACTTCGGCAAATGAGACCAGCGAAATGCAGTCCCTTCCCTCAGGGGCTCACGGTCGTCAGTGGGACACAGTATATAAATCCACATCGTCTCCATGGGATTCAGAGTCACACGTGGTATGGCAGAGGACACGCCTTCCCATGCTTGACACTGCCTTCTTGTGAAGAGAGCTTGGTTAATGTCATTCTGGGAGTCTCTCTGCCTTTCCTCATTCCACGCCTGGAGATAGAGTGACTTACCCACCTGATGGAGGTGGAGAGCAACCGTGTTATTTTTGAGCCTGTTCTTCTCTTTATTCTTTGGCCAAAGCCAGTGTGTTCTTCCTCCCTCTTGGATGCTGGGAGCCTTCTAGGAGCATATGGGTATTGGCCTCTTGCCCACCCTGTGTTGAGCTTTTAGAAATCCACCTGATTCTGGGGTTCAGGGAACAGCCTTATTTAGCCCTCACCTGGCTTTGTCAGTAATAGAGGTGACATCTTGGCATCTGATTTTGTCTTCTGTGCCTTAACTTGTTGAGAAGACTTATTGGGACACTGCACCAGGGCTTCAGTGGTGCCAGGAGTAGGGTTTACACACACATACTCTCTCTCTCTCTCTCTCTCTCTTATCTGTGACACAACAAGAATCTGGCTGCTCACCCTTCAGAGCCTGTCTCCCAGAATTCACCTCGAGTTTTAGCGTAGCCCAGTGGGCATGTATTGTTTGCTCAATCAAATGAAATACAAATGTTCTTAACTCAAATAAAATCTGGCACTGAGGGTGGGGAGTAGTGCCTCCTGCCACGTCACAGAACCACCCGTTGCCTTTCGACACCTACTTTGCCTCTTGGGAGTCTCTCTAGACATCGCCTCCTTGGGGTCTGCTCCACCTCTGTCCCCTGACTCTCTTAAGCTGTGAGCATGTGTTTCCCAGGAGAAAATGGGTTTGATTTCAAAGGCCTTCTGGGTCTCACCCACCAAAAGGGTTCTGAGTGCGCAGGATGGGGTGACACAGTACGGGGTGCTGGGAGGAGGTGCCAGAAGGAGCCACACCGCGCTCAGGATGCTGCCAGCTCCCAAGGGAACGTGATGCCAAGAGAGGGAAGGAACTGTGTGCCCGCTGCGATGAGGATCAGGGCCTGGGTTTAGAGGAGAGGCCGGGAAAGAACACTCAGTGGACGGCCCTCTCATCTCCTCTAACGAGGCTCTTCTTCCCTAGTGCCCTAGGGTTTATGTTTTCCTGGGAGCACCCTGTGCCTGGTGGGTCATGAGCACAGCTGGAAGGGGGCCATCCAAGGCCTCACGCATTTCCCCTCTGCATGTCGCTTGGGCTGGTGAAGCCCGCCTTGCCTGCTGGCCTCGGTGAGCCACCTCGCCCGCTCTCTGTCCTCTGTGCTCTCTCTCCCTTCCATGTCACTGTAGCCAAGATGAGTGGGAATTTAGCCAAATGGAAGGAACTCTGTTTCTCTCCAGCAGTTTGACAAGATAAGCTCTAAAGGGAAGCCACATCAAAAAAGGAACCTGCTGCCACCATTAGGTGTCTGCAGTGTGAATGAGTCAGCTCAAGTCTTGGTTTCCATGAGGTGCCCGGAGAAAGTACGGGCAGTTAATATTTTCCATTCACAAGGGTTTCTGGGACCGTTTTACAGTATCTGGGTAAGACTCCCCATGACACAACATTACCCACGTCACCTCGTGTTGACAAAGCCATTCTGGATCCAAACTCAACTGGTCGAATTGCCACCAGAAGGATCTAGACCGGTTCTTTGACCACTGGATAAAATCCAGGCAAGTAAAAACCCTGGAGTCAGATGACCTGAGTCTAAAACATTCTGTGATCTCGGGCAATTTTCTAAATATGTTTCTGATCCTGTGAAATCGTGATTTTTAAAATTAGATGGAATATGAATAGCACCAATCTTATAACACAATTATAAGGTTTGAAGGAGTTAGTGCAGGTGATGTACTTAGCTCATGCCTGGGCCAAGTGAAGATTCCGAGAAGTTTGTTCACCTCTGTTGTTTCTGGGGTGCCCTCGGTCTTGCAGGTGATATTGGGAAAACAAAAATTGTGTAGGGAAGTTGATGCAGCTTCCATCTAACACGGGCTGCGTAGAGCCCCTGGAAAGCACTAGGTGCCTCTGACCTCGAAATCCCCCTGCCCCAGGGAGGTCTCCCTGAGCTGAGCTACAGCGTTTAATATCAGGCACAGACAGACATGCTGGTGCCTTTTTCTGTCTTGCTGATAGCAGGTGGGGACAGGTGTGCCCAACTCACCTGGATGAAGTGGGAACGCGCCTGTTTTCTAAATTCTGGAGGCCACAGCAACCCCTGGAAGGAGATGACGAGATCCCCAGGGGAAGGCTCTGAAATCTAGTTGTAGGAGGACAGGGGGTGTGGGAGAGAAAGCAGGGCAAATAGAAAAGGTCACTGCCACCCTTGCCCTTGCTCTCTGCCATATTCTCCCTCTTTTTCTCACCCTGCCTGGCTGGGTGGAGGCTGGTTCAGGATGGTGAATACACAAAAGGCTGATCCTTTAATATTCCTAGCTCTTATCTACCTCTGGAGAGAAACTTCTCCTGGGAAAGGACAGGACCCGGGTGTGCGTCTGAGTCTCCAGGGCGCTGGCAGAAGCCCCCGTGGGGATGCGGCTGCTTTTAGCACCTCAGGGTGCCGGAGGAGGGGAACCAGCCTCTTAGAGAACACAGCACCTCCCCTCCCCCGCTGGGTTGAGGCTGATTTCTGGGATTGGATTCTGTAATAGAGCCCCGGGAGCGGGTTGCCATGGTTTTGCTGGTTTCACAGTGAGGGCTAAGTGGCTTCCTTCAGGCCATGTGGCTTTTAGCTGCTGCTTTTGAATTTTAATTTCTCCTCCTGGGAGACTACTCTGCAGGGGGGAAGAAGCAGAGACCGACTGTCCTGGGGACAGTTGGGGAGGTGGGTGAATTTGACTTGAAATAGCTCATGCTTCAACCACAGGCAAAAGGCAGAAGAAAGGGTGGCGGGGAATGGAAGGGGCCCCAAGTCAGATGGCTCAGTCTTATGTGACCTCCAGCAAATGACTTAATCCCTTGATCATACGGGACCTGAGAGCTTGCAGCTCCTAGGGCAACTGTGAGGCTTCAGAGATGATGGACACTGGAGAAAGGCTCCCAGGGAGAGTGGCTCTCCCAGGTCTCAAGTGCTCCCAGAATAACCGCGGATGCTCTCGTGAATGCCATCCTAGCTTTCTAGAGGGGGAAACTGAGGCAGGAGACCAGGGGCTTCCTGCGCCACCTGTGAGGACTGATGCGTGCCAACCTCCCCGACTCCATCTGCCTGCACTGCGCCCTGCGACCCACGCTCTCTGGGTTGGCTCTTTATAAGACCAGCCCCCTCTCTTCCTTTGGCTTTCAGCTGGGGTCACCCCCTGGGGATCCTTTTCTAATTACCCTAATTGATGGCTCTGGCTAACCTCTCACTTTTCTTTATATATTTATAATTTTTTTTCTATTTTATTTTCTTTAAATGACTCATTATTTCCTGAAATCATTGATTTTAAATAACTCACCGCAATTCAAAATTATCATCTTTGTTATCTGCCTTTCCCAGGAGGTCAGCTCCTAGGGTAAATCTGCTTTCCTGCTCCTTCCCTCCAGCTAGAACTAATCCTGAGGAGTTTCTGGGTCTGCGCATACAGTTTGGGTTCTAAAATTTGGATAGAAAAAAAAATCACATCTTTATCCTTACTACCTCTAACTGAAATTTAGCATTTCCTTTCATTGGGAATGTAGGAAATAAACGACAATAGTACACAACGCACTTGAGACTTTGTTACACACTGCAGTTTTACAGGTGTCTTAAAATGTGATTTTGTTTTAACATGAAGTGACAACATTATTTAGACCCACTGATAGATCTTGTTATTTAATGCAACTATAACGAAACTTATATATTACTGTAGCATAATTTTAGAATATTTTGGTAACAATGTCAACCTATTTGGTTTCATTTATAACCCTCTGTATTTATTTTATGCATTTAGAAAGCCTCAGCCTGAGCAAAGGCCTAGAGGTTTTGACAGATTGCCAACACGGGTCACAGAAAAGATCAGCTACCTCTGTGGGCTAGAACAGTGCCTGGCGCAGGATAGGAGCTTGGTAAAAGTGTTTTCAAATGAATAAATTGGCAAGATGAAGGGAGGTAGAGAAGAAGGGATGGCCCTAGGTGGAGAAACAGCATCCAAGGGCAGGAAGCTTCTAAGAGATGCTGAAAAATGTGTCGTTAGTGCTCAGGGAGCCAGAGAGAGGGTTAGGAGCTGAAGCTGATCACGTAGCTGATTGGACTCACCCTGGGAGAGGGAAGCCAGTGGAAGGTACAGTACTAAGTGGGGACAGGAAGGTACAGTATTAAGTACAGGAATAGCTATACTTGGGCTTTAATTTTTTTTTTTTTTTTTTTTTTTTTTGACTGCCAGTTGTGGTGGTGCATGCCAGAAACCTGAGGCTGAGGCAGGAGGATTGCAAGTTCAAGGTCAGCCTCAACAACTTAGTGAGACCTTGTCTAGAAATAAAAAAATCAAAAGGGCTGGAGATATGGTAGAGCACCCCTAAGATCAACCACCAGTACTGAAAAGCAAGACCACACACACACACACACACACACACACACTCACTCACACTCACACTCACACTCTGGCTGCTGAGAGGAGAGCAAAATGAGAGGACAAAACTGGACAGCAGTTAAGAGGCTACTGTGGGTGGTGGGAAGTAGATGGTGGCGGTAGAGATGTGGATGGTTTTGAGAGCGGTTTTAGAGATGAACTAGACAAACCTCAGGCATTCATCAAACACAGAGGATGAGGGCAGAGAGGAAGCAGAGGACATTGGTGGCTTTCTGGTCTGAGTTTCTGAGTGGACCGTGGGTCACTTACTGAGAGAGAAAGATACACTGAAATCTGAGTGATTTTATTTTTTAATTTTGTTGTCAACATGGTTTTGCTAAAATGCCTTAAACTGGAATGACGGGGCCTCAGTCTTGCTCCTAGTTGTCACTAACGGGCATCCCAGGCATGGCCAGGCCTAATGGCTATATCTCTGCCTGCCTTCCAAATTCACACGCTGACATCCTTATCCCAATGCGATGGGGTTAGGGGGTGGGGTGTTTGGGAAGGGATTAGGTCACAAGGGCAGACCCTCATGGTGGGATTAATGCCCTTATATCTTTTTTTTTTTTAAGCTATATCCCCAGTCCTATTCATTTTCTTTTGAGACACGGTCTCACTAGGTTGCCCAAGCTGGCCTCAACTCACAACCTTCCTGCCTCAGCCTCCCAGGTTTCTGCGATTATAGATGTGTGCCGCCATGCCCAGATTAATGTACCTAATAAAAGAGGTGCCAGAGAGACCCCTGTCCCTCCCACCATGTGAGGACACAGCTAGAAGACACGGTCTAGGAACCAGAAAGTGGGGTCTTCCCAGACAAAGACTTCCAGACCCCTGATCCTGGACTCATCATGTGTAGAACTGTGGGAAATAAATCTCCTTTGTTGATAGGCCTCCAGTCCGTGGTGTTTTGTTAGAGTTGCTCAAATCACTGTGACAGGCCCAACCTCCTCTATTTTTTCACCTGAGCAGTAGAGTTCTGACCTTGTCCTCCACAGGTCACATTGGCAGAGTGAAACCCTCTGCCTTCCGACCTTCCTCAGGTGAAGTGAGGAACAGCTGAGTGCCAAAGCTGAGTGACTTTGCCAAAGTGTCTTAAAGTTGGAGATTTTTCTCTAAGGCTGAATAACAGCCTGGGTTTCATGTTAACATTGTGATGAAAGGAACTGATGTTATATTAAAAATAAAAGCTGGCTGGGCGCGGTGGCACATACCTGTCATCCCAGTGGCCCAGGAGACTGAGGCAGGAGGATGGTGAGTTCAAAGCCAGCCTCAGCAAAAGCAAGACACTAAACAACTCAGTGAGACCCTGTCTCTAAATAAAATACAAAATAGGGCTGGGGATGTGGCTCAGTGGTCGAGGTGCCCCTAAATTCAATCCCCAGTAACCCCCCCAAAATAAAATAAGAGCTTTATTGATCCCTCATGGTATTTCAGGCACCATGCTCAGTGGTTTACGTGGGTTATTCCTTTGACTTCTCTCTGACAACACTATGAGGTAGATAGATATTAGTATACCCAATTCACAAGTAAGAAAACTGAGGCTTGCAGTTCAAGTTACTTCCCTGAAGTTACACAGGTGGTAGAGAGAAGTTGGAACTCATACAAGCAGACTCTAAGCTCTGTATTCTTTTTTTTTTTTTTTTTTTGTAATTTTTTATTAGAGCTTTATGGTAATACATAGTAGATGGGTTCATCCTGACAAACTCGTACATACATGAAAACAAAATATATTTTATTAATGAGGATTCATTGTTTTTGTTTTTTTATTTCTCAGCTTCTAGATCTTTGAATCTCTTTTTCTACCTTTTCCAGGAAACAAACAACAACAACAACAAAAAAAAAAAACTGAAAAACACTTGAACCTTTCTTCCGCCCCTGGCTATAGGCATCTCTACCCTGTTTCCTAAAATACTTTGCACTTTCATTTCCACCATACTTCTCAAAATCTAATGTTCCCCATTTTCCTAATTTCTCTTTCATGTTTTGGTTCATTCCCATTGGGGTTGTGGCTCCACGATTCTGCTGAATTTCCATGCGCTGAGATCACGGATGGTTTCCTAAACTTAGTCTGACTTCACTTCTCAGTTCTTCCTGCCTGCACCCCCCAAATCCAATGTCTTTCTCTTTACTGACAACAGATAATGAAAGGAAAAAAAAACAAAACTACTATTTGCAACAGCCTAAAATGGATACAATATAACTATAAAGGAATTTTTAAAAAACATGTAAAGAATTTGTATCCAGAAAAACTATAAAACAAGCATGGGAAAAGTTAAAGAAGTCTCAATTAATTAATTGGGCAGACTTTCCTTGCCCACCAGTAAGAAAATTCCATATTATTAAGAGATAAGTTCTACCCATAATGAACAGCAGGCTCAGTGCAATCCCAGGCCAAATATCTGCAGAGGTTTTTTTGTTTGTTTGTTTTTGTTTTGGCAAGCAAACTACGAAATTTTATATGGAAATGCAAAGCACTTGGAATAACCAAGATAAGTTAAAAAGAATAGAACTGAAGGACTCATTTATGTGATTTAAAAATTGACAACACAGTGACATTAACAAGACGAGGTGATGTTGGCCTAAAAATGGACACATAGAAAAAAATGGCACAGAACACAGAATTCAAACATTGACCCGCACATACGCGGGTTGATTGTGCAAGCTCTGTATTCTTGATGACTGCACCCTCGTGTCTCCTTGGTGGAATCACCTGTCCCTGTGCCCACTGGAGCTCTCCGGCCCTCTGTGGCCCAGGTTGAACCGGTCACCCTTCATTCACCTCCTGTGGGGAGACCAGACCCTCTGATCTCACTTGGGGAATTCAAGTGAGCTCCCGGTGTCCCCGATCTTTGCTGAGGGCACCTGTTCTGAGGAGCTCTTCCAGTGCGCGCCTCGCCCTGGGTCCATTCTCCCTGGTCTTTGTGGTCTTGGGCCAGCTGTGGACACCAGTTTCTTTCTTGGTTTCTACCAAGCCTTTCGCTTGCCCAAGGCCTTGATGTTGGTAACAGATTTTGCCAAAAGTCAAAAGATAGAGGACTTTCTGTGCAGAAAGGGCAAATTTTAAAAACAGAATAAGACTGATCTCTGTTTTTCACATAATCCCTGTAGTGATGTCTGCCAGGGCTATCAGTTAAGGTCTCGTTCACAGTAAAGAAACAAAAATACTGTCTCTTCTGCTCCCATCTGTGACATTCTTTCTATTTACAAGTCTTGAAATGAGAGGTATCTGCCTCCATTGTCACTCAGATCACAGCTCCTTTTAGCTTCATGCTTTGCTGTCCCCCGGGAGAGGCCGTGTCCTCATGAGCATGGCAGGAGCCAGGTTAAGCCACGTGCACAAGCAGCCCATCAGGAGATGTCCGCTGTTAGGATAGTTTCCTGTCTTGCTACCGCAGTAAAAATAAAGCAAGACTTCATTTTTAGACACTTTTCCCCCAAACACGGAGTAAAATCCATAATGTAACCATCCCAAATCGTAAGTGATTTAACAAGCCCTCCAGAAACACCGGCTGCTGACTGCTTAAAATGAAGCAGTTTCTCACTATAGCAGAGCGTAAAATCTGGACTTCCAAGAGAAGCCTCCGACCGGGCAGCTGTTACTCCATGACTTCAGTGGCACAAAGATCTCAGTGAGAGAGTTCTATGCTCCTCCTCCCCGCCTTGCCAGGAGCCACTCCCTTTGAAGTTTCTGCAAGAACCGGTGCATGTCACATCTGATTGATTCCACGTTACTGGGCAAGGCAAGTTCTGGGGGCTGCCCCAAATCAATGGAGCAGGAACCTGCACTTCTTCCCTGGTGGGTGGGGGCAGTCGGGTGTCGGGGGAGCAGGGGATGCAAATCACAAGACAGAGGACACGGATGTACAATCTTGTTAGAGAGAGAGAGAGTGAATACTGAGGCATAATAATTAATTCATTCTGTTTCTCTGGAGGACCCTAATGCACTGATGACCCCATTGTCCAGGGTATTAGGGTCCTCCAGAGAAACAGAATGAATGTCAGTCATCAGAAGAGGGATCAGGAATGGAGACAGAATCCAGGCACAGAGATCGCTGAATGCTAGCCCATGTAACTGGGACTTTATTGGAAAGCTGCAGACGAGCTCTAGAAGATTTTGAGCAGAATGATGGTATAATCAGAGCTATGTCTTGATACTGGGGATTGAACCCAGAGGCCCTCTATCCACTGAGCCACATACCTGCACCCCCCCTTTTTTTAAAAAATAGTTTTTAGTTGTAGATGGATACAATACCTTTATTTATTTTTATATGGTGCTGAGGATTGAACCTAGTGCCTCATACATGCTAGGCAAGCGCTCTACCCCTCAGCCACAACCCCAGCCCTTCCCTGGTCCTTTTATTTTGAGACAGGGTTTCACTAAGTTGCTCAGGCTAACCTTGAACTGGCTATCCTTCTGCCTCAGCCTCCCAAGTTGCTGGGATCATGGGTGTGCACCACCTTGCTGGGCTAGAGCTATGCCTTTGACACTCCAATGAAGACCACAACCTTCTTGACTCCATCTCCAGCTAATTGGCCAATGGGGTCATCAGTGCATTAGGGTCCTCCAGAGAAACAGAATGAATGGGATATCTCTATATCTACCTACGTACTTACATACCGATTTACCTTGGAGATACTTTATTTCAAGGAATGTGACTGTGGAGTCTAGAAAGTCCAATATTTGCAGGGTAGGCTGGCAGGCTGGACAGCCAGGGAAGAGTCAGTGTTGCAGCTCAGGTTAAGAGGCAGTCTGCAAGCAGAATTTTCTTCCCTGGGGGAGTCAGTCTTTTTTCTTTTGAGGTCTTCAACTGATTGGATGAGGCCCACCCACATAAAGCAGGATCATTGGCTTTACTCAAAAATTTTACCGATTTGAATGTTAATTTCATCTTTAAAATATCTTCATAGCAACATCCTGGCCAGTGTTTGACCAAATTTCTGAGTACCATGGCTTGGCTAAGTCTACATCTAAAAATAACTATCCCAGCCATATCTTTAAACTAGGCATCCAATTCAGTGGGACTGATGGGATGGCACAGGTGACTGGCTGCTGTGGGTCACCAGAAGTGAGTAATGACCATGGGCTGCAGGATGGCTAGGGGTCAACAGCTGGGCCCCCTCCTGGGAAGCCTCCTAGTGGAGAATGTTTTCTGAGGGGCAGAACCAGTAGAGTGGTCCGGTGGCCTACCCCCTCCTTTGCGGTCACCTGGGCCCAAGGTCAAGCCCTGTGGCCTTTCTATTGGGTAAGGGCGCTTTCTTCTCATGCTGCAGCCTCTTTCCAAAGTGCAGATCTGCACAGTCTCCTGGGACCCCACTCCCTGGTCACCCCCCTCACATTCTCAACAAAGGCTGAGCAGGTTGTCCACCCCGACCTGGCCCCAGCCTGCTCCAGCAGGCCCGCCTCAGCCCTTCATGCTGCAGGACCCCTGTGTCCTGTGCTGGAGCCAGAGATACTGTGAGGACACCTCTGGGGTCCACCACTGTCCCTACCCAGCTACCCTCTGAAAAAGTACACATTCATAATAGGATGTTTTGAAAATAAAGAATATAAATAAGAAAATAAAAGACATCCATAATCCTGTGGCCCAGAGATAAGTACCATAACTCTTAAATTTCTTGCAGTCTCTTTTCTATGTGCACATTTATATGCATGGGTTATTATAATAACTAGTGTGCACTGAGCATGCTTTATTCTGTTGCTCCGGCTATTCTAAGCTCGCTTGTTTTCAATCACCTTTGAATAAAGTGTTGTTATTAGCTCCACGTTAGAGATGAAAAACAGACTCAGAGAGGTTAAGTGATGTGTCTAAGCTGCATAGTGAGCATATGTGTACCTTTGTGTGTGGATATATACGCTAATGTCTATGTGCATACCCATATTTGGTAGCTGCTGAGGTCTGTTTTGACATCCACAGTGTGGAGGACGACGTTAGCTTCTAGAAAACACGTGGCATTTGGCTGAGTGTTCATGGGCAACCTCTGCACTGTTATTTTTCAGGCTGATGTGCTGGAGTGGCCAGGATCAAGGCTCGGCTGTCCATTTGCTACACTCCTGCTTCTAAGGCACCTCGAGGGTCACTTCTTTCTAAAGCTTCCCCATTGCCGAAGGCTTCAGGTGCCACAGAGTATTTCTCAGACTTATTCCAATGAAAGCCTACCGAGCCACCTTTCTCTCAGGGGAACATAAAAAGGGACACATATTTCCAGTTCTTATTACATAGTTATTCTTAAATAAAGGAATAAAAATTATTTCTATGAATCATAAATTATTTGATCAGCACCTAACAAAAATTGTCATGTTGGGCTGGGGCTCAGAGGTAGGGCGCTCACCTGGCATGCGTGAGGCACTGGGTTCAATCTTCAGCACCACATACAAATAAAATATACTGCGTCCACCTATAACTAAAAAATAAATATAAAAAATTGATATGCTTTTGAAAATAAATGCTAAACTAATAATAGTTCCCAAGAATCAAAAATCAACAGTGACTTAAAACTCACAATAAATATCAGTGGCCCAAAGCAGCTCTTTGTGAAATATACTGTGGTACTGGAGTTATTTAATGTAGGATATCACTCCAGATTTGGAGGCATAACACAATAGCCATTTTTGATGGGCTGGGCACAGGAAGTACTTCTCACCTAGGGTCTCTCATGAGAATAGTTGGTGACTGAGGTTGGGGTGATCTCAAAGGCTGTGGGTCTGCTAGGACCTCACTTAGCTGAAGCACACGAGCCTGGCCTCTATATTGTAACTGGACTCCCTCCTCCCATGGTAGCCGGGGTTGAACAGCAAGCATCCCACAAGGACGCCTTTATGAGGTAGCTGTGGGAGTCACAGGGTTTTGTAAATCGAGCTCATTTTACGGGCTAGGAGCCGTGTCAAAGAATGTGCAGATTCAGTTTGATCACTTCTGGTCTGATTCTATCTGATCTGTGGTGGATTCAGACCCAGGGTTTCATGAATCCTAGGCAAGTACTCTGCCACCGAGCCATGTCCCCCACCCTCAGACTTGTTTTGAAGCAATCATATCAGGAATTTTTTTGCAAACTTTAGGGTTCTTATAAACAGTGGTCATTTCTTAGTTGGCTCCTCACGTCAGATTCACTCTCTGAAATGTCCCGAGGCACACAGCGACTGGCAGCACACCAACTTGTTCTCAGACGTCTCCAAATTGGTGTCCGACCTTTTATGACTAACAGCTCTGTGATGCTATCAACCTCCTGGATTTTGTCACTGTCTTCCAAACTCCTTGGCGAATTTGAAGGTGTGGTGTGGGGCCTGCCATGGGTCCCTGTGTGCAGTGTGACTGTTGAAGGAGGAAGAGTTCTTCTCTTGTTTTGTGGCTCCTCTCCCTTGAGCAGCTGCAGAGGGGAGGCTGAGGTAAAACGGATCTTGCGTAGCTCAACAGCAGGCAGCATGGAAAGAGAAGAGGGTAGCCTTTAGGGAGTGGAACTGTTCTCTGGGCCATGATTATGTTGCGAATAGTACCTATCATTTATTGAGCTCCTTCTGCAAGCCAGGCACCATGCAAAGTGGGCGCCATGGTTTACCTCATTAATTTCTCCTCCTTCCAGCCTGAAGTGGTAGGCACTATTTTCACCTTCACTTGACAAATAGTAAAAGAGTGTCCACAGTGATCAAGTGACTTGCCCAAGGTCACACATCAACTAGCAGATGGAGCCTGGCTTTGAACTCAGGAATGTCTGACTCAAAAGGTGGCATTGGGGCTGAGTCTGAACACGAGGGTCAGGCCACTTGGGCTCGACTCTTTGCTTTCATGATCTTTGATAATTGGCCTTTTTGTGTTTCCTCATTGGTGTGTGTGTGTGGGGGTGATACACACACACATAAACACGCATTAAATGGGGTGAACCATTTAAGATGCTTAACACAAATATCAACTATTCTTCTTCGTCTACTACTACGTCTGTTGGGGATGTGGCTTATGCAAAAGAATAATATGCCAGAGATCCAGAGGTCTGTGGAAGAGCAGGATGAGGAATCGGCCAGAGACCACTTACCAGACCTCAGAGTTCAGTGACTCCCTTCAGGTTCCAGTGACTCAGAGTTCCCATCTGCAAAGTGGGTGCAAGGGCAGGACCTTGTGAGGATGAACAGAGGGCCTGAAACATTTGACTGTGGTCCCCAGTCCTTTCTCCACTTCCAGGTCCAGCGAAATTTGCCAACCATTCACCAAACCCAGTGCAAAGGGTAACAATGGAATTGGATTCAGGAGCTCAGAGGCAGACGGCAGGGTTGTTAACCAATGCTTACTACATTCTTGCTGGCTCAAAACACCATTCAATTCCCAGAGTGGCCAGATCCCCGCCTTGCCCTTTAACCCCTGGACAGCCAGGGTCCAGCTTCCTGAAGCGCGTCTTCCTGCAGTCACACCGAGTGGTCTGTGGCAGCAGGGTTTCAGGACTGGCCCGAGGCAGTGCCCGGCCAGTGGGTGGCCTGTCTTGGCCCACTGAGGTTGCTTAGTGCAGATCAGCGCGGACTTCTAAACCAAAAGGGGCTGGGAGTTCCGACCGAGGCCCCACATTGCTGTGTGTGGTCAGGCCCATTCCGGGGCAGGCTGATGGGTGAGGGTGCCGAGCCGCTGCACCAGCAGCCTAACCACAGAGCTGTGTTTTGTTTCTCTACCGGATACACCTGCCCCAAAGCAGGGCTGGCTCAGGCTGCAGGCTCCGGCTTGTTCTGCCTTTCAAAAGATTGTACCCTCCAGATAACCAGGGCGCACCATGGGGTGCACCGAGAACCAGCTGGGCCGAGGGGTTGTGAGATGGCTTTCCTTTCCTCTTCTTTTGGGGGTGCAAGACGATGGTGCACAATGGCTTTCCCCCTCCAACGAGCGGTCTCTGCTTTCACATCAGTCATGACTCCCACGGCGTCCCGAGAGGACTGGAGGGACTGTGGACACAGCAGTGAAAGCCATCGAGTCCCACTCTGAGAAAGCTCTCATTTTAACCAAATCTTTCTGTTTTTTATTTGCAGCTAGCACATCTTTAACATTGAGCACTCGCTGATCTCCACGTTTTTAGGAAACACAAAGTGAGGGGCAGGAGGTGTAGTTTGGTAGCAGTGCCTATGCTTGGCGTCTCTGAGGTCCCGGGTTCAATCCCCAGCACCCCAAAGAACAGCACGGGCACTGACCTGGAGTCAGGCCTCAGATCTGGAGTCTTTCATCAGATAAGTGCCAGTTAAAGGCTGTAATAGAGATATGTTATAATGTAATAATATATATTATATTTATAATACATTATTTATATATTTATATTTTGTTATATGTTATATATCATATGCTATAATATATAACACATCTGTTGCATATCTAATATAGTACATATTATAATATATAAAATACATATTAATAATATATAGCAGCTTATAATATAACATATATTAGATATATTATGATATATCTAATATAATCAATATGTTACACTGTTATGTTACATGTTTAATACATATATTATAACATTTAACTGACACTTATCTAAAGAAGGACTCCAGATTTGAGGCCCATACCCATTTTGTTATTTATTTATCAGGTTTGAATCTATCTACTACCTCTAAGAGGATAATTTTGAGTAAGTTATTTAACCTAGTTCCATATCTATAAAATCAGGAAAATAGCCATTCATCATCCACTTTAGAGATTTTTGTGAAGACAATTCAAGTAAGGCTGTACTATGTGGTCCTGGAACATAGTATATGCTCAATAAAAGTACCCATCATCATCATCATCATCATCATCAATCAACTTCTACTCAGATCAGTGTTTGTGCACCTACAGTGCCTGACACAAATTGGCTCCTGTTCGGTTGTTGTTACCATTAGCAACAGGAGTTAGTTGAGGTCTACTGAGAGACAGATGCCAGAATCATAGTAGATGTGCAAACAACAACTGAGGTGAAAACTTGTGAAAGATGGACAAGGAGGAAGCAGGAAATCATGGAGAAAGAAGTTTTGACATCTGTGACAGGAGGGAGGAGGAAGGGGCTGGGTGGAAAGAGACTCAGGCTGCAGTAGAATCACAGGAGAGGGGTGGCCAAGCTGTTGAGGAGCTCCAGAGCCAAAATCCACCACCAGAGGACTTGTTCTGGGTTCAGCCTTTGGCTGGGAGCAGCTCGCAGACAACGTGTCCCCTGGTGGACAAGGTGGTGGATTGGAAGGGTGGCATCAGGTGTGATCCGGCTCCCTGTACCAGGAGGTGCGGTGGCACGTTCTCATGGCTGCTGTGTGTATCCTTTCTACCTTACACATGAAAACACAGTGCATTTTCTCCAATTCACTTATTATTAACTAACGACTCAGTCATTTTGACCCAGAGAGAGGTTAATACGGCTTCACACCTGAAAGTGAAATACAATATCTGAAGGTGAGATCATGGCTAACTCATCATTTTCTTTTGTTTCTGGTAACAAGCCAAACAAATTACTTATTTTGAAAGGTTTGTCTTGAATGCTGCGCTTTACTTACCTTGCTTACCTTTTTGTTCTCATTCTGGATCAAAGGTTTTGCATTTCAGGCAGAGATTTAAGCTCAATTGGCACTTTATGCAAATCAAAACCAACATGGTGCCTCAAATCATAGTTATTGGGTTATTTCCAGTCCAGAGATTAGGCTTGGCCTTCACAGTATTAAAAAAAATTTTTTTTTTGAGCCAACATTTTAAAATTGGGAGATTCCATATGCTAAAAAAAAGAAATATGTTGATTTCTGACTTCTTTTTAAAATCAGCAGATCTGGACCCTGAACCTATTTCTGTATCACAATGTTATTTAAGGTTAAAGAAGCTTCCCCTAAAAATAGGTCTTCATAGTCTACCACCTGCATATGTCCTTATACTTGAGAGGATTCACTAATTTATTTTTTTTTACCTGGTCTTTTTTTTCTTAAATATATTTTTATTAGTTGTTGATGAAAATTTTTATTTTATTTATTTGTGTATGGTTCTAAAAATCGAACCCAGTGCCTCACATATGCTAGGCAAGCGCTCTACTACTGAGCCACAATCCCAACCCTTACCTGGTCTTTTGTGTAGAGTGCTAGCTGTCTCCTATATATTCCATTCTCTCCTTCTATAATAGAGTCACAGCTGTCCACCTAGGACTACATTTCCCAGGCTCCCTTGCTGTGGCCATGTGACTACCTTCTGGCCAATGTTTAGAACTCCCAGACTGCTTTTTAAAAATTTATTCTAATTAGTTACATATGACAGTAGAATGCACTTTGACACATCATACATAAACAGTATAATTTCTCATTCTTTTGGTTGTACATGATGTAGAATCACACTGGTTGTGTAGTAATTCTATATTTAGAAGATCCAAAAAATTCTACCTGTACACTTCTAGAACTAATAAATAAATTCAGCAAAGTAGCAGGATATAAAACCAATACTCATAAATCAAATGTGTTCCTATACATCAGTGATGAATCTACTGAAAGAGAAAATAGGAAAACTACCCCATTCACAAAAGCCTAAAAAAACAAAACTTGTGAATCAGTCTAACAAAAGAAGTGAAAGACCTCTGCAATGAAAACTACAGAACACTAAAGAAAGAAACTGGAGACGACCTTAGAAGATGAAAAGGCCTCCTGTGCTCCTCGATAGGCAGAATTAATATTGTCAAATGGCCATGCTACTAAAAGTGTTATACAGATTTAATGCAATTCCTATTAAAATTCCAATGACATTATTCATAGAAATAGAAAAATCAATCATGAAATTCACTTGGAAAAATAGGAGACCCAGAATAGTCAAAGCAATCCTTAGGTAGAAGTGTGAAGAAGGAGGCATCACAATAGCAGACCTTAAACTATACTACAAAGCTATAGTAACACAAATGGCGAGGTATTAGCACTAAAACAGACAGGTTGACCAATGGTACAGCATAGAAGACACAGAGACAAACCCACATAAATACAGTTGTACTCGACAGAGGTGCCAAAAACATTCACTGGAGAAAAGATAGCCTCTTCAACAAATGGTGCTAGGAAAATTGGAGATCCACATGCAGCAGAATGAAACTAAACCCTTCTCTCTCACCCTGCAAAAAACTCAACTGAAAGTGGATCAAAGACTTAGACTCTAGAACAGAGACCCTGCCCCTAATAGAAAAAAGTAGGCCCAAATCTTCATCAGGTCGGCTTAGGACCTGACTCCCCTAACAAGACTCCTGAGGCGCAAGAAGTAACATCCGGATGGTAGCTTTAAAGCAGGTGCCTTCGCTCCTTCTTCCTCCTGCCGGCTGAAACGCGGTCGTGATGGTGGGAGCTGGAGTGGCCACCTGACTTCAGAGGAGATGACTATGTGCTGATAACAGCAAAGCAGAAAGATAGGAGGAAACTGGGTGCCCAACCTCATGGAACCCCTGACCAGCTCTGAAAAGCTTGTGCTCAGACTCTTACATCAGAAAACAAGCTTCCATTGTAGTGTCTTTTAAAAACCATAATCAAGTGTATCTTCACTAGAACATCCAGTTCCCAGCTGGGCCCCTGGCGTAGACTGCCATAGCAGGGGAAGACAATTCATGATTCTGCGAGTTGTCTTTACATGCAAAGGGGACCTAGGCAGGCAGCATGGGATCACATGTGACACTGAAAAGCCCTACCGCTGTCTCAAAGCCTCCACTTGCCAGGGACACACTGCAGATGGCTGTGGGCTGGCTTGTGCGAAGGGCTCTTGCCCAGGATGGGCGAGGCCCTGGGTTCCACCCCCAGCACTGCTAAGGTCAGAGATGCCAAGAGAAATCGAGGCCACCCCTCAGCACAGCATGGCCGCCCAGTTCCTGGGCCTGCGCCACCTTCTCACTTGTTTTCCTTTACCTTGTCTTGAAAGGTCACTTTCCGCAGACAGCCCTCCCGCCCCTTCTCGGCAGGGCCCTGAGCGGAAGGGAAGTCGAAACTTCTCGGTGGGTACTTTTCTGGTTCCCAAGTGGCCAGCAGAGGCTTCCTGGTGCTGAGCACGAATCACCGAGCATTCTGACAGTTCCCTTCTGAGGAGACCCTGCTGCATGATGTGGGCGCAAAGGGCCAGTTATGACAAAGTGACAAAGAGAGGACACTGCCACCCCGGAGACAGGTTCTCAAAGGGACATGTTATTGTGTTTCTCAAAGCTACGAATGAAAGTTACTAATAATTATAATAATTGTCATAATACCAAAGCTGATAATTATAATGCCACACTAGTTGTGTGGTCGGTGACAAAGAGCCTTCCAGGCCAGAACTATTTGGGGGTAGAAAGAACGACTTAATGAGCACTTCATGTGCCATGACTCTCATATGTTTTCTCATTAGTCACCTCAAAGACACTCTGACGCTAAGAAAAGCTAAGCAACTTGACAAAGACCCAGAGCTGGAAAAGAGAAAGTCGGGATTCTGACCCAAATCTAGTGAGGTATGCTTATGCCCTATCATGGAGCCTCAGGGAGTGGCCAAGGTTGGCCTAGTAAGGAGCAGGAGGCAACCAAGATCAAGGTCAAAGCCAAAGGGGAAGGGCAAGTGTGGGGAAGGTAGCTCAGGGGCAGAGCGCTCCACCAGTGTGTGCGAGGCCCTGGGTTTCACCCTCAGCAGTAAAAAGAAAGATTAAAAAAAAGCTAGGGATGGAAGTGACTGGGTGGAGAGGGTACTTTGTTATGGACACAAGACATAAGAAAGTGGGAAAAATTCATGTTGAAAATATACCTGCATCAGGGCTGGGGTTGTGGCTCAGTGGTAGAGCACTTGCCTAGGTCATGTGGGGCACTGGGTTCAATCCTCAACGCCACATAAAAAAAATAAATAAAAATATTGTGTCCATCTACAACTAAAAATTTTTTTTGCTATTGAAGTTTATTTAACAAAAAGTTTAATATGAAAATGTACATGACCCAATTTTCAAGTTATAAACAGGGCTTCTGGAGGGAGGACACAGATTTCTCTGCTGAACAGCCGTTATTTATACTCGTTCTAAGGCTTCTAACATGATGATACTGTTTCCTCGTATTACCACCATTCCAATATTGTTCTGCTGTCCACTAGTTGCCACCTCCACACATTCATCTGTTATAAGATTCATGAAGGGATCAAATCCCTGTAATATTCCTTGGACATGTCTGCCACCATTTAATTTCAATGATAACTTCTTGTCCATAAATTTTTTCAGCTTGGGAGGGTGAGCTTTGCTCATATTGTCTACTCTGCAGGCTCGGAGATGCTTTGAAATGGAATTGGCGGCCTCCTTCACCTAAAAATATTTTTTAAAAACTATATACCGGCATCAGATCATCCTACGGTCCCACAGTTTGTTGGTTCTTTATTCATTTAGCAGTACCAGGATTGAACCCAGAGGTGCTCTACCACTGAGCAACATTTCCAGCCCTTTTTATTTTGAGGCAGGGCCTCATTAAGTTGCTGAGGCTGGCCCTGAACTGGCCATCCTCCTGCCTCAGCCTCCTGAGCTGCTGGGATTACAGGTGTGCAGCCCCTCACCTGGCCGGGCCTCACAGTTTGCAGAGTGTGAGACGAGGGCAGCTAGGTGGTCCCTGGAGGAGGAGGGATTGAGCAAGAGGCCAGTGGTTGCTGGGAAGGGCGGATCTGGCAGCAAGAGGAGATAAGTCAGGAAAATAAAGTTGACCACGTTCTTCCCAGTGGAGACTCTTCCTGGGAGACTGTTGACATGATCTGGGGAGGAGGAGGAACTCTGAAGAGTTAAGCTGAGGAGTTCATGGTTCTGTGCACTTCCATAAGTCTGCTATCCCCTCTCTCTGGAAAGTTCTCTTGTTCCGCCCGGTGTGCCCAGGGTGTCATTTTATACAAATGGCCTCTCAGCCCATCCACATTGATCCAAAAGATCAAAGGAGAAAATAAGTCCCACAGCAGTGTTCCGTACACGGCCTGTCGTCAGACACCCAGCAAAATTAGATCAACTCTCCTCTTTTCAAACTCGTCTCTCCCTTTCTGCCCCTCCAGAGAGGCACTTCATCTTTATTTTCATTCAGTGGTAAAATATTTTCTAACGGCATCAGCGAAATCTCATCCCAAGTCAACGGCCAGCTGCGGGGCGGCGGGGTGGGGGGGTGGACAAAGGACCTCAGTTACCATTCCTCACCGCTGGGCTAACACCAGGAAGCTAGGAAATTCGAGACATCTTGGAGCGCTCTGCCTGAAGTCTCCCACCTACTGAGTGAAAGGGCAATGCAGCCCTCAGTGCCAGGGAGCCGGCTCTCCATCACTGTGGCCCTGGGGCGCCCAGGAGGAAGTGAAAGCAGTGTGGACCAAGACACAGCGCGCCTGTCCTCTCTGCACTCCTGGGGTGGGACACGGGTTATGCATTTTGGGCTAGAAGAGGAAACATGGTCTGAAGTGGGGCTTTGAGGTCAGGATAGCCCGAAACAGTAATTTCCTTTTGCATCAGAATCACTCTGACCTCATGATCTTTTTTGTAAAGGGATGTTAGCAAACACAAAAGGCGGCATTTGCCAAGTATTACAATTGACCTAAAGTCAATTGGATTTTGAAAATGAAGGTCCTTTTTATTCTTCCAGTAAATAAAAAATAATAATAGTACCATGTTTTGCACTAATTTGTAGGTTCCTCGTTTACTGCTCTGATAAGGATTGGCGCAAGGGTTGGTATCCTCCTGGAGGTGGGAAACAGAGAGGAGAAGCAACTTGCTCAAGGTCACACAGCAGTAAGTGGCAGAGCCTAGGATTTCTGTCATCCTTGTCCCTGTAATTCCCAGGGATGACTGTCACTCTAACACATGCTCAGGGTTCTATTGCCAGCAGCCCTCTGATTCCTAAGGATGCCTTCTGAAGGGTTCTGACTTGGTGAGAGACCTTCTTTACAACTGAAGACAAAGAAGAAAAGAGGAAATGAGGGAGACCTGAGCGGGGATGTTCTTGTGGGAGTGGGGACCAGGCTGGCCCTCCTCCGACCCTGGCAAGAAAATGGCTCCCTCTTCTTTCTCCTCTTCTTGAGAGAACAGGAATCACTGCCTTTTGAGCCAAATGGACTGGGGCTCCAATCCCAGCTCTGGAGAAAACTCTTGAGGAAGCTGTGTGACCTCTCTGAACCTCAGTCTCCTCATCTAGAAAATGGGAGCCATGCAATCACCTTGATCATTGGCTTCCTGTGGGGACCTAAGTAAGGGACTGTTTCTCTCAGTGTGATCTGCATGCTGCTGGGGGTGGAGTCCCTGGGATTTCATCAGCTGCTCCTGCTCTCCCCTGGTCCTGGGCTGTGCCCTGTGTCCTGGGAACCAGCAGGTGCACAGCCACCTTGAGGACCCGTGCACTGTCCTTCCTGGCCCCCTCACCTCTTCCCCAGTCCCCAGCAGTCCCACCAGGCCTTAGCCAACCCCCCCTCGTGACGCCACTTCCTCCCGCAGCAGCGGAAGGTCCCGCCCCTTCTGCTCACAGTTCAGCAGAGGATGCTGGGATGCTCGGGAGTGAACAACCAATGGGCGTGGCTTCCCAGGGGCGTGTGATTTAAAGGGAACCGGTCGGCGGGAAGGGAAGCGGCTCCTTGTGTTATAGGAGAAGCTGCCTCTATAGACCCTTATCTTTAAATAGAATGAAATCCTTGTGTTTCTCTCCAAGTAGTTTTGCAAGAAACTTTCAAAATTGTTTGATTTTTGGTGTTATTTAGAACATTATTTTACGAAAACAAAAACAAAACAAAACAAAACAAAAAAAACAAAAACCAATGAAACTGGATAAACACCCCCCAAAACTGTTGTTGTTGTTTTTTCCGATTGACACTTTTATTCAGTTTTTAATCACATAAGGGAGAACAGAATGTCAAGTTTCCCAAATGGCAATTTTTTTCACATCAGAAAAATAACTGGTTTTTAAAAACAAAAATGTCTTTATCTCTCACGTAAATAGGCAACCCACGTCTGGTAGGCTGGCTCTCAGAACTCTGTGTTCCTTGTGCTTTGTTCTACCCTTTTCAACATGTGGCTTCTATCTCATGGCCACAGAAGGCTGCTCCAGCTCCAGACCTTGAGTCAGCATTCTAGTCCCTGGTCAAGAGGAAAACAGAGAAGGGTCTGCACTGTTCCTTTAAAGTACTCACTACTCTCCTCTGTGTTCCACTGAGAAGGCTTGGATATGATTTATTGTAGGGCATACTGGGGAATGTGGCTTTTTTTCCCCCTGAGCAGCCGTGTGTCCAGCTAATATTTGACATTTTATTACTGAAGAATGGAATAGTGGATCTTGGAGACAGTCAGCCTCTGCAGGCCTATTGCTAGTGTTGTGAGGAACATTCAGACACAAGCAGGATCAGACTAAAAATAGGTTCTGGCATTTCTCTCCTGCCGGGGTAGGTCTGCCTTTGGAACCAGAGATAACACTTCAGACTCACAGCACACATAAAGATTCTAGTTCTGCCTCTCCCTCTGGCCACTCTCAAAACCTTGAGAGGTGCCTAACCTTCCAGGGCCTCTAAAAATGAAGTTGGTTAATTCGATCTCCAGGACCCTTACCTGCTCTAACATTTTGATTATATCATTACCGTCCTGTCATCTATAACCAAGCAATTAAATAGAAAATGAATGTGCTATAGTATCCCTTATCTGCACATTTTCGTGATTTCGGGTATCTATTGTCTATTGTAGTTTGAAAATATTAAATGGACAAATCCAGAAATAAAGAATTTTAAGTTTAAAGTTGCACATTGTTCTGCTTAGCATGACAAAATCTTGTGCCATCCCGCTGCATAGGATTGAATCATTCCTTTGTCCAGTGTATCCATGCTGTATACACTACCTGCCCATTAGTCACTAATCACTAATCTCAGTAATCAGACTATCTCGGTATCACTGTGCTTATGTTTAAGTAACTTTTACACAGTAACCTAACGCCAAGTTGCAGCTTCTACTTCATTTACCTCACTTCATCTCATCACTTTCTATCATTTTCTATGACAAGAAGAGTGAATATAGTATATTTTGAGAGACCACACTTACCTAACTTTTATTGCAGCGTATTATTACAATTGTTCTATTTATGATTCTTTATTGTTAATCTCTTACAGACTGAAAATTCCAGTTGGACTTTACCATAACTATCTATGTGTGGGGAAAATCATAAGAACATACAGGGTTTGGCACTTCTGTGGTTTCGGGTATGCACTGGGGGTCTTGGAAAGTACCCCCATGGGTAAGGGGAGACGGCTCTGTCTTTTTCCCGTTCGGCCATGAACATTAAATGCTATGGAGAACTAAGAACCCATGACCCACTGCTGGTCCCATTATCCTTCTGACCTTGCCATCCTTCAGGAGGACACCTTCCCCAAGAACTCACAAGATTCGGGGTCATTGGCCAGGAGACGCCCTGCGTCCCCCGCTCACCTCTGGAAGGAGAAAGTCGGAAGCGAGTGGCCGACAGGGGCCCTGGCAGTGGTGAAGGCTCTGGGTACATCCAGTGGCAGTGGCTGCGATGGCCCATCTCAAACCACAGGGACAGGAAGCCTGTGCAGCCAGTCTGCAAAGAGGCACCTGCTGTGAGCACCCCAACCTAAGGAAATGGGGATCCCCAGGGCACCTGGATCCCCACAAACTCAAGGAGCCCCGTTAGCATTCCCTCTGGTTGCTAAGGCACACCATGTGCCCACCCAGGGGAGGAAGACAGAACCCACTGCTCACCCTCCTTAGCAGCAGCCCTGCGGCCTCCTGTCTGGGCCTTAGTGACCAAAAGCCACCGAGGCTGCTTCTGGATGCCGGAGGGACCCTGCTCGCTGGCTGCTCACCGTGGCTATGATACAGTGCTTTTCTTGCTCTATGCAACATGTGAATGAGCCGGGTGGTGACAGGAAGAGGCCACAGAGGACATGCAGCTAGGAAATGGGGCCACGGGAGAGCACGCCTGTTGGGCCCTCCATCTTAGGTGGAGCCTCCCCCAGAGATGGGCAGACTGTGGAGGAGGACAGGCGCTCCCAACTCTGTCATCTGAGGTGACATCTTCCTTGTAAGACGACTCCTCAGGCTCAGGAAAACCCAGCCTGCCTCAAAGGCTGAGTCCTGAGTGAGGCCGAGTGTGTCTGAGCCCTTATAAAAATGCATCTGCCTTCCGTTCAGGGAGAGCCCTTTCCTGGGCTGCCCGCAGGCTGCCCTCTGCCTGCCTGACCGGTGACCTAGGTCCTCTGCGTCCTTCAACAACACTGAACTCAGCGCTGGGCAGTGGATGTTGAGAGCCACTGTTGGCCGAGTGCCTGGGCCCTGTGCTAGCCTGGATTTTCCAATTTGATCTCACGACCACCATTATTCCCCCTGGACGGGCAAGGTGATGGAGCACAGAGAGTTTCAGTAACTTGCTCAAGGCCACACAGCCAGGTCCTGGCATAGCGGGGACTCTAGCCCATTGCCATCTGGCTCCAGAGACCATGCTCCTGACCCCGCTGCCTCCTCATTCCCAAGGAACTGGACCCGCTCCCCAGTTCCCCAAGGCCTGGGAAAAATCAGGCCAGGCCTGGCCAGGACACAGAGAGCCTGCGGAGGTGGGATGGGGAGGGGCCAGAGGATCAGGCTGTCTGGGCCCGGGGAAAGTCACGGCCGTTGTGAGATGCTGTCGCTATGTCATGGGGTGGGGTGCCTGTAGACAGGAGACCCATTCCTTCATAGGACAAGGAAGACAAGAAGGGACAGGGCAGGGAGGGGGGACACGGAGTCAAAACAGCAAGTGTGCCAACAGGAAGCCTTCGTGGAACCGGGGCCGCTGCCTCTGTGACCGGAGGTCGCCCGTCTGCCTGGGACTCCTGGGCTTGCTTCTGGTCTAGTTCACTTGTCACTTCCTTCCAAACCCCCAGTGGGCTGCAGCTTCCTTTGTACAGCACGTCCACACACTATGTTTTATTTTAACGACTGAGTTCACCGCGTGTCCCATGCTGGCCTACGCGCCTTGCCTGTGGTGCCTCCAGACGGCTGTGCCACAATTATCCCCACTTCACAGATGGGGAAAGCTGAGGCACAGACTCAGTAGGCAACTTGCCAAAGTCACACAGCAAGGAGATGGAAGGATGGTTCCCATCCAGCCAGACTGGCCGGGAGTCCTGCTCTCACCTGCCCTGCCTCTCTGCTGACCATTAGGACTTGGTCTCCCCCAGGGCCTGTGCTTACGGGGTCTCCTCCAGGACACAGTTCCTGGTCCTCAGAGGCTTCAGCAATCGCGGTAGCTTCCCTAGAGACACTTTGAGAGATTTTCAGGGTTGATCCTTCCTCCTACCCTAAGGCTCTCTGTGGCCACATGCTATTTCTTCGGGAGAGTTCCCTGAAGCCAGGGCTAGAAATGGACCCTTCATCTGGGGAGGAGACAAGGCCAGAAGCTTTAGAGCAGAGAGTTACACAATATGAGTAAGCAAGGTCTCGGGAGTCAGGATGAAGGGTCGTCACTGTCCAAATCTGATATAATATAGGCACCAAAATGATGAAGGACAGCAATGGATTATGAGCTGTTGAAAAATAGGAATCCACCTGTGCCTGTGATAGGTGAGAGGGAAGGGGTGGGCCTTGCATGCCAAGTGCAGGGTGAGCTGGAGTTGGGAAATCCCCGTCTGCAATCATCCAAGGAAACAGTGGCTCAGGCAAGATTCAGCAAGGGGTTGTTAAGTCTCAGTGGAGTGTGTGTGTGTCTGTGTGTGTGTGTGTGTGTGTGCCTGCCTGTGTGTGCGTGTGGGTGCACGTGTGGTTTTGGGGATGGAACCCGGGGCCTTGCAAAGGCTAGGCGAGGGCTCCACCATTGGAGACACCCCCAGCCCCAGCAAGTGGAATCCTTTTGTTTTCCGAGAAGCAGGATATCTGCACCCTGTGAAAGGGCCTACCCACGGAATGCCTCTTGGTTGCAACGAACAAAATAGTAACTCTACGGTGGAGAAGTCGAATGACATCTCCACTGGATGATGGAGATGACATTTGATGGAGATTTAGGCTGCCATTAAGGAGCAGATGGCCCTTGTGTGCGTCCAGATGTGACCCCTGAGAAGGACAGAGTACCACTGAGGTACTGTTCTGGCCAGGAATGCGTAACCTGAACTCAATGACGAGGGAAAGTAGAAACACTCCAAATGAGAAAGCTCTATTTCAAAACAGGGGAGCACATCCTCCAATAATGTCAGTATCATGAAAGACAAAAGAAGACAGTGCAAGAGGCTCTAAATCAAAGGCGACAGGAGTCACGACAACTAGAAACTAAATCTAATGCCTGACCCTGATCTTAGGCTTAATGCTGTACTAAAAGAAATAAAATGACATATAAGACGTCATTGGGGCTGCGGCTGAGCAGTAGGGCACTTGCCTAGCATGTGTGAGGCACTGGGTTTGATTCTTATCACGACATACAAAAAAAAGGCCTATCAACAACTTAAAAAAAAAAAGGATGTCATTGGGTCAAGTAGGAAAACAGACGGGGGGAGGGCTAGATAAATTTACTCTGTTGATGCTACAGTTTCTGAGGCTGGTAAATGTACTATGGTTACGTCAGAATCGATCTTAGTCTTGGGTGATACACACTGAAGTGTTTAGGAGTAAAGGGCCATAACATGGCAGATAGATGATAAATAAATAGATGGTAGATAGACAGACAGACAGATGACAGATTGGTAAAATGCTAACTACCGTTGGCCCTTTGTGTCTATGGGTTCTGCTTCCAGGGATTTGACAAACTACAAATCAAAAATATTCAGGGAAAAAAATTACCCTGTACAAACGGATTTTTCCTTATAAGCATTCCCTAAACCATCCAGTACATCAATCATTTGCATAGCATTTGCATTGTGATAGGTATTATAAGTAATGAGAGAAGAAATGGGGCCGGGAGTGGGGCTCCGTGGCAGAGCCCTTACTTAACATGTGGGAGGCACTGGGTTCCATCCTCAGCCCACATAAGAAGATAGATACATAAAAAAATAAAGATATTGTGACTATATATATATATAATATATTATATATTATATATAATATATTATATATTTTTTTTTCTTTTTTTTTTTAAATTGTTGTGGTGCTGAGGATGGAAACCAGTGCCTCACATGTGCTAGGTGAGTGTTCTACCACTGAGCCACGACCCCAGCCCCTTAGCTCTTTTTCATATTTTATCTAGAGACGGGGTCCTGTTAAGTTATTTAAGCCCTTTCCAAGTTGCTGGGGCTGGCTTTGAACTTGCGATTCCCTGCCTCAGCCTCCCAAACTGCTGGGATTACAGGCGTGCACCTCCGTGCTTGGCAGTAATTTACTTTTTAATGTACTGGTTACATTTCTCTTAGAAAATTTAAACATGTATTCGTTCAAGTTTTTAAAAAATGATTTAAACATGCTCAGGCTCTTGGAAACTCATCTTACGATTTTTATCTTGAAGAATAGAGATACAATAAATATTTTGAACGGAGAGGATCATGACAGTATTTACCACGGTGAAAGATTGGGACTAACCTAAATGTCTAGCCTTCCGAGAATGGTTAAGTAAATAAAGAAATATGCCCTGTTTTATAATGCAGCCTTTAAAAAATAAAGTGTCTGAAAAATTTGGACAGATGGGAAAATGCTGATAGCATGCTAAGTAAATTCAGTATTAATCTTAATGTAAAATCAGTATTAATCTCAATGAAGATTAAAATGCATAGAGGAAAAAAGGGGGGGAGGGGAGCCTGGAAGAAATATTCCCACATGACAACAGTGGTTACCTCTAATAGCAAGATTAGGGAAGAATCTTTGCTTTCTGGACTTTTATATTTTCATATATTTTTTTTCAATGTTTCTGCAATAAGCATACATTATTTTGTGATGTGAAAGAAAAAGAAAGTAAAATACTGAGAAAACCATGACGCTCCTTCCTGGCATGAGTCAGGAGCTGAATTTTCATGTTTAAATTAGTTTCAGAAACAAGGAGTGGTTTCTAGGCAACGAGCTTGGGAAATCGTGTTCATTTCCATTGTTGCTGGAGAGTGAGTGGCTCAGAGAAACTGCAATAGAGGAGCCCTTGCGAAAGCAGACTCCTGCTAAGGAGCAACAAGCTCCGCCACCCAGTTTTGGTCATGGGGACTTGCGTTACCATGACCCCAAAGGCATATAAGGGCCTGAGAATTTTTTTTTTTTAATTTTTTTATTTTGGCAGATGAATGACTGATTTTAATGAGGATTGCTGTAGGTGGATACCGCATAATAGAAATTCAAGTTTTGGCCTAAGGTGTGGGAAACTGAGGGGGGAGGGAGCCCAAACAACCTCCCAGGGGCTTTGCTCAGAATCCAGGGCTGTGTGTACGGGGGGTGGCAAGGCCTTGCGGGATAGATTGCAGCTCAAGATGTGAAGAGATTGCCTCGTCATTGTATGAGCCATTTACTATCATTATAGATAATTCTGCCGAGCCAGAGGGCTTTTAATCAGGCAGAAACACCGGAAAATGAAATCAGGGCTAAGAAACCCTTGGCCCAGCCTGGTGGGCTGTGGAGGATGGGCTGGGAGGCTGGGCCTCAAGAAAGATGCGTTCTTCACTGAGAGTTTGCACAAGGTGCAGAAAGGACTGCTCTCAGGCCACAATGTACATTTTATTGCTTTTGACTGTATTTTTCAGCAAGGAGAGGCATTTGGCTTCAAAAATAAGGGGCAGAGCTTGGCCCCCTAGTGGTTGTCTTTTGCATTAAAAACAAAAACAAAAACAAAAACAAAACGAGGCTGGGGATGTAGCTGGGTGGTGGAGGCTTGCCTGACAGCAAGTGAGGCCCTGGGTTCATCCCTAGCACAGCAAGAAAAAAACAAAATAAACTGTAATTAATGAGTGAAGGAAACAGTCTGGGCTCTGGGGGTAACAACTAGAGTTTTCTGCCTCTGACCTCAGCTACCCCAGACTTTCTCACGGCTCAAGGGAAATAATCAGAGGCTCTGGCCTCAAGGGGGTCAGGAGGGCAAGAACTTTCCACACCAGATGATGAAGAGATTACTTTACCTCCAACCCCCCGAACCACCACCCCACACTGCACTCATGCAGCTCGCTGGGTCTGACCCACCCCAGCCACCGTAAAAACGACAGGCACCTGGAAGATGAAGGAACCAGGAGACTGCTATGGCTTGGATGTGGTTAACGTGATAGACGCTTGGTCCCCAAGGTAATGCCACCGAGAGGTGGTGGAGCCCTTAAGAGGTGGGACCTCGTCGGAGATAATTCAATCAAAGGGCAGCACCTTTGGGGGGGCATTAATGGTTGTCTCTCAGGACTGGGTTAGGTCTTGTGGGCCATGAAAACAGGTTGTTATGGAGTTCTGCTTTCTTGGCTCATTCTCTCTTTTTTTCTCTCACTGTCTGACCTCTCCCCTATCCCCTTGTGATCCATATGATGCCATCCGCCATGTTATGATAGAACATGTGACCCTTAACAGGTATGGTTACTCAAGCTTGGAGTTCTAGACCTGGGAGCCAAATAAACCTCTCTTCTTCATAACTTGCCAGTCCCAGGTATCTTGTTGTAGCAACACAAAACAGACTAACACAAGGGATCCGCACAGTCTGTGCCTTCTCCTAGTCAGTTCACCCTCGAGGCCCATTTGTCAGCCAGTCAGCTCTCTAAGGTACACTCTTCTTGTATTATTTCTTCTTCTTCGTCTTCTCCTTCTCCTTCTTCTTTTGGATACTGGGGATTAAACTCAGAGGCACTCACCCACTGAGCCACCTCCCCAGCCCTATTTTGTATTTTATTTAGAGACTGGGTCTCACTGAGTTGCTTAGTGCCTCGCTGTTGCTGAAGCTGGCTTTGAATTTGCAATCCTCCTGCCTCAGCCTCCTCAGCCGCTGGGATTCCAGGCGTGCCCCACCGTGCCCGGCTTCTTCTTATATTACTTCTTTACCTCTTTCACTGTTATTTGAATTTTCTCAGCATTCACTTTCTCCTCCCAATAGCCCATAAGCACCTTAAAGGAAGGTGTCCCCTCTGTGTCAGGCAAGTACTTGCAGTGTGAGTAGATTCAGCAGCAGGGTTCTGATCAGAACTTACTTCCTAGCGCCCGTTTGTGCTGAGAAACTAGGAAAAGGTTTTAATTTGTATCTAAAAATGTTTTCATCAAAAACATGACCACGTTCCCACCCCCCAGCCCCCACCCCCAGCCTGCAGCCTGGGGTGAGTTGAACACAGGCCTCTTTGGTGTCACAGCTCAGCGCTTCCCCCACACACCCTGCCGGGCTGTCCCATAGATGTAGCAGGTCAAAGGTGGACTCTGAACTCACCTGGCTTCTTCTGTCCTGACTCAATCTGTCAGCTGCTAGGCCAAACAGCGATCTGCCTGGGCAAGCTGAGACACTGTTGGGCCTGGGGACAAGCTGGCGTCTCTGCCCGGTGCCCTTGTGTCTGGTTTGTTTCATCTCCCTGCCCAGGTTGCACTCCAAGGAGGGCCCAGTATGGTTAGATCCAGCTGCCACCATCCAAGACTGCCTGAGGGGTGAGGTTGCCCGGGATGAGGCCCACCAGCCCTTGGGGGACCTTCACAGACCTGGCTCTTGCCACTACTATCATGTATTTTATGAGTCTTTATTTGGCACCTCTTGTATGCTAGGCACTGGGATACCAGGACAAACAGAGCATCTGGGCAGTGTTCAGCGTGGCCGGGGAGACAAGCTAGTAAATGCTGTTATTAGCCAAGAGGACAGGCATCATGAAAGACCTGTGTTCCAGAAACTTCAAGAACATAGGAGGACGTGCAGAATTCTGCCTGAGAGGGGGTTGGAAAAGGCTTCCTTGATAGGTGATTTTCCAAGTGAGTCTTGAAAGAGAAATTAGTCACTAGTTGGGCAAAGAGGGATCGAGTGTTCCCAGGATAACAGCTCAGAGGCACAAAAGAGGACAGATAACAAATCTACCTTGTTATGACAGCTATGTGGGGGTGGCAAGAGGTGAAGTGAGGATATGAAAAACCTTGAATGCCACGTTTTGGAGAAGTGATTCATCCTATGGATAGTGGGGAACATGGAAGGATCTCAAGTGGAGGGGCTGAAACATGGTCAGACTTTAAAAGATCTAAGCAATGACAACGTGAAGGTGGGATTAGAGCCTGAAAAGGGATCAGGACCCAGGGGATGTGCAATAGCCCAGGGTGCAGTACCTCATCCTGCGTCAGAGGAGATGAGAGGAGCACTGTGGATTTAGCTGATGGCGACAGATGGGATGCAGGGAGTCCAGGACAGCTCTCCAGATTGGAATGGAGTCTGGGGAATGCTGGCTCCATTCACCACAATCAGGAAGAGGTTGGGGGTTGTGAGTGAGTTCACTCTTGGCCGTGTCTAACATGATTGTGAAATATCCAGGCAGAACTATCTAGTAAGTAGTTGGTGTGTGGGAGTCTGAGCTTGGAAGACTCTGGTTTCTGATGGAAAAGGGCTGGATGGGGCTTCTCTCTCCACAGACATTCAGTGAGCATTGTTTTGAGTGTCTAATTAATGATTACAGGGTGCGGGGGAATCAGACGATGGTGCAGTGGATGTGGATGCTCCTACAGTCATGGGCTGCTGGTTGCAAAAAGCTCAAGCTAAATAACTCTAATTTTTCATCTATAAATAAACCTGCCTCTGCAGCCAGGGCTTTCAGTAACAGGGGAAAGACGTGCAGCCATGGAAACAGGAGGAGGGCTGGCCCGAGGGCACATCACCCCTGCAGAACTGACCGCTGGGGAGCTCCAGCAGAGGAGAGGGAGAGTGGTCGGATCAGGGGGAAATGAGATGCATCTGAGCCCTGGGCCCCCGGAGCAAGTCGGGCGTCTCTGATAGGTCACCAGACCTGGGGGGTTCGAGCTGCCTCCTCTTAGGGATGCAGTCATTGCTTTAAGCTCTTTATGTCTATCCCCTCATTCAATCCCCAGAATGACCTCCCCGTATATCCTTCCTGCCTCCTTCACAGATGAGGAAACATAAACAGGGGCTTAAATGACTGAGCGTTGGCCTCTTGGCTGAAAAGTGGCAGTTCCAAGATTGGAACCCAGACAGTCTGGGTCCAGCATTCTCTCTGGGTCTCTTAATTATGAAGCTTTGCTGATCCTCCAAGTAAAAAGAGTAGAGATGGAGAAGGAGGGAGGCAGAGAGGTTGATCAATGGGTACTAAGCCAGAGAAACAGGAGTAAGAAGCTCTGGGGTACCAGGCACTGGGTGCACCCGGCAATGCTGGCTACTCAGGAGCTGAAGCAGGAGGATCACAAGTTCAAGGCCAGCCCCAGCAACTCAGCAAGACCTTGTCTCAAAAAAAAAAAAAAAGGCTGGGGATGTAACTCCGTGGTAGAGTGCCCCTTGGTTCAATCCCCAGTACCCCCCCTCCCCCACACACACAGGAAAAAAATAAAAGAATGAAAGAAAGAAAATCTGGGGTGGTGTTTCCCCAAGGTGGGTAACCACAGTTCACAATTATTTACTGTACACCTCAAAAAGCTAGAAGAAAGGACACTGGATGTTTTTAACATGAAGGAATGAAAGAGGATTGAGAAGATAGATATGTTTAATCTGATTTAAACATTATTCAAAATTTACATATGTGGAAAGGTCACTTACTACCCCATGATGATGACGATTTTCAAGAACAGTACACGATGTATACATATATAGAAAGATCAGATGGTACCCATTAGTATGTACAATTTCATGTTTTTATGTATCAGTTAATTTTTTTAAGTTAAAAATATCATTTTGCTGGGCCTTTGTTATTATCAGTTCATGGATTTCGCAAAGGGTAAGTGGCATGATGTATATTAAGGTTTAAATTGTAGGTGTGTATCTTCATTGTGTTCTCTCATGATTTGTCCTGCAGGGAAGCAGTGTATCAAGATTTGCCCCAAACCTCCACGGGGAGGGGAGTTTCTGTCCTTCTAAGTTTGTGTTTGCAGAGCACAGAAGGTGACCTGAGCAGGGTGGAGGTTACTGCTTCTGGGACTCAGCACAGTGACAATGATCCTGGGCTCACAAAGGAGAGAGAGCCAGGTGCTCTGTGTCTGTGCGATGTGGCCAGGCCTGCTCCCGGCAAAGGGCATAGCACGGGAACCTTCCTAGGGGCATAAAGACCATGTTGTCTCCACTGACCAGGATTCACAGGCTGGATAAGAGGCCTTGAGCGCACGAGTGGACAGACTCGCACACAGAGACTGGGGGAGGTGACTCCAGGGAAAAGGAACCTGGACGTGTGTGATCTGCTATAAGAAAGTCAGCAGGACCTTCTCAGAAGGGAATGAAGTGATTAGCATCCTTTCAACCGTCCACATTTCTCCATTTATATAATATATACATGACTGATAAAACAAAATCTAAGATTTTAAGGAAAAAAAATCTAAACAAATAAGTGTTTATTGCAAGCCTACATTAACTTCTACTCATTTAACTAAAATCATACGTGAACACATTGGATCTCCTAAAATGTACTTAACACCTATAAAAGCTAATAAAATATGCTAATTATCCAATAATGACAGAAATTTTTTATGTACAATTGATGTTAAAATTGGTAATATCATGGATTTCACATTGTTCATCATCTCCATTGTTATTCATATTTAATTTTAATGTTTTATTTTGTATCTTCTTGGTGTATTTCTATTTCTACGTCAGTTTCGGATGGTGTTAGTCATACAAATCCCCCTCCCCTCCCCCCAAATATTCAGACTAGCCCAAGTTGCAGATTCTGAGCTATAAGATAATTGATTCTTGGTGGGGATACCAAAACTAGTAAATCAAATCTGCTCAGTCTTTAGTTGAGGCCTTTTTAAAATAAAGTCTCACTTCTTTATTTTTTAAAAAATTTTTTTACATGTAGATGGATGCAATACCTGTATTTATTTATTTTTATGTGGTGCTGAGGATTGAACCCAGTGCTTCACACATGCTAGGTAAGTGCTCTACCACTGAGTGCCAACCCCAGCGCCCTAAAGTCTCACCTCTGATATCATGAACATTTATGTTCAAATCGACTTGGAGTTTTAAAAAGCAAAAGCATACGTTCTTAAAATTTTCAGACTTCCTTTCCCATCACTGTTCAACCATTATCATATATTGATTTGGTCCTTGGTGTAGCTGGCAACTGGGGTATGCTTCACCCATTCCTCATTGTCACGTTAGGGTCATCCATCTAAACCTTGCTACTCAGAGTGAGGCTCATGGACCAGGAGCCTCAGTGACATGTAGGCTGCAGAATCTCAGCCTCACCTCAGACTGACTGACTCAATCTGCGTTTGAACACGATCCCTAGGATGTGATCACACTTGAAAGTCAGGACAACTCACATCATGCATCTCTCAGCACAGATGCATCTATCTAGAGATCAAGGCTGCCGTTAGCCCCGCTCTTTGGGGCAGCAATTGATATCATCTTTGAACCCACCTTTGCTCCTGCTCTCCTTATAGTTTGAGGCTTCCTCAGGAGGGCTAAGATTTTCTGCGACATTGAGCAAAAAAAGAGAATCTGGGACCGAATCTGAGAAATCCAACACTGAGGGAGTGGGGAGAGGAGGAGGATTTGCCTGGGAACGTAAGGAAGAGTTTTACCAGCATGGAAATCCAGAGAAATGACCATTCAGGGATAATTTCTGTTAGATTCCCTTGGTGTACTGACAAGTGGGTGGTGAGCACTGAGTGGTGAGCCCCCACGTTGTTCTGGCTGAGGTTACTATGAGGACCAATTCTAAAGGGGAATGGAGGCTGTCTTAGGGGGACGGGAGAAGCTGAAGGTCTCTCCCAGAGTCATTTCTGGACCCTTGCAGGAAGGATCTGTGGTCCTTCCAGGGTGTTGAGGGCATGAAGTGAACGGATGATAACTTAGGTTTAAAGAACAACACAACTGGCCCACCGCTCTGTTTGGACCACTCTTCACATGAAATTTTCTTTCTTTCTTTTTTCTTTTTCCTTTTTTCGTTGTAGAAGGGCACAAAACCTTCATTTTACTTTTTATGTAGTGCTGAGGATCAAACCCAATGCCTCACACATGCTAGGCAAGTGCTCTACCACTGAGCTATGACTGCAGCCCCACAATCATCTTTTTGGACATAAGCAACTGGTTTGACCATTGTTTTCAAAACTCCCTTTCCTGAAACAGTGGGTGACATCTAGTCCCCCAAACCAGGGGAATATTTAATTTCTCTGAGACCCTCCTGGAATATACTATTATGGTAGAAAACAATCTGGCTAAGGAATGGGTAAAGGAAGGAAACAGGGATATTCTAGAAAATATATCGATTAGGACAAACTGATTTGTTAATCTATTTCTTAGATTAAATCAGTTAATAGATTTTTTATCATCATAAGCATTTGGCTATTAGACAGAAATTCTGGATCTTTGTAGATTTGATATTTGAGGATGTTACATTTCAAGCGGCTTTTGTTTGTTTGGGGTTTTATTTTTATCTTTTTGTTTTTTTCTTTTGGTACCATCTCTTTAGAATTGATTGAAAACAGCAGATTTCACACATGACCATACCTTCTGTGTCCTACGCAGATCTGCAGGGAGTTTAGAGAGACACCTGGTGGCCAGGGAGGTAAAGTACCCTGGCTTTGTTAGCAGATAAAGAATTTGAATTATGTCTAAAATTGGCTTAATTTTTGTAGTGGAGGATTTCATTCTTTCTTCCAATGCTTTTAATAGAGTTGTAGTTGCGTTTAAAAAAACAGGCTTTAATTCTTTTTAGAGCTTCCAGTTTTTCCTAAAAAAAAATAAAATTAATCAGCTCTATTCCTGGGATAAATCTTTTGGGGGCAGGGACTGAGGTGAGACAGGAGAGTCAAATGCACATTTGAAGGGAAGCTAAAAATATCAGTAATGAATATAGATGAAATTTTAATACAATAATTTTCTTTTTCTCTGTGTGGATGTTTTTGGGTCTTGGGGTGTTTGTTGGGGAGAAGTGGGGTTTATTTATTTATTTATTTTTTGAAATGGGTCCTCATTGTGTTGTCCAACTGGTCTTGAACTTGGGGGCTGAAGTGATCTTCCTCCCGTGTAGATAGGACTACAGGCATGCACCTCCACACCCAGCTCAATGCAACATTTATTAAAAAGTCAAAACTTATGCAAAAATTTCAATATAAACAAAAATGTTGACATTTTAAACACATAATTGGTATCGGTGATCTCCTCTTTTATCTCAGGTTCCAAAAGGGATGGAAAAGAGCTAACATACCCAAGGGCATCGCCTCGGCCCGGCTCATTTGTGGTCAGTGGATATAATTCCCCTTCTCCTCTCTGCTCCCCATCTGTGGCTTCCCATATCTTGCTGATGCTCTTTGGTCTCCTCTCATGCAGATCAGGAGCACAGAGTCTAGTTCAATGGCAACGAGAGGTGAGAAGAAGACATGGAGAATAGAGGTTAAAAAGTGACCTGGAGGGAAAAATTCAGAATGAAAACTTCCAGTTGTCTTGCTTTATTTTTCAGGACCTCCCCGCTTCCTTAAGGATATATAGCTTCCTCTCTCTTCCTCTCAAATGTGCTTTCCAGAAGTAGGGATCTAAGTCCCGTAGTCACAGGAAAGCCAAGAGCTGAAACTCCAAAAGAGTAGTTCTTGTGTTCCGACGAAAGAAAATGTAAAGTCAGACACCACCAGCCATGCAGGAGGACCTTATTATAAGTAAAAGTAAAGTTAAAGCAAAGTGAGTCCCCAGCAGAGAGCACCCGGGTGGGAGAGAGAGAGAGAGAGAGAGAGAGAGAGAGAGAGAGAGAAAGCGCGCGCCAGCTCTGAGCAGAGATGGTACCAAAAAAAAAAAAAAAAAAAGGATCAAAATAAAACCCCAAACAAACAAAAGCCACTTGAAATGTAACAGCTGCTTCCAAAGGTATCACTGTTTATGTTTACCAGGAGAACTAGGGACTGCCTTCAGCAACCTTCACCCATCAGGTATTCACCTCCTCCTTCATGTCGGGTGATGGAGTTTTGGACTTAGTTGGTCCTCTCTGGAACCCTCACAATGGCTATCTTATTTGGGAGGTTTTCATTTATAAGTTAGTCCCATGTTAACATGGGCACTGGGGTCAACAGCTGGTCAGAAGTTACCTTAGTGCACCTGCGCTACTAAAGGACTCTTCCTTCCCAGACAGGTGGAGACACCTACAAGCCTAATTCCTAGCTTCACACCACCCTCAGTGGGCCCTGTCAAGAGTTAGTCCCATTAATCCTTTTCTTTTGGCTCATTTTCCCCTTAGTTCCTTTGCTTCTGTTTATTTTCTACAAATGAACCAACACCCTTTGCTCTCTCAGCCACTCTGAAAGCCGTTTAAAGACCCGAAAGCAATTGAAAGAACACTTGTGACCTTGCTGTGCATTTCTCTGCTTCTCACTACCTAACAACGTGCTCTGATTTAGGTATCCCTTAAGGGTCTGGGTGTTAGAAACTTAATCCCAAATTCACATGTTAATGATATTTGGAAGAGGGGCCTCTGGGAGATCATTGGGATAACACAAGATTGGGGTGGAGGGCAGGATGGGATTATAAGAAGGGCGACCTGTGTTGACATACTCCCTCTGACCAGCCACAAGATGTCCCCTGCTCTGTTATGATACCAGCAAGAAGGCCCTCTCCTAATACCATACTCTTAGACTTCCCTACCTCCAGAACTGTAAAAAGTAAATCTGTTCTTTATAAATCTTTCAATCTCAGATACTCTGTTACAGCAACCCCAAACCCACTACGACATCCCTCATTCCCACCTTGTTAAGTGGGCCTGAGCCGATGAGATGTAGGCACTCAGGGTAGAGGGTGGGAGTAAAGGAGGACATTGCTCTGGTGAGAAACCCCATCCTTGCTCCTTTTCTAGTTTTTTTTTTTTTTTTTTTTGATTGACCTTTATTTATTTACTTATATGTGGTGCTGAGAATTGAACCCAGTGCCTCATACATGTTAGGCAAGCGCTCTACCAACTGAGCCACAACCCCAGCCCCTCCATTTCCATTTCAACACATCCTTTTGGCTCTTGCTTGCCAGGATCAGGCAGGAGATGGGCAGAATAAGTGAAAATCCAGGACCAGGAGCACCCTGCTTCTCAGGAGCCCACAGCTGTGGGAGGTGTTGGGAGTCACGGCTCCCACATTAGCCTGGATCTCAGTTTGGTTAGCGTGGTGCCATCTGCATTTCTTCATTTCTCTTCATGACGCTTAACAAACTTGAAGTAGGTGTGACGATGCTTCTCTGCTGCTTCCCCCCAGGCCTGTCATTCATCCAACACTGGCGTGGTCATCAGCGAGGAGGTAGTTGCAAACATCAGGGAAACACTGTACACTCACAACCACACAGTCTGCTAGGAAAGAGGAAGTAGGTCACTGGGTGAGAACACACATGCGTGAGAAAGGATCAGAAACTTCAGAACACTTGTGGCCTGAGGAGGAGGCTAGAAAGTTCCCACCAAGAGGGCCTCCCACCACACAGCGAGGACAGACCCAGAAGCAAGAGGAAGCCAGGGAACTCACCCCGGGGAAAGTTTTCTATCTTTCAAGTGTATATTCCCTTGGGGATTTCAGAGAGCAGAGTGTGCAGCCTCTGGCAAACACAGACACCAGAGCTTGCTGAGGTCCCCAGGATCTTTCAGCCGGTCACACTGGATACCCGGTGTCATGTCTCAGCTATTCTCCTGACCCAGAAACTGCAGGTCCCTCGTCACCTGCCCTTGTCTCCTCATGAATCCGCTCTTCTGTTGGCAACTTACTGGGTTTCTTGACCCAGGCGGGTTTGACCGACTCCCAGAGCTGCCTAGTTCAGAGACTGCCATATGCCAAGAATGTCCTTGGCCACATACCTGTTTTCTCTTGAGTCCCCACAGCAACCCCTTTGAGTAAGTGTTACAACTCTTGTTCTTACAAATGAAAAAGAAAATGAAACTCCAAGAAATTATTATTAATCACATGACTAATAAGTGGCTCTTTCAGGACTTGAACCTGGGTCACAGGATTCTTCCTATGTCCTCATGTTCTTTCTGTCGTTTTAGGTTGGCAGAGACCTGGGGGAGAAGGCTCCAGGCCTCTTCCTGTAACAAGGCAGATGCTGCTAACTGACCTTGGGTGTTGTTCCTCTCTAGGCAGGACTATGTATGAGGCAGAGGCTGGATGCAGGAAAGTCAAGTCTGGGGGCCACATTCCAAGGAATTTCACTTTGACATAGTTAAAATACATGAGCAGTCAGTAGACCAACAAAGTAAGCTCCACCCAGCTCCCTAGCCATGAATGCTAAAAAAAAAAAAATCTGGGGAAAATTATAGGAAACATATTCATTATTCGTCTAGCCTTTCCTCCACTTCTTAATTCCTTATATTTCTTTTCTTATTCTAGATATTAGTGATTAACACAATGAATATAGTTCCTCTTTATTGCTGGGCAGCATAAAATAAGATCAAATGTCCACTGCCCTAGAACTAGTGGGGATTTAGACAATAACCAGACAAGGGCATCCCATGACACATATCCACGGGGCAGCCGGTCCTAAGAGGAAAAAGTAAAGAGGGAAATGGAGAGAAGGGGAGGAGAGCTGCTCAGAGCAGGATCATCAGGAAAGGGCGTCTGAGAAGGAGGCCAAGGAGCTGGCCTGAGAGGGAGCCAGGAGAAGGCACCCAGGCAGAGAAGATAGAGCGAGCCCAGGCCTGAGACGGAGGGGCAGAGCCTGTGGTGCAATAGCAAGGAGGCCAGTGGTGTGGGATGGAGCAGGCCGGAGGAGGGCACTGGAGATGCAGAGCAGGGGAGGTGTCACGCAAGGCCCTGAGGATGGGGATTTGGACTTTCACTCTGAGTAAGATGAGGAGACTGCTGAGCAGGCGGTGGCGTGGCTAGACTTGTGCTTTAACTGACTACCTGGCCCCTTTATGGAATCTGACGGTATTTGGAAATGGGAGCTTCAAAGAAGTAATCAAGGCTAGATGAGGTCCTTGGGGCAGGACCTAATTCAGTCTGCTCCCTGTCCTTTTAAGAAGAGATTAGGACATAGACCCCCACAGAGAGAAGATGATGTGAGGACACAGAGAGAAGAAAGATGTGCAAAAGCCAAGGAGAAAGGCCTCAGAAGAACCAACCCGGCTAACCCTGAACTTCAGAGAGGGAGGAGAGTCAGGGACGATGTTTGATCTGGAGTTTGATCTGTTTTAAGTCATGGTTAGAAAAACTCAACAGAGAGCCAGCTGCAGTGGCGCACACCTGTAATCCCAGCAACTCAGGAGGCTGAGGCAGGAGGATTGCAAGTTTGGGGTCAGCCTCAGCAACTTAATGATACCCTAACCAACTTAATGAGACCCTGTCTCAGAACCAAAAATAAAAAGGGCTCAGGATGTGGCTCAGTGGTAAAGCAACCCTGGGTTCCATCCTCAGTACCAAAGAAAAAAAAAAAGAGCCAACTCAAGAGTCGGACTTTTCCTTCATGATGCTCAGAAGCACCAAGTCTTTCCTGCTGGGTTTCACTTGGAAGAATGCACTGCACACCACTAACATGCCAGCCCCGTATCAAGCTCAGACCCTTTTTGGTGCCCAGAGCCCAGTGAGATATGGCGCCACTGTTTGTTTCCCCAGGAGACCTTCCCTTCTCTCTTTCTGAATCCCTTTTGTTCTGATTTAATCTGTCTTTCCACAGCCAAATGCATTTGGGTACAGCTGGGGGATAAAGGTCACAACCCTAGAAGCGGTGCTCTGGGACTCTCACCTGTGAGTGAAGGGGCTAGCACCCCACCCCCGGCTCCTGCGTGGGACTCATGGGGCTGAGTGTTCTGACACACTTCCCCGATCCTCACCACAGACAGCCCCTGGCCTGGCCGTAGCACATTTGGGGAGATTGTAATTCCTTGCCCCTGATGCTCTAATGGTCATTTTGTGGGAGGGAGGAGGCTCGTTCAGCCTCCAGACTTCAAACAGGGCTGCTGTGTGCTCTCCAGTCCCCTTGTGTTCTGGCTCTTCATTAGAAAGACTCCTTTGGTGCATACCAGCCCGTGGGGAAGACAGACCTAACTGGCTGAGTTCACTTGGGGTCAGCCTTCATCCTGCTATGCATCTGCCCATGGGTCCACAGATGGCCTACCAGCTATTTTTGTAAATAAAGTTTTATTGGAACACAGCTGTGCTCATTCATCTTGCCTATGGCTGCTCTCACAGTCCAAGGGAGGGTGGTTGTTACAGCAACCATATGGCCTGCACAGCTGAAAATATTTACTACCTAGTTCTTCACAGAAAGAGTCTGCCAATCTCTGTGACAGATTTAGATCGGATAACTCTCATGTAGAGCATCACAGGACTAAAAAGACTACTACAAAAATAGGTAAGTAAATAAATAAATCCACTGTGGATTGACGAGGATGTTACCATTGCAATTAAAAAAAAAAAAAGGACAAGAAAATGGCAGAACTGATATTCTCCCACCTGCAGTACAAGTTGTTTGTCAGATAAAACCAGTATTCTCTTCCTAGGTCTGTTGAGAAGTTGTGGGGCATGATGGTGTGGTGGGGACATAGAGTGGGGGGAAGAAGGGAGATGTGTGGGAAGTGGGGAGAGGGAGAGAAGGAGAGAGATAAATGGTGGAATTGTGGCTACAGGTAACATGCTCTTTTTCCTGTCAATTATCATGTATTTAGCACTTTTATGGTAGGGTTTCACATAGATGAACTCATTTATTCCTCAAAACAACCCTAAGCGGTAGTCACTCTTATAAATCACCCCATTTTATAGATATAGGAACTGAGGCACAGAGAGGTTAAGTAATCTACTCAAAGTTCCACAGCTCGTAAGTAGTGGGGCTGGACTTGAATCCAAGCAGTTTTGACTACAGAGTTCTGTGCTCTCAAAAGGTATATTATGCTGCTTTTCTTGAAAGCAAGGGCAGACATTAAAATCCAAGATGTTGCGATTATGCGGCCTTAGTGAGCAACACTTTGCATAACTTTGTATCTAAGCTATCCACCCTCATTCCAAACTTGGGTGCATGGTGAAATAATTTGGAGACCTCTCCTTTAAAGAAAATTGGTAAGTGTGTGTGTGTGTGTGTGTGTGTGTGACATATGACCAAGAGGAATCCAGCAAATGTAGGGAGTAGCAGTGAAATGGTCTCAGGCATGGAAGCCCATCAGGGCACCTCCTGTGAGCTCAATAAGTCATGCTGCATGGTGAGCAGGTGGGGTGTCACTGAGCACCCAGAATAGCCGCCTCGACAAGATCTTGGCTCCAAAGGCTCAGGGTTTCTGGCATCGTGCCAGGTCAGCATCCTTTTCCATCCACTCCTTCCTGAGGGGCAGATTGGGGTCCCACCTACCCTTGGTGGCCCTGGTGATGTGGAGGGAGCACTCTGTGACATCGAGACATTGGGTTCCATCCCTGGATAACCAGGCCTGCTTGGGAGAGTACTTGACCTCTCTGGTCTCAGTTTTTTTCATCTGTGAAATGAGTGAGCTGAGGTAGCTGGCCTCCAAGAGCTCTTTGGGTGTTGGCCATGTTCGGATTCTGTTTAACAACATGGAGAAAATATTAAAGTCAGTAATTTCTGGGGGAGAAGAACCCTTTACAAAACATGATGTTTGACTTTTTGTAATTTTTGTTAGAAAACATACATGTGGCAGAATGAAGGTATTTGTCCTTCCCATCCGCCCTCTGTGTCCGCACAGGACTTCACTAGGATTCTTTTCCAGACGGGAGCTCTCTTCCCAGGTTGGGAGCACAGCACTATCCTCCTGGAATGGAGCCAGGATGTCGCCTGGACATTTCGTTCCAGCACTCAAAGGTTCATGGCAGCTTCAACCAATAAGGAGTCCATGAGAGGAGCCGGACCCTGGGTAGACGGAAGGGAGATGCTCAAGGTAGATCCTGGGTGAAGTAGAACTCAACCCCAGGAGGACAGGAAAGGAGATTTAGAAGCAGCCTCTGCATTTTCATGTGCTCATGATCTGCATCAACCAAGTAGAGCTCTGCAGATGGCCTGCCCTGACCTCCCGGATGCCCTGGCCGTGGACCACTTGCTTAGCATGTGTCCTGAGGCCCTGGATTCAATCCCCAGCACTTCCCCCCAAAAATAAAAATAAAAATAGACTTTTAAAAAACCACAGCCCCAGTATGAACCTGTTTATCTCCGTCAGGTTGGATTCTGAGTGACATTTCTTTTCTTCATTGTGCTTTTCTGTACTTTCTGGTTTTTCTACAACGGACACATATTGCTCATGTAGTTAAAAACGGTATTTAAAACTGGTACAATCTTATGGAATATACTTCATGTCCTGATGTCATATGTTGAGAATAGACAAGTACCTCCAAGTTGGTCTGTCCGGAAGGACTGGGCTCCCATTAACTCTGAAATGTTTGGAGCACTTTATGTCTGTGAACTTGTGACAAGAGATTTCTGCTTCTCAAAAGATGCAGATGTTAAGGGATTGTTATGTGTTAGGGTTTGGAACTGAGGTGTCCCTCCCAAAGCCCCCATGTTAATGTAGAAGATGAAATTATCAGATTATGAGAGCTGTAACCTAATTGGTGGATTAATCCATTTGGTAGTGATAACTTCAGGCAGGTGCAGTGTGGTAAAGAAAGTAGATCACTGGGAGTGTGCCTTGAGTACTATATATTTTGTCCCTGCCCCCCCCCCCCCCCCCCGCTCTCTCTCTGCCTCTTGGCTGCTCTGAGCTGTTTTCCTCTGTGTGGCTCTTCTGCCACAATGATCTGCCTCACCTCAGGCCTACAGCAATGGAGTTGGCCTACCATGGACTGAACCTCTGAAACCATGAACCCCAAATAAACTTTTCCTCCTCTATATTGTTCTGGTCAGGTATTTTGGTCACAGTGAGGGTGAGGAAAAGCTGACTAACACATTATGCTGTCTAGAAATTTTCTGGATTGTGGGTCTCTTTTTTCAGGCCGGAGTATACTCCTTTGGGTAATGACAACTGTGGTGAGAAGCTGTTCTTGGGTCCAGGAACTGTAGCGGCTGGTTCATGAGAACCATGAACCCCCAAATTTGGTAGTTGAGTGCTCTGTGAATCTGAATTCATATAGCAACCCATATGACTGATCCTAAATTAATCCTAAACTATTGGGGCATTCAAGAAATGGAGTGTACTTGGGAGGATCCAAATTTCTGGATAACTAAAGTTTGTTATAATTCTTTTATTTTGTCAGAACCCTCATATAAGGAAAAAAGTCTAGGGCTACAGCACTCGCCTAGCACATATGAGGCATTAGGTTTGATCTTCAGCACCATATAAAAATAAATAAAATAAAGATATATATACACAGTCTAAGACAATCTGCCCACCTTTTGGCCTTATTGAACCCCAAATAGTGGATTCAAGTCATTTTCTCTTCCATGTATCATTCTGAAAGCCATGGGACCACCATATTGCAGGGTTTCTTTTTGGGGGGATGGGGTGGGGATTTGGCTTTTAGCTGATGGAGAGATACAGTTTGGGTGGAGGATGAGAGGCTCCTGTAAAAACATTCAGTAGTCATTTTTAGAATGAATTTGAGAGGAGTTTGCTTCCTACTCATTAGCATTTTAGCTTCAAAAAGGCAAAGAAAAGCATTTGTTTAATTTGGTTCATGTTAACATTGAGAGGTGACCATCAATTTTCATCATCATTAAAAAAAAAAAAAAAAAAAAAAAAGCCGGGCTCGGTGGGGCACACCTGTAATCCCAGCGGCTCAGGAGGCTGAGGCAGGAGGACCCCAAGTTCAAAGCCATCCTCAGTGAGGAGCTAAGCAACTCAATGAGACCCTGTTTCTAAATAAAATACAAAATAGGGCTGGGCATGTGGCTCAGTGGTTGAGTGCCCCTGATTTCACTCCCTGGACCAAAAAAAAAATCTTGTAAGTGACCAAAAAGGCACTGAATTAACCAGATGTAATGGAAGACCACCAGGACCTTTACCTGAGAGGCAGCTTTTTAACAGCAACCGCAGTAGCCAGCAGAGTGTTCACTGAGCACCTATTACCAGGGGCTGTCCCAGGTGTCGTGAAGAATAAAAGAAACATAAGGCAGAGAGTCTCAGCCTGCAAGCAAGTCACCACCACCCCCTACCCCCCCACCCCGGCATCTGACGCCCCGTTGAGGAAAGACACCGAGAAGAAGGAGAGGCATGTACGTGTCGTGAGCACAGTGGAGTGGGGCAGGTGGCCTTGACTCTGTCACTGCCATCTGCTGCCAGAGGCAAGCCACTCTGCATCCCTGCATCTCAGTTTCCTCCTGGGAGAACAAGGTGTTAAATCAATTCCAAAAGCACACTCAGCTTTGGAGATCAGAGCCGGAGGTTGAAGGAAGCTGGAGCCTGGGCCCCAGGACTTGGGTCATTGGATGGTGAGTCAGACTGTCCTGTGAGGAAAACAGCCTTCACAGCGAACATGAGGGGGCAGGCAATTAAGAAACACACTTAGCTGACGGCTTGGATGACCCTTCCGTGCGGAGGATATGTTCCTGAAGAGGAGCGGGTGACTCATCAGATGGCTGTAACTCGATGAAATAGAGCTATCCAATTTCCTCGCTCTGATTCCAGGCAACCAAATTATCTTAATTTGGTTTCCAAGGCAGTTTCCCCGGGCAAGACGAGAGACAGACATGAGAGCCCAGACTTCATTAGCAATTGGAAATCGGCATTCTTTTGTGGGAGCAAAATTGGATCACATATGAGAAATGACTGTGAAATTACACAAAGTAGCATTCAAATGCAAAGGGGGAGGATAGCGTCCTTAGTAACATCATCGCTGGTTAGGAATTGTTCTCATGCTGATTTGGTTAGCCTTTGAATCATATTTTTTTTTTTTTTTTTAATTAAATTTAAAGAGCCCACAAACCCTTGATGACCTGGTAAATGTAGAAATTCTGGATCTGCAAAGCTGATCAGAGGTGCAAAAAATCATTAGCACCTACATAATGCTTTCCATTTTACAATGTGCCTCCATATACAGTACATTGGTAGCGCTGGGGAAGAGAGAATATCATTTTCCCTAGTCTGTAGTTTGGGAGCACTCAGAGTCTAGGTAACTCATCCAGAATTATGGAGCTCCTAAGGGTCTGGGCTGGCAGTCACACCCAGCTGTTCAACTCCAAATCCAATTTACAACGTTGCTGCTTTTTCAGGAAGTAAATGCTGTTCTCTGATACAATACCCCCTCACACCAATACTCACACATTCACTATGTGAAATCCAAACCCAGTGGGACAACTGAAGAAGTGATCATAGGCAGAGGTGGTGAAGAACCCAGAATGCCAATCTGTTCAAGAGATCACAGAGCTGCTTCTCCTTCCTTCCCCCTTCAGATGCTTCTAGAAGCACCCGGGGCCTCTCTGGATGACTGCATCTGTTGTTCAGTTCCCCTTAGACCCTGCAGGCAAAGTCTGCTTGCTGCAGGTGTGGAAAGCTCCATTCTGCTTACTGTTCTCCCATTCTGGGGAGTCAGGCGCGCCCTTGACTCCAGCTTCAGTTCTTTTCTTTGGTCTAGGTGGAGTTCCTGCTGAGGGTAGCTAGGGACCCTCCACTGGGGTGGCTTTTCCAGAACAGCGCTGCCTAACACACCCTGAGCTCCCGGCATCTCAGCTACTAGAGCTGCCTGTCTCCTATTACCAGAAGGGAGGGCTGGTGGGTCTGGATGTCAAGATATTGGTCCTACGTGCAATGCAAGCCTGTGCTCTCCATCTGCCAAGTGAGACTGGGGCAGTGCAGGCTCTTTGAGCCCAGTCCCTTTCCCTTCACAGAGGGAAGTAAAAGCCCACACTGCCTGGCCAGGACATTTTAGAAGATCAGAAAAATGATGATCTGGCCCCATTCTTGCATCTCCTTTTGCTGGATTTATTTTGCTGCTTCCAGACTGAGAGGTGAGAGGCTGGTGGTGTGTAACCATCTGTATTTTTCTGGGGTCATTTCCTTGATAGGAAGTCGGGGCTGGGGCAAGAAAGACAGGAGAACTGACCTAACTGCAGGAAGTGTCTGTACTCCCCACTGACTCGTGCTGATCTGGGTAGGACAGGCCAGAAAAACAACCATCCATCTACCTAAAGCTTTTCTCTAGCCAAAGTTGGGCCATCCCCCTTTTTAGACCTCAGCCTGGTATTCTCTGTCTTGAGTACACACAGTACCCTGAGTGTTGATACCGTTCTCTCTTTCTGAGCAGCTGTAGAAACAGCAGATGGAAAATATGCCCAGAAGTTGTTTAATGACCTTTTTGAAGATTATTCCAATGCTCTTCGTCCAGTAGAAGACACAGATAAAGTCCTGAATGTCACGCTGCAGATTACCCTTTCTCAGATTAAGGATATGGTGAGTAATGGATAGTTGTGACATTTGGAAAGGGTCTCAGGATGAAAGAAAGCATGTTTCCTGAAGAGAAGGTCTTAAGGGGGAACTTGAGAGGGAATGAAGCAGAGTCCTGTGTACAAGCTGGCAGGAGAATAGAATGACAGGGGAGGGAAGATTTCTACAAAACCGTTTCACTAAACGTTACCCAGTGTTCATTAATGTTACTGTGACCTACAGCTCTGGTCATAAAACTTAACAGTCTTAGATCCTATAAAAAAAAAGCTGGGGTTATGTTTTGTATGATTCCACTTATACCTCATTTCCAAAGTAGGTAAATCCAGAGAGAGAGAGAGAGCAGACTGATTGCCAGGAGCTGGCGGGAAGGAAGTGGGAGACTGCTCAGTGGTTATGGGGTTTCTTGTGGGGAGATGAGAATGCTCTTGGATTAGATAGTGGTGAGAGTTGTACAACCTTGAGAATGTGCTGGAAGCCACAGAATTGTACACTTCTAAAATGGTTAAGATGATTTTGATGTTTTGTGAATTTAATCTCAATATTAACAAAAGTAAGCTGACATTGTAAGCTATGTCACCTCATTGCTTGAGTGCACATGTAAGGGTTTTTCCTCTGTTCATGGTAAATATTTCTTCCTCCCTCTATTAGTTGATCCCTTTTTATTGAAAATCAAGCAGTCGATCCATGCAAAACCCCAAAGACTTAAATATCTATCCACTTTGCATTTGAGACACTAAATCAAGAAGGGAAAAAATGGCCTTGGTAGTCCATCAAAAGGATAGAATTAAAAAGTTACCACTTACTCATTGAAAATCTCACTTATTAATTGTGAAGAGTAAGTTTCCTGAAGATGAAATGCATTTGGTTGAAGTGTCAATCAGATAAAGTGACATTTAGATTCATTGTGTAGGATGAAAGAAACCAAATTCTGACCGCCTATCTATGGATCCGCCAAATCTGGCATGATGCATATCTCACGTGGGATCGAGACCAGTATGATGGGCTGGACTCCATCAGGATTCCCAGTGACCTGGTGTGGAGGCCAGACATTGTTCTTTATAATAAGTAAGTACAAGTCCAGGTTTTCCTGGAATGAACCTGTTGATTTAATAGAACCTATACATAATGAAAAAGGGATTTTTAAAACATGCATGAATTTAAGGATTAATCCGTGTTCTTAGACCTTAAAATAATGGTCATAAAAGCCCAAATAGTAAAATAATAGATCATAGAAGCTCAGAGCTGGAAGGAAACCATCAAATTCCATCTATAGTCTCCTTTTTTCTGGTGAGAAATTGGAAGCTGCATTAGTTTGCTAGAGCTGCTGTAACAAAATAGCACACGTTGGGTGACCTAGAGAACAAAAATTCGTGGTCCTGCAGTTCTGGAGGCTGGAAATGTGAAATCAAGAGTTGGCGCCCTCTGAGGGTTGTGAGGAGTAGTGTGTTCAAGCCTGTCCTCTGGCTTCTGGTGGTTTCTTGACATCTTCAACATTCCTTGAATTGTAGAAGCAACACCCTGAACTCTGTCTTCATCTTCACTTGAAGCTCTCCTTCTTCTACCTGGGCCTAAAATTCCCATTTTATAAGGAGACCAGGGATCTTGGCTTTGATGCCCACCCTATTGTATAAGTTAATCTCATCTTAACTAATTATATCTACAACGATCCTAATCTTTTTTTCCCTCTTTTCACATTTTATATTGGTTCATTATAGTTATACATAATGATGGGATTACAATGATCCCAATATTTTTTTAAAACATTTTTTAGCTATACATGGACACAATATCTTTTTATTTTGTTTATTTGTTTTTATGTGCTGCTGAGGATTGAACCCAGTGCCTCACATGTGCAAGGCAAGCGCTCTGCCACTGAGCCACCACCCCAACCCACAATGATCCCAATCTTAAATAAAATCCCATTCGGAGATGTGGGGCTATTAGGATTTCAAAATACGAATTTTCTGGGGATACAATTTATGGAACAGCAGCATTCACTGTTCATGATTATATGTCAATAACAATGATCCTACTAAAATGAAACTGGAATGGTCCATCTAGAAGATGGACTATGGATTTTGGACTCTGTAAACAGGCGTATAGGACAGTTGACTCTTTCCCACTCTTGGAGCAAGGGGTCTTAGGTAAATAAGTAGGTAAGAATTATGTTCCTCAACTATAAAGTGCACACAAATTACCTAGGAATCTTGTCAAAATACGATTCAGATTCGGCGGGTGGACCTGTGTTCTTCCTTTCTACAAACTCCGGAGAGTGTTGGTACTGACAATCCACAGTCCATACTATGGGAGGAAACCAGAGATCTCCATCACAATCCAAGCTCAGTTTTTTCACCTATTGTTGAGGGAAACTCTCTCTCTCTCTCCCCCCACCCTCTCTCTATTTTGAAAACAAGTTTCTGTGGGTTGAGAAAGGTTCTTTTGTTGCTCAGAACAATGTGAATGAGAGGTAGTTTGGGACAGGATTCTTCCCTGGGTGGAGCATCTATTGGACACAAATTTCCCTTAAGAAAGCAAGACTAGTAAGAGGGAGCTTGGATTTGAGTGTCACTTCTTACTCAGAGAGCTCATCCAAGGAGCACCATCTCTTGAATCATAGCCCCAATCCTGCTGTCCATTCCCCACTCTGAGTGACCAGGGGAATCTTCCATAGTCCTTCCAAGCAACATAACATTCAAGAACGAAACTGGTGCCTTATTACTCCAGTTCACCTTTGAGAATACAATTGGCTTAGGTGGTTTCTGATGGCATTCTGTAAGTTCTAATAATTTTCCTTGGAAAACAAACAGAATGCTGGTTCTCTCCTCTGGCTTGCTTTGCTTGGCCAAGGCAGTGACCAGATCTTACTGAAATGCTTCCTTGCAAAATCCTAAGTCAAAGCGACCCAAGTGCCCTCATGAATTCATGCAAATGGTTCCTCTGTCTTTGCAATGGCAGTGGAGAAAGAGTGCTTTTTTCTAAAGGAAAATAGAATTTCTGTACTCAAAAATGTAAGGCATAGATTTTGATAATGCAAAGGAAGATATAAACCTGAATAAGTGATTATCTCTAAGATTATGGATGAATGATTGTTTTCCCCTGTGTTTCCTAAATACAAATATACAACTCTTACAACAACAACAAAAAGCTATTTTTAATGTTCTGGGGCCTATGTGAACAAAATCAGGTAAGCAGATTTTAGTCTCAACAGGCTAATTTTTGTCTGGATGTTCAGATCATTGACCTGGACCAAGGGAGTAGCACTGGGAATAGATGGAAGGAACATAGAGCAGAGGTGTTTTAAAGGAAGAATCCAATAGAACCTGGTCCTGGTGTGTCAATGGAGATGGGAGAGAAGGGCACATTAGAGGTGAATCCAAACTCTTAAGCCAGGACATCAGGTAGAAAGTTAATCCATTGCCAAGGACACTGAAGTGCCCGGCACAAGGCAATGAAATACCTTGGGTAAGGCAGTTGAGTTATCTTAGGAAGAGATAGTCATTGTCCTCATCTGACCTCCAGGGCTGATGACGAGTCTTCAGAGCCGGTAAATACCAATGTGGTCCTGCGGTACGATGGACTCATCACCTGGGATTCACCAGCCATCACCAAAAGTTCCTGTGTGGTGGATGTCACCTACTTCCCCTTTGATAACCAGCAGTGCAACCTGACTTTTGGTTCCTGGACCTACAATGGCAATCAGGTGGACATATTCAACGCTCTGGACAGTGGAGATCTCTCGGATTTCATCGAAGATGTGGAATGGGAGGTCAATGGCATGCCTGCCGTGAAGAATGTGATCTCCTACGGCTGCTGCTCTGAGCCTTACCCAGATGTGACCTTCACCCTCCTTCTGAAGAGGAGGTCCTCATTCTATATAGTCAACCTCCTCGTCCCTTGTGTCCTCATATCTTTTCTCGCTCCCTTGAGTTTTTATCTCCCAGCAGCCTCTGGGGAGAAGGTCTCCCTGGGAGTGACCATCCTGTTGGCCATGACTGTGTTTCAGCTCATGGTGGCAGAGATTATGCCAGCCTCAGAAAATGTCCCTCTGATAGGTGAGTTCAAGTGCCTTTGAGTCTCGCTTGGTAGTGACCGGAGGTTGTGATTCTGCCTTGAAATTGTAACGTTTGGGCCAACTTAAGTCTTAATCTAGGCTGTTGCGTGGTTCACTGAGGGTCTGCAGTTGGTATCTTAGATGGGGCTATTGGAACAAAACTGGTCTTTTGGTCTCTGGGTTTACACAAAGAACACCAAGATGCTTTATGGTTTAGAGCAATGGTTCTCAAAATGGTGGTCCTGGGACACACCATCTCAGTATCACCTGGGCACTTACAGATATACATTCTCAGGGCCCATGTTGGACCTACTGAATTAGAAACTCTAGAAGTAAGGCCTGGCAATCTGTTTAAATAAGCCTTCCAGGTGATTCTGATGCACTTTCTGTGCAAGTCTGAAAACCACTGACTCAGAAGGTAAGGCTCAGATTTTGAAGCCAAAGAAGCCTGACTTTACCAGTGACTCCTAGATCAATCTTGGGCAAGTTACTTCATCTCTAAGTCTCTGCTTCATCATCTGCAACATTTATATAATTGCTACCTCCTGAGAAAATGCTTGGTGCAGAGCCTGGCATATGGCAAGTATTGAGTTAACAGTGACTTTTATTATCTCTTCACATTATGAGGGCTTTCCTCTAGGGAAGACTGGGAATCATGATAGAAAGCTGAGCTGGAATTCTAAGCCTGACATCCAGCCTTAATGAGATAGTTCTTCACATTTATTGGGTATAAGAGCAGTGGAAGAACTTATTAAAATGCAGCTTCTTAAACTGAAGGAGTTTGGTTTAACAATTTTGACCAACATTTGAGAATTGAATGAAGCTCATTCTAAAGCAGAGCACATTTTCAAAACTCTGCGATGGTGAAATGTTTCTCCAAGGGTGAATACAGGATGAGGCGATCATCCTCATCTCCCTGCTCTTTTACCTACTTTGGTCTGATATCTCTCCTGTCACCATTAACACCTACTTCCTCCACTGGGGACGTCCCCGAGAGTCAATGCCTCCATCTCCAAAACTTGCTGTTGGAATAGACACTTACCAGAATAAAAACCTAGATCTAATTTTTAGTTCTTTAAAATAAGCAATGAGGAAAAATTTGAGATCTCCAAGATATTTAAAGTCCCTTGGTTCAAAGGGAGGCTGAATGATCTTTTCTTCTCTGTGGAATCCAGTTTCCTCTCTGTAGAATCCTCTCTAACTAATCCAGTGTGGAATTGGTTTCTTTGGAGATTTCTTCCTTTTCATTTCTCTTCTAGCAACCCCTACATACACACACACACACACACACACCCACACACACACACCCCTACCTTTTTGAGAAATAAACACACTAAGTTTGCCTCTCCAGTAATAAAAAGCAAGAGAGACATTGGCATTGTTATTGCCTCTCCTGAGGAAGAAATGATTTACAGTAATGACAGCCAATCATAACTCTGTTTGAAGCGGATCTATTGGCAGATCCTCTCTTCTTTAGCCTTGACGTTGAACATCTAGTTGGCACAATTTCTAAAGAGAGATGACTCTCTGGAATTTTGCAAGCATCACTTGTTTTGTTTCTATGATGGCATGAATTTTTTTTTCAGGAAGTGTATACACAGTTCTTGAGAAGATTAACAGTCACAATTTATTATTAGTAGCACCTAGGAAATGTGTGCCCAATCTTACAGAAACATGTTTAAGTTTTCCACATTAAGTATACAGTATTTGGTGTGTGTTTCTGGCTCGTGATCTTTACCTTACAAAACAACAACAACAACAACAAAAAAAAACTACCCCCACTTTTAAATTGACCTGAATTTTTAACAAATAATAAATGGACTATAAACATTATCAAATGCTTTTCTTCATCTGTTAAGACAATCACGTGAGTTTTCTCTTTCACACATTAATAGAGTAAAATACATCAAAAGGTTTTCTGGACCACACTCTCCCTTTTCATGACATATTAATATTTGAAGACAATATGGGATTCAGTTAGTTAATATTTATATAGAACTCTTCAAATATGTCTCTAAGCGAAATTGCCTTAATATTTCTTTTCTCATCACTTTAAGGATCAGGTTAAATTGACTTCATAGAGTAAAGTTATCCCTCCTTTTCTGTTTCTGCAACATCTTACATAAGATGAATTTTTTTCCTTGAAAGTTTGATAAAACTCATTTACAAATTCTTCTGGACCTATAGTTTTTTTCTATATGGGGATAAGCAGTATAATTCATTCCCATTTTTATTCAAGTGTTCTTTTTTCTTGCATTAATTTTGACATTTGGTATTTTTTCTTGAAATTCGCCTAGATTATCAAGTACATTATCATAAAGATGTTTCTAATATGATTTTATTTTTTCCAAATTTCTACTCTTTTGTATTCTCTCTTCCTCTTGCTTTCTCTATCCTGTGAGTGGGCATTTCAAAGATTCCTCAATTTTATTATTCTTTTATTCTTCTCCTTTGTATCTTTTTCTTTTCTGGGAGGGGGTCTGGCTAGCTGCCCAGGCTAGCCCCAACTCCCGGGGCTAGCAATCTTCCTAGCTCAGTCTCTGAAGTAGTTGGGACTAGAGGCCGCCATCACCATGCCCAGGTTTATTACTCTTTCCAAAAGCTTTCCTTTGTTTTGCTCATCTTCTTAATTTTTTGTGCTATATTTCATGAACTCGCCCTCCTTATTGTTTCTTTCCTTCAATTCCCTTTTTCATGTACATTTGCTTTATATACTCCCGTTTTAAAGATATAGTGACACGGTGTCTCTTTTCTTACCCACTAGTAATTCTCCTCCATATTAACAAAGTTTAAAGACAAGCCTGAGACCTGCTGAAGTTCATTAACTGCTTGTATGTTGAGAGTGGCAAGGTTTTTCACATCCTCATCTCTGCACACATTTGCAAACCTTTTAACTTGGAGCCAAGAACAGTGCTGAAAATGTTTACATGCATCTTTTCTATTAAGCCTCCTCATATTTTCATGATACTATTTTGTTGTTGTTGTTACCAGGGATTAAACTCAGGGGCACTCGACCACTGAGTTTATTTATTTACTTTTTATTTATTTATTTACTTTTTATTTTACGAACTGAATTGCTTAGCACCTCGCTTTTGCTGAGGCTGGCTTTGAACTTGCGATCCTCCTGCCTCAGCCTCCTGAGCTGCTGGAATTACAGGTGTGTGCAACCACACCCAGCTCGTGATACTATTCTTATACTTGTTTCACACAGCAGGAATCTGAAGCGTGGCAGGTTATAAGTCCAGCTGGCATTTGAACTCAAAAGATTTGACTCAGAGGTCTGCACTAGTGACCACTGAATAGGCCAGTTCCTGAGAAAAGGTGATGGTTTCTTTCTCTTTAAGCAAATCAGAGGACTGTGTTAAAGCCGACTTAGCTGCTGTTGTTTTAATTCCAGGAAAATACTACATAGCCACCATGGCCTTGATGACAGCCTCCACGGCCCTGACCATAATGGTGATGAATATCCACTTCTGCGGGGCTGAGGCCCGGCCTGTGCCTCACTGGGCCAGGGTGGTCATCCTGAAGTACATGTCCAGGATCTTGTTTGTCTACGACGTGGGGGAGAGCTGCCTCGGCCCTCGCCACAGCAGGGAGCGGGACCACCTCCCCAGGGTGTATGGCAAACTCCCGGAGTCCAACCTGAACACAGCCAGGAACAAAGACCTTCCCAGAAAAAAGGAAATGAACAAACTCTTAAAGAATGACCTGGGGTGCCAGGGTGGGAACCCACAGGGTGCTGACGGTTACTGTGCCCGGTATGAAGCGCTGACAAGAAATATCAAGTACATAGCCAAGTGCCTCAAAGATCACAAGGCCACCAACTCCAAGGGGAGCGAATGGAAGAAGGTTGCGAAAGTCATAGACCGGTTTTTCATGTGGATTTTTTTCATCATGGTGTTTGTGATGACTGTTTTGATCATAGCAAGAGCGGATTAGGAGATATTTGATACCTGGGGTGAAATCAATAAAATTCCCTGCGATCTCCTCCAGTGTTCTTTTAAGCCAGATTGTTGTTCAAATGTAGTTTAGGGGTTTTGTTGTTTGTACTTTTTATTTTTGACTTCAAGTCCACATTGCCGCTATCTGTCAGGTTAAAAGGCGATCCAAAAGTTCAAAGGCGGGAAACTGGAGGAAATAAGGAAAGACTCCTTTCATAACCTTCCAGAATGTTGGGTGACACCTCTAATTGACACAACTATTCACCTCTTCTGCTGTTCAGATAACAAAGCCCTGCAAATCAGTGTTTAAAATTTAAAGGAAAAGAAAAAACAAGACAAAAACGTTTTCCCATTGTTCCCTTAGTTCATATTAAAATATGCTTTTTGTTGTTGTTGGAAAATTCTTCCTTTAATTGAATCTAATGACATCTCTTAGACTTTTCTTTGACTTGGCTTGTCATCATGGTTAGCTCTGACAAAGAGTTTCTCCTGAACAAATATTTCCCCCTTAGTTCCTTTTTTTCAACTCACTTTCTAAAACATGCTCTGAGAATGATTTAAGTCTCAGTGGTAAGTTTGCTAGGCAGGGTACATTTCAAGCCAAATCTCAAATGATAGAAAAAAAATTTTGTCCTACATGAAGTCTAAGGGTCAGCAATCCAAAAGGGAAGAGAATTTCTTTTCATGGTGATGTCTACATGTTGGTTATGTTGTATATAAACCCTAAAGATGAGGTCATTCCCACATTACCTTTTCTTAAAATAAGATAAATAAAGTTGTTCCTACTTTTAGTCTCTGACTGAAATAAGGTCATCAGCAAGCTGAGCTCATTCGTTCAACTATTCAAACATTTATTTTCTCCTACATATAATAAAGCAACATGATTTGTATTTGCATTGGCTATCATAGCAAATCTTGTGATCATCACCACAATTCTTTGAGATAGGCAGGCAGGTATTGCTGTTCTTTCTCAGAGGGAGAAACTGTGGCTTAGGAAAGTGGGTGTAAGTGACCTACAACCTCAATGTCCAACTGGGCTGGGATTCAGCTCTTGGTACTATGGCTCCAAGTAGGACCAGAGTTGCTGAGGCCACATGGGTTTTGACCACAACAGATTGTAACTTAGAAGAGACTAGAGATTTTCATTCTTTATTTTAAACTTTCTGCCTTAATTTACTTCCTGTGTATCTCAACTCCTTTCCTACTTTCAATCAAATGTACCTTCAAAGGTGGCCATGCCCTAATCTTCACAACCTGTGTGTGTGTGTGTGTGTGTGTGTGTGTGTGTGTGTTAAGTTACAGGGCAATGAGGAATTAAGATTGTAGATCAAATGACCTTAAGATGGGGAGATTATCTTGGATTATCCAGGTAGGTCCAGTGTAATTATGAGGATCCTTATAAGTGGAAGAAGGAGGCCAAAGAGGGTACCAAAGAGATGGCGTCTTGAGAAGGAACCGACCAAGGTTGCTGGCTTTGAAAATGGAGAAAAGGAGCCATGAACCAACAATATGAGTAGCTTCTAGAAGCTAAGAGAATTCCTTTTTGTCTCTCCTTTTCTCAATTATAATCTGACGTGGCAAAGAAACACATTGTTCCCAAGAGCCTCTGGAAGAAAAGCAGTCATGTTGAACACTGATTTTAGCACAGCAAGACTCATTCCAGACTTCTAACCCTCCACAGCTCTGAGATAATAAATGATTTTAAGGCACTAAGTTTGTGACAACTTGTTAGAGTGGTAACAGAAAGCTAATACAGTACTCATGAGCATTACTGTGTGCTATGGTGTCAGTAAGTCTCTCTACCAGTGCGTTGGAGGTTTAGACCTCAGGGTGGTAGTATTGGGAAGCGTTGGAACCTTAAGAAATGAGGTCAAGCCAGGTGCGGTGATGCTTGCCTAGAATTCCAGTGACTCTGGAGGCTGAGGCAAGAGGCACAAGTTCAAAGCCAATGTTAGCCACTTGGTGAGGCCCTGAGCAGCTTAATGAGACCCTGTCATAATAAAAAATAAAAAGGGCTGGGGGTGAGGTTCAGAGGTCAAGTGCCTCTGAGTTCAATCCCCAGTACCAAAAAAAAACAAAAAAAAAAAACAAAAAAAAAAAAAGAAAAAAAAAAGAAAAAAGAAAAAGTAAAAGAAAGAAAGAAAGAAATGAGACCAAGTAAGAAGTCCTTAGGGCAATTAGGGGTGTGTCTCCAGAAGTGATCGTGGGACTTCAGTTGGTTTTTGGCTTCCTGTTTAGAGATTTGATCTCTTCCATACTTGCCCCCATTGTTGCTACCTGCCATGAGGTGGTGCTGTCAAAAGGGACCCTCACCAGAGCCTACACCATGCTTATTTGGACTACAGGCCTCCAAAACTGTGAGCTAAATAAACCTTTCTTTATAAAGTTTGCCCATCTCAGATATTTTCATTATACCAACACAAAATGACTCCACTGTGTATTTAACTTTTCCCATATTTAGATTATTTAATTAGGATGGATTTACCTACAGCCACTTTGAGAAGGTCTTGTTGAGCCATGCCCCTGGGAAACCCTGGGAAAGCACAAAAAGATTTTAAGCAAGGGAGAGAGACGGTGTCAGAATTGTGATTCAGAAATAAGACTGGGGTGGCAATTAAAAGACTGTAGAGAAAAGAGAAGAGACAGGGAAATAGATCCATTGGGATGTTTCTTACTAGTTCAGGCAAGTGATAATGAAGGCTTGACCTGAGACAATGGGAATAAAAAGTAGGAAAGATTACAGATCACAAAATATCTGTGACCTCGGGTAGACGGGGCTTGGCGACTGGTTGGTTAAGAACCGCTGAGGAGATGTTGTTTAGGAGAGATATGAGGATGAGAAGGAATTCGACGAGGTAAGAGTTGAAGAAACTGCCAAATTGCAGGTCAGAACTCAGGCTCAAGGGCAGAACAGGGCTTATTACATAGGAGAAAATTTTAAAAAGGTTCGGGAGGTAGAGAGATGCAATCAAATCACCGACAAGAGATGAAAGAGTCAAGTTTGGCAAGGTGAGCAGGGCCAGGTGATGCTGAGCCCTGCAAAGTTTAAAAAAAACACCAACCACTTTGTTTATCTTCTGACCGCCTTGGTGCACTGAGATACACCTGGTTTTTTGAGGTCCTGAACTTTGTTCTTTCTTCTCTGTATCCCTGTGCCTACTTTTCCATCGACTGTGGGTCCAGACCAATACATGCCAACGAGCCATGGGCAAACCTGGCAAATGGACTGTCTTTGAGCAAACTGGAAACACAAGTTCTAGGATATCTGAAGCAATAGGAGTGAGGCCACTTGTAATGTCACCGACTTCAGAGGCTAACAAGGAGCTGCCTCTTTCTTCCTCTCAGATTGTGCCTTTGAAATAGGACCTGGCTGTTAGAACTTCATGAACTTGTCAATATACCTAAGCCTCTCCACCACTGAACAAATAAAACCCCATGACAAAACTTCCCTCGCTTCCCTCTGTCTCTGAATCTCTCAGCCAAGGTTCCTCTCTGCACCAGCCAGTATCAGCAGGAGTTGGGTTCAAATTAGGATAATCCATGGATGGTTTCACCAAAGACCTCGTGCAAGAGTGTGAGCAGGTCTAGGGCAACACACGGGGGTGGGGAGAGAGCCCCCGTGCTACCAAAGCAGAGCTATTCCCACCCTGAAGCCTGGAGGAGGAGGGAGGGAAGGAGGGGTCACTTGAAGCAAGGAGAGGGAGCTGTGACCTCTGGGTGACACAGACCCCAGACCCAGCAGGGAGGCGCTGGGGAGTATACATCCCCCTTACTCTCAGGAGTTGGGCTGTTGGCCAAACTCAACAGTCATGAGAAACTGCTGCCCGGGCCAGAGTGCAGAGTGGAGAAAGGTAGAGTGCGAATCTCCAGGGACGCATAAAGGAGAGACATCTGGCACTGTCCCTCCCCCTCTGCCTTTGTCTCTGCAACTAAAATCCGACTTCATTTCTCTCCACTCAACGGAAACTGCTCCTGTCAAGTTCATGATGAACTTGACAACTGCCAAGTCCACTAGCCACCTCTGAGGCCTCTCAGTTGCCTTTGACACAGCTGACCTTCTTGAAAGGCTTCTCTCTCCTGTTAAAACCTTCTGCTTCTTAAATGGCTCATTCTCAGGACCCCTGGCTGGCGCCAATCCCTCCTCCCCGGTAAAGGTGGGCTTCCCTCAGAGTCCCACCCTCAGCTCTCCTCCCCGTGGTTTTTTACTGCCACATGAATCCTGATGACTCTCAGAACCATTGGTCCAGGCTTGCTCTCTTAGCTCCAAAGCCCAACAATCTTCATGTCAATTGGAAGCCTCCACTTCAGTGTCTCCGGGTCTTCAAATCCAACAGGTCCCAAACCAAGTATATTATCTACAGCATCATCCAAGTCTAGGCTCCTCCTGCATTTCCTGTGTCCTCTAGTTGTAAACCATCGACCCCAATATCGGGGTTACAAATCAGGCATCCTGTCATTCTGGATTCTTCCCTAACCCGACATCCAACCAGTCACAGATCCTGACAATTCTACCTCGTGAATAAATGCTTCTCAAATCTGTCCACTCCTCTCCATGCCTGCACAGTTGCCTGACTTTCACTGTCATCTTTGGGCTACTGCAGTAGGACCCTCCTTAGGCCTCTCTCTTCCCCTTCATCAGTGCCAAGCCAATCTTGTGACTCTTCCACGTAAAACTTTAAATGGCAAACAAAATGCCTGTAGGACAAAATCCAGCTTCCTGAATATGATATGACAAAGATAACAAGTGTGTGTGTTTTCTTTTATGCTACTCCAGGAAGAGGTGTCCTTGTGTTCACCCCAGGAGTCTAAACTAGTTTCCTGGCATAGAAAGTAACTTCTTTCAGGGGGAGGACTTCTGTTGTTAAGGTCCAAGGCCCCGGGAACAGTCAGGGTCTTTGTCAATGGAGTGGTATAGAATAAGACCCTTGGTGTTTGAGAGGTAACAAAGAGGAAGCAGAGCTGGTGTCCCACCCGGGACTTGTGACTCAGGTTGATGGGGACCTTTGCCTAGACCTTGAATCTGGATGTTTATACAGCAAGACAAACACAAATAACCATAGCCAAGAAAAAACATGCAAAAGAAGAATAGGAGAAATTCATTCCTGAGAAAGATATTGGAGATCATGGTTGACAAATCAAATTGTAACTGGGCTAAGAAAAGATTGAAAAATTCAGTGAGATTCCATAGAGAATCCAGAAATGGATCTCAGTCCACGTGAGAACTTAATAGATGATAATAGGGTAGTTGAAATCAGGCAAGGTCATCCATCAGAAAAGAAAAATAAAGTAAGATAAAGTCAAGCATTTGACTTAAATGTATAAAACAAAAATAACTTAAACCCTATGAGAAAAATCTAGGAAATGACATGGATGTAGCAGAGGAGATCACTTTAAAAACAAACAAACAAAAAAACCCTAAAAACCAGAAGCTAAAATAGTGAAGATAGGTATATTTGGATTATTTGGATAATATTTCTTTTCTTTTTCTTTCTTTCTTTTCTTGTGCACTGGGGATTGAACCCAGGGGAACTCTACCACCAAACTACATTCCCAGCCCTTTAAAAGTATGTTTTGTTTTGAAACAGGATCTCACTAGGTTGCCCAAATCCGTCTCAAACTTGTGATCCTTCTGCCTTAGCCTCTCAAGCAGCTGGGATTACAGGCCTGCCACAGTGCCCAGCAAGATAAGTATATTTGGACTACATAAGATCCCCAAATTTTAGCTGGGATTGTAGCTCAGTGGTAGAGCACTTGCCTAGCATATGTGAGGTACTGGGTTCAATCCTCAGCACCACATAAAAATAAATAAATAAATAAATAAAGGTATTGTGTCCATCTACAACCATATATATATGTATTGCTGGGGGCAGTAGTACATGACAGCTCAAGAGGCTGAGATAGGAGGATAGGGAGTTCAAAGCCAGCCTCAGCAAAAGTGAGGTGCTAAGCAACTCAGTGAAAACCTGTCTCTAAATAAAATGAAAAATATGTCTGGGATGTAGCTCAGTGGTTGAGACCCTGAGTTCAATCCCCAGTACCTGTATCCCCCCCAAAAGAAATAACAAAAATATCTATAATATGATCATATTACCTATAAACTGAACAATAACAATATATATATGTATATGAATATGACTGATTACGTAAGCATCCCATCATTGTTCAAGGGCTGCCACAAGCAAGTGGACTGTTCCCTCTGAAGGTTTTGGGGAGAAGGCTTGCCTTTTTGACTCTGGTCATTGCCCACAATCCTTTGCTTCTTAGCTTCCTTGGTTTGCAGCTCTAGCTCTCTGGTCTTGGCCTGGGTCTTCACATGGTGTCTGACTGGGCCCCAATTTTTCTCTTCTCATAAGGACACCACCAGCACTGGATTAGGACCCACCCTAATCCAGCATGACCTTATTTAACCTGAATATATCTGCAAAGACCCTATTTCTAAATACGAACACATTCACAAGTGTCAGGGCTTAAGACTTCAACATATCTTTTGGGGGGACATAACTTAACTCAGAGCAGGCTTTCAGTAGACACTGGGTGAAATAGTTTTTAACTTCAGTTGAAGTCACATTAATAGAAAAATTTATACAAACTTTAACAAAGAATAAAGTTGTAATAATCTTAGGTAAAGTCTAATAAAAGCACAATGTACTCTGATCTATAGCCAATAATCCACGTCAATATGGGGGGAGTGAAGTAAAATAACAAAACAAGTTCAGGTGGGAATGGGGATTATGAGCGATATCATAGAAGACTCCCAGCCCTTTACCTGTTTCCTTCTTCAGACCCCAGAAACACAAATATAATAAAATTTCTGGGGGGATCCAACATGGCGGCTGGCGAGGAAGCAGCACTTTCAATATCTCCACATTAACGGGATCAGAAACACCCATTAAAACAGCTACATTCTACCTACTGAGGATCTTCTAGCAAAATTCCGTTGAAAGGAGACCTGCCGAGAATTAGTAAGTTTATTAGACGTGACAGTTTGCCCCAGACAAGTGAAACTTGACCGGCAGCGCGGCTCAGAGTCCAATCCCGCGGCCACCCGCCGCTTCTGCAAGCGGCAGGCGGCCCAGAGCAGCGCGGCAGAAGGGTCCCCGCCCGGCCAGCAGACAGCTCCCGCCATCCCGGCTACCCTGGCGGCCCTGCTCTCGCTCGGCGAACAGCCACCCCGCCCGCCTGGTTCTTAGCCACGCGGCTGCAGTCACCCGGCTTTACAAACGGCCCCCGGAGGCCCTGCTCGGCGAGAAGGGTCCCCGCCCGGCCGGCAGACAGCTCCCGCCATTCCGCTCTAGTTCTGCAAACAGCCACCCCGCCCGCCTGGTTCTTAGCCACGAGGCTGCAGCCGCCCGGCTTTACAAGCGCCCCCGGCGGCCCTGCTCGGCGAGAAGGGTCCCTGCCCGGCCGACAGACAGCTTCCGCCAGCACGGCTACCCTGGCGGCCCCGCTCTTGCCCTGCAAACAGCCACCCCGCCTGCCTGGTTCTTAGCCACGAGGCTGCAGCCGCCCGGCTTTACAAGCGCCCCCGGCGGCCCTGCTCGTCGAGAAGGGTCCCTGCCCGGCCGGCAGACAGCTCCCACCATCCCGGCACTCCTGGCGGCCCGCCCGCTCTGCGAAGGGTCACCCCGCCCGGCTCTTAGCCACGCGGGCGCCGTCTGCCTGGCTCTGTGGGTGCCCCCGGCGGCCCAGCGCAGCCAGAAGGGTCCCCGCCTGGCCCGACAGAAGGCCCGTGCCCTTCCGGCTCTGCTAACAGCCCTGCCCACCCGGGAAAGGGCTCCCCCCCTTGAGAGGACGGGAAGGAAATCTAACCAAGCCTCTATGAATTAGCGAACTGGGATCTAAAACCAGAGATTGTGTCAGACCAGAGACAAGCCAGTTCCACCTCTCCCTTCGGTCACTCCTGCAAGGAGCCAGGGGCCCGCCATAGCAGAGAGGGGAAGTCACCAAAGATCGGCCAAAGAGATTCCTTCCCAGCGGATTCTAAATTAGCAGGAGCGGCGCGGGAGCCGGCCGGAGCTGGCGGGAACCGCGGCAGCGGCACGGGAACCGGCGGGAGCCGAGGCGGCGCTGACGCAGGAGCCGGCGGGAGCCGCGCAGCGCGGGTCTCCCAGCTACCGCTCCCACCAGTGCTGACAACTGAGGTCTCTTGCACCAGATACGGGGGCGTGGCTACCAGAAGGTAAGCAAATTTGCTGGGGGTTCTCAGCCCCAAGCTCTACAAACTTAGGGCCTGAGGGAGGCAAACAAGGAGAGTGTGCCCAGGCACTAATGAAACAGCTGCTCCACGCGTGTGCAAGGTAGGCGGAACTGGGACCACTGACAAAACAGGCCCAGTGGACCGCCAGACACATCGCTCCAGTTGGGGGAGGGGCAGAGCCGCCGGGTGCCTGCAAGGTAGGCGGACCCACGACCCACCAGCAGAACAGGCACAGCAATACACAGAGCGGCAGAGCCACCCCCGAGCCTACAAGGTAGGCAGACCTGCGACCCACCGGCAGGTCAGGCCCAAAAACCTGCGGAGGGGCACAGCTGCCCCACATGCCTGCTAGGTAGGCTGAACTGTGACCACCAACAGAACAGGCCCAGCGGCCGGCCAGACACATCGCCCCGGTCGGGGGAGGGGCAGAGCCACCGGGCGCCTGCAAGGTAGGCAGACCTGCGACTCACCAGCAGATCAGGCCCAGTGACCCGCGGAACGGCAGAGCCACCCCCGCACCTGCAAGGTAGGCGTACTTGCCACCCACCGGCAGGTCAGGCCCAGCAACTCTCGGAGGGACATAGCTGCTCCACGCACGTGCAAGGTAGGCGGAACCGTGACCACCGACAAAACAGGCCCAGTGGCCCGCCAGATACATCGCCCCGGTCGGGGGAGGGGCAGAGCCGCCACCAGCGCCCTTTAGGTAGACAGATCTGCAACTGACAGACAGAACAGGCCTAGTGGCCAGCGGAGGGGCAAAGCCGCTGCTCACGCCTGCAAGGTAGGCGGACCTGTGACCACCGAAAGAACAGGCCCATCGAAAGTACAGGTACAGCGGCCTCCTGGCGTGGTAGGCACATTGCCTCAATTGGAGGAGGGGCAGAGCCACCGCCAAAGCCTGCGAGGGAGACTTTGCAGCTATACAAGAGCAATATAAATATATAGGGGGAAAAATCAATAACACAACAGTTTCACCAAGCAGAAAGAAACGCGATCAGTATGAAAAGACAAGGAAAGAAAGGACCACAAGCAATGCAGGTCAACTCAACTTTAGAAGAGGTAATATCTGCAGCAGATGGAATGTCAGATAAAGAATTCAGGATATACATGCTTCAGATGATCTGGAGTCTCAAGGAAGACATTAGACAGCAAAATCAGACAATGAAAGACCACTTCGACCACTTTGACAATGAATTACATAAACAAATCCAAGAAGCAAAAGATCAATTATACAGGGAGATAGAGGTTATAAAAAACAAACAGAAATCCTGGAAATGCAGGAAACAATAAACCAACTTAAAAACTCAATTGAGAATACTACCAGCAGAGTAGAACACTTAGAAGATAGAACATCAGACAATGAAGACAAAGTATTTCAACTGGAGAAGAACATAGACAGCTCAGCAAAGCTGTTAAGAAACCATGAGCAGAACATTCAAGAAATATGGGATAACATAAAGAGACCCAACTTAAGAGTCATGGGGATACAGGAAGGTATTGAGGTCCAAACCAAAGGAATGAGCAATCTATTCAACGAAATAATACGAGAAAACTTCCCAGACTTGAAGAATGAGACAGAATCCCAAATCCTAGAAGCCTACAGGACGCCGAATGTGCAAAATCATAAGAGATCCACACCTAGACACATTATAATGAAGATGCCCAACATACAGAATAAGGAGAGAATTTTAAAAGCTACAAGAGAAAGGAAGCAGATTACATTTAGGGGTAAACCAATCAGGATAACAGCTGATCTTTCAACACAGACTCTGAAAGCTAGAAGATCCTGGAATAACATATTTCAAACACTGAAAGAAAAGGGGTTCCAACCAAGAATTGTGTATCCCGCGAAATTAAGCTTCAGGATGGAAGATGAAATTAAAACCTTCTATGATAAACAAAAGTTAAAAGAATTTGCAGCTAGAAAACCATCTCTTCAAAACATCCTCGGCAAAATATTACAGGAAGAGGAAATGGAAAATATCAATGAAAACCAACAGCAGGAGGTAGTACAGTAAAGGTGGGGGGGAATAATCAAAGAGGAAAACAAACCATGTTTAGTAACATAAATAAACAAATATGGCTGGAAGACCAACCCATATCTCGATAATAACTCTAAATGTTAATGGCTTAAACTCACCAATTAAGAGACACAGGCTAGCAGAATGGATCACTAAACAAGACCCAACAATATGCTGCCTTCAGGAGACGCATTTGATAGGAAAAGACATACATAGACTGAAGGTGAAAGGTTGGGAAAAATCATATCACTCATATGGACTTCGGAAACAAGCAGGAGTGTCCATACTCATATCAAATAAAATAGATTTCAAGCCAAAGTTAATCAAAAGGGATGAAGAGGGACACTACATACTTCTCAAGGGAACCATACACCAACAAGACATAACAATCATAAATATATATGCCCCAAACAATGGTGCAGCTATGTTCATCAAACAAACTCTTCTCAAGTTCAAGAGTCTAATAGACCACCATACAATAATCATGGGAGACTTCAACACACCTCTCTCACCACTGGACAGATCTTCCAAACAAAAGTTGAATAAGGAAACTATAGAGCTCAATAACACAATTAATAACCTAGACTTAATTGACATATATAGAATATACCACCCAACATCAAGCAGTTACACTTTTTTCTCAGCAGCACATGGATCCTTCTCAAAAATAGATCATATATTATGTCACAGGGCAACTCTTAGACAATATAAAGGAGTAGAGATAATACCATGCATCTTATCCGATCATAATGGAATGAAATTGAAAATTAACAATAAAAGAAGTAAGGAAAAATCATGCATCACTTGGAGAATGAACAATAGGTTACTGAATGATCAATGGGTTATAGAAGACATCAAGGAGGAAATTAAAAAATTCTTAGAGATAAATGAAAACACAGACACAACATATCGGAATCTATGGGACACATTGAAAGCAGTTCTAAGAGGAAAATTTATTGCTTGGAGTTCATTCCTTAAAAAAAGAAAAAACCAACAAATAAATGATCTAATATTTCAACTCAAAATCCTAGAAAAAGAAGAGCAAAACAACAGCAAAAGAAGTAGAAGACAAGAAATAATTAAAATCAGAGCTGAAATTAATGAAATCGAAACGAAAGAAACAATTGAAAAAATTGACAAAACTAAAAGTTGGTTCTTTGAAAAAATAAATAAAATCGACAGACCCTTAGCCACGCTAACAAAGAGAAGAAGAGAGAGAACTCAAATTACCAGCATACAGGATGAAAAAGGCAATATCACAACAGACACTTCAGAAATACAGAAGATTATCAGAAATTATTTTGAATCCTTATACTCCAATAAAATAGAAGATAGTGAAGGCATCGATAAATTTCTTAAGTCATATGATTTGCCCAGATTGAGTCAGGAGGATATTGACAACCTAAACAGACCAATATCAATTGAGGAAATAGAAGATACCATCAAAAGACTACCAACTAAGAAAAGCCCAGGACCGGATGGGTATACAGCAGAGTTTTTCAAAACCTTTAAAGAGGAACTAATACCAATACTTTTCAAGCTATTTCAGGAAATAGAAAAAGAGGGAGAACTTCCAAATTCATTCTATGTGGCCAACATCACCCTGATTCCTAAACCAGACAAAGACACTTCAAAGAAAGAAAACTACAGACCAATATCTCTAATGAACCTAGATGCAAAAATCCTCAATAAACTTCTGGCGAACCGGATACAAAAACATATCAAAAAAATTGTGCACCATGATCAGGTAGGATTTATCCCTGGGATGCAAGGTTGGTTCAATATACGGAAATCAATAAATGTTATTCACCACATCAACAGGCTTAAAAATAAGAACCATATGGTCATCTCGATAGATGCGGAAAAAGCATTCGACAAAGTACAGCATCCCTTTATGTTCAAAACTCTAGAAAAACTAGGGATAACAGGAACATACCTCAACATTGTAAAAGCAATCTATGCTAAGCCTCAGGCTAGCATCATTCTGAATGGAGAAAAACTGAAGGCATTCCCTCTAAAATCTGGAACAAGACAGGGATGCCCTCTCTCACCACTTCTGTTCAACATAGTTCTCGAATCACTGGCCAGAGCAATTAGACAGACGAAAGAAATTAAAGGCATAAAAATAGGAAAAGAAGAACTCAAATTATCACTATTTGCAGATGACATGATTCTATACCTAGCAGACCCAAAAGGGTCTACAAAGAAACTATTAGAGCTAATAAATGAATTCAGCAAAGTGGCAGGCTATAAAATCAACACGCATAAATCAAAGGCATTCCTGTATATCAGCGACAAATCCTCTGAAATGGAAATGAGGACAACCACCCCATTCACAATATCCTCAAAGAAAATAAAATACTTGGGAATCAACCTAACAAAAGAGGTGAAAGACTTATACAATGAAAACTACAGAACCCTAAAGAGAGAAATAGAAGAAGATCTTAGAAGATGGAAAAATATACCCTGTTCATGGATAGGTAGAAGTAACATCATCAAAATGGCGATATTACCAAAAGTTCTCTATAGGTTTAATGCAATGCCAATCAAAATCCCAACGGCATTTCTTGTAGAAATAGAGAAAGCAATCATGAAATTCATATGGAAAAATAAAAGACCCAGAATAGCAAAAACAATTCTAAGCAGGAAATGTCAATCAGGCGGTATAGCTATACCAGACTTCAAACTATACTACAGAGCAATAGTAACAAAAACAGCATGGTACTGGTACCAAAACAGGCAGGTGGACCAATGGTACAGAATAGAGGACACAGAAACCAATCCACAAAACTACAACTATCTTATATTTGATAAAGGGGCTAAAAGCATGCAATGGAAGAAGGATAGCATCTTCAACAAATGGTGTTGGGAAAACTGGAAATCCATATGCAACAAAATGAAACTGAATCCCTTTCTCTCGCCATGCACAAAAGTTAACTCAAAGTGGATCAAGGAACTTGATATCAAATCAGAGACATGGCGTCTGATAGAAGAAAAAGTTGGCTATGATCTACATACTGTGGGGTCGGGCTCCAAATTCCTCAATAGGACACCCATAGCACAACAGTTAATAACTAGAATCAACAAATGGGACTTACTCAAACTAAAAAGTTTTTTCTCAGCAAAAGAAACAATAAGAGAGGTAAATAGGGAGCCTACGTCCTGGGAACAAATCTTTACTCCTCACACTTCAGACAGAGCCCTAATATCCAGAATATACAAAGAACTAAAAAAATTAAACAATGAGATAACGAATAACCCAATCAACAAATGGGCCAAGGACCTGAACAGAAATTTCTCAGAGGAGGACATACAATCAATCAACAAGTACATGAAAAAATGCTCACCATCTCTAGCAGTCAGAGAAATGCAAATCAAAACCACCCTAAGATACCATCTCACTCCAGTAAGATTGGCAGCCATTAGGAAGTCAAACAGCAACAAGTGCTGGCGAGGATGTGGGGAAAAGGGTACTCTTGTACATTGCTGGTGGGACTGCAAATTGGTGCGGCCAATTTGGAAAGCAGTATGGAGATTTCTTGGAAAGCTCATAATGGAACCACCATTTGATCCAGCTATTCCACTACTCGGTCTATTCCCTAAAGACCTAAAAAGAGCACACTATAGGGACACTGCTACATCCATGTTCATAGCAGGACAATTCACAATAGCAAGACTGTGGAACCAACCTAGATGCCCTTCAATAGACGAATGGATAAAAAAAATGTGGCATTTATACACAATGGAGTACTACGCAGCACTAAGAAATGACAAAATCATGGAATTTGCAGGGAAATGGATGGCACTAGAGCAGATTATGCTAAGTGAAGCTAGCCAATCCCTAAAAAACAAATGCCAAATGTCTTCTTTGATATAATGAGAGCAAACAAGAACAGAGCAGGGAGGAAGAGCAGGAGGAAAAGATTAACATTAAGCAGAGTCATGAAGTGGGAGGGAAAGGGAGAGAAAAGGGAAATTGATTGGAAATGGAAGGAGACCCTCATTGTTATACAAAATTACATATAAGAGTTTGTGAGGGGAATGGGAAAAAAATAAGGAGAGAAATGAATTACAGTAGATGGGGTACAGAGAAAAGATGGGAGGGGAGGGGAGGGGGGATAGTAGAGGATAGGAAAGGTAGCAGAATACAACAGTTACTATTATGGTATTATGTAAAAATGTGGATGTGTAACCGATGTGATTCTGAAATCTTTGTATTGTTTTGAATAACCAATAAAAATAAAATAAAATAAAATAAAATAAAATAAATAAAATAAAATAAAATTTCTGTATTACATGGTTTGTACCTTAATTGCATTTAGAAATAAGTGACTTACCACAGGTTGAAAGTGGAAGTTAGAAGTTAGGATCAAGTCCAGAACACCACATTTTAAATATAATATATATATATATATTGTTGATGGACATTTATTTTATTTATTTGTTTATGTGTGATGCTGAGAATCGAACCCAGTGCATCACACATGCTAGGAAAGTGCTCCACCACTGAGCCACAAACCCAGCCCACTAGAACCCACATTTTTAAATCAAGGAAGGGGCACTACTTCTAGTGTCTTTGGTTCAAAACAGAATATTCTATAAACCTATTGTTTTCATTAACTAAGCTCAAGAAACAAAGCTGACTAACTCTTGGCTGGAAGGAATAGGCAGAATTCAGTGTGAGAAAGCTTTGCAGCTGAATTGGAAGAAAAAAAAGTTGAGAAATGATAGGCAAGAAAAAGAGACAATGGTGTGATTCAGAAACAGAATTGTAAAACAATTCAGCATTTTCAGGGAGACAATGAAAGTCTGATAGTTTCTTGGTTTTGGGGGCCCAGTATTTTCACAAATTCTGACTGAGAGCTCCCTTTTCTGGCTATCACCCAAGGAAGGATTTTCTTCACTCTGTCTCTGGCCTGAAGAATGGGGTTAGCGCCTTCTCGCCTATTCAATCATTCTCAGAAAAGTAATTCCCCTTGCTGGTCTCAAGGCTGATACAGAGATCCAGAGCAAGTGAATTGTCTTGTTTTAAATCTTGGAGATTTGAAGCAGGACTCTCTACTACTACCCCTGAGAATATTAGGCTAGGGTGAAATGAATTCCCGGCCAAAGTAGATGCTTTCATTCTTGTTTTCTTAATTAATCCAATTACTAAGTGGTACACAATGATGGTAGTCTTACACAGTTGCAAGGGTTCAGACATAACCCACAGGTGTCCCTATAATCCAGAAAACCCACCTACAGAAAGGGATTTGTCAGGTTCTTTGCCAGCTACACTGAATTGTTAATGGCTGGTTTTGAGGGAAGTAATTTAAGCTGTAAGCCTATCTGAGCCTTCATAGGTAATATGGCTGTAAAACATATAGCAATCGAGATTCTCACATCAGATTACTGGGCCAAGGTCCAGAGCCCAACTACCAGGCAGAGAGATGGCCGATATCCAGATGCTCTTTGTCCCCAGGAGTGGACTCCCAGCAATCCAATCCCAGCCCTCTTTCGGCAACTGCTGTTGGATCCAAGTTACAGAACCCTGGCCGTTCTAATTTGTTGGAAGGCACCAGCTCTAACATTTAGTTCAACCTTTCCTCAGAGAATTAAGCAGTGATTTTTACTATTCTAAAAAAATGTTCTGCAAATGGAAAGGGTGTTATAAAAAAAAGACTTGCAATGAGAAAGAATTAAGAAATGGAATCTCTTTCTGTACTTTCACCAGGAAGTAAAGTCCTTCTCAGAGGTTCCAGAAATATACCTTCTATATCTCATTAGCCAGAAGTTGGTCATGTGAGTAGGCCTAGACCAATCACTGATGAAGGTGTGGACTGCCCTGACCCACTGTAACATGATTAGATTTATTCCTTGGAGCTGGGGGGGCTTGCACTTTTCTTACCTAATTGTTGCACTTCCTATAACCTGAACAGTATGAATCACAATGGCATTGGAAAAGAATAGGAAATAGGAGACCAATTAATTCAGGTATCAATCCATTGCTCTTTATATAATAGGGCAAACATAACTTTCTATCTTGTCAAATTTGACATCAACCTTGAAAGGAGAGCAAAAGTTCTTCTCTAGGTCTGTGTTGGTTGTAAGTAGCCCACATATAGGCCCAACCATCCACTGTGAGATCAATCAATTTTAACATAAGGGTGGTTCTTAGAGCCAGCTGAAAATGTGAAACATAAATCCTTTACTAATTTTCCACAGAATTTGTCAGGTTTGATAAAATTGTAAAAAAGCACAGAATAAGGAGAAAGACCTTCAGAAATCAAGGAAACATGAACATCACAAAAGAACAAAGTAAACTTAATAAAGGTTGAAATAGACTTTGAAGCTACATCTGTTAAACCATGCTTAATGATTGTAAATGACCAAATAGTCCCTAGTTATGAATGACGGAAATAATATAAGATGAAAGGCACTGCTCCAGAAGTTAAAATGTCAGGCTATGTGCAATGTCAACAGCTAAATCTATTTTTGAACACAAAGATACATGTGTGCGGTGTGTAATTTTATTAATAGAAAATCCATTTCTCTTGCCTTTATTAAAATAAACAACAAATATTTACTGAACGTTGCTTTGAAAAGGTGCCCAGTTACTCTCCTGCCAAGATCTAACTCTAGTTCTATCAGTGATGAGGTGGGTGTACAAGACGGGGCCTCTGGCATTCTGAAAGGTGACCTTGACCACAGGCCACAGCACTTCCGCCTCTCTGAACTTGACCATGTTCTTACTCTTGGCAATTTTCATATCCTCAGTTGTAAAATGGGAACCACTGATCCTAGAGTGCTTCAGTCTTGGTTAATTGTAGATTCCCAAGCAGTGGTAGCTAACCTTGAATACTTAGGAACTTACTAGTTGTGCAAATTCCAGGACCCCATCTCAGGCCTACTGAATCAGAAATTCTGGAGTAGACTCAGCAATCAGGGTTTTGACAGGCTGTCCTGGGATCCTGACATGTCCTCCAGTCTGAGAACCATCGGGGAAGAGCAAGGGCAATTACCCAGATTTTCCAGGTGTAAAACCAGCTCAATGTCGTGCACTCTGTGACCCTGAACAAGTTAGTCAAGGGGCCTCAATTTCCACATCATCACGGTGAGGATAATAGTTCCATCTGTCTCAGGACTGCTCTGAGGCTTGAATGAGTTAATACACAGAAAGTGCTTAAAATAGGGCCTAGCTCACAGCAAGTGTTTAATAGATGACAGCTGGTATAATTAATGATTAATAGTTCTATTGTGGTTCTCGTTCTGCTATGAATGTTTCCAGGGCAAGGGTTAGTGGGGTGAGGTGACAGGCACAGTGTGGTGATGTTTTGGCACCCCAACACCTTCCTCCTGTTCTGTAGCTTCTGCTCCACTCCTACCCAAACTGGTTTGAGGAAATTTGGGAATGGTAGGGATATTTAAAAAAAAAAAAGATCTTGGCCAAGAAATTGCTAAGTCTGGTCATGTTGAGATATTCATCGAGCTGCTTAAACCATGTTGGGATTGTTTATCACTGTGCATCACCGGGCTTAAACCAGGTTGAACTGGTCCTTATGAGAGCAATCTCACTTTTAGGGGTTACAAGGAGTTGTACCAGGGACTGAACTCGGGGACACTCGACCACTGAGCCACATCCCCAGCCTTATTTTGTATTTTATTTAGAGACAGGGTCTCACTGAGTTGCTTAGTGCCTCACTTTTGCTGAGACTGGCTTTGAACTTGTGATCCTCCAGTCTTATTTTTTAAATGTTAATAGTCTTTTGATTTAAGAAGTAACTCATAAGAAAGCATGAATATTGTATGATTCCACTTATTTGACTACCCAGAGGAGTCAGATTTCACAGATACAGGGAGTAGTTTAGCCAGAGTCTGGGGGGAAGGGGAAATGAGAAATTATTGTTTAATGAGCACAGACTTTCAGTTTGGGAAAAAGAAAAAATGTTCTGGAGCAGGCAGTGGTGAGTGACGTTGTGCAACGATATACTTAATGCTACAGAATTGTTCACTGAAAAACGGTAAAGTGGTAAATTTAACGCTATGTATATTTTACAATAATAAAAATGTGAAAATAGAACTATTAATAAAAAGGTATTACATGGAACTGAGGGATGGAATATACAGTAAAATAGTTTTTAAGAAGGCAGAATTCTAGGGTGTAGGCGATATTCTATTCCTTACTCTGGATGGTGGTTTCATAGGTTTTGATTTTATAATATTTTGTCAAGCTATTCTTCTATGCAATTTTGTGCCTCTATGTTATGTTTCATAATAAAAAGTTGGGACAGTGTATGGAAGTGATGAATACTTCAAAATAATCCATCATGAACTTAGAAATCTAGCCACAGATAATCACTATCAATGATTTTGAGAATTTCCTTTCTTTTCTTCTCTGCGTATGTATTTGTTATTCACTCATTTATTCAACCAGCATCTATAGGACACTATTTTAAGTGCTGGGATGTATTAGTTATCTATTGCTGAGTTGAGAATTACCCCAAAACTTAGCATCTTGTTTCAACTAGTATTTATTTTCTTAGAATGTCTGTAGGTTAGGAATCTGGTCATGGTTCGCCTTGATGAATTTAAGACCTCTCGTGAGGTTGTGGTCACAATAGGCCATTGTCTCATATAAAACCTAGAGAGGATTCACTTCCAGGCTCACTGTCCTGACTCTTGGACCTGGGGACCTGAGTTCCCGGCTAGTTATTGGCTTGAGGCCTCCTGCAGTTCCTTGCTGAGGGATGTCTTCACAGGGTTACTGGCTTCTCCACAGCTGCCCTTGCAAACCCAGAATCTATGGTTAGTCAGAAGTCCCCAACCATGTATGGTAAAGCGCTAACTTAAAGTATCTCAGAATGTTACCATATAGGGCCTTGAAAGAGGTGATTAAAGTCAAATGAGGTAATAACAGCGGGGTTTTTCTCTGATGGGACTTGTGTCCTCACAAAAAGAGGAAGAGGGCTGGATGGAGCTCCGTGGTGGAGCCCTCTCCTAGCCCGCACATAAAAATATATTTTTCTTGAGAAATAATTTAAAGGCTATTGACAAAATATATATATGACACAATATATGGCATATAAATCTCCTCCCTGTCTAACTCATACTAGGTACTAGGTTTGCTCCCCAGCACTGGAAAAGAAGAGAAAAGAAAAGGTGAATGAAATGAAATGAAAAGACACCAGGGATTCATGTGCACAGAGGAAGGACCATGTGAAGACGCAGCTAGGAGGCAAAGAAAGCCTCAATCCAACAACTTGACCTTGGTCTTTAGAACGCTAAGGAATAAATTTCTGTTGTTTACGCCCTGCTCCTGCTCATGGCATTTGGTTTTGGCAGCCCTAGCAAATGAAGACTTCAGACCCATCCTCTCCCAACTCCACTCTGACTTCCCATTCTGTTCCTGTCAGGGCTGAAGTGCCTCCAAGGACCTGCAGAGCCCTCTGCAGTCCAGCCCTACCCTTTTCTCCAACCTTGTCTCTGGCCCTTCTCGGCCTCATTAGTTCTGTTCCAATCGCTCAGTGCTTTGCTTTCCTTCCAATACAGCACATCTGGGTCATTTGCCCTTGCTGGCAGTTCTGCTGAGACGTTCCTTCCCCAGACAGGCATGCGGCCCTTGCCTTCACCAGCTTCCCTTCTTGCTCATCCCTGCCCATCCATCTAAAAGAACACTGCCCACAGCCACGTGTGGTGGCAAACATCTGTATTCTCAGAGATGTGGGAGGCTGAGGCAGGAGGATAACTAGTTCAAGGCCAGCTTCAGTAATTTACTGAGACCTTTTCTCAAAAAATAGAAAAGGCTGGGGATGTGGCTCAATGGTAAAGGGCCCCTGGGTAAGCAGTGCCCACACACAACGCCCAATGCATGCTGGCTTTGGCTTTATTTCTCTTTTTAGCTCTCATCGCCCACCTAAAACATACTATATATTTTACATATTTAGTGTTCTATTGTCAAAATAAGATTTCCAAGATGGGGGATGTGCATCTTTTTTTCCACTGCTGAAGCTTCAGGGTCTGAAGAGTGTCTTACACATAGTCCCAGCTCCATATTTATTTCTTGCATGAATTAAAACAAAATTTAAAGGCAGAGAATTTTTTTTTTTTTAATTTAAATGTATTTGATTATCAACAGTTCAGATACTTTTACCGAAAGTGTGGAGTCACTTGTATTTACTCCTCTGTTTTGTCTATTCATGTCCTTTGGACATTTACTTTAGTCAACTATTTTGCTGCTGGGACCAAAAGACCAGACCAGAGCCATGGAGAGGAGGAAAAGTTTATTTGGTGCTCACAGTTTCTGAGGTCTCAGTCCATAGACAGCTGGTTCCTTTGCTCTGGGCCCGAGATCCAGCAGAACATCATGGCAGAAGAGGAAGGCAGCTCAGGATCTGACAATCAGGAGGCACAAAGACCTCTGCTGACCCGGGACCAAATAAATAAGGCAAAGACACCCCTTGTGACTTACCTCCTCCAGCTGCACCCGAATTGCCAATTAAATCGGTTAATCCATTCAAGTGGATTAATGCACTGATCAGGCTCCCACAACCCAATCCTTTCACCTCTAAACTTTCTTGCATTGTCTTCACACATGAGGTTTTCAGAGGTCTAAGGTTTTAGACCCCTCATGTCTAAACCTTAATAGTCATGTTTAAAAATTAAGAGTCTAAATAGAATGTTGTCTCTGTGTTGATAGTGTCTCTCCTCCAAATATTAGTACCTAGTATGAGTTAGACAGGGAGGAGATCTATATGCCATGTATTGTGTCATATATTTTGTCAATAGCCTTTAAGTTATTTCTCAAGAAAAATATATTTTTATGTGGTTAAATCTACTCTGAGTTCTTTCTCTGAGATAAATTGGTTATTGTTGATTTTTTAAAAAATTTTTGGTGCTGGGCTTAACCCCAGCAGTTCTTCTACCACTGAGATCCATCTCTGGCCCTTTCTTATTTTTCATTTTGAAACAGGGTCTCACTAAGTTGCTTAGGGCCTCACGAATTTTGGCTGGCCTCAAATTTGTGATCCTCCTGTCTTGATTCCCCATTTGCTGGGATGACAGGTGTTTGCCACTCTTCCCATTTCAGCTTGGTTTTAAAGCAGCAATTTTGAATAATTCAGTCAACTCCCTAGGAAATCTCCCTGCCTTTATTTCCAGAGACCCCTCTGAAGTTCATTTATAGGAAACTCACTGACTGGGGTAGGCAGAAATAAGATGTTTTTCTGTAAAGAGTGTCTGTTTTTAAGAGTTTTTATAGCAATAATGACAAATGGATTTTGCCCTGGTGAAATCATAATTGTCAGCAAACAGTCATGCAGGTTGAGGAATTTTTTTAATTCTTATTTTTATTTTTTAATTTTTTTAAAATATTTTTTTTTAGTCATAGGTGAACACAATCTCTTTATTTATTTTATGTGGTGCTGAGGATCAAACCCAATGCCTCACACATGCTAGGCAAGTGCTATACCTCTGAGCCACAACTCCAGCCCTTATTTTTATTTGTTATGGTGCTGTCCAGGGTCCAGTTCTACCAGATTTGGGTTTTGTGGCTGATGGTCTGTCTCAGCAGCAAGATACTGTGCATTTTCTAAGCTGACTTGCTTCTAGATGCCAATCACCAAATTAGCCTTTCCTAGTCCAAGGTCCTATTTTGCAAACTCTGGAAAAAAAAAAAATAAGGAAACCAAAGCACACGCACAAAAAAATTTTATTGGTTCTCTCCTTCCTTCTTTTCTTCCTCCCATCCTGGGACTGAACCCAGGGGCACTTAAGCACCAAGCCACATCCCTATTCCTTTTTCATATTTTATTTAGAGATAGGGTCTCATTGAGTTGTTTAGGGCCTTGCTAAGTTGTCTTAGTTGGCTTTGAACTTGCAATCCTCCTGCCTCAGCCTTCTGAAATGCTGGGATTACAAGTGTGCACCACTATGCCTGGCTATTGTATATTCAGATATACATGACAGCAGAGTGTATTTTGACATCTTATACATACATGGAGTATAATTTTCCATTCTTGTGGTTGTACATGGTGTAGCGTTTCATTGGTCCTATATTCATGTATGAACATAGGAAAGTTTTGTCTGATTCATTGTACTGTCTTTCCTATTCTCTGCCCTCTTCCCTTCCCTTCATTCCTCTTTGTCTATCCCATGGGCTTCTATTCTTTCCCTCCTCACCCTCCCTGTTGTGAGTCAGCATCCACATATCAGAGAGAACTTTGGCTTTTGTTTTTTGGGGACTGGCTTATTTCACTTAGCATGCTATTCTCCAGTTCCATCCATTTACCAAACAAATGCCATAATTCCAAACAAATGCCATAATTTCATTCTTATTTGTCTCTGAGTAATATTCCATTGTGTATATATAGTATATTTGCTTTATCCATTCATCTGTTGAAGGGCACCTAGGTTGGTTCCATAGCTTGGCTATCGTGAATTGAGCTGCTATAAACATTGACGAGACGGGTTGAGACCTTGAGCCCTCAAAAGCAAGATGGTGGTTCTCTTGAGGCTGGGTCTCCTCTGTGGTGCTCAAGGAGGCTGAGATCTGTTCCTCTGAACCCCATTGGCCAGGCCTTCTCACATCTCAGCATTTCTCCAGGACCGACCTACTCCAGGATGGACTGGAACACAGCACATTCACCTGTCACCAAACCGCCACTCTGGTTCCAAGGCTGCATCTCTTCACTGGACTAGTGAGAGGGTTGTCAGTGTTTTGCTCCTGGGCCTGCTTCCAGCTGCATATTTGAATCCTTGCTCTGCAATGGACTACTCCTTGGCTGCAGTCCTCACTCTTCATAGTCACTGGGGCCTTGGACAAGTTGTCACTGATTATGTTCACAGGATGCATGGCAGAAAGCTGCCAAGGCAGGCCTTTTGGCACTCTCAGCTTTAACCTTTGCTGGGCTTTGTTATTTCAACTATCATGACGTGGGCATCTGCAAAGCTGTTGCAATGCTGTGGAAGCTTTGACCTTTTTGACTTGAGAATTGATTGTATGCCTCTGCCTCTGCTCTGTCATTCAACTCACAATAAGGAGGAAATAACAGAAAGGTCATTGATGGGCAAACCTTCTTCTAATCACATGGTTATTTTAGAATTTCATTGTTGATGAGACCCAGTTCTGCATTCTAGTGAGTTCATGGGGTTGCCTTCAAGCTTATGAGACTCACAGTATGACTAAGCTTCACATATGAGTTTTTGCTTTTGTCAGTCTCTTAAAGAGAATTTAGCTTTATTATTATCATCAATATATGATCATTCCTGCATTTGTCTTGGAAATAAGGGACAAAGAGAAAGACTGTTAATTCATGACTTTGCAAAAAATTAGATAGTGTTTACTTTTGGAAACTTCCCTGTCCAGTTGATACCAGCTACTGATGGTTTTATGTCCTAGGGAAACTTGTGCTAAATTTTACACAGGAGTAAATATTAAATGACTGCAGAAGTTGCTAGTAAATAGAACAGATACCAGTAAAAACTGACCAATCAGAAAAGACACCAGCAGGCCATCTAACCAATCAGAATAGAAGCCAGCTGTAAATGACCAGCATTGCCCTCCATGCTGAGATGCGCTCTTGCATAGTGAGACCAGGAGTGTTGAGCATCTGCTCTGGGATACAAGGCACTGTTGTCTTATCTGGAGACTTCACAGCAAATGACGTCTGAGAGCCTGTTGGAAGCCCTACCACCGCCCGCCAAAGTAACCTCCTCCTGATCCTTTGAAGCCTTCAGCAAAGCCACCTTTACCAAGCTCTGGCTGTAGCAGAGTCATCAGAGGAGAGGGAAGAGCGAAGCTGTAGGTTGGAGATAAGTAGTGTTAGAGGTGTTTGGGGTGGACTGCTTACGGGTTGCAAAGTTGTGGCTATCAAAGTCATACCACCAGCATCAGAATCTCCAAATCTTGAGAAATCTTTGGGAGGGGTGTATATTTCCTGAAAATAGAATGTGGTTTCAAGATAACATCATCATCATTTAATTAAAGGAAAGGGTATGTCTAGAAGAGTAAAACCATTGGGCATGCTTCAGCATGGACATATTGAAAACCCAGGGGAAGGTTTAAGAACACCATCTTCTGAGTCAGGTGAACACTAGGTATGGTTCAGACACAAGGTAAGTGACCTAAATCATGCCCTTTCCCCGAAATCTCCTTTATCTTTAAAGTGAATATAATAGTAGCATCCACTCCCCTAGGGTAGCCATTTGCTGGGCACAGTGAATGGGACAGTCAATACTGGCTGTCACTGCAGAATCCCTGCCGTCCTCACCACCAATACCATGCAAAAACTCCAGTTAAGGATGCTCTCACATTCCCTCCTAATCTCTAAGAGACAGAGAGCAGTGTTGCAACTCATGAATGGGCCAGATCAAAGGCTGGGAGAAAAATGCCAGGGCAGGGTAATGGGCTGTTAGTCCCAAAGATTCCCAAGGGGCCAAACACAGGGAAGTCACAACACCGCAGGGAGCTAGCTTCATTTGGTTTTAGAGAAGAAGAGAAGGGAAGCCATTGGGGCAAGGTTTGATTGTCCACGTATCTGTTAAGAGATTTGGGAAGGAGGTTAGCAGTGGTTATAAAATACCAAGGCAGGTTTTGAGAAGCACAATTTTAGACTAAGAGGGCCTCTCAGTCTCAAATTTTATCCCTTGATTTTCTTTTTTTTTAAAAAATCACCTCTAGGACATTTAAGGTAGTCAGAGTAAAATGTTTTCTTGATGATTTTTGGTCAACACTGGTAAGATGAGTTGAGGTGGGGTTAGAGGCCAGATCAGGTGAGGCCAGGTCAGGTAGGTACTGTCATGCTCTGCGGGAGGGAATGTAAATAAATGTAACCTCTTTGGACAGCAACTTGGCAATGTGCTACACAATGTCTTTGGGTGTAGACTTTGAAGTGGTGTCCCATGGAAATGATCAGAAATTTGGCCAGTTAAAGGGAGGACATCAGTATTGTTTATGTGAGTGTCAAAAAGCACATTATAGTGATATTGTGTGCATGTGCGAATATGTGACAACAAATCCCGTCAGTATGTACAACTATAATACACCAGTAAAAATGTGGGAAAAATTAAATTTTAAAAGCACATAAAAATACTGTGAAGGAACTCATAAAAATTTGACCAGTTCTTATATTTGGGTAGTGTGATTATTAAAGTACAATGATTACTTCATTGTACTTTAAAAACTTGCCTAAATTTCTCCAATATGTTACTTCTAAGAAAATCTGTTTAAAAATAAATGGATTATTTTTAGGGCAGTGAAATAGTAATGGTGGGAATATCTCATACATTTGTTCAGACTCACAGAACACACACTATCAAGAGTGAACACTGGTTTAGATTATTGACTTTCGGTGATAGTGATGTGGCAATATAGATCAGTTGTGACAGATGTACCACTCTGGGGGAGGGATGTGGATAACAGGGGAAGATATGTGTGCATGGGTGGGGAGGCCAGGGGATCTAAGAATCTCTGTACCTTTCTCTCAACTTCACTGTAAACTTAGAACTTCTCTTAAAAAAGTAGTCTTAACAAACAAACAAACAAAACCCTCATGAAGCAAACACTGTTTCCTTCTTTCCACCCTTCTTCCTCCCTCCCTTTCCTAACAAAGGCACAGTTACTCTGGTTCGAGAGACACAGGGTGGCGGTTGTGGATCCCGTCCTTGATCTCCTCTCTCCCTTTGTTGATTTTGCTGTGGGCTGTGGGCTGGGACTCCTGGTGTCCCTCAGCATAGATGGAGCTCTGCAGGGGCTGCGTCTCACTGGCAAGCAGCCCACTGAGCCTGTCAGAGCCCTGGGCAGGCCGCCTCCCCCCCCCGGGAGCACTCCAGGCTAGCTCAGCTACTTGGCCTGGAGAAGTGGAAGAAATTGAATGGAGAGAGGGTTTCCTAACCAGTCGCTTTTTTTTTTTTTTTCCTTTAGAAAGTTCGCTGTCACGCCTGGTGTCTTCGGCTGGATTTATCTTGGCTGATGAGAACTTGTTGAGTTTCACAGACCAGGAGGAAGACCGCGTGGCTGAGTTGACTTTTTTGCAGGAGAGGTTCATCCATTCGTTCATCCATCCCTGTGGTCACGGCTCCTCCTGGGTGTCAAGAACAGTTTTGGGCACTGGAAATACGTCTAGGAACAAACCTCTGCCTTTACGGAGTGTGTTGCCTGCTACTGGGGGTGACAGTCAATGTTCATTCAATGCACAGAAGAGAAGCAGAGGAAGAAAGAGAGTGAGGGGGTGAAGGGGGTGTGTGTATGTGTGTGTGTGTGTGTGTGTGTGTGTGTGTGTGTTCCTTTAGGTAGAACATTTGCCAAAGGCCTCTTAGTAGAGAAATATGAGAACTGAGACCTGAAGTAAGCGGTGGAGCAAGCCACGTGCCCATTGCCAGGAAAGACTTTCTCTCTTTTTGCCCCTACCTTTGTTACTGGTACATTGTGGTCATACATAAAGAGGGTATTCGTTGCTGTGTTTGTAGGTACACACGGTACAACAATATGACCCGGTCATTACCATTTCCCATCATTTCTCCTTTCTCTCTCTCAAGGAAACCTTTCTAAGCAGGAGGAACAGCAAGCATGAAGACCCCAAGGACAAGCCCAGGGAGGTGGACTGAGGTATAGGGAGGAGGCCAGTGTGGCTGGAGATGGGGTTGGAGAGACGGGATTTTAAAGAGCTTTGCCTCCAACTCTGAATGAAATGGAAGATCACCAGAGTACTTCAAGTAGACAGGACATCTAGCTGCAGTGGTTCTCAGCCTTGGCTACGCAGTGGATCTCCTGAGAAGCTTTATAAATCTTGAGTCCCCCTTTTAAGCAGCTCCAGTGCTGCTGCTACTGCTGGGGCTCCTGGGTTTGGGTGGGGACTGAAGCCTAGCTTCTGATCTGGTCCCTTCTTTGTGTCTGGTCTCCATCCTCATCTCTTTTGTGTAACTATAAAGAATGCCTGAGACCAAGTAGTTGACACAGAACAGAGATTTCTTATAGTGCTGGGAGCTGGGAAGACCAAGGTCAAGGTGCTAGCACCTGGGGGAGGCCTTCTTGCCCCATCATCCCAGAGCAGAAGGCAGAGGGCAAAAGCAAGAGAGAGCGAGCCTGCTGGCCTCACCTTTACAACCAGCCCACGCTTGAGCTAAGTAACCCCTCCTGTGATAACAGCATGAGCTCCGTCACCAGGGCAGGGTGCGCAGACCTCACCTCTCCTTAGGCCTCACTGCCCAACACTGTCGAATTGGGGATTAAGTTTCCTACACATGAACTTGGGGGGACATCATCAAACCACAGCACCTTTTCTAGTGACGCTGCTCTTTCTCATGAGAGTTTTTTGAGAATCTGGATGAAGAAAAGAGATGCTATTTATTGGAAAAAACCCTCGGAGCACCATCATGAGTCAGCCGTGTGTGTGTGTGTGTGTGTGTGTGTGTCCTCCGGCCACACTCAGCTACCTAAAGAGCAATGCCATCTTGGTGATGAATTACCAGGGTGAAATGGGAAAGGGTGGAACTAACAGACTATAGGTCCTGGTGGGGTCAAAGATTATTGGTCAAAACATCAAGTTGAAACTGGTCCTGGTGGTGCATGCTACCAGGGAGGCTAAGGCAGAAGGATCATGAGCTCAAACCTAGCCTTGAACTTAGCAAGGCCCTGTCTCTAAATTAATTGATTAATTAAAACACCAAGTTGTATACTTTAAAGGTATACAATTTCTATTTGTGAATTATACCCCAAGAAAATTGGGAGGAAATAGAATTGTTGGAGTCAGGGTCAAGAAAGAGAAAGAAAGCTAAAAGGGGATAATAGTTGAGATGCTTTACACGAAGACTGCGGCTGAGCATGATGGCACATGCCTATAAACTCAGTGACTCGGGAGGCTGAGGAAGGAGGATTGCCAAGTTTGAGGCCAGCTTCAGTAAGTTAGCAAAACCCTGTCTCAAAATAAAAAAATAAAAAGTCCTACCCCTTCCCATTTGATCCCTTCCTCCTGACCTCAGATCCAGGGCAGCAGCAATCTCCAGTATACATGTGCAGCTTCCTCACCCTTATTCCTAGTGAAGCGCTGCCCCATTAGAGTACTTACCTAGGATGTGTGAGGCCCTAGGATAAGTTGCCAGTAATACAAAACAAAAACAAAAACTATGACTGTAAAAGGTCATTAATAACGTCAAGGTCTAAGTGTGACCACGGCAGTGGTTAAGGGAGGACAGAGGACAAAATCATTGAGGGAGAGGAGGAAACATTGGAAAATGAAGAGCATGGAACTTGGAGTCCTCGATCCTGGATTTCAGGCCCAGTTCAGCCACGACTAGCTGGGTGATCTTAAACAGGCACCCTGCCATGCTGAGCCCCCATTTCCCCAGCCGAACAGCGGCAGTACAGTGGGCAGCCGAAGACCTTAAATGGCAACTGGGTGAAGGTATTTCACAGTCAGAAGATGCTCTGTGAGGGGACTGTAACCGCTCGCCAAGGACACAAGATGACCTTTTCATGGCTTGTGAACCCAAACGAGAGTCAACAGAACTCCAAACCTGAAACTTTGGACACTGAATAAGCTAAGGCACCATCAGAGGAAAATAATAAAGCAGCTGAATGGGTGGCTCGGACCCTGTCCTGTTGCCAGACTTTCCAATTCTTGCTCTGTGATGAGTAGTTCTAGAAGTAAAGTGATCAGAGACTGTTCCCTTTTGTAGATGACAGCAGCGGCTTATAAGAACAGGAGGAGAAAGGTGGTTAAGTAATCCATTTTTTTTTTTTTTAGTTGTACACAATGCGTTAATTTTACTTATTTTTAGAGGTGTTGAGGATTCAACCCAGGGCCTCACACATGCTAGGCAATCGCTCTACCACCGAGCCACAACCCCAGCCCAAGTAATCCAGTCTTTCAGCAAAGAGCAAATACAACCCATAGGTCAAGTTGCTGCTCTACCCTCACACCCCTGTGTGTTTCAGACACGTCATATCGGTACGTATTTATGGGACTCAGTGTGATAATTCAGTACATGTATACAGTGTGTAATGATCAAATCAGGGTAACTAGAATTTCCATCTCCTCAAACATCATTTCTATGTGTTGGGAACCTTCAGAACCTTCTAGATATTTGAAATACATCACATATGTCGCAGTTCATAGTTACCATATTGTGCTACGTGACATAGATCGAATTCCCCTCATCTAACTATATTTGGGGGCTCCTTATCTAATCTCTGGGTCCCCCCTTGCCAGTGTCTAGTGACCACTGTCCCATGCTCTTCTTCTGAAGTGTTTTTTTTTCAGTTTCCACAAATGAGCGAGGACATTAGGAATCCCACCTGCTCCGGCCCTCGAGGGCTGCTTCTTGTGACCAGCCCTGCCTGGGTGCTCTGGCAAGTCCCTCTCCGTGTCAGGCTGTGTGTTCTAGAGGCAAATCCTCTTTGAAGAGGTCTCTTGAGACTTTAATTCCTTCTTTGTCCACTCTCATTCCTTCTTTGCCCAGAGGAGGAAGCTTGTTTTTATTGCACCGGCTACTTCTGAAGCCCTTCGCGGCCTCTCTTATTCCGTTTAGTGGTTAATCACCTTCTCCTGGGAAACACAGCTTTCTATTAAGCCTTTCCTCTTCAAATAACTGCTGGGTTTCTTTTCTCCTTACTGGAGACGTATCTTCAGTTTCTCCACTGAACACTGTGGTCCAAGATCAGTGACTGTAAGTATTTCAAGTAACTCCCCCTGCCCCATCTTGCTCACCCAAGGGACCATTGCCAGCTGAGTTTCCCAAAACTTCTGTGACCAAAAAGAATAAGGAGAATGGGTAGGAAGCTAGTCGGCCTTGAACCAGGGGAGTGGGAGAAAGATGGAGCCCAAAGAAAGAGCATCATGGGCTGGTGTCGGAGAGAATGGGATTTGAGACCCTTTGGGGTCTGAGAATTGTATTTCTGCTGATATTCTTGGAGAGAGTTGAGTAAAGACTGACATTCGGTTCCCATTGTTTTGGGTCGCTGGAGTCTTGCCCACTCACCTGAGCCTGAGACGTGCCCACATAGGCACCTGGCTTTTGACTAGGCTTTTCCTGATCTCTCTTTTATCTTAGAAAACCTTCTCATTTGTTCACACTTTTATTTTCTGATGTTATAAGACTACAGTCACACAGTTATTATTAGGACTACAGTCACTTGAAAAGCCATCTAGAAGGTCCTAGACAATGTTGAAAAGTCCTTATGTATCTGTTTTCAGTGATTTAAAGAGGCATCCACTTCCAACGAGTACCCTCTTCTTTGGTTCTGGAAAACTCTTTCCTTTTTACTAAATTAATTGTTTTTTTTAAAAAAAAGCACACCATAGGCATTCAGCCAGGCATGGCCTGGTATAAAGAGCACCGGCTTTCATCTTTGTGTTTGTGTGTGTGTTGGCACTCCTTCTCTGTGGGTTCCTTCTCTGTGGGTTTCACATCTGTGGATGCAACCAACCGTGGATGAAAAACAAAATTTTTTGGAAATTGCATCTATCCTAAACATGAACAAACTTTTTTTCCTTGTCATTATTCCCTAACAACGATTTTTTTACATGCATTTTCCTTATATTAGGGACTATATATAATGTAGCAATGATTTAAGGTACCTGAGAAGATGAGTGTAGGTTAGATGCAAATACTATGCCATTTTCTATAAGGGCCTTGAACATCCTCAGATCTTAGTGTCCTGGACCAATCCCCTATGATATCAAAGCAGACTATATATTCTCCAAAAGAAACACAAGGGGGAGAAGGGATGAAAAGAAGGGACGAAGGGACAATGATGAAGAGAGTATTATACAAATTAAATTTAAGCCAAGTTCAGTGGTGCACACTAGCAGCTCAGAAGGCTGAGGCAGGAGGATTGCAAGTTCAAAGCCTGCCTCAGCAACAAGGAGGCCCTAAGCAACTCAGTGAGACCCTGTCTCTAAATAAAATACAAAATAGGGCTGGGGATGTGGCTCAGTGGTTGAGTACCCCTGAGTTCAATCCATGGTAATAATAATAATAGCATCAGACTGAGAGACAGATGTAGGTTATTAAAAGAGAGAACACCTGCTGAAAATATTTACCCTGGTGCCTGGTAAGTAACGATGCCGGGTTAATGATAGCTGTGGTTAGTATTGCTGTGGTTAAGTTTGTAAGAACTATGACTATGTGAACCCTTTTTTTTTTTTTCCTGTGGTGCTGGGGATTGAACTTGGGGCCTCATACATGCTAGGCAAGCATTTCACCACTGACTGAGCTACAGCCCCAAACTCCCTTCTAAGATCCTTAAGCTTTACAACCATCCCATTGTATTTTTCTTGTTTGCCTGTTTGGTTTTTTCTGGAATCTTTGAGAATCCTTAGGAGAGTAAAGACATATGCTTGTCTTTGGAGGCAGCTGGAATGAGATCCTACTCTGTAGCTATTTAGGGGTAGGATGAAGGAGGAAGGAGAACTCTAGAAGACACAGTGGGCGTTAGAGAGAAAATGGAAACCGGATGAGTCCCTGGGGCTTCTTGCAAAGAAAGAAAGGGGAGCCCAGAGCTATGTGCAAACCTCAGGGCTGCCTTCCTTGTTCCAATCAGGAAACAGCTCTCAAACTCCCTCCAGCCCTCAATGCTGCATTGTCTAGTTGAGGAAGTCCTTATGCAGATTCAATTATCCAGACCAGACCTTTAGCATTTAACACCCCTTCTTTTCCTTGTCTTTCAGTTGAACCCAACGGCTTCTCAGCATTCTGGTTCCCTGGGCCAGTGTCTAATCCTCCGACTTGAACATGCTTCTGTCCTTAGTGGAGAAGAGCAGCACCAGGACTCTTGCTGTTATCACCTGTCTGGCCAAGTCTCTCCCCCAGGGTCATAGATAGCAGTTTTAGCAAGTATGACAGGTGGCTTTTCCAGTGCATGTCCCCCCACATGTTCCACCTTGGTGCCTTCCTTGCACTTCCAAGGTTTACAATCCAGGTGAGCGTCAGCCTTGTAAAGGTCCTTGGCTTCTCCTGTTGCAGGTGAAGAACGGAGATTCTATCCGGCAGGGAGCTGTTGTTGGACATGCTGGTCACTGAAGGCAAAAAAAAAAAGAAAAAAAGAAAGAAAAGAATTTATTGGAAAGCTGCTCACAGAATCAGGATGAAGGCATGAGAAGCAGGCTCAGAAACAAGGGAAGGGAGGTAATGGGTACAGTGCGACAAGAGCCACCACCGCTGCCAACCCTGGTCTCCATCCTTGGCCATTGATCTCAATGTTAGACCCCACTACCCTGGACCCAGTATCACTGTTTGTGTGCTGTTGCAGGTTCAGAGTCCTGGAGGGTGACGTCCTAGGACCCCTGTGGCTTCATGGCTTCCTGCCTTTTAGCTTTTGTGCTGGGATCACAAACCACCAGTGTCCTGAGATCCTGTGGCTGGAAGAAGGCTCTGCCTCACGGTGGGGGATTCTTCAAAATTAGGAAGGGTTTAGATCTGAATAGCAGAGAGGGACAAAAAGGAATCTCTGCTGTCATGCCAGACTTGGACAGGGTGATGACCACAGTGAGTGTTTCCGCCAGGCCCTTGGCCTTGGCCTCCTCCCTCTTCTCTCCTATGGGGGGGTCTGGCCTACCCAGGTCCCGTCGCGCTTCAGTAACTGAGCAGGTGCATTTGCTCCCTTCCGGAGCCTGGAGTCCTGCCAGTTATTGCTCAACTCCAACCTCTTGTTGTTTTAGCGGCTGGCCTCCATCTCCCAGGCTTCTCCTGGCCATGGTTCTTGGAGTCAAATTTCCTTCCCTGAAGCTGCGCGTTGCCAACTGAGCCAATCCAATCTTCAGACTTAGGTAGAAATGACTTTTTATTTCCCCTCCTTCTTGGCTGTTTCCTCTGAGGGTCTTCTCTCTATTCCCTGGGTATAAAAGGAAATGTTAAACAGAAGCTTGGAGACCCAGGGATCAGCCCTTAGGCAAGTAATCTGCCTTCCTCGGCTAGGTGTCCTTTCCTGGAAACAGGGGGGTGGGGTCAGTAAAGACTCTGAGCTGCTGAATCACAGGATTCTAATCCAACTGTCTTTTATTCTGACTCTGCTTCTTGGGTCTTTAACCCCCTAATTTTGATCTGCATTATTTCTATTCTTTTTGTTCATTTTGATCTGAGTTAGGGAGCTGCCATAAAGATGGAAAATTTCCATTGTTTGCTCAACCTTGTGCCCTCCCACTCAGTATTGCCTGGGATCACTGAGCCCCTAGAGTAAGACTTTTCTGGACTCACAAAAGAACAGTAGATAATCTCAGCTGCTAAGGAGGCTGAGACAGGAGGATCGCGAGTTCAAAGCCAGCCTCAGCAAAAGCAAGGCACTAAGCAACTCAGTGAGACCCTGTCCCCAAATAAAATATAAAATAGGGCTGGGGATGTGATTCAGTGGTCAAGTGCCCCTGAGTTCAATCCCTGGTACCCTACAAACAAACAAACAAACCCCCAAAAGAACAGTAGAGGGACTGGTTTCTCAATGTTTGGTTCTTACTGACAGCACTGGGAGTCAAATATCTTGGTCATTTTCTTGGTAAAAACAGAGATGATCCTGGTTATGCATGTTCCTTCCTGACATAATAGGCTGCAACCCTAGAACTGTATCTCTGCTCCTTGGTTTTTCCAAGAAGAAGGAAGAAAGCTATACAAAGCAACCTTTTGTTTAATTTCTATACCAGAGATCCTCTTGCAGGTTTTCTACCCTGCCTTCCCTGAATGGTTCTGTTTCACTGGGGTTTTTATTTTTTAAATGGTGGCCTAAAGACAGAAACACTTACTCACAATTTGCTATGTAGCAGGCTCTATGCCAGGTGTGGGATATAAGTTATCTCGGTAGCTCTCTCAATAAATAGAGGAGGGAGGTGGGTGCCCTCTTTCCCCAGGGGAGGAGAACCGACTGACCTGCCTCTCAGGAGCTTGTCTAGCAGCAAGCTGACCCTCAGATGCCCCCTCATTTCTGCAGCTTCTGCATCACCAGAGGTAGAGAAATCTCTGCTGTCATTTGGATTTTCTCCTTTCCAGATGCCTCCAAGTCTCTTAGAGTTGATCAAGTTTCAGTAGCCTTGCTGAGAAGGACTTAGCAGACATGGAGGAACCCAAGACATCTTAGCCCCATAATGTTCTGGCTCTCACGGAGGCCATGATGGTGGGTATGGCCATAGGGAACACAGGTTCATGAGCCTCTTGGACCATAGAGGACCATAGATTCTAGAAAAGAGGGCTGTGTCTTCATCTCTGGCCTTCCTGGGGTAGGAGAATAGACACAAGCTCCGGAAGAGATTTTCAGGGATCTCTGACTTCGTCCATTCGTTTTTGGCACAATTACCCTTCCTTCCTTCCTCCCTCCCATTTCCCAGTGTGGCTACATATTCAGATTCCCTCAGAGTGCTCAAAACATTTTCCATTTTTGACTTAACCCAAGTTTTCCTTTTTCGACCCTCTCAAAAAAGGGATTAAGTCGTTATCTTTAAGATATCAGGTTCCTTCCTTCTGGGAGCTATGCCAAGTGCAGATGGCAGTAGTGGGTGCCAGCTGAGTCCCCAGGGCCAAGCACCCATCCAAGGACCTGCACTAAGCTAATACATCTTCTTCCCGCAAGGATACCACGGACCTCAGACTCGGGCACCTTCTTAGGGGGCAGTGGGAGGGGCCAGCAGATGTAAGAGATCCTGGGCAGAACTCAAAGGGGACCGGCTTGTGTGAAGAGGACTAAGGTCTAAGCCGGATTGGGCACGCAAATAACAACAAATACAAGGTCAACACAAAGAAAGTGTTTTCCCTGCACATCCAACATGTATAGAGATGATATTTAAGTCTGCCACCCGGTATCTCAGTAAATTAGCCTTTTTTTACTTCATGCCTGTGTTTTCAGTCTCTTTTACATTCTTGGTTCTAGCTGCTAGATTCTAGATAGTTCCTGAATTTTTTTTTCTGATTAACCTTTTATTATTTTTTTTTACTTTAAAAATTTTTTTTAAAAAAAATTTATATATGAGAGCGGACTGCATTACAATTTTTATTACACATACAGAACACAATTTCTCATATTCCTGAATTTTTATGTCTGTCTGAAATCCTAAAGTATGTTCTTTTTCTTCTCATCAACATCAGCCATTAAAAAAGAAGAAGGAAAGATCACTGTTATTGAGCTGAATTGTGTCCCCCCAAATTTATATTGTTGAAGCCCTCACCCCTGGAATCTCAGAAAGTGACGGTAGAGATAGGGCCTGTGAAGAGGTGATTCAATTAAAATGAGGGCACTAATCCAATCTGATTGCCGTCCTTATAAACAGAGACAGGGACACCAGGCATGCATGGGCACTGAGGAAAGACCATGTGAACACACATCAGAAAAGCAGTCATCTGATGGGTGCCGTGGCGCACAACTGTTATCTCAGCCACTCGGGAGGCTGAGGCAGGAGGATTGTAAATTCAAGGCCAGCCTCTGCAAATAAGGGAGGCCTAAGCAACTTAAGGAGACCCTGTCTTAAAATAAGAAATAAAAAGGGGTGGGAACATAGCTCAGTGGTGAAGCACCCCTGGGTTCAATCCCTGAGTACCAACTAAATAAATAAATAGGCGGTCCTCTGCAAGCCAACAAGAGAGGCCTCAGGAGAATCCAAACTTGCCAAAACCTTGATCTTGGGCTTCCAGCTCTGGTATCGTAAGAAAATAAAGTCCTGTTGTTTGGGGTATTTTGTTCTGGCAGCCTTAGTGCTGAGAGCCATAGCCGAGTCTGAATGACGTATGGCATTTTTGCCAGAACGGAGTGGTTGAGAGGTGAGGCCAGCAAGCCATTGAGATGATAATGGTTATGTTAAACTGTGTATATTAGATCCCTGTTGTCTGCCTCGGCCTGCTACTTTGGAGTTCTCGCAGGGATTCCCGGAGAGTTCCCATTGGTTGGGGAAGTGCGGGAGGGATTTCCGGTTGGTGGTTCCTGGAGGAGCCACGTGGGTGGCGTTTGGGAGAGTGTGTGGAGTGTGTGGAGTGTGCTGGGGGAGTTCAGAAATAAAGTTTGTTCCTGCTTCAGTGGCTCGTGATTTGTGCCCAGCCAGACTGTGGCACCTTAGCAAACCATGCACTCAGGTTTCTTAGCTTTTACCTGGTGAGAGTGTGTGTCCCTGTGGCTAGAGAGTCACACCTGGACCTCATCACGGGCCTGCTATTTATAGTGGCCGGTGCTCTGTGAGGCCAGTGCTCCTGTCCTGAAGACTGTGGGCCAGCTTGTCATCATTTCATATTTAAGTGTGGCCATGGCATGAGGGGTTGGTAAGCGGTGGCATTACACGAGGGAACGTGACCTCTAAGGCCCCCTGTGGGTGGTGCTCACCCTTCATAGCCCAGGCAACAGGCAGAGTGACCAAGGCATACAAAAATGGCATATTCTTGGGGCTGGGTCAGGGGGTGGCCTTGTCCACCCAAAATCCTTTCTGTGACAGATGCTTCTTTCACACTCAGGGGGAGGCACGGAATTAGTGACACAAATTGAGACACACTGTAAAAACTGAAGTGTGGTCTTGACAGTTGATCACAGTACAAGCTGTTCTGGGAAAGACCTCAGGACGTTTGTCATTTAGCAGAGAACTTCCAGCTGGGAAGGTGACAGAAACCCTGGGACTTGTCATCCAAAGGCCTGAGGGCCTTGTGAATATTCTTAATGAGCTGCACTTTGTACCAGCTCCCTAAGATCTGAAAATTACTGACAGAAATTAGGGGAGCCCCCCCCCCAAAGAAGTCAGCCTCTAGGAATACACACATCAGAGAAAATCTGCCTTGCACATAATTCTAGATTTTTCTATTCTCTAAAAAAATAGACTTTTTTTTTTTTTTTTTTAATGTAGATGGGGTTGACCCGCGATACTCTGGGAATTAACCAACTTGGAGTGCTGAGAGAATCTGCCTCAGACCCAGGTCTGAGGGAAAGAGGATTGTCCCTCTGCTTTGTGTTCAAAGTACTTACTCCTTATCCCATTTGGTACTTGAGTTGAGGACATCAGGACACAAGGGCGTACCAGGAGGGCCAAGAGCATTAGTGGGTTCCCACCTGCCCTCCACCTGCTCTCGTCTCCTCCAACCAGGAGCTGACGTCAGCCACCTGCCTTCCCTCCCTTGATGATATCACTCCCAGGGCCTCCGCTGGAGGAGAAAGCTTTGGCCTCATTCAACCAGAACCCACAAAAAAATTTTCTTTTCAAAGGGAGGGTCTCTCATCCTGTCCACACCATTTTGGGAGTAGAATCCCAGGAGATAGCTGGACACAGTGGTGCACACCTGTCATGCCAGCAGCTCAGGAAGCTGAGGCAGGAGGATTGCAAGTTCAAAGTCAGCCTCAGGAACTTAGTGAGGCCGTAAGCGAATTAGTGAGACCCTGTTGCTACACCCTGGGGATGTGGCTCAGTGCTACTGGATTCAATCCCTGATACCAAAACAAAACAAACAAACAAACAAAAAACCCAGGAGATGGTGCCGGGTCCTTAAGCAACTATTAGCACATCTGCCGCGACCTTACTCCAGGTCACCTCTATTTCCCCACCTAGACAGTTTTCACACAGTTCTTGCCACCCAGAACCCTGTCCTTTTTTTAATCCTGTGTTTAGAGAAACACCCCAGTTAGCTCCTGGACCCACCACCTTGAACTGAGTTCAAGGGGAAGGAGTAAACAAGTCTTCTCTTCTCACTGTCGAAGGTCTTGGCTGCCTGACCTTTGCAAAGGCGTGTGGCCTGGTCTCTTACGTAGATAGGCTGGGCCAGTGCAGAGGCAAAGGACCTTGTTTGCCATAGAATAACAGAAAGCTGGAACCAAAGATGCCTCCGAGATCGTCTGGCCCAAGGTACACACACGGGGAAGCTGACCCAGAAAGGCGAAGGAACTTGCCCAAGGTCACACAGGCAAGTGTCAATCAATGCAGGTGCTCCACGTTATTAAACACCTACGCCGTTACCTGCTACCCAGCAAAGTGCCGCCCGCAGCACGTCTCCCCACAACCTTACAGGGTGGGAACCGTCATCCCCGATTTATAGACAGGAAACAGAAGACTGGAGAAGCCGGAGGACTTGCCCGGGGACCCTGAAGCAGTATATGAAGTCAGGTTTCCAGAACTCTTAGGGGACACTCCTGGCAGCAAGTCACTGTGCAGAGGATTTGTAGGGTACTGGGTTTTCCAAATCCTAAATGTGATTGACAGGTGGCAACTACTGTATCATAAGTGACTGGGACCATGGGAGGTGGGGGGACCACCTGGCCTCCCTGGGGCGAAAGGATTATACCTCCGTCTTGCCACAGTCTCTCCAAGGAGACTCTGAAATGTTGACAGACGAGTTGAGGCTGATCTGGTGCCAGCCAGGGTGCACCTACTTCCTGCTTGGCTGCAGCCCTGGCACTGGAGTTGAGGACACAGAGGAGTCAAGGGGCTGTTGGCTTGTGTGGAGCAGGCTGCAGGCAGCCCTGGGAGCTGGGGCAGAGCTGGTTTGTGCCCTGTCCTTCCCTGCCCCCCCCAAGGGCCCCCACAAGGCCCAGCTCCACACCAGAACCTTTGCCCCACCCTCCGTCCCATTGTCCCACAAACATGCACTTCTCCTGGGCCCTGCTCTCTGCCCTCCAGGTTGACTGATAAGTGGATCCACGTCCTGTGCTCAGAAGAAGCCCTGGCTCCACTAGGAAATTTAAAGAATAGAATTGTCATTTCCAGTCAGTCTGTTGGAGACACATATGGGGAGCCAGGAAGGCCTTAGAAGAGCACCTACAATCAAACAGGTTGATTCCCCAATTTCTAGGGTTATGGGGAGCGTGGGACTCTGCTTCCCCCCTCCCCCCATGGGTTCTGCCCATGCAAAGTGAATAATAAGTGAGATTTATTTGCATCTGTTTCGTCATACAAATGCATACCAGGTCCCTAGTGGGGACCTGGTAACTCCCAATGTCCTGTACACCATCATGTACAAAGAAAAACTGAAGCTATGCTCAAAGCTATGGCAGAATAATAATAAGCTAGCATATTTGAGCATCGATTATGTAGCTAACTTGGTGTCCTGATTTCTAATCTTCATAAAAACCTGGAGATAAGAATATTAAGTACCCATTTTACTGATGAAGAAACTAAGATTCAGTGACTTACCCAAATTCTCACATAAACTAAGCTTGAGGGAGTCTAGTCTGCCTGACCTCTCCACCAGGCTCTGCATTTATGCTGGGTCCCACGTCCCTCACACTGGGGGTCTCTCACACGCTAGGCAACCACTCATTCCCACTCAGACTCATCCCAGCCCTTTTTATTTTATTTTGAGACAGGTCTCATAAGTCGCCCAGCCTGGCCTCCCACTTGCAATTCTCCTGCCTCAGCCTCCCCTGTTTCTAGGATTAGAGGTGTGCATCCTGGCTCCTGGAGAGGAAATCCAATGTCAGGCAATAGCCTAGTACGTGGAGCAGGAGCGAGCAGAGGTGGCCATGGCTTTATGGTAGGTCTCTCTTTTTCCTGATGGTGGGTGTGGAACCAGGAAACCCCACACATGCCAGGCCCCACCCCCAGCAGGGATTGTAGCAATAAGTCATTGAAACACATGGTTTCCCGGCTCCTTCTCTGACCATGGCTTTTCATACACCCGCATGGTCACCTCTTCTACCTGCCCGCTTCGGTGTGCCCCGGGGTTCCATTCTAGACCCTGCTCCTTTGTCACTGTGCACACTTCTCCCCATGTCCTCAGCCACCAGATGCATGTGTATCAAGTGCTGGTTTCTGAAATGATAATGAATCATCTCCTTTCCCATTCCATATTCTCAATAAACTGAGAAATGAAATAAGGAGAGAAAATGGATACTAACGACATCCAAATCCACATGTATTTCTAAGCATTAGCAACAAACAGTCAAAAGACTGTCAATAGCATCAGAAAAGATAAAGTGTTTTATCAGATAAGTTTAACCAAGGCATGTAAGGGTTAAACATTGAGAACAACAACAAAAAAAATTGCTGAAGCCAGGCGCAGGGGCACACTCCTGTGCAATCCCAGCTACTCAGGAGGCTGAAGCAGGAGGATCCCATATTTGAGGCCAGCCTCAGCAACTTAGAGGGACCCTGTGCAAAATAAAACAAACTGAGTTGGTGGTGTAGCTCAGTGGTACAGTGCTTGTCTAGCATGTAGGAAGCCCTGGGTTTGATCCCCAGCACCTCAAACAACAATAACATTGCTGAAATAAATTGAAGACTTAAAAAGAAAGATATTCTGTGTTTATGAAGTATTAGGCTTAATCTTGTTAAGATAGCAATACTCCCCAAAGTGATATACAGATTCAATGTAATACTTAAGAAATGGAGCCGGGGGCAGTGGTGCACCCTGTAATCCCAGCAGCTCTGGAGGCTGAGACAGGGGGATCACAAGTTCAAAGCCAGCCTCAGCAAAAGTAAGGCACTAAGCAACTCAGTGAGATCCTGTCTCCAGGATAAAAATAGGGCTGGGATGTGGCTCAGTGGTTGAGTGCCCCACCTACCCCCAAATATATATATAAAATATATATTATAGCATAGTAGTGGAACACCTGTTTCACAGGTGTGAACCCCTGAGTTCTATCCCCAAACCCCCCTCCACCCCACCCCCCACAAAAAATAAAAGAAAAAAAAAAGAAAGAAGAAAGAAAAAGCAACTCAGAACGGGGAAAATATTTGCAAAACGTGTATCCGTATCTGACATGGGTTTGGTAACTGGAGTATGTGAAGAACTTTTACAACCCAGCAACAAAAAGGCAAACAACTCAATTAAAAATAGGCAAAGGATGTGAGTAGATATCTCTCCAAAGAAGTATAGAAATATCCATTAAGCTCATAAACACATTCCTGACATCGGTCATCATGAGAGAAATGCAAGTCACAACCACAAGGAGATACCAGCCCGTACCCACTAAGAAGGCTAAAATTAAGGAAAGCGTACAAAGGAAAACAGCCAGGGTTGGCAAGGCGACGGAGAAAATGGAAGCCTCGCTGGTGGGGATTTAAAAACGGAACAGCTGCTCTGCAAGACAGTTTGGTGGTTTCTCAGAAGTTACATGTAGAATGACCAGACGGACCAGAAAATCGCACATCCAACAGACATAAAAATGTGTGTTCAAACAAAAACGTGCATGTTAATATTGATAGCAATATAATTCATGAGAGCTAAGACATAGAAACAATACGAATATCCATCAATTATTGAGTAGATAAACGTGATGTGACATATCCATACCATGGTATATTATATAGCCATAAAGAGAAATGAAATACTGACACAGTCAACACAACACCATTGATGAGCTTTGAAAACTTGACACTAAATGAAAGACACCAGTCATGGGTCGTCACATATTATATAATTCTACTTATATGAAATGTCCAGATTAGACCAGTCTATAGAAACAGAAAACAAATCAGGGATGCCAGGGGCTAGGGGCAGAGGATATGGGGAGTGACTTCTGGATGTGGGTTTTTTGGGAGTGGGGTGACCAAAATGTCCTGGAATTACATGGTGGTGACCATGATACAACATGTGGATACAATAAAATCACTGCATTGCACCTTTTAAATGATTAAGATGGTGAATTTTATGTTAATTTTACCTCAATTAAAAAATGAAGGCTAGAGACTGAGGCAGGAGGATTACAAGTTCAAAGCCAGCCTCAGCAACTTATGGAGGCCGTAAACAACCATAGTAAGACCCTGCCTCAAAATAAAAAAATAGAAAAGGCTGGGGATGTGGCTCCGTGGTTATGTGTCCTTGGGTTTAATCCCTGGTACCAAATGAATAAATAAATAAATAAAGTTTTAAAAATTGGAGGTTAAAGAGTCATGTTTATTACTGATGAAGCAGCTGGAAGGGGTTGGAGAACTTAGGTTGGCACGAGAGCCAGATGGGCCCCTAGATTAGACAGATCACCACACGCAGCCACAGGCAATGCTGGCCCCGGGAAGGGTTAAGTGAGGAGTGAACAGAGGGAAAATCAACCAATGCTTGGCTAAAAGGAAGAGGGCTTGGTTAGCTCAGAATGCCCAGTTGTTCCCAAGTTTACCAGATACGAAACGCTCTCTCTCCAGCAGTGAGAGAGCAGAGAGAGGCTGAGTTAACATCATGGAACACCTGGCCCCACCCAGGAAAGGAGACCTTGTGAGCAAGGTGGCAGTGTCCTCGCTGACAATGGAAGCCAGGACAGGCACTCAGTGTAAACAGGGGCTATGGGTCCCTTTGACTCAGGCAACTTTCCAATTTTTGTCTCCCTGCCTGGCCGGGTAGTACCAACCTTGGTTTTGTAGTGGAAGGCGTCTCAGGTTCATTAAGTCCACAAACATCTCTTTAAGATTAGAAAGTCTCTTTCAGGTAAATAAATGTCCAATGGATTTAAAATTTGCCTTCCTGCGGGGGGCTTCCTTCTCCTCCCCCAGGATGGTGCCTGGCCGCGGGGAGCTTCCATACCATCATGGCGGGAGGTGAGGTGCTCTGGTCTCCATGCTGGTCTAGGGGTCATGGCTGGTTTCTGATGCAGTGAGTTTGTTTCTCTCTCTCTCTCTCTCTCTCTCCATCCATTTTTGCAGTGGAGATTAAGTTTCTACCACATGAACTCTAGAGGGACAGATTCAAACCAGTGACGGATCAAGCCACTGTCCTGTTGAAAATCAGGACTGACCTCTCCCTGAGGTCAGGATGGATCAGAGACCAGGGCAGCCAGTTCTGGCGTCCCCGCGGCCCCGCCCCCACTCCTGCGTCTCCATCAGCAGCTTCTTGTGGGGTTCCAGGCTTTCTTATCCACGCTCTTCACAGATCCAGGGTTCTCTTTATCAAGATTCCTCTGCCCCTTCTCCGAAGGAACCCAGCTTATCTCCTCTCCAGGAACAGCTTCCTGGACTTTGAGCCTAGGTTAAGTGCCCCTTCTCTGTGCTCTCCCCGCACCTGGGGTTTATCTCTGTGCTTGTCCCACTATTTTGTAACTTGGACTTTCTTAACTTATCTATGCTCCCAATAGACTGGCATGGTCCCGGGGGGCAGGATTTCTATTTTTGTTTTTGTGGTTGTTTGTTGGTATTAGGGATTGAACTGAGGGGCACATTATCATTGAGTTACATCCCCAGCCACCCTTTTTTGAAATTTTGAGACACAATCCCATTAAGTTGCTGAGAGTCTTGCTAAATTGCTGAGGCTGTCCTCAAACTTGTGATCCTCCTGTCTCAGCCTCCCAAGTTGCTAGGATTACAGGCATGAGCTGCCACGCCTAGCTCTGTTTTCTATTTGAATATGCAGCACAATGCTAGTCTAGAGTAGGTACTTAAAAATGCTTGAGGAGCAAGTTGGAGTTAAGGCAGACACTACCAGGTGAAAGGGAGCTTTATAAAGGAACTGAAAATCGTTTGGTCAAAATTGGCTCCAGTTGGTCAGAGTGACACCAGCAATAGATAACCACAATGGCCATACCGTTGCATCGTGGCTGAATACCAGCTCTGCCTGTGTGCTGTGGGCAGGATATAATTCTAGAGAGATGCACGGAGGCCAGATTAGAAAGTGTCTGAGTATTTTAAGATAAAATGTCTCATCTTCCTAGAGTTAGTTGTGGGCTGTGCCTGAAGATTTTTGATGTGAATGACATTCAGATTGGAATTTAGAAGATCACTCTAACCCCATTATGGAAGATGAGTGGGAGAGAAGCAAGAATGGAGGAGGGAGACCTATGAGGAGGCTGCCAGTGCTAATACTAGGTACCGTTGGTGCTCCACAGAGGAATGTGCTCATGTCTCTGTTCCTGGATCCTTAAAGAATCCAGTTACTCCCCTGTATGACTGCCCATGGTTCAACTAACTTGGCCAAGGGGAAGTACAGTGATGCTTTGATTATGAGGGGGAACATTCTAAAAGCGAAAGCAGAACAATCTCTCTTCCATCTCTAGGGTATTCCAGCTCTAGGGTATTCAGAAGGGAGTGTTTAAATTAAAACCTCAAGTTATCCTTCCAAACTCCTAGGACCTTACTTCTGTTTGAATGGAGATATTTAACATTTGGGCAAAAGATACGTATCTGTTGAAATGTCTGTTGAACTCAAAAAGCCAGGCTTGGCTTGAGTCTGCAAGTTATTTCACAGAACTATATAGTTTTGTGTGTGTGTGTGTGTTTTTAATAATTTAACCTTTATTTATTTGTTTTATGTAGTGCTGAGCATGGAACCCACTGCCTCACCCATGCCAGGCATGCGCTCTACCACTGAGCCCCAGCCCCAGACCACTATAGAGGTGGGCTTGTAACACCACTGATTATTGAATTGGTAAAGTCAGATTCAGGAGGGTTCGAATGCTGCCTGTTCCATTCACATCCGTGAGAACTTGAGTAGTCATCTAACTTCTCTCTGGCCTTCAATTTCTTTATATATCAAAGAGGAAGGAGGTAAAATCATAGCAACCACCTCATAAAGTTATTGCAGGGGTTTAGTCAGATACTGCATTTAAAGCCCTTGGTATGGGATAAATAGTCACACGACCTTGTTTAACTTGGACCATCATCCTCTGGGGCCTCCGTGGCTTCCCTGGTAAGATGGAGGTAATGCTCACCCTCCTATCTTCACGCTCCTCCACAAGATCTGGCACATAATAGATGCTTGGGAAACATTTGTTAATTGAATGAATGAATGGGGAGGAGAAGAGGAAGGTCTTCTGTAACCATCCAGCAGGATGTCAGGAGACAGAGCTTGTGAAAAGCTGCTGTGGACAGCAACATGCTTGTTCTTCAAAGGCCAACTGATGGTGTGATTGGTGTCTTAGAACACGCCTTGATTGGCACGTCGTCTTCTCAGCATTTTATGCAGTACATCTCGTATTTGGGACACTGGTCATGAACATTGTTCAATGACCTCTCCAGAGAGTCTAAGTATTTGGCACCCTGGCAACCCAGAATCCTTAGCCGGGGCTCCCTAGATTGGGCTGTCTTTGTGGTACAATACACCAGGATGGGTGAAGGAGCTACCAGCCCTTGATGTTGTTCTTTTTATTTGATTGGCTATGGTTTTAAATTCCAAAATCAGAGCTTCATTCCTCAGCTTATTAGACAAGGGATTTATCCTTAGTGAAAAAACAAAACAAAACATATAACTCGGCTGGGGATGTGGCTCAAGTGGTAGCACGTTCGCCTGGCATGTGTGAGACACTGGGTTCGATCCTCAGCACCACATAAAAATAAAATAAAGATATTGTGTCCACCTAAAACTAAAAAATAAATATTAAAAAAACATATAACTCTACTCAGTGTGAATTTGTTTCTCTCTTCCCTTCCTGAGAGCAAAGTTTGAGAAAAATTATAATAGCATGCAAAAGGCCAGGAGAAAAGGAACTCAGTAAGTGATCCTCCAGGACCTGGGAACTCCAAAGGGTTTGTGTCCCATATCCTGCCACGTGTGTGACCTTTTCTTTCAGCCTGCTCTCATGACTTTCACTGTTAGAAGTTCAGTGTAGGGCTGGGGATGTGGCTCAAGCGGTAGCGTGCTCGCCTGGCATGCGTGCGGCCTGGGTTCGATCCTCAGCACCACATACAAACAAAGATGTTGTGTCCGCCGAAAACTAAAAAATAAATGTTAAAATTCTCTCTCTCTCTCTCTAAAAAAAATTGTATAAAATACTGCTTGACATGGCAATTATACAGTTGGCAGACTTACTTGATCTGCCACTGAGCAGTCACCCTCTAAGACTTTTTTAACATTACTTCCAAATGGAAGGAGAATGAAGAACAAGGAAAAGAAATGCTCACTGAGGGCAGCCTTGACGGAGCACTCAATAATTTGCATATTTGTAGGGAAGGGCTGGGGAATCATGCTGAATTATGCTGAAGAGATTGTGTTTGCTGTTGCCTATGCCTTGGGAGTTTCCCTGTGTAAAGTCTAAAGCATGTTTAGAATCTGTTTCATTTCCAGAATTTATCATCTTCTTCTTCTTCTTTTTTTTTTTTAAATATTTTTAGTTGTAGATAAACTCAATACCTTTATTTTGTTTATTTATTTTTATTTGGTGCTGAGGATCTAACCCAGTGCCTCACACATGCTAGGACCACTGAGCCACAACCCCAGCCCCCAGAATTTCTCTTCTTATGGGAACATTTCATTTGGAAAAGGGGAGACCAGGGGCTAGTTGGAGAGTTGAATTAACACAGCACTTTACATAAAATTGAGAAAGTGTGGCCTTATTCCAAGTGGGGTGAAGGTGGGGGTGGTGAGGCTGATGGAAATGATAGCGCCCCATGGTCTTGCCACAGTGTGGAATACGATCCTGAAAAAGGACAGGAAAGATCCCAGCAACCCTGAACTGGCATGACCCAGGTTATCCTAATGCCTCGGCTCAAAATGTCTTGACCCGACCCCCCAGCAAGGTCAGCTCAGGGACTGTTAGCCTTCAGTGACACGTCTCACTTGCCTCGGGATGACTAAGGCCTATTTAAACCTCGTGGTTGGCTAATCATTAATGAAGATTTTTGACAAACAAAGTAGAGCAAGCCAAGAACTCGGGGTGGCTAAAAATTAGCTCAGGAAAGTGGTGCTGCGTGTGGTCATTTGTGTATAATGGGGTGGCATGGGAACTTCATCCTGGTGCGGAGGCCGGTGTGTCTCTGGAGAGCTCGTTTGGATCTTCCTGCACCTTCAGTTATCTGGAAAACCACAGGCCTCCAGTACCTTAACAAGAAACCTGCACTCCTGTACCATGGTGGGTGGAACCCAGGGATGATGACAATGTAGCTGCTGTAGAGCCTGCAGAAGAAAGGGTGGAGGGCCCCAGATGCTGGGAACTAGGTCTGCAGAAGGAAATGTTGGGCAGCCCTAAGGGCCTTGCTCAGATGCGCATGCTCGAGGTAACCCCTAAGTTCTAAGGACGGGTGAATGCCTCAGGGTTTTTCTCAGTTGATCATCATTCCCAGCTTCCTTCTCCTGGAGAGCAGATCTCCTCCTTACCTGGTGAATGCACATAACCATGCTTATGGCTGAGCAAGCAGAGGTGGAGCCTCTTTGCTCCCTTTCTCCTCCTCTGAAGCAGCCACACTGAACTACTTGCTTTCAGGGCCTGGACTGGTCACTCTGCCCTGGGCCCCGGGAGGTTTCTGTTTCCTCTTCTCCCTGTCCTATCTGCCCCAGCTCCTACTCATCCTGGAGACCACAGCACAGATGCCATTTCTTCCCCAAGCTTTCTTGCCCTCCTACCCATCTATGGGTGGGTGCCCCCTCCCATAGAATACCATCTGGAAGTTTCTGGAGAGCTAGGAGTTTCTGGAAGACAGAGAAGATTTTATTGACTGTTGGTTTTCCACTGAGCTACTGTATCGTTGGCATTCAACAAATGTGTATTGAGTAACTGGCTGAATAAAAAAGTCAAAAGGCTTAGGTCGGGAATGTGGTTCTGTGGTAGACGCTTGCCTAGCATGTGCAAGAGGTCCTGGGTTGAATCCCCAGCTCTGGGGGTGGGGGAGGGGGCTTAAAAGAAAAGGCTTGATGGATCAGTATGGAAGAATGCATTTATAGTACAGATCAAAAGGGAAAGCAATAGGAAGTGGCCTTCGAAAAAAGTGCCTACAGAGGCTGGGGATGCAGGTCAGTGGCAGAGATTTTTGCCTAGCAAGATGTAGTCCTGAGTCTGATCCCCAACACACACACACACACACACACACACACACACACACACACACTTGTGCCTATAACATGTCAGCCTTTTTTAAAACACCACTCCAAGTCCTGGGGATTGAACACACATGCTAGACAAGCATCCTATCACTATATTCGCAGCCTTGAACTTGTGATCCTCCTGCCTCAGCCTCCCTCCCAATTAGCTGGGATTATAGGCACATAGCAGGCCTCTTAAGACTCATGAATTTATTTGATTTCCACAATAAACTTTTGAAGTCAGGATTATTATCTGTAAGCAACTAAGAAATCAGAGGTAGGAGTCTTTTCCAAGGTGGCATGACTGGTAAGCAGCTGGATATCCCCCCAGGTATGCTGAGGGGAACCCAGCCTGCTCCAGCAGGTTCTGGTGCTTGATCACATAGTACCTGGGTAGTCACATGTCCCAGGTTACTGGCATGGGGGATTAGAAAACAGAGCTACACAGGTACCTAGAAAGGGGAGATTAAAGAGGGAAAGAGGAGAAAGGACTGCAATACTCTGCAACTTAGATCTTGGAATGAGCTAAGCTTTCTGTAGATAGGCTTGGGTCTTATTCTATATTTTAACCTATTCTATCTTTGACCTTGAGGATCAGAAATGGGATGTGTCATACACAAGGAAAGGTAGAACAGGTGAGTACATCTGCGTCATCCTACTCAGTAATTATTTATTTTGTGGTTTTTAGTTCTAAACTCAGGGGCTTTTACTGAGCTACACCTTTCGCCCTTTATTTTTACTTTTTATTTGGAGACAGTCTCGCTAAGTAACTTGAGGCTGGCTTCAAACTTGCAATCCTCCTGCCTCAGCTTCCCTGATTGCTGGGATTACAGGTATGTACCATTGTGACTCACGATGGTTAATTCTTAAAAAAGCTGAAGATGTCATTTTATTTTAGGGTCATGGTGTGTTAAAGTGTCATTTCATGGAAACAACCAGGGCAAAATGTCACACTTCCTGTGATTAAAAACAACAACAAAAACCCCGAATCTGATATATACACTGAGTGACCTGAATATTTTATAATAAAGATAATGTTGTACAATGATTAAAGTAATACACAAGGAAATCAGACTATGTTAATTATTCTTTCAACTAAATAAGTGCTCATGTTTTGTCATGATTTTTTTGAATAGTTAAAGAATCAGAAGGCTGGGTGTGTGGCCTGGGCCAAGCATGTGCTTGAGGGCCTGCATTCCAGCTCCAGCCCCAAATCAACCAATCTCAAGAGTATATACAGCTAATTTCCTATGGTGTTGGTAAACCTCCCCCATAATCTTAGCTAATAGAATTCCTTACATCTACCAAGGTGTACACTTTCACCAGCCCAGCATGCTGCTCTCCCTTCCAGGTGGAGAGTAGACATTTCCAGCCATCAACCTTCAGTTCCCACCCACCAAGTTGCAGATAAGAACACACTAAGAACCATCAGGAAAGAAACGGCTCTTGTAAAAAGGCCTTTTCTTTTCTTTTCCTGGAAGAATAGGTTCATCCATTTCCAGGGTCAGCGTGCTGTTTGAGAATCCAGGATGTGGACATTGAGTGCAGATTTGAGTCCCGGTTGTTACCAGCTGTGTGACCTCCATCAGTCTCCTTCTGCCTCACCTACTCTGCTACTTACTGTGTGGTACACCTGAGGTGACGGAAGCTGGAGCCCAGTGAACCCTGTAGTCATGACATTTATCCTCACCTGACACATACTGAGCTCTGTGTTCTAGGACGCCAGTCCTGGGAGCACAAGGGGATCAAAGCTGCGCTCTAAGGACAAAGCCCACCCTCTCTGAGAGGTGTGCTACCTATTTTTGTATGATTGTTAACTCCCGTCCTAACATGATCGATCTAAGTCTGTGACTCTTCAAGGGCATCTGTACTTTTCTCCGGGAACAAGAAGGAATAAGTAGGTCATGTTGCTCTTAAACACACTGCTAGCTAGGCGCGATGGCACCTGCCTGTAATCCCAGCAGTTTGGGAGGCTGAGGCGGGAGGATGGCAAGTTCAAAGCTCAGCCTCGGCATCTTAGTGATGCCCTAAGCAACTCAGTGAGACCCTGTCTTAAAATATTAAAAAGGGCTGGGGATGTGGCTCAGCCGTGAAGCACCTCTGGGTTCAATCTCTGGTACAAAAAAAAAAAAAAGAAAAAAGAAAAAAAAATTTGCTAATGATCTGATGATCTGTCTTCTTGGGAGGTTACCACGCCTGTTCCACCTCTCAATAGGCCTTTATACTTTTAAGAGGAAGCAGGAAATTAGGATTCCAGGGAATGTGGGTTGAGAGGCCATGACCCAGGTTCAAAGGTAAGGCAGCAGCTTCAGCCCTGCTGGGTTCTGAGCCTCTTCTGCAGGCTAGCCAAGTGCTCTTCTACTGAGCTATATGCCCAGCCCCCAAGAAGGTAAAATTCTTGATCTTAATCACCTGCAAAGCCAAGTGGAGCAAGTGTGAAAAGTGCAGTAATTCCCTGGACAACTTGCCCTTTTCTGTCCGGTCCCTTGCCTGACTTTGCTACTAGACACTGTGTGAAGTTAGAGATGGTCTCTAGAGAAAAAAGGGAAGGAAGCGTTCTACATCTTTGCTGTGCACTATGAAAAGGAGAAACAAGAAAGCCTGGGTGTCACAGGCAGTGACCATCAAGGTCACCTCAGCACTTTCGTGAGATTAACGAACAGCTCAATGTCACATCAGTCGCCTCCACAGAGAGTTCTGGATGAAAAGCACTTGGGCACCTAACCAGACTTCCGCAGAGAGGACTGGGACCGTTTGCCACATTCTGTTCCAATCCAAATGCTTAGTAGGATTTGAATGCTCCACCTTCTGAGCCAAAGTTTGAGGATACTGACACTTCACAATTGAACCCGGTAACTCATCTTCCATAGACATTTCAAGCCAAAGACATGACAATAGTTTGTCTGTTTCTCCAAAGGAAAATGCTGAATTAATGATATAACTTCTATGCTAGATCAGGGCTTTCTTAATTTTGTTGGAGGAAAAAAAAACAGTGTTAAAAAAAAACCCCACAATTTAAAATAAAGTCTTGAAATTGCTTTAAAGAAAGCTTTATTTACTACATACATCCTAAGAATGTACTGTAAATGGAGCAAGATCTATAAAAAGCTTTTCAAATACAATGCAGCTAAAAGTAACAACTAAACTACTAGCACGTGAAGCAGAACTCTAAAACTTTTTTTTAAACATTTATGTAGTTTGTTCTTAACCCCTAAAAAATAAAAAGTTCACATTTCAAGTTATAAACTTACCTCAGTAGTGTACATGAAATGGTTTTGAAACAATAGAAACAGGTAAGACCACAGAGAGGAGGCTCACTGATACTTAACTGGCTGTCACCAACGTTTGTTTTTAAGGTAGTTTGGTAGTTGCCATGTTAAGATATGGTTAAAAAACTTTTTCTTTTTTTGCAAATAATTTACAGGCACATGTAAAATACAGTAAGAGCACTGGGTCAGAGTTTCATCCAGTGACCCTCTGTGACAATCCTTCACCGGAAGGAGAGTACTTCTTTCACACAGTCAAGGGATGAAGATCTGATCCAAATTGCATTTTGTTGGATTAGTCATTCCAACAGATTCCGAGTTTGGATGCAGCTTGCTGGGTACCTCATTAGGAACATTGCACTATCACTTTATGTCATTTAAGAATGATGGAAAGGAATGTCAGGAATGTTTAAAGGCCTTAGCAGGCACTCAATAATTTTATAGAATAGTTAAATAAATATTCCTTATATATATAAAAACTCATCCCATCAAGATGGGTGGGGGAAGGCATTTGGGAGTCTCTTAATTAAAAAAAAAACACTAAAAGTATTTGCTAAGGGCATGATCCTATTATTAATCCACAAATAAGAATTCAGCCATCAACAGAAATACAGTGAATGGAATGATTTGATGAATCTCTAAGATGACATAAAAACACCACTGTGGATCTGCTACCTTATTGCACACCGCACTTCCTGGATAGAGCCTTTTCAAAATTCCAAGTTAATGTAGTTCATAGAAGAGATGACAATCTTAACATTTTACTGTATTTTACATTCACTTTGCTAAACAAAAGCCCTTAAACAGGCACAAAACACTGCAACAATATATTTACTTCCTAATAAAGCAAATCTTTTAATAACATTGAAATAAAATGGTTTCACTTTGCATTAAACTCTATACCGTGAACTTCAGCAACATAAAAAGACTAAAAAGTCAGCATGAGAAGATATTTACAAACTTTTATAAAACTCCTTCAGGTCTCTCCTCCTGGATGTGCGGGCCGCACTTCAGCTCGGCCACGGAGTGCACAGCTAAGGAGGAAAGCCCTTTTCAACAAGCATAACATTCCCAACACCATTGGTGACCACAGCATTTTGCATGAAACATGATAAGGCAACTAGAGGCTTAACTTTCTGCTGACAAGAGTCTTTGGGATCTTGTCCACAACAACATACATTCTTTGTCTCTAAAAACCCATACTTCAAAAAGGAATAAAATAAAAACATCAGAAAGGGAATTAAAGTTTTATCCTGGACAATTAAATAGCTATGCGAAGATGTCTTATGCAAACATAATATTAAAACCCGGTGCTTACACGTACTCTGCTACTGAAAAGAGCACATGTAGAAGATAATACCTCCCCAACCAAAACAACAAAACAAAACAAAACAGTACAACAAAACAAAGAAGCCCATTAAAAACCCAGGGAGAAGTACAAAAGCCACCAGTTGTTTTCTCTATAGAGTTCTTCATGTGTCCTAGAATTGCCAACCTTTGAAGCTGGACTAGGGCTGGAGACTGGGGTGAGGCGGGATGGGAGGGGCACATTTAACAATCAAGGCACATGGAGAACCAACCCAAGGCAATGGTGACAGGTACAGCTTTCCAGTGTTTGGACTCAGAGTGTGACGAGTCATTTCCATGTTGGCCTGAGGAGAGATTGAGTGTTCCGATTTCTTTTCAAAAACAGAAGCATCATGGTAACACATGGTAACACCGTCAACCCTTAATGCCAGAGGAAATACAGCAGAGGTTTTACTCATGTTAAAATTGCACTTTCCAGTATCACCTTTAAAATAATGCTTGGTGTAGTATTTCAAAGCACGATTGTTTGCATCTTTAAATAGTGAATATATTTTTTCAAGACAGTTCTCCAGCTGCTCGAGGGTGCTTTTTAAACAGCCAGCTGGTCTACTATGGAAGGTACCACAAAATAGAACTCTCCGGAGTGCAGAAGTTAAGAAAATAACCTTCATACTGAAAATATATCCTTAAAAAACAGAACAACACGAAACCTCTATACAAATGTCATACGGCGGGACAAGTTTTTTTTAAAAGATGGTATTAAGGCACGGACCCCTGCGAGTCTCTGAGAAATGTATGAACACAGGCCTGCTCAGTTGAGGACAGTCTTACAAAAAACCAGTGAAAACTTCATGTGTATAAAATATTTCAGGTGATATTTGATATCCGATAACATTCTTCACTGTCACGGTTCACACGTGCGCGAATCCAACACGGTCCTTTCTTCATAAGTCGTGCAGTGTCCCTGCGGCGACCTTGGTGGCTGGCCACTGGCCTGCCGCCAGCCTCAGTAGGTCTGGTAGACATCGTGAACCGGGACCTGGATAGCAGCAGCCGGGAAGGCCTGAGGTATGTAGCCCGCGGCGTAGCCTCCGTACATGGCGGCGGCGGCGGCGGCGTTCTTCTGTAGTGTGGCGATGGTGGCCGTGGCCGGGGCAGCGAACGGAACGTAACTGGCCCCGTAGATGCCGGCAGTGGGAATTCTCGGAATGTTAGGAGCCACCGTGTACACGGGGGTTATTGGGCGGCCCTGAGGGGAGACAAGAAGAAGCCTTCCTGAACCTGCTCACTCCAAATCACAACAGTCCACACTCACAACAGTCACCACCACCGGTTCACTCAAGGAGCATCTTCTCCCAGGGTCCGGAAGACTCCCCAGAGATGGGTGAAGGCAAGGGTTTCTAGTCGCAGGACCTCGGGACGGGGAGCCAGGCGGGTAAGCAAGCAACAATTATTTTCAAGGACTGGGGTAAAAGCCATTAAAGAGCTAGGGGGAGTGACATCTAAATTCCAGGATGCCACCCTGGTAAAAGTGAGACCAGGAAGGCTGGGGGCTGGGGCAGGGGAGGGGGAGTTGGAATACTCTGGAATTTTCTACCCATCATTCCACTCTGTCCATGCCCCAGAGTGAGCTGGAAAGAGAGTTGGAAAATCTTCCTTCCACACAATAATTAAAAAATAAGTATTTTCCTTGAAGTGTGGCCCCTAAATACCTGCCACACTTATTTGTGGGGACACAGAGAGGAGACTTCGCCAACTTAATGGAAATGGTCTTCAAAGGGACAGATTTTTAAGCTATGACCTTAGAATTTCGTGACTATGTACTTTCCAGCCAACGTGATTGATGGCTCCTATCATGTCCCACCTGAGATAGGACACCACTCTACGTACCCCTCCACGTAGAGGATTTTCTGCTATCTAAGAGAGTTGGAGAAAGCATCTCAGAATTTGGGGATGCTAAAACTGTGTTTTGAAGGACAAAGAGCGGTTTCCAAATGAGGAGAAGTGAGGAAGCTCAAGCTGCCTCAGCGTGGATAGCTCTGTTCAAGCCCCTGCTCAGAGTGTAAGACACCGTGTTTCCAGAACAAACAGGATTAGGAGGGGAAGACTTAGGTCCTGTGAGGTGTTTTCCAATCCTGAACTGGTTTCCTTACGCCTCACTACATCTAAATGGAAAATTAGACTTTAAAAGTTAGTTCTTACTGAATTCTTATAAAAAAATTAGTTATTTCTCTAACACATCTACGAATCAGACCAATAATCATATTCAAAGGAACTTCTAACTTAGGAATGCTTTTTTCAACTGTGTCAAATAACATATAATCATAACAATGAATGACAACAGTGATTACCACTGCCAGGCACCATTCTGCGTTCCTTGTTTGATTGACATTATTGAATCATCACAATGGCCAGTGAAGGTGGGTACTTGATTACGCAGAGAGGTACAGATGTGTTGAGTGACTTGCATATAGCGACACGGCTTTTAAGCAATGAAATGTCGGGCCCAATATAATCTGGCCTCCTACGACACTATGCAATGTCCAGCGACAGTCCCATTAGCTACCCCTTACAACCAGGAGAGTGTTGAAACTGGAAGACTAGGTCACAGCAACGCTTTCCAAAATGTGTGGATATAGGTTTTAATAACAAATGCACTAAGGGAGGAGATGGCAGGGAAGGAAGGACATCTCTCAGATGTGCTCTGTCCCCCCAACACCAAGTTATGAACATATGTGCAAATGACTCAGCACTCAGGGTGGATGAATGACAGAATAAATCCAGAGGAGCATCAGTTCTGAGTGTCCCAGTGCTGACTCAACCTGGACATACGACCTTAATGGTCATAAACTAGGTAAAAAAAAAAAGAAAAGAAAAAAAGAAAAAACTTCTACCACTGTGTTTCCAACATGCTGTCAGGACAAGAACTCACTGACAGCTGAGTAGAGTATTCTCTGAGCGTTCCCTATCACGTGCCTAGTACTGTGCAGTAACTTACAACAACGAGGCTGTCGTGACTCAACTACATGGCAATACCCACCGGCCAGCTACTGCTCACTGTGCTCCAGTTTTCTAATAAGTGTGCTCGATCTTCGTTTGTGCTATAGGTTAGGGTGTCGCAAGGGAGGGCTGACTGACAGTCTTGGCTTCCTGGTGGCAGGTCATGCATGGATATCTAAATTTCCATACACAAACATTCCCTGAACTTCACTGAACACCTACTATGGTCTGGGGACCCAGTGAGTGGTCATGCAGTCAAACTCAAGACACGATCCTTCCCACTTTGATCTCAACAGAATAGTGTTCTGTCAGAGCTTCCGGCTTCCTGCTTTAGTGGTGCAAACCAGTTTAAAGGTCATTCTTTCTGCCCACCAAATGACTGAAGTTGAGAGTAAGTAAAATCCAAATATGGGGGCTAGGACCATTTTTAATCACCTCTGTGTATGAACCTATATCCAGATGATTTCTGGGAGAAGACATGGGCTGGCAGAACCACGGGTAGAATGGGCTTTGTTTGTTTTGTCAAAAGATGTTTTCCTTCAGGTCCTTGGGTTATAGTTTTATTTCGGGCCTGAAACAAAATGTAGTGTAACCTGGTAGTTTTTGAAAACCTTGCCATCTACAGGAACTGGCCTAGGTGGGCGCCCTGGCAGGGGATATCTCTACAGAGGGCAGCACCCAAGGGATGACCAGCAGGGGGAGGGAAGGGTCTGCAGCACTTGTCAGTAGTGACCAGAGCGCTGGAGGGCTCATGCTGTCTGTCTGCCCTTTCTGATAAAATCACCTCTGTGCCCAGAGAGTGGGGTCGACAAATCCTCCTTAAGACTGTGACAAATATCAAGGCTCAAACTCTCCTCGGCCAACCTGAAATCAAGAGCAGGTTGCTAAACCCCTGGCCTCTTTTCTCACTCCCGGTGATGTCCCTTTCATGGACAGTATTTTTCTGTAATACGAGGACAGAGATAGATCTGATCTGCCTGCCCCAATTTGGCCCCTTGCCAGTCATATGGCTCTAGGTGACTCAGTCACCTCCCCAGCCTTGATTTTCTTCCCTGCAAAGGAAGAACAGATGAGAAGCGTCTTGTGGAGAGCCAGTGAAGGACAACTGCATTGATGAGTACAGCTTAATCAAAGAGAAGAAAGAGAGAAAAATGTGGGAGTGGCAGCAGGAGAAAGATACCATTGAACACCTTTACAAACTACTTCTAATTCAACTGAGGAAACTGAAACCGTGGATTAAATGAGACCAGGGCTGGCCTGTGAATTTCACTTCCTCCTGCTGTCCCAGATTTTTTGTGAGCACTGAAGCTTACAAATATATTATTAACAGGTCACCAAGGTCACCCCCCCTTTATTGCATGCAATTTGCTTTGTTCTCACCCCATTCCCTGTGCTTGGCTAAGAATCCTTTAACATCAGTGTTGGTAATATACCTTTGTCACAAGTAACATTTGCAGATAGGACTTACATCCTCTAGCAAACGAGGTGGCACATGTTCCTGGCCTGGTTATATGTACTGGATCTGAGACCTCCAAAAAGTGACATGTGTCGAGGGGAGATGAGGTGGGTGGGAAGGTGGCAGGTGGGCAGGGAAAAGACTGGGTTTCCCTCCCAGGAGGAATGGTTATCTCTGCTCCACCTATATTACAGATTTCTTGTTGAGAATTAAAACACTCTGAGGAGGCAATTTGAAAAAGCCTATCTACGCTGGCAAATATTTCTTCACTGCTTGCAAAGGCCACATGAACTTTTAGATATAAAACGGCTGAATTGGATCCCTGAGCACCTGCAAGGCAGGGGAGGAGGATGGAAGGTGTACCTCAGGTAGGTTCTGGAAGCCATGCTGGGAGATCAGTTTCTAGTGTGGCTTAGAGAGGATTCTTTTCAACAATCAGTGGTGCTTAAAAATGCTCCTTCTGCCAAGTATGGTGGTGCATACCTGTAATCCCAGTGACTCTGGAGGCTGAGGCAGGAGGATTGCAAGTTCAAGGCCAGCCTCAGCAACTTAACAAGACCCAGAGTAACTTAGTGGCTTAGCAGGACCTTGTCTCAAAATGAAAAATAAAAAGGGCTGGGGATGTGGCTCAGTGTAAAGTACCTCGGGCTTCAATCCTCACCACCACCACCACCACCGAAACTCCTTCCTCTGCCATGATTCAGCAGGAAATTCAAAAGAAGCAGAGGGCTGAACCCATTAGAGAATCTAGGTTAAAGGACAAGGACAGGGTGTTCAGACTTAAAGAGTACAAAGGCACTGCAGGTTAAAAAGTCAGTAGCTCTGGGCGTTCTGCACAAATGTCCATAGCAATCAACTGACAACAGTTGTACTTTGACTGCATGAGTTTTACAGTAGAGAAGAATTAATAATTATTACTCAATGCAGTTGGCTAGAAGGAATAACTTCTAATGTTCTATTGCACAGTAGGGTAACTATGTTGACAACGGTTAATTGTATATCTCCAATGAGCTCACAGAGAGGATTTTGAATGCTCCCAAAACAAAGAAATGACAAATGTTTGAGGTGATGGATATGCCAATTACCCTGATCTGGTCTTTATACACTGTACCCCTAAATATGTACAATTATTATATATCAATTAGAAGCAAAAATAGGTATTAAAATAAATTACCTTAATTGCAGTATTACTTTCAAGTTATGGATATTTGCAATCATTCCTCAAGTGATAACTAAACTGTCATGGTACAGTGTGAGTCATTTATGACCTATTTTCCTCCCTCCCTCCCTCTCTTCCTTCCTTCTCCCCACCACCTCAGCCCCCCGAGGGATCCTGAGTTAAAAAATTCTTTTTTTTTTTAAATTAATTCTTATTAGTTGTTGATGGACCTTTATTTTATTTACTTATTTAGATGTGGTGCTGAGAACTGAACCCAGTGCTTCACGCATGCTAAGCAAGCGCTCTATCACTGAGCCACAACCCCAGCCCAAGAATTCTTAATGACATACTGACAAACTCCAGTTGGTTTAACCCTTTCCGAATAATGCATCCAAGAATAATGCAGGGAAAGAGCATCCTCCTGGGATGGCTATTTCAGAACCACTGAGGTGCTTGTACAAAATGACAGATTCTAGAACCCCAGTCCAGCCCAACTGAAATGGCTTTGAGTCTAGCAATCAGTTTCTCAACACATGCCTTGGGTAGTTCTTGTTCAATTAGACACTGGGCGCAGGCATTTCTCATTCGTAGTAAGGTGCTCATGATTGAATGCTTCACAGAGAAGAGCTCTAACAAGACTTTTTGGTAGGGTAGATGTCCCTCTGTGCTGTGCACTGAAGATACAAAGAGGCCTAAAACATAGTTTTTGGCCTGGGGGAGTCTCTTTCTAAGACAGAGCACAGTGGCAGCTAGGTGCCAAGTAACACTGTGGTAATGACAAGTATGGGAGGGAGGACTTCTCTAGGATAGGTGAGAGGGAAGTTCTGCAGAAGAGACACAACCAAGAAATGGTAGGTAGGAGAACACGATGAGCAAAGGAGGGGAAGGAGGCCCAAATGGTAACATTAGTTTGGGGAAAGACAGGGGAATAGTGTGAGCTGTGGCCAGAGGAGTGAGGGCAAATTTTTGTAAAGATTTATATACTTTTATCTACACAGAAATTCTTGTGTTTTTTTATGCATGTGCGTGCACACATAAATACATAAAACATTTTATATATACAGGGTCAACATTTTTAAAAAATATTTCACGAGCTTCAAATCAGAATACGAACACAGGCTCCATCTCCCTGGACTCCTGGCATCAACTCCTTCACAGCATGAGCTTTACACGCTTCGGTGCTGTACAAAAGTATGACCCTGAAAAACCACACCTCATATTTCGTATTACTGCTCCCTGTCTTTAATAACAAGGACACACTCAGGGCAGTGCAATTCTTAATTAAAAAAATTACCCAATGCCATAGCTCTAACAGAGAGCTAGGCTCCAAGTAAATTCTAGTGCCGAATGCTAAGATGATGCCACAGCAAGGAGAGGATCCACATACAAATGACAATGACCCAAGGGGAGCTCTACCTGGAAAGGTGGCGGCGTTGATACTGCAGGAATGACAGCGGCGGCTGCGGCGGCAGCGGCTGCGGCTGCGGCACTGGCTGGGTCTGGCTGCACAGCGATGGGGCTGATCATGTGCTCCATTGTGTGGATCTTGCCATCTTCAATCATTTTAGGGGCTGGGGCTGCCTGAAACATGGAATATTGGGCCCCGATGGCAGGGATGGCCACTGCAAGAGAAGCAAGAAGGCAAAACAGGTCCGTCACTTTCACTCACTGAGGAGGATCTACCATGTGCTCAATGGTATTTTTGGAAAAACGAGGTGAGCAGTTGGGGGCCTCCCCAGACTTTATGAATAATTTCTCAGTAGAAGCCATTTAACAAGGTGCTGCCCAGCAGGAAGGGACGGGAGGCAGCAGGGAACTTCTGCTTGTCTTGGAACCACACAGATGGTATCTTCTGATATGAAAGGGGAGGCTAGAGCTAGGCGTGTGCACCAACGTTTTCCACTTGTCTACAGAAAGTTCCCTCTGAATCTTTCTCTTGATGTCCCATCAAGCAGGAAAGGGCCTGAGACCCTGAAGAATGGGCTCAGGATAAGAAGTGAAATCAGAGGTGGGAGGCCCAGCAAGCGTGAGCGCTGCGCCTGCCTGTCGGTTCTCACTCACCTCCTCCGTCACCAGACCCAGGGCCTTTTTCACTTTCACCACTTTTTAAAAAGCAAGTGCTGGTGAGGTTTCATTCTGACACCTCAGAGATCTGTGCACATTCTCCCTGCCCTGTATTTCGGATCGGGGGGAGACTAAGATGTAAAATTCTCTAATTTTTCTAGCAGTAAAGCAGGAAGAGTGACTGGTCTTTCAGGGACCTGTCAATTCAAATACTTTCTGAACAGCATCCAAAGGAGTGATTTTAAGCAGAGAAATCAAACAGATAGTAGTGATTGAATGTCAGCACACAATAAGAAAAGTTCCCAAGGAAAAGATTTCAGCATTGATTTGGGGGAAGTGTGTGCGTGTGTAAGCTGTGCATGTTGAAAGGATATGGAAGAATATGAAATGGATACACAAAGAACCCTTTCATTTATGTTTCTTCTTCAACTATAGGTAGGTCCATTTATTCTCATAAAGATTGACTTGATCAAAAGTAAAGAGGCAAATGACCATAAGTGGAACAATGGTACAGTCATTCAATAAAAAATATCTAAAACCTTAACCAAATATTTTACCTGCCTTTCCAACCATATCTTCCACTGGTCTTGTGCCCAGACACCACCGCCCTGGAGTCTCTCCTAGTTCAAATTTTCTGGGTGATCAGAAATAGAGGCCAAGGGGATGGGACACAGAGGGTTATCATTTTAAGCCTGTTGGGATTGTACCAAGTAAACTCTACATGGTTCTGGCCACCAGCCTGCAGGAAGCTACCTGGGGTGATACATGGCTAAAGACTGTTCAACAGTTATTTTCTCTAGTTAAACCTTAAGCTACTGTAACTTGCCAAGAGGAGAAGACCCTTTCCCAATAAGTAGAATTTCTTTATCCAGATGTTTTGGAGTTACAGAAAGCTAGGGAATCAGTTTTACATTGCTCATAAGACCAATGATATTTATAAGGAAATCTAGTGCCAGACACTTAACTGCAGAGATGGAAGGACTATTTCACATGCAAAACAACAACAACAACAACAACAAAAAACAAAACAAAACAAAACAAAAAATCACTTTCCTTCAAATGGAGGCTCCATTACAAACGTGCTTTTTAGCCCTGTGAAGCCAATGCCAATCTAGGTCTCAAACACAGATTCCTGGGCCCAATTTTGTCCAGGAAAATCAGAGTAGCTGAGCTTCAAATGCTCTTCAGGCCAGGAAGAGGTCTGTAGGAATACTGCTCCAGTTATTCAACAACTCAAGTTTCCATGTTTTTAGATGCTTATGAGGTACGTGCTGAGAGCAAGTTTGTGCAGGGCTCACTGAATGGAGTTAAAATTTCTTGTAGGTTAGAATCAGAAGTCCTGCCTCAGGTTAGGTGACCAAGGGTAGCAACAATGTTGGCAAACAGGTTCTTGGGGCTTGGAGCACAGTTCAAGATCCCCAGCTGGATTGACTTGAGCATCCCTACTCTAAATCTACTGATCCAGCAGCAAGAGGAAACGAGTGCTGGAAATTACAATACAGGGAATCAGCAATTACAAAAACTCTGAGGACTGCCTTGTCCCCAAGTGTTCATGTTTGCTCAGACCATAAGAGGGACAAATGGTGCTAGTGCTACTTCCTATTGAAGGGAGATTTCTAACCTTTAACACTCAGAACTGATAATAAGCTACACCCTCAGGCTTCAGACAGTTAGGGTAGGATGGGGTAGGGCCCTTGCCTATATGGATGACACTCTGGGTTCCATCCCACCACTGGAAAAAAAAAAAAAGCAAAAATAAACAAATAAAAAACCACCTGATGGTCAGGGCAGAAATAGACCTGATAAAGAAAAAGACAGATTTTGGCTGTTGGAAGATACAGAAAGTCTCATATTCTTCCATTCTTCCCTCTCCTTAACCTTAACTCTGCCTTTTGTGTATGTGCTTGTGTGTGTAGTGTTATTGGGGATTGAACCCAGAGGCTCTCAACCACTGAGCCACATCCCCAGGCTTTATTTAGAGACAGGGTCTTGCTAAGTTGCTGAAGCTGGCTTTACAGGCATGCACTACTATCTGGCCTAACTCTGCCTTCTTGGCCGCAGGTTGAGAAAAAGCCCAACAATTGGTGATATCCACTAGAAAAAGTTCCTACTTGACAGTTTGATTTGAACATGGTTGGAGCTAGACCCGGAGCTAGATCATCCCATTAGTTCCAGATAAGAAGGTCTAAGAGGCCACCTTCTTTTTGCCTAGTCTCTGGCTGCCCATGGTAAGATGAATCCACATACGGGTAACCAGAAGAGCCCAGAGGGCTTGGATTCACTTCAAAGATAGGGTTGGGGTTTAGATAGAATGGATGCATTCTTGCTCTGCTTTATACTGACCTGTACCAGGTTTAATGGCAACTGGATTGACAGCAGAGATTTCCAAATTCGGCACAAGTTCATATGCTTTTTCTTGCTGCTTTCCTTTCCCTTCATGATATCGGCTATATATACCGCGGCCAGCAGAATATCCCCCGAGGTAGGAACCCCTGGGTCCGGGGGCTCTGTTGCCAGCTGCACCTCGCCCTCGGCCTCTTATGCTGCCTGCTTATAATAACAACACAAAAAATGATGAGCAAGCAACCGTGACAGCACAGGAGGAAGACCTTGGCCCACGATTCCTGGCATTTAGTTTGTCCTAAGTCTACATGGCAGGTGGCTGCACTTTTGGACTTGGATGGGCTGGTCAAGAGACTCCAAACATTCTGTTTCCACTTAGATGTGCATCCTAAGTCTGCCCACTCAGTGCAGGAGACTAACCAGCAAAGTGAGTCCTAGAATTGTAATTGCAACTTCAGTAAAGAAACATCTATAGAGTGTAAAAAAGTTCAGTCCTGAAAAGGGATCTGCTAGTCCACCTGCCTCATTTTATGACCGAGAAAACAGGCCTAGGGACATTAAGGTGACTGACTAGTTACAGATCCAGATAATTGGAGAACAGGACCTAGAACTGGGGTTCTCTGTTTTCCAGTGTCATGCCGGGTTTCATTATGTCCAAACCAATGATTACAAAGAGCAACAACAAAACACTGCCCCAACTTAAACATTTAATTTCAGAAGCAGGTTTTGACCATGAAATGAGCAGGCCTACCAAATAGTGCAGGCCCTAACAAGAGAGACTGTAGTCCCTTGATTGGACTGCTCCCCAGAGAAGGGTCTGTATTTCATTCAGTGCTCAGAAATCAGTCTTAAGAATCAGCAAACAGAACTCAGAACCCAAACCCAAAGCCAAAAGAGCAGGGCTCATGGTCAATCAGCTCAGTGAAGTATAGGCTGCCTAGTAGCGGGGTGCCAGGGGGACCCGCCCAGGAGAAGAGTCCCACTAACCTTTCACGAAGTAGTCCCGGTTGGGCCCGATGAGAGCATTGTAGGGGTAGCCGTAGTAGGCCAGTGTGTAGGGGTCGCAGGGATACACGTAGCTGGGCTGCTGAGCTGCCGCCTCCGCCGCGCCTCCGCCCTTGGCTGCCTTCTGGTAGCGGGAGTACTGCTCCTTGTCCACCGGCTTGGCCAGAGTGACCTCCAGGCACGAGCCCTCCAGCTCGGTGCCGTTGAGGTTGTTCATGGCGTGCACTGCGTCCTCGCGGCTGGTGAAGTGCACGAAGGCGTAGTCGCGGATCTTCTTGACGCGCTCCACGCAGCCGGGGTTGAACTGGCCAAAGCTCTTCTTGATGGTGTCCTCGGTGGTCTCGATCATGAGGTTGCGCACATAGAGGATCTTCACGGTTTCCATCACGTCCTCGTCCACGTCGATCTCAGGCTCGGCCCAGTCCACGGCGATCTGGTGGCCCCACAGCTGGATGCGGCCCGGCATGAGCTTGCGGCGCGCCATGGCCGCGGCGCGGTGGCTCTCGTACTCCACGAAGGCGAAGCCGCGGTTCTTCATCTTGTCGGCCGCGCTGGCGTAGACGATCACATCGAGCACGCCCTCGGTGACCTTGGCGATCTCCTCCAGGATCTCCTCGCGCTTCTTCATCTTGGGGATGCCACCGATGAAGAGGCGGCAGTTGTCCACGCTGCAGCACACGCCCAGCAGGCGGCCCGGGCGGATCTCGTAGTTGTTGAGCTCGCGCACCGCGCGCTTGGCCTCGTGCTTGTGGCAGTACATGACGAAGGCGTAGCCACGGTTCTTGCCGTCGAAGTCCATCATGAGGCGCAGCTCGTAGATGCGGCCCACTGTCTCGAACACGGGCACCAGCTCGTCCTCATACACGTCGCGAGGGATCTTGCCCACGAAGACTTCGCAGCCGCGCTGCGGGTGCGGGCCCTCCCAGCCAGGGGGCGGGCCGCCATACTTGCGCTGCCCGTTCTCCTGCACCATGCTGTAGCCGGTGCGTTCCATAAGCGCCAGCAGCGAGGCCTCGTTGGGCGCGCCCGCCACGCCCTCGGGTACCTTCGCCGAGGATGCTGCGGCTGGGTCGCTGCTCATGGCTGCGGTGGAATCCTCTGCGGTCATAATGTCAAAGGCATCCACAGCTGGTGGAAACCTGGAGAAGCAAAAGGTGGTGTGAGTGGGGAACCTGCACCGACTTCAGCCCCAATTTGGCTCCTTTGCCTCTTTCCAGGCTCACAAGATGCATGCTTAGGAAGTTTTAGGCCATGGGGTGGTTAAATGAGAAATAAGATGGAGGCTGTTGTAGAAATGCAGCAGCCTTAAAATAGTCTGAAATAGTCAAGTTGAGCAGGAAAAACCAGAAGTGACTCAGAAGGGGGGAAAAAACCAGAATGAGCAAGTACTTCCGTTTTATCAGTCCTCCAAGAGCTTTGAAACTTAGAGAACATGCTGCCACTGTTGGTGAAAAACTTAGTTTTTGCAGTAAATGGCAACATCTTTTGATTAATTCCTGCACTGTCAACTCAGATGATTCAACTAAAGCACACATTCTATTTCTTTATTTTGCAAATGCAGTCCTTTTACTTTCTTAGGCAGTTTTTTTTTTTAATGTTGTAGGTGTGGAATAGAGAAATGCAGTAAATTTATGTATGTAAGTATGTATATATTTTAGTTTATTTATTTGGGGGATCAAACCCAGGGCCTCACACATGCTAGGCAAATGCTCCACCACTGAGCTACATTCCCTTCCTATCCACCATCTTCTTCATTTTTTTTTTTTTTTGTTTGGCTCCAGGGGTGGGTACTGGTCAGGGAATGCTTTACCACCTAATTACATTCCAGTCTGTTTTTATGTATTTATTTATTTATTTTGAGACAAGGTCTTGCTAAGTTTCTGAGGCTGACCTGGAACTTTCAATCCTCCTGCCTCAGCCTCCCAAGTTGCAGGGATTTCCAGTTTGAACTACACCATGTCTGGCAAGGCAATGCAATTATTAAAGAAAACTTTGAGCAGGTGTAATAAGTAAGATACATAGTTGTGTGCTGAAGCTTTAGAATAGGATGGAATGGAATGCCCACATTGCCATGGTCCTGGCTTAGGAACTGTATTAAGTCAGTTTATGCTGTCCTTCACACAAAATTCTTGGTATGAACTGTTTAGGGATTTGGAATCAATCCACAAAAGACCAAGATTAACTTCAAGTTGGGGGACTTATGAAGCAATATCTTCCTGGTAGAACACAAGAACTGTCACCTGCATTTTCTTACTTTTGTCTTTTCTTAACCTCTGTAAATGGTAAATGATACCAGTATCAATTTGCCCCTGGAGAAAGACACTCAGAGAGGTTAAGTAAACTGCCCCATTTCACACAGAAAGTGCCAGCCTGGAGGAAGACTTAATTCTAAGATTCTGGCTCCAGATTCTGTGTTCTTTCTTCAGAACTGTGCTGTGCAATAGTTTTCTGTGATAATGGTAAAGCTGTCAATATCACATGTGACTACTGAACACTTGACATGGGGCTAGTGAGACTAATAGAATGAATTTTAAATTTTATTTATTTTTTATTTATATATGACAGCAGAATGCATTACAATTCTTATTACACACATAGAGCACAGTTTTTCATATCTCTGGTTGTATACAAACCATATTCACACCAATTCGTGTCTTTATACCTGTACTTTGGATAATAATGATCATCACATTCCACTATCATTAATTACCCCATGCCCCTTCCCTTCCCCTCCAACCCCTCTGCTTTATTTAGAGTTCATCTATTCCTCCCATGCTCCCTCTCCCTATTCCACTATGAATCAGCCTCCTTACACCAAAGAAAACATTTGACATTTGTTTTTTGGGAGATTGGCTAACTTCACTTAGCATTATCTTCTCTAACTCCATCCATTTACCTGCAAATGCCATGATTTTACTCTATTTTATTGCTGAGTAATTTTCCATTGTGTATATATGCCACATTTTAAAAAATCCATTCTTCTATTGAAAGGCATCTAGGTTGGTTCCACAGTTTAGCTATTGTGAATTGTGCTGCTATAAACATTGATGTGGCTGTGTCCCTGAATTTTAAATTTTATCATTTTTAATTAAGTTAGCCACAGCTGATAGTGCTGGTCTGAATTCTGTCCACCTTTATCCCTATGGTATAGAGCTTTCAAGGATGACTCAAAATTATACCAAAGATGTTCAGAGCTATATACAATGCTTTTGTAATGAAAGTCTCCAATTGTTTAAATTTTATTGAAAATTAACCACAAACAAGAAATCATTGCTAGTCAACCCAGTGATAGCCGTAGACTTTCTCATCTTTTTTCTAATTTTGGGAGTGATGTGATATACAGCTTGGCTTCTCATAAATTTACTTTCTCTTGCTTTCCACTTTAGAATCATTCTTTCATGGTTTTACTCTTCATAAAAATATCATTTTTAATGGTGGCACAGAGTTTATCATTTACCCAGAATCAGGAGTGTCACTCATTTTTGAAAAAAAAAATAGCACCATGAATTGTTTATGAGACAAAATTTCAAGTTTTCAAGAGTAATTGAGGTAATCCGGTGCAAGAGTGCACACCTGTCATCTCAGTGACTCAGAAGATTGAGGCAGGAGGCTCACAAGTCTGAGGCCAGGCTGGACAATTTAGAGAGACTTGGTCTCAAAATAAAAAATAAAAAGGGCTGAGGATGTGGCTCAGTGCCTCTAGGTTCAATTCCCAGTCCAAAAAACCAAATAATCTCATTTACCTGCTTCCTTCAAAATAAGCCATAGTTTATAATTGTTAGATCTGTCTATACATAAATATATATTAAAGATCAAATATATATGTATAAAAAATCACTTGAATCCTCTTTATTAAACTGTAGTTCCCATATTGCATGGAAAAAAAACCAAAAAAATTTAGATGAGTTTAATTATTAAGAAAATACCCCAAAACCTTAATGACAAAAAAAAAAAAAAAAAAAGTAAAATATTTATCAGTTGGCCACAACTGTCCTCTGGTTCATCTGCTATGATGTCAAGAGGCAGTATAGTTTGTGAGTAAGTGTGTGGCCTCTGGAGCCAGACTATGTGATGTACAATTCCCAGCTCTAGTTGTATAACTCCCAACTCCTGGTTGTATGACCTGGAGCAAGGACACTTAGCTGCTTCCTGCCTCAGTTTCCCTACCTAATACTATTGATTAACCTCATTAAATTCAGTGGAATGAGTAAATACGTACAAAGCACTCTGAACTGTGTCTAAAACATTATAAATGATCAAGAAATGCATTATTTGCTGGGCATGGTGGCATCGCCTGTAACCCCAGCTACTTAGAAGGCTGAGGAAAGAGGATTACAAGTTCAAGGGCAGAAATCAAGGTCTTAGCAAGACCCTATCTCAAAATAAAAATGCCTAGTGATGTAGCTCAGTGGTAGAGTACTCGCTCACCTACCATGCTCCTGAGTTTGATCCTCAGAACTCGAGGGTTGTGGGTGTGTGGGTGGGTGGGGGACCATTATTATATTTTATCCAAACTTCTGGAAAACTCCAGATCAATTCTTTCAATTTTAGAGTAATTTTTAAAACAAACTTCCTAAGTTCTTTTTAAAATCTGTTGGATGTGGCTTTTATTCCTTTTTTCTTTGCTCTTAAATGCTTAAAAGCTGACTTGACACAGTTCCAGTTATGAAACTTTTTTTCTAACATATATTTGAAATGATACATTAGTTCCCGTAGTTTCAAGTTGAAACAGAAATTTCATCATCAGATTTGAAGATGAAGATCTTTTCCCAATGGAAGATAAGCACACATTTTTAAAAAGACTATTTATATAAACACACATATTTATAATCTGTGACCTGGGAAGGAAATGCTAGGTACATGTATAAACATGTATGAGGCAATTCAAGATTTTACCTGTTATACTACAGAAAATATTAACTGCCTGATGTCCAAAGGATTAGATCTCATTGCTCATTTGAAATACATGAAATTTACTTTTTGTTTCACTAACTGTACTTTGAAACCACTGTTTTAGCCAGAAACAGTCTTATAATGGTCAGGTTGTGGAGTCATTTCCAATTCCAACCCCAAAAAGTAAAATTGAAAATTTTGTTTTAGTCTGAAATCTGCTGGTGCCAGTAAAACTGTTTTGAAACTTTCAAACTTATTATTGAAACTTTCAAAATAGTTATTGCTTAATTCTTACATTTGCAAGCCAAGGAAAGCCTTTTCTCTGTGCTTTCATCATTTGGAACAAACCATGTTACTACCCTGTTCCCTTTTTTCCTTTGCTACTAGGAAGTTCAGGAATGACTTTCACTCCAGTTTTAGTAATTGTGTGGGACATTCAAACATACTTTCATGTTCATCTATTTTGGACTATAGTTTCTTTCTCTTTTTTAAACATTTTTCTAATGTATTCCCAGTGCCATGAATTGAACTATTTATTTTAGTCATGTTGATTGTTCACATGTGCTTAGAAGGTATCGTACGAATGTTGGAACTAGAAGAGGAATGAATGCATACATACATTAGATACACATGAATGTATGAATTCAATTTCCTGCCAGACATTGATTAACATAATATTCAAAGTAACTGTGAGGGTTGGAGTTGTGGCTCAGTGGTAGAGCACTTGCCTAGCATGGGTGAGGCACTGGGTTCGATTCTCAGCACCACATATAATAAATTAGATAAAGGTATTGTGCCCATCTACAACTAAAACTATTAAAAAAAAAAAAGTAACTGTGTCTTGTACACTAACTACAAACATGGCGATAAAAATGAGTGGGAATAATGAGACACCACGTCACACCATTAGGATGCCTACACTAACAAAAACAAACACATAGAAAATAACAAGTGCGGGTGAGGAGGTGGCGATATTGAAACCCCCTGTGCAATGCTGATGGGAATGTAAGATGGGGCATCTGCTGTGAAAAATAGTAGGATGGGTCCTCAAAAAAATCGAACAGAATATCACACCATCCAGCAATTCCATTTCTGGGTGGACACTCAAGAGAATTAAAAGCAGGAACTTAACGACACACATGCCCACCAATGTTTCAGCAACATCACTCACCAAAGCTACAAGGTGGATACTGTACCAATGTCCAGTGGATGACTGGATAAGCAGAATGTGGCTTATGCACAGAATGGGTTATCAGATACCCTCAGATGAAAGTCTGATCCATGCTACAACCTGGGAGAACCATGAAGACACACTGAGTGGAACAAGCCAAATGCGAAAGGACAACTGCTCCACTTAGATGAGGTATTTAGAGTAGTCAAATGAATAGACAGGAAGTAGAAGAGTAGTGGCCAGCCCTGGAGGAGGGGGAGGGTGGGGCACAGAATGAGCGTTCATGGACACAGTTTTCCTTAGACTCAATAAAAAGCTCTGGAGATGGGTGAGGGTTCACGCCAATAGTAATGTACTTAATGCCATTGAATTATGCACTTGAGCATGGTTCAAATGGTGCATTTGTTATGTGTACGTCAACACACACACACACCCTAAAAAAATGAGAGGGTAAAAGATGCAAAAGGTAAAAAAATAGTCAATAAGATTAGGATTTCATTAGAGGCCTTAGAGACTGGTAGGCTTAGTACGTTTTCACACATTTGTGAAAAAGTCTCACATCAGATCGGTTAAATAAGTTATGTAAACTTGAGGCCAAAGCTTACATGTGTTAAAAGATAAATGATTTATTTAATTCCTTGAAAAGGGCAACTATACAGGCAATTTTAAAATTTCAATATATTTTAAAGGCAGCCTTCTTGAGCTTCTTTCCCTCCCCCTTATCCTAAATGGTTTACATTTAACTCCCATTGGCAAATTTATGAAAGCTTTATACTAATGAATGAAGACACTTATATGTGAATAACTTTTTAAGATTTCCAAAAAGACATCAGTATTCATTTTCATTGATTCAGCAAATATTTTTTGAGCAGCTACTATGTAGCAGGCACTTTGTGGAATACTGCTAGACCTCATTCCAGTGCATCTTACCTCCCAGGAAACTGAATTATCCTCCAAATACTAAATAGTTGATTAAGGCCCTTTGTGTATGTGCTCATTAACCAGATTGCTTTAAAAGGGTCAGACTTCAATATTGTTCATTTGTTTCTAATAAGTTTATAGTCTCCTCAGGTTAACAGTCCAGCCACTGTTATAACTTTGCTTTTAAAAATTAGAATACCTCTTTAGAAAGGTCAGAGTATACACATGTGGTTGGCGGGGGAGGTGTCTGAGGATACATGAGAAATACTATATGCGGATGATGATGAGATTCTTGCTTGGGATGAGGTGTCAACACGATAATAAGTAGACTTCAAAACTTGAACCTTGTCAATAAGTAAAACAAAATACCTGGATAAATAGCATAGAATCTGCAATCTCATCCTTCAGCAGGAGACCGTCCAGCACTTGTTGAATAAATGCAGTCTCTAGAGTCAGAGAGCCCTTGACCCAAATCCTGGCTCCTGCGCTCACTAGCTGGGAAAAACCACTTGGCCTCTTTTAAGTTTCAATGCTCCCATCTTTGAAACGGCGACCAGAGCTAATGTTTATGGAATGCCTACTATTTGGCAGGCAAAATGCATGCTCTTTATGTGTATTAACTCACTCCACTCCTCACAGTGTCTAGATGGCATGTTATGAGGATCTCTGCCTTACAGAGATGGGAACTGAGACACAGAGAGATTAAGCAGATGGTTGGTTAATGAGCATCAGAGGTGTCATGATACTAGTTGACAGTCTGGCCACAGTGCATTCCACAGTTGCCCCAAAGGATTCTCATTGTAGTTGACACATGCAGTGCCCGTGGTGCATAACCTCCCGCTGTGACCAAGAAAATCTGAGCTTTAAAAAAAAAAAAGCTAACAAAGACATTGAACCTGAGGCAACTGGACCCTGTGTGCAGGATCCTTGTGTTTATAGGAAAACAGGCAAAAGTTTACCCCAGCCAACTTTTAACCAGTCAGTGACGAAGCCAGGCCAGTGGGTTCTGGTACAGACTGGATAGAGTCTCAGAGCCTCCCAGATTCCATTCACACCAGTAAGCTGTGCCCTTCTCCACTGGTGATGTGGCTCAGGCATCCAGATGGAAGCCACAGTGCTTTGAAAGGCTGTTCCAGAAAGAACCTGAAGAGACTTGCCACATTGGATGTGGATGCCAAATCCCTTGAAGGCAGGACCCTCATGACACCCAAGCTACCTTTGCACACACCAAAAACACATTCCTCTTTGCTGAAGCTGCTAGCCTTACACATGGCCATGTATCTGAAACAAATTATGTACTGTTTGGCATATAAAAACAACATGGAAAAATATAATTTCAAATCAAACTTAACTATTCTGAACTACTAAGTAGAATTGCTTTTTCTTGGTTTTAGGCTGAGTTTGAACTTGTTGGGTTAAAATAGAATTTCGGGGTAAACTCAAGAGTTAAATAGCAAAATCCTCAAGGAATTGAATTCCCTTTTCAGTATGGTTTAGAGAATCTTTAACTATGAAGTGACATTTTAGAGGGCAACGGATACCACTGTACTCAGAAATATTTCTAAAGTTTACAAATCAATCTTTATCTATGATCAAAACCTGTATGTGTGTGTGTTTGGGATGAATATGCAATTTGGAATTCTAGGGAGAGTTTTATTTGCTGGCCAACTGACAAATTGCAATTTGAAGATACATTCAGTGGGGTACAGTGTTTTTTTACCACTAACTGGAATTTAATTCAGTGAAAGGCTTTAGAATGTGTTTATCCAAGAGGTAATACCATCTCTGTTTGTGGTTAGAATTCTGTTTTGATGCTTCCTGTGCATATCATAAAATTTATCTTTACGAATAATCACTTCTTAAGCATGACCTAACACATAAAATGTACAGATATAACAAAAGACATGCCATACTTGCTAAGAGCAAAGACTTGAGAGTTGAAGAAATACAAGTTCAAATCATGACTGTGGTGTAATCCCTGTAGCTTGGGAGGCCAAGGCAGAGGGATTGCAAGTTCAAGGACAGCCTCTGCAACTTAGCAAGATCATAAGCAACTTAGTGAGACCCTGTCTCTAAATAAAAAATAAAACAGGGCTGGGGATGTGGCTCGGTGGTTAAGTGCTCCCATGTTCAATCCTTTGCACCAAAAATAGATAGATAGATAGATAGATAGATAGATAGATAGATAGATGGATGGATAAAATCATGGCTGTGCCATGAGGCAAATTACCTCAGTTCCATTTCCACGTGTCTAAGGTGATTCTAGTACCAGCATTTATTTCAGAGGACTGGCTCCAGGATTAAATGACATTTGGCAATATCTGGCACGCAGTGTGTTAAAAAGGTTAGCAAATACTATCACTATTAATTTTAAAGAACGTCACAGGAAGGTGAGAATTCAGGTGTTAGAGAAGTGCTTGTCACAGGAGTTGAGAATCACCTCACGGTCACACAGATGTTATTATGTGAAGGGAGATGTTGCCACAAATTTGAGTTTGGGAAGGGGTGTGTGTGGGGGGGAGTACTGCAAGGAAAAAAAGATGAACTTCTACAAAAAGTTTCCAAGACATGGCCCTGCCCTGAGCATTTATCTTTTTGCCCAGTGCCAAGTTACCGCCACCCACCTGAGTAAACACGGGAGGGAACACTCCCTCCAACGGGCAGGCCTCTGGCACCAGGACATCTGGGTCAGATCAGAGTTTGAGCATGTGAAAGGAGCCCCACTCAAAATGGAGGCAGGGCTCTGGGGATTTACCTGCAGGCCCACCCATAAGCCAAAGGCTGAAGCACAGGCTCTTTTCTTCCCCGTCTCTTTAAGCTTATGCTAATTGAAAGGCATGGCCCTTCTGACACATAAAAATCTTTCTTTCTGTAACTCTCCTTTATTTAGGCAAAAATCCTGAAAGGATCAAGAGCCAGAGACTCCTGACCTCCTGGGATGTACCTTGTGCGCTCCTGGCTGCGCTGGGAGGAGCTCATGCAACCTGCTCTTCACTGTGTTGCTGCTTGTGCGGGTTTTGTTAGAGCAAAGCATATCATTCAATGAAGGATTGTGTTTGATAAACAGACTCAAAGCCAAGAGGCTCAATGTTCCCAGGCATTTCTATCAACACATCCCTGAAAATGAGGCATTTTGCTGTGAGTTCCCAGGGATACTAGCTCTTTATCACAAGAAGGGTGAAGCCAAGGAGGCAAATGAAGTGGGGGAATTTTCTGCGTGTTTGGCACCACACAAATAACTACTAGGAGCCTGTTATCTTCTTCCCTTTAAATGAGCATTGCACTCCTAAATTTTTTCTCAAAAGGTTGATGTGGGCTGGGGATATAGCTCGGTTGGTACGGTGCTTGTCTCACATACACAAGGCCCTGGGTTCAATCCTCAGCACCACAAAAAAAAAAAGAAAAAAAAAAAAAGTTTGAATAAAAAAAATGAAACCCGTCAATTCAGCACACCCAGACCTCCCGGGCTAAGGTGCTCAAAAGCTGGGAACAAACAGAAGAGTGGGAGGACTTCAAGTGTCAGTTCTTATCTGGGCTCCTTTGACCTAAGCCTTTGAGGGATCTGGCAAGAAATGGAAAGGTTCATGGACAAACAGATGCTAACAGGAGTCCCAGAAGCAGCAATGGTTACATCCTATAATACTAGCTGGAACTGTCATGTTTTGCACTTTCTAGAATCACTGATGGAGTCTAAATCAAGTCTACCTTGGAGCTATAAACTGAGATTATACACATAAATAGTAGAAGTCGTTATTTTATGCTGCCTGCCCCGCCCCCACCCCAGTGTTGGAGTGGTGTCTGGATCGAGCTCTTCCAGTGAAGGCTGAGGAGCCACAGACATGCACAACACCGGTCAAGGGTTCAAGGTAAGCGTCGGTGGTACCACACTACTCATTTAATGTGTTTGAACACTCTCAATTTTTCAACTGAAACATCTACATCATAAAGCTCCCTTGGACTGATTCTGTGGTCTAATTTGACTTGTCGTCTCAGGCAGGCTGACAGGCCACAAGCACCACTTGTGAAATCAGGCTAAGGAGCTGCCAGAGTCTCATTTAAATCCAGACCCCTCTGTTTCACTGCCACATGAGAACTGCTGACAATCTGGTTTTTAAGACTGGAGCCATTCTCCAACGTCACTACTGATTTCTTCTATAATGTAATAAGCTTCACTAAGAGTCACACTTTTAAATATGGTCTTGGGACTGTTAATTCACTTTTACTAAAGTCCAGCTCCATGCCCCTAAATAAAAGGCAATCATCTGTGGGAACAGATGACAGCCCAACATGTGCACATGCATGCACGCAATCCCTCGACACTGATTGAGCACTTGCTGTATCTGGGCTGTGGAGGGTGTTCTTAGGTGAAGTAGCTGACCCCTGCCCAGTCCTCGGAGTTCATGGTCTAGCAAGGGTGGGATAAAAGAGTGGAATAGCAAGGAGCAGCCACGTGCGGTGGTGCATGCCTGCAATCTCAGCTGCTCCAGGGTAAAGCACTCCTGGAACCCGGACTTCTATCCCCAGTACCCACCCCCACCACGGGAAAAAAAGGAAGAAAGAAATTTAAAAAGGAAGGAAAGGAGAAAGACCAGAGAGATCACCATAAGCAAAGTTGAGATTTTGCAAAACTGCTGGGATCCTTGAGAATGGCTGAAATATGGAAAGTAGATAAGCACACAAGGTGAGGCTTAACAAAAACAGAGCCAGGCTAGCCAGCCATGTAGGGTCCAAATCTTCTGTGGCAGACAATGGGGAACCAAAGGCCATGAAGTTTCAGCCTGGATGAAAGTACAGGCTGAGCCCTCAAGTGAGCAAAACGGCTCCTGTGTAGTGGCTCTGCTATTCAGAGGAATAGAAAGGATTTCTTCAAGTTCAGCCCTATTCTGTTAAGCACCCAGGAGGTCTGAGTAGCATTTATAGGGAGACAAGAGACTTACAATCCAAGATAAGGCACAAGATAAACCTTAAGTTCTCAACTTGACCACCTTCGTGCAGGGCAGCCAGGCCAAATCTACTGTTCATTGTAAACATGACCCTTTCAGAATACATACTGTTACTACCATCATTTTCCTAAGTCCTTCTATAATTAAAATGTAGCTGGGTGCAGCAGCACACGTCTGTCATCCCAGCTGCTAGGGAGGCTGAGACAGGAGGATCTCTAGGTTAAAACCAGCCTCACCAACAGTGAGGTGCTAAGCAACTCAGTGAAACCCTGTCTGCAAATAAAATACAAAATGGGGCTGGGGATGTGGCTCAGTGGTCAAGTGCTCCTGGGTTCAATCCCTGGTAGCCCAATAATAATAATATAAATAAAATAAATAAATAAAATGTCAATTTTAAGAGCAGAGTACATGTCTATTCTGTCACTATAGGATCCTCAAAATTTGGAAGTTAGACAACAATATAAATTTATCAGTCAATGGACTGTGATTTCCTTCTTCTTAAGTTAGTCAGTGTCCATAGATATTTAGAGAGTACCTGTTTTGTAGAAAGCACTACACTGGGGAAAGTGCCGCAGGGTGGGAAGGGAGCTCTCAAAGCCACATAACTATTCAGCTCTAGGAGGTCTCATACATCCACTCAACAAACATTTGCTGGAGTGTCAAAGCTGAGACAGTGGCTTAGTGAAGTATCTAAGCAACAATGGACTAAGAATCACACAAAACCCAAGGAATGAACCAGCCATAAACGGTAGACAAGAATAGAAAATCTACACACTTCTGGTTCCATTATATTTAGAGACAGAAATGGTGTAAGAGCACACTTATAACTAGTTATGTTGTCATCTCTTACATTATTGCAAATGCAATACATACACAAGGATGTTACAGGATTAACTGAAATCATGGTAATCAAAATCCACTTATTGAGTACTTCTATCAGTAAGACTTTTGCCAAATGCCATCACTTAACACAGTCAAATAATTTCAAAAGAGGGCTCAGTGCTACTGCATGTCCTGTATTTCTGTAAAAGTGACTGTAGAGTGTATTTCACTCACACACAGATACACAGAGTCCACTAAAAGAAACTGATGGTTTAAAGGCAATCCTCCCTGAAAGAAGACTGACCAGAAATCACCTCTGGAGGTATTTCCTTAATGTGTGATTTGAAACTCTCAAGTGGGTGAGAGCGCCTGCGTTTTGAACCCTTATTATGAGAACAAGACATCTTATGGAAGTTTTCATTTTTTATGACATTTCTAGGAGAAGTTTAAAAGGCAGGCTCTAGAGAAAGGATTAGTAAACTATAGCCAGGGGCTGAATTTGCCTCCACAGCTATTTTTCATACAGTTTTACTGGAGCGCAGCCACACCATCTGTTTATATACTGTCTGTGGCTGCTTCCATGTGACAGTGGCATAGTGGAGTAGTTTCAGCAGAATCTGTATGGCTCGCAAAGTCTAAAATATTTACTGTCTGGCCTCTTACTGCAAACAATTGCCCAATTCCAGAGTTTAATTCCTTGAGTGAGAGGCCCGGCTTTTCAACAGCTATATATGATACTGGTAAGTTATTTAAAGTCTCAGTTCCTTATTATCCTCATCTGCAAAATGACTATAGTGACAATGATAATTAGGATCTCAAAATAGTATTGTATTTATTACTCACAGTAACTATCTGCCAAGTGCTTAGGCCAAAACCAAGGACCTATCAAGAGTTGATAAATGTTAGTTATTATTGTCCCTTTTAAAGATCAGGGGATTGATGCTAGGCGCAGCAGCATAGGTCTATAATCCCAGAGGCTCAGGAGGCTGAGGCAGGAGAATCACAATTTCAAAGCCAGGCTCAGCAACTTAAAGACCCCTAAGCAACTTAGTGAGGCCCTGTCTCAAAATAAAAAATAAAAGGAGAGGAGGCTAAAAAGAAGAAGAAAAAGAAGAAGGAGGAAGAGGAGGAGGAGGAAGATCAAGAGATTGAGACTCAATGAGTTAAATAACTTGACCAAGGTCAAGGTCACAGAACTGAGGCACAGGTGGATCTGATGACAAAACCCAAACTCTTTCTACCAGGACATTCTTTACTTCTTTCTTACATAGCAGGTTTAGCTATAGTCAGTGTTAACAGAATAAAACCATTATTAGTGAGAAATGGTCATTACCTGACACAGTCAAAGGAAATTAACATACAGATTTAATTTTAAGTTGTTGGGAAGTTATTCCTTACCATCACACCCCACTTCACCTCCCCACTCCCCTCACCGCCCTTCAAAGTGTCCAAGGAGTTCTGTAGAATGTTCCATAGCTATTTCTGGCCTTTTGTAAAATAGTTAACATTTTAAACTATATTTCTAGAATTAATAACCTATGGAATTAAGCTCTTAAGTGGAAATATTTAAGGACTAGAAGTCCATGATCCAAAAGTCTATACACCCTGTGCTCTGGGGCCAGGCTGCTGGGCTTCATATCTGAGCTCTGCCCCTGGAGGAACAAGGCCCTCACCCAAGTCACTGAACCCTGCTGAGCCTCACTCTCACCATCTATAAAATGACAGTGATAACAATATCAAGAACAACGTAAAGGAGTAAAGGAGATGATGCAGAGAAAATTGAGGGGAAAAAAATACCTGGTAATAGTAAATTCCCAGAGTCTTTTATTACTATTATTTCAGTTGATCAAAAAGAGTAAATGTTTTTAGGCATTTTCTTTTTGTAAAGAATTATGTAGCCATAGTTTAGAAGTACCAGTTACTTGCTTGACCATATAGTTTTGTGGTGTGTGTGTGTGTGTGTGTGTGTATGTAGTGCTGGGATAGAACTGGGAGCCTTGTACTTGCCAGGCACGTGCTAGACCACCGAACTACACCCCTAACCTAACAATATAATTTTTAAAAAAGTTTTAAAATGGCTGGAGTTGTGGCTCAGTGGTAGAATGCTTGCCTAGCATGTGTGAAGTCCTGGGTTTGATCCTCAGCACCACATATAAACAAACAAACAAACAAACAAATAAATTATAAAGAAGCCGAGAGTTGGGGCCAGGGGTTGTGGCTCAGTGGTAGAGTGCTTGCCTAGTATATGTGAGGCACTGGGTTCGATCCTCAGCACCACATAAAAATAAAAACAAATAAAATAAAGGTATTGTGCCATCTACAACTAAAAAAAATTTTAAAAAAGAAAAATCTGAGACTATTTATTCCCAAATGTACATAGACAAAGTAGAAAGGAACTTATATAAATATTACCTTCTAAATTTATATGACAAAGTGCTGTAAGATGCTGGACATGTGATTGTAAGCTATATATATATATTTTTTTTTTTAAAAAAACCTAATGATTATGCAAAAGCAAATTCCAAGTTCTCTTTTATATTTTTCCAATCCTGTAAGTATTGTGTTCTTTTCATCACTACTTGGTGTGAGTGCACTAGAGCTGTCTACTCAGTGAAAGTAGTAGTAGGTTCTGAATATTGCCTATTTGAACTATGTCAAATTTACTAAGGCAAGTTTAACAAAGAAATCTGGGTATAGAATTTCTGGAATAATTTTAAGTACCAATATTTGAATATATGAATTGTTGGCTTTATGATAAAATAATCTTTAATTCACAATAAAGTTCTATACATAAGAAATTCTACATGTCATTTAGAATAATTCAAGTGACTGAAAAATTAATCTCTATCTACTCTATCCATCCAACCATATCTTCCCTGTATATACCTCCTCCATATCTATCTTTTTTTTTTTTTAAAGAGAGAGAGAGAGAGAGAGAGAGAAAGAGAGAGAATTTTTAATATTTATTTTTTAGTTATCGGCGGATACAACATCTTTGTTTGTATGTGGTGCTGAGGATCGAACCCGGGCCGCACGCATGCCAGGCGAGCGCGCTACCGCTTGAGCCACATCCCCAGCCCCCCCCCATATCTATCTTTATATCGATAGTACTATGCAAAAGTATCAGTCCTGTTTTTTTTTTTTTTTTTTTCTTTTTTGGTACTAGGGATTGAATCCAGAGGTGCTTTACTAATTAGCCACATCCACAGTGGTCCCTTATTATTTTGAGATTTTTATTTTGAGATAAGGTCTTGATAAGTTGCTAGGGCATCGCAAACTTGCTGAGGCTATCCTTGAACTCATGATCCTCCTGTCTCAGCCTCCCGAGCCACTGGGATTACAAGCATGTGCCACAGCATTCAGCTGTTTTTTAAAAATATTTTTTAGTTGCAGATGGATATAATACCTTTATTTATTTATCTTTATGTGGAGCTGAGGATCGAACCCAGTGCCTCACCCATGCTAGGCAAGCGCTCTACCACTGAGCCACAACCTCAGCCCCTGTTGGTTTGTTTTTTGAGATGAGGTCTCACTATGTTGCTCAGGCAGGTCTCAAATTCCTGAGCTCAAGTGATCCCCTTGAGTGCTGTCATTTTCTTGATGGAGAATTTGAGAACAAGGGTGATTATGAGCAAACCACAACTAGATGATAGTAATTTGGGATTATAATTTAATAAAGAAGCCCTATCTTTGGGATGATAGTCTCTAGTTTAACTTCTACTTGGCAAAAGAATCATATTTAAGATAAAATCAAACCCAGAGAGTTAAAAAAAGAGTGGAGTTTCAGATATACGGCTTTAAAAAAAAACAAACAAAAACCCTAAAATTGATGCATAGATGGTATTTTTCATTTGTGAGGTTTCTGAAATTTATAACAAAACAAATTTAGAAAGAGAACTTCCCCAAATGAAAGCTGATGTAGTTATTAATTATGACGGTGTGTGAATGCTATTCTTTTCCTTCTAGCTGCAAACTATATTAACAATTTGGAAGTAGTAGTTATACAGGAATAACGAGGCCTATGGTTACTCTGTCCTATTATCC